>NC_080029.1:33202500-33827500 GCF_030020395.1 Manis pentadactyla
TCCTCTCTGGAGACCAAAAGGCTTCACTTTTTCATGCTTAGTCTACCGCAGAGTGATAGACATAGTGAGTTTCATTTTCCCCACTGAGAAATCATCCAAGAATGATTGAGCTACCTGAGGTGAAGTCAGTGGTAAAGCTACAAAGTGACATCTGAATTTTCTGATTCACTACTGCAGCCCTACATTTCATTATCTGATCTTTAGAAATGATGAAGGAGTTGAGAGCTTTTTGAGGGCAGTGTTTCAGCTGAGCGCACAGGTTTTGAAATTAGACCTGGGTTTGAATCCTGGTTCCACTATTTACTCCTGTGGATCTTTGATAAGTGACTTAACCTCTTGTGCCTCACTTTCCACCCATCCATGTAAAGCCCCAGAAAAGTAGATAGGTGTGAGTTGGTGTTTTCCAAGATGCATACCTAAGAGAGAACATGTGCCCTTTCCTCATCTCCTAGAGATATGTTAAGGATTAGATACATTGGCAAGTAGGCACATACTCTAAGAGCCCAGCTAATAGAACACAGCACCTAAATGGAGTCCCAGCTCAGCAAGAGCCAGCCTGTTAGAGCATGCAACTGCCAATTTTCAAATGACTGTGGTAAGCAGGTGGCTATATCAGCTACCATGACACAAGGACAAGGGGAGGGAAAACAGGCAACACCTGGATGACAGATACTATGGATTCTTTGCAACTTTATAATAAGTGAATATATAATGGAAAAAACACTAAGCCACTGTCTTGGAAATGTCAGATTTTACAGATGAGGACATGGAAGCCCAGAATTCACACAATCAGAAGTAGCAGAAAGATTTGAACCCAGGTCAGACCAACCTGTACATTTTCTACCAATACTCTGAATTTATTAGGAGCTGATGAGCCAGTGTGTAAATGTTAACGGAGAACTTACGTCAGCCACCTGGAATTTAAACAGATCCCATAATTTCAAACTTAGACTTGGCTTGGTAACCACACAAGAACCCCGATCCTACTGGTGAGGCCCTGGCACACGTAGCATCTTGCCCCAACACTGACTTAGGCAGAAAAGCAGCACAGAGTGAGTCACTGACAGATCATCCTACATAAGCCAGACTAGGTATTGCTTAGTTATTTTCCACCTAAAGACTATCTCCTGTCGGCTCTATTTGTGAGGCATAATGAGCTTGTCCCAAACAGGTGGGAAGGCCACAGACAAGTGCACTACCAAGTTTTTGTAAACCATGCCTACAGTGAATAAACCGGAAATTGTCAGTCCAATGCATTCATACTTAAATTAGTCCGCATGACTGATGAAACTCAAATACTGTGCCTCTTTGGTATGCTTCATTTCTATTTAAAACACCAGCTATCTTTAAGTCCAGCAAATGCACCTCGAATTTCCCTCATCACTGACAGCAAAGGGATGGAAAAGCAGTCTGAAGCTGCAAAGTTCCAGTGAGGAAAAAAAAAAACGTGGGGAAGAAATAAACAAAATGACAAAATATGCTAGACCGGTATATACAAAGATCACATATTTCAACTAAATCAGTTAATTGTTTTACTGCATTTTTAATTTATCTTTCAAGGAAATCCTAATAACCAAGATTCAAACACAGCTGGAAAAAGGGAGAGGACTTTCGGTTCTTTTCTCATGGGCAAATATTTTTACTATTTATACTAAATAAATACTATTATTTGCAAGGAGCATTAAATTAAAAACTAAGATGTGGACTATACTCCTGAACTCACCATCTATAACATTAAATTTTCTTGTGTAATGCAAGATTAGTCAACATGAGATTTCAATTAACTCACTAAATCACTGCAACTTTTACTAGGTGGGTCATTTAAATTTGTAGATCTCTGAGAAGGTGACACTTTGTAAGCAAAGATTTGAAGGGACTGAGGGAGCTAGTTATATGTTCATCAGGGAGAAGAGCATTTTAGTCACTAATCTTGATCCAAGCCAATACCCCTGGCCTTGGCCCCACTGAATTGAATTTTACACATACATGCTTTCAGCTTTACTCCAGCATTGTTCTGTATTTCCAGTGCATCCTCTCCTATGCCCATATGCTTTATTTTTAAACAGCTTTCATTAAAGGGTTCTAATCACTGAATTTAAGTTGCTCTTATCTTAACCTGGGGCCACTGAGGCTTATCAAAATTATATTCCTGTCTTACTCAAAATGATGTTTTTTCTCTCTCCCATTGTTGTTCTTTTTCCCCTGACTATCCTGGACACTACAATCTACCAAAGGAGAATTTCCTGGCTCCTCCACTGGAGTCTAAACATGCAGAGTATTAACTAGTATGTGCAGAATAAGAACAGAGAGCAAAGTACGTAAAGGTCATTAGAGAGACAAAATTATAGGCAACTGCTAATCATGTATACAGTCAATGCTAAACTGGAAACATGATGAAATAATCTAAGACTTGGGCTAGTCAGTGCCATAGCTACAAAGATGCCCTGCAGAGTAAGTTTTGAGTGGTGAGGTTTCAGTGGCTAGAACTTTTCCTGTCATGGGCCAGTATGTGGCCACAGATGTCAATACAATGACTTAACGTTGGAGTGTTTTGTATATTTTACATCTTAAGACTTCACTCTTTCAGTGCTATGCATTCTTCCTTGAGTAAATATTTGCCTCTGCAGTCTAGTGGTTACAGCCCAAGGAAGGAAGTCAGAAAACATGGATACTAATACATATTGTGTTGCCACTCTTCACCATGACAATGTGAAAGCCATTTCTTCTCTAAGTTCCCTCTACTGAGGAACTGAGACAGTCTTTGCTCCTGGACCAAGTACTGGAGACCTTTACACAAAATTACTCACATGCCATGTGATTCTTACCCCACAGAAGGTACCTAGACCCCTGAAATCTAAATCAATGAGCAACCACTCTGTTCTTGTTATCTCTGAGATTCTGATTAGGACTTCCTGTTCACATAAGGAAAATCTGCAGCCCAAAGGTTACCCCTAGTTAGGTCTCACTGTTCCTTCTGACTGTCTTGAGAGAACCAAGTCTTTGTTCTAAGGTTAGCTGCTCCCACAGACAGCGTTGCAAAATGGCCATCAGCTCTTTGCAAAAAATACAGAGGATATAATTCTATCTCAAAGTCTGACGTAGGCTTCAGTGGCAACAGATCAAACAAAAAATTTTATTAACTACAAATGACTCAAGCCAGCCCTTCTTGGCTTTATAAATATGAAACAAAAATATGCCTCAGTGAGTTAGATACTGAGCTAAGTATGTAAGAGCGTACACCCATCTGAATTCTGCCACTGACTTGCTGTGGAACTTTTGGCATGTTAAAACTTCCCTGAGTTCAACCTCCTCATCTGTAAAAAATTTTTTTAATGATATTTTACTAACTGGGTTTTCACAAGCAATAAACTTAAAAATGCCTTTGAAAAATGCAAATGCCTTGAGCTGTATAATCAGTCACATCATCTTCACAATAAAACAAAGGCCCAACTCCTTGTGATCCAGGTGTCCCTACACTCAATAATAAGAGACCTTGGAGATTTGGCTCAGAAATGAGTAAACAGACTACAATACAGGAAAGACAGGCTAAGGGGGAGGGAGGCCCATGCAGGTTAATGATTCACAGGATTAAGTGTCTTATTTCTTTTTCATAACATGGGCTTGACTAGCTGGAAACATACCCAGTCAAGCACAAAAAGCCATCAGCGGTTACAAGGAAATAATTGAATGGGAAAGGAACCATGGTTCAGGTCACATCGTTTTAATTCCCTTAAATTCTTCCTTTAAGGGGCTTTCTTCACTTAAAATTTGGGAGAGATCAGTTCAATCTGGATATGTGAAGATTCAATTATTTTTCTTACCTTTACAACCTCCTTATTGTATAGATGAGCCCCCATAAGCTTATGGATTCTTGTGGATGAGTTTGGCACCAGTTCTCAATCCTGTTCTTAGCTGCTTGCTATGTGACTTAGACAAGACTCCCAATCTAGCTAAGCTTCTTATTCCCCCAATTAGAATAGAGGAATTATGAGTTTGGCCCTGGCTAGTGAAGGGACAAGCACATTAGCACCTGACTCTCCTTGCCTTAAGTAATATGTTTGTACTTTGCAATGTGAACAGAGGTCAAGTCATAAGAACAGGACAAATATACATGTAACAGGTTAAGAATGTAATGACAGAAAAGCATACAGGATCCACATCCTCCTCTCAACTGATGAAGCATTCCCTTACCCCTTCTAAATGAGAACTGGACAATTAGGAGAAGGGAAGGTACAAAGTGGAATTGGGGGAGGCACTGTTCAAATGAAGACCAAACAAAGTATAATGGAAAGAAGCATATTAAAGTAAGCTGGTAGATACACAAATTCAAAGGGGAATATGATACAGAGGTGTTAAAGTTTTAAATATTTTCATCAGTCTAAAACAAGAATATGATGAGTAAGATGAAA
This sequence comes from Manis pentadactyla, assembly GCF_030020395.1. NCBI lineage: Eukaryota > Metazoa > Chordata > Mammalia > Pholidota > Manidae > Manis > Manis pentadactyla. The sequence continues at coordinate 33,206,910 of NC_080029.1, forward strand.
TATGATGAAAAAGATGAAAGATAGTCAGTGCCTAAAACACTGCATTTTTTTTCTTTAGAAAATAATAAACTATAAATTCCTGGTGATCAGGACTATATAGTCTTTAATCCTTTTCTCCAGATAAGATTCTTCTTCAGAAATGTCTTATTTCTTTCATTGTCGGGCTCTAGAGTTACAAATAAGAGGAAATGATGATGGACCAAATAAGGCAGAACCTCTTCAAGAAAAAGAGAACCTCTTATATAAATACATGAACACAGTTAGGCTGAGGACCTATCCTATCCACCTGTCCACGCAGAAAAGCGAGCAACTTCGGCTCTTTGCTGGGGGTGCAGGAGGAAGCTAATCTGTACATTGACTTAAAGTCTCCCTGGGCAGGCGGGGCTTGCCCTTTCAGCAATTCTTCCTGAAAATTCACTTCATTCCACCCGAAGGTTAAAACCAAGACATAAAAGTTTTTTTTTCAACTTTGGCCTAAAATTCAATGAAAGCATTACTCTCTGAACATTTTATCTTTTACATAAACCTATGAGCATAAAAGGATTTATAGCCTTTCCAAAATGCAGCTTTCTATCTACCATTGTGAAAAACAGACACAAGCTAAATGTTCAACATCTAGAAGAAGAGTTATGGAAATTATGCTACAATCATGGGATAAACTATTATCATGCTGCCATTAGAATTCTGTTTACAATAAAGTTTTAAATAGGATGAGAAAATGCTCATGATAAAATGGCAAGTAAAAAATACAGTGTAATAACTACACAAAATATGAGCTAAACTATGTAAAAAATGCAGTTATATAAAACTAGAAGAAATATAACAAAATGTTATTAACAGTAGGTATTTCAGGGTTGGGTTTTAGATTTTTTTTTTTAATAACAGCCATATTGAAATATAATTTATATACCATACAAGTCACCCACTGAAAAAATTTCAATGTTTTTTAATATATTCGCTGAGTTGTACAACCATTACCACAATCAATTGTAGAACATTTTCATCACTTCAAAAAGAAATCCTCTGCCCTTTAGCTATTATCCATACGCTCCCCCTACCCCCATCCCTAAGCAATTGCTAATCTAATTTATGTCTCTATAGATTTCTCTGTTCTGGTCATATCATATGAATGGATTCATATAATGTGCGGTCTTTTGTGAATAGGTCCTTTCACTTAACATAATGTTTTCTAGGTTCATCCACATTATAACATTTATCAGTACTTCATTTCTTTTTATTCTCAAATAAATAATATTCCATTGTATGGGCATGCCATGTTTTGTTTATTCATTCATCCATTGAGAGATATTTAAATTGTTTGTACTTTTTCAACATTATGAATAATGATGTTATGAACAGTTGTGTACAACTGACTTTCAATTATCTCAAGCATATACCTAGAAACAGACTGGTGATTTTTAAACATTGTTGTTCCCCCAATTTTCTACTAGGTACATATAACACTTTTATTATTAAAGAAAAATGGTACCAAAAAGATAACCTTTTGATTTTCATTCTCCAGTGTACCAGTACTTCCCCTGCCAAATCTTATTCTCTCTTAAACCCATGCCAGACGTTTTGCAGTTAATTAACTACAATGTTTTTTAATGAATGCTTGCTCTGACTTGGACCCTGTACTACACAAATTAGAGGATATGAAAGAAACAGGAAATGAGGTCTTTGCTTTCAAGAAAGGGATGCTGCTAAACTGTACTGACAGTGCTTGGGAGGAAAAAGCAACATTAACCTAGCAAATAGAGGAATATAATATACCATATTCAAGTGGGGTAGGTTCCATGCTGCACTGGAGAGTGAATCATTTTATCACTTAACATAAAACCAAAGAGTTCCCTCATGTGCCTATGCTCTAACCAAGAAGTTAGAAAACTGAATATGACAACCATTACAACCCTTTGTAAGAAAGGTATTTTCCTAATGAAGAACCTAAGGTGGGGAGATGATTAAAAGGTTCTTTCTACCACAGCTGAGATTCCACAGAGTAGTACTATATGTACTTGCCTGCATCTAGAAAAGGCTGTGTTGGCAGGACAATGCAACAAGTAGAGGAATGGCATGGCACTGATGTAAGGCAAACTAGGAGCCCATCTAAGGCCACCAGTTCGAAATGCACTCATCATGACTAACTGCAAGAAAAACTGGCCCTTGTGTGACTGTGTCTCACTGCCTCTCAGACCCCCAAGCCAAGAGGATTCAGCAATAGTCACAAAGAGAGCTGTTAGTGACACAAGGTATCACACTGAGAGAGGAGATCAACTCTTAAATGTAATATGCTATTTAAAAGTTATGAAAAATAATATAAGAAACACCCACATACTCGACCTAAAATCTAAAACATTGATGAGGTATATTTTAAGGAACAGGTGAATAAAAAAATCAAATCATGCAAAGTTGATGACTAATAATAGAATTTAAAAGTTACAATAATCAACAAGGGTAAAATGATTTGGGAGCAGAAATTTCGAATCAGGCACTAAACAAACAAACAAAAAATGAAACCAGACTACTTCGGGGTAATATAACATGTCCCAAATATGACTGGCCTGGGTCCTTCCTTGCCCTCCTACACTTCAACCTCTTGTGAAACCATGCTTCTCCCAGGGTACCAAATGAAGCATTGTTAGAATGAAGAAATCAGATTAAAAAGAACAGAGACCCAAATTCACTGAGCTTCCTATGCATTCTGGAATCATTGGGGAGCAGGGGCTATGTAAACTACTGCTACAGTGGTTAAGAAAATAACGGCTAGAATAATCCCTCCTGAAACCTGAAACAGGAGAGCGCCAGGAGTGAAATGCTTTGGTGGAGGTATGCCCGTGTCCCAGGACTGGAACAAAAGAGGGTTTAAAGGCAAGTCGAAATGTACTTGCTGCACATGACCTGCCTTGCTAAGCCTGGTTCTTGTCATGGCTATTATGCCCTCAAATGCATGAACATCATATGCACATGGAAAGAAAAAAACTTGTTTTAGTAGTAATTGCACATCAATACGAAAGTCCTATTATTTCTATTAAGTTAATTAACCTATTTTTGAAAAGTATACAAAATAGGTCACTTAAGTGGGTGTGACCTTGCCCAGTGAACTATGCTTTTAAACTGTCTCCAGCTATTAAGATTTATAGACGCCTTTATCACCATCTTCGTTGGAAAAGGCTGGCTGAGTGAGAGGCATGCAGCACCAGGCAAAAGCAGCTTTGGTCTCTACCGATCAGTCTATTATAACTTAATGATATTTAGATGATGTGATTAGATTTTCAAATTGAATGCTGTTTAATCTAAATTCCAGAGTGCTTGTGTACTCATGCCATATTTTTAAGGCTCAGGGAAACAATCTGAAGGACAGAATTTGTATTTGAGTTCTATAAAAATAAGATTCTAGATTGCTAAGGAAGACAACTACCTTACCACGGTATACTTACGTGGGCAAAAAGTGCTTCTAAATTATCATCGCCACCATCATCAAAAGCATAAAAGGCCTTTGCAGAACTAAGCACTATGCTAGGCAACATGTAAAAGTTTTGTCTTGTATTTTGGTCCTGATTAGATGGCATACAATTTTAGTGGTCCATTTCTATTAAATTTAATAAAGTTCCATTTAAAAAGTGATAATATCCTTTCAAGCCTCTTTCCATCTGAGGGTCTCTGATTCCATGACCACGTGGCCCACCCAAGGAGTGATACTTGTATGACAATAACATCTAGTTATTATCGGGGACGGCATTTCCAAGCTCTCACATTCTAATGAAACAATTTCACAGGCAGAGAGATGCAGATCCCAAAAAGAACAGCAAGCCCCCAAGCATGATAACTTCTCGGAAACTATGATCCTCAACATTATACATATGAAGTCTTTCCTATGTTGAGACCTTGACTAAAAAACAGTAAACTGTGTCAAGGTGCAGTCCAGTCTCATTCATTTTTAAAACACCGCTAGTGATCTACCACCAGTGATCTTACTGAGACTCAAACTGTCTTAATAAATTAATGAACGAATATGTGGAACCTCCAGAAGAAAGTCTAGGCTTCTTTAACACCTCCAGAAGAAAGTCTAGGCTTCTTAATGGTGTCTTTGAAGCTTTAGACTCTGTCCCTACCTTTATTTGCCCTCTAACACAGCTCTTCATGTATGCTTCACTCTAGAGAAAGTGAATTATTGGCTATTATCCATTCACTCTGTTTTTTTCCTCCAACTTCATGTTTTTACTTGTATTATTCCTTTTGCAGAAAGGCTTCCTCACCTTGTATTCAAATCTTACCCATATTTTATTAGCTTAGACGTGACATCCTACACATACTTCAGAGGTTTATTCCCTGGAGAAATGGATCTAAACAAGTTCTGGACTCAAAGACAGAGTGTGGGCCTAGGGAGTAACTGAACAGAACTGTACTGAATCAAACTGAAATGGGAGATTAAGTAAAAGTCTACACGCTGTCCCGGGCTCTAGATGCTTTCTTCCCTCAGCTCCCTAAACTCTGGCAACCAGCTCTTTAACCCTCAAAAAGAAAATTGGAAGGTTCTTCTTTGGACAACTATTCTGGTTCTAGGGATATTAAAGATATGATTTTCAATATTCAACATCTTGTACTTTGATAAGATCTGGATGATTATCAATATAATGACATTAGAAACTTCTCTGTACCTTTTATTAAGGTTAAGTTAAAATGCAGTTTTAGCAAAGAAGTATTGAATGAAGAAATAAAACTTCAGTATATGTGTACTAAGGTAGTAGTGTTCACCCCATCTGTCACATCTAACCAAATCCTAACTTCCCCGGGCTTTCCCCAGTCTCCAAAATTTATCCTCCATCTTCTCTCTATATTCTATTTCTTCTTCCCAATATCGAAATTACGATTCTTATTTCCTCACAATTCTCCTCTCAGAATGGGTAGATTGAGGTAGCATGGAAAAAGTGATCTATTTGACTACTTATAAGCTAAGGTATTTAACTGCTAATGAATTTGTGTCCCCTTCTAAAGCAAGGGGCTAAGGAAAAGAGGATGCTGGAGTCAGTGCACCCAGGCAGAAGTCCCAGCTCCACCAAATAAATGGAATGACCTCAGGCAGATCAGAGAATTGCTTTGAAGTTATATTTCTTCATCTCTAAAGTATATTTGGTAAAAGAAAAATCTCTCTTGTAAGGTTGTTTTCAAAATTAAGGTAATGATTATGGAAGGACTTTGTAATTATAAAGTTCTAAAGAGGGCAGGGAGTGTAAGTGGAATATCAGAACCCTAAGAAATGAGTCTTCATGGTAAAATCAAAATATATGAAATTTATGGGTAGGGGTTATAGGAGCATTTTTGTTGGTCCTTCCATCATACCAGTTAAGTAAAGACCTAGTATACGTAGCAAATCTTAAATCTGGGTATTTTTTAAGGTCACTTCCATGCAACACTGAAAAGGGCATAAAATTTGAGCAGGGAGATATGGTCATAGGACTTTACTTCATCTATCCATCCAATCAATCAACTAAGTCCTACCTCCATGCCAACCACTGAGCTGGACATGGAAACACAAAGATGAACAAGATACAATCCTTCAAGTGACCTAGTAGGAAGAGAGGATATATACAAAATAAGCATCCGAAGTTTCACAGGAACTATGTAAGAAGTATACACAAGGTATGATGGGATATAAGGAAGGAGTCCTTTTATGACTCATTTGAGTCATAAAAGACATCATGCTGGAATTGGGATTTAAAAATAAGTAAGTGTTTGCAATCAAAGAGGTAAACAGAAAGATTGTAGAGTGTTCAACAACACGGATGTTTAAGCACACACAGACTTTCAGTATGGCTACAACATAGATCAGAAGGGTATTCAAAGCCAGAAACAGAGTAAAGATTGTTAAGACTTCAATAATCACTTTGAGGAGTTTAAATCCTGTCTGTAGAACACAAGAGGCCACTAACAATTTTTTAAATGAGAAAGTAACACACTATGATTTGCATTTTGGGAAGGTTAATCTGGAAAGGGTTTGAGCGTAGACTGCAATCTGCTAAGTCTGGTTGTGGAAGACAACTGCAGTTACCCAGTGACAGAGAGGAGTTTAATTAAGACAGTAACATGAGGATGGAAAGAAAGGGCATAGAATATTAAGATAATTGAATCTATACACTTTGAAGGGAAGGGGTGAGAGTTTTCTGGCTTGAAAGATAGGTGATTCCATTCACAGAGACAGGAAATTCAGCAGCAGTATATTTTAAATTTTGTATGTGTTGAGCTAGAAATTACTATACACCATCCAGGTAGAGAAGTTGTCTTCTACTTACTTGAATTTACGGATCTAGAACTTTCTCTTAATCAGGAAAAAGACCTAGGGTAGTAACATAGATTTGAGAAACACTAAGAGATTGGGGATAATTGGAATTATGGATTCAGCAACACTTTTCTAACACTCTTTCTACGACTACCTTACCTAGCTTATGCCAGAAACCAGGTGAAGACCATCAGGACCAGAACACTTAGTCTGCTCAGTTCATTTACAATCAAGAGCACTCTGAAGATGAAACTTGATTTACAGCTAAAAACACATGATTGAACTGAAGAGTTGGTAAAGCTAACAAAATAACTCCTTCTGAAAGCCATCCTGTGGATTTTACTGTACTCTGGGTCTAATTAAAAGAGAAAAACCATTAAATATGGTAAATGATTGTTAAATGCAAGACTAGTAAATATAATACAAAAAAGGTTTACTCCAAAGACTATTCTGAACTGTACACATAATAATATTTCTATCTACTGGTTATAGCATCTTTCATCCTTCAGACAATAAGAATTTTATAATTTCTCTCTAGTTTTAACAACATGCCTGTCAGGTAGGCAAATAGACTAAGACTTTTGTCTTAACAGTGTAGCTGAAGAAACTGAACCATAAAAAGTAGAAATGATGTGCCTGTGGTCTCCCAGTAGGTCATTCCTGTGAGGTTGGAATCAGAACACAGATATCCACTTGTGGGTAAAATGAGAGTTCCTGTGGCCAGGCTTCTCACCTGGCCCTGGTTGACTAGCTCACTGCATACCTGCGGGCAATACATGGCTGATGACTCTATAAAAAGAGCTCCACCCAATGCTCAGTGCGCAACATGGTGGCAGGGCTGCAAGGCTGCAGGAGAGCAGAGCAGAGGCTGGAGTGGTGGCAGCACCGAGGACAGAGGCCCAGAGGACGGCTGTGAGGGATGACTGTGCAGAGAGGCCCAGAGGACGGCTATTCAGAAGGGTATTCAAAGCTACAAACAGGGTAAGAGGCCCAGTGCAGGACGGCTGTACAGACAGAGGGGCCCAGAGGCAGAGACTGGCTTGCTGCATGCAGACTCACTCTGAGTGAATGGGATTTTAGTGACTGACCTGCCACCTGGAAGTAAAGTTGGGTATAACCCTTTTACCCCAAGAACGTTTTGCTGTCATTTTCTTTGGTCACACTGAATCCATAGTGAACTTGCCCGGGGCTGAAACCCACTGGCAAGACACCACCTCCTGGTCTTCACTCCACACTTTCATCATCATCACTCACATTTAGGATGTTGCCGCTGGGTACCTGGCACTACATTCATGGCACTGTGCCAGGTCATCCTCTTACAGAACAAGATATTAATACAAAGATTTTTGGAGGGATGGAGGCAGAGGTGTGAGAAAGGAATTTTCTCTAAATCCTTTTAGCTATTTCATGTGCCATGTTTATCAAATTAAGTGGATTATTACATAGCATGTAAAACTAAAAAGAATGTTACAGAGTACTTGGAACCACAAGTATAAAGCCAAAGCAGAGACATATCTTGGTAAAGGCAGTTGTTTTCGATCATGACTGAAGAAACAAAGTTTACTGAGGTAGAAAAGATAATGCAGAGAGCTGGCTTGAGACTTGGGGCCCTACACCACCAGGTCACCAGGACAAACCTAGTCTAGTCTGGTGTGACTGTAAGTCACTTGGTATAATAGTGCTCTGTTGGCTGGTGTGAAACAGCTGATCTATTTCATGCTAGTTCTCGCAGGACAAGGATCTACACTGTAAAATAAATAGCACTTCTGACCCTAATATGACTCTTTGCCCAAGAAAAAAATCTGAATGAATAAAGTCTGAATTTCTGCCCACCTACCCTTCTCTCTACCATAAAAGTTGACCTCATTTCAGTGCTCCATCCAAATCAGTAACCCCTAGATGGTTGTTATCTCTGTCTGGCAAAGTCTGCATGCCACTGTGCACTTATTTTCCTTCTCAGATAAACCACAGAGGTTTCTAGGCTTACACACAACATTAACTGGTGCAAAGTTTCCAACACGTTATTAATGGGACAAAATAATAAATTTCATTTTAAACTGATTTTCAAATCTCCCGACAGAAGACATCTGAAAGTACTTAAGGAACACACTATATCCCTAGTGGTTGAAAGAAAGGAAAAAACAAAAAACAGAACCTCTGTCTTGCTCCATAAAGGTTATAGAAAATACTATGCGACTAATGCTATTTATATGGCTTTGAGCTAAACTCAAAAGGTAACACTTAACCACTCTGTTTACCAAGTTAATCTACCAGATTTGTTTACTTTGTCTGATTTACTAAGACAAATACATTGAGTGTCTGAAATGTTTTATCTGGCCCTGGGAAAGGAAAACTGAAGGAGGGTTGTGCTTTTATTAATAGATAAGTGCAAACAGGCCCTATCCTATCAAATGAACAGCTAGGACCTTTGGCCACTGTTTACTGAAAATAAAATTAGCCTTGGCTGGCAGGTACTTATCAGATCTGAGAATAATTAACTACCCACATCTGGTACATGTTACCGAAAATGCTAGCGGGAGCCATTAACTTTGGTAAGGGTTATTTTTCCTGAACAGCTAACATCCCCCTAACATTCCATTGGAATGCACTCTCTCTTCCCAAACGCACTTATGGCAGTTTCACAAGCTGTTTCCCCACATCAATCCAACAGAAAAACAGTGCTAGAAATCCCAAAGAAATTACCAAGACATCACTGGTTCCCATCACACACCACAGTGCCCACCAATAGGATCACCTGCCCCCAACAAGCACTAGGAGTTTTACAAAAAAGGGTCATTTTTCTAAATTAACTTTTTAAAACTGAAGTATTGTTGATATACAATCTTATATTGGTTTCAAATATATCACACAGTGGTTCAACAGTCACCCATATTATTAAATCCTCACCCCCTCTAGTGCGGTTACTATCTGTCAGCATAGGAAGATGTTACAGAATCATTGACTATATTCTCCATGCTGCATTACTATGCCCATGACTGACTTATATTATGATTGAGAATTTTTGTGCCCCTTTATTCCCCTCCCCACCCACCCACTCCAACCTCTCCCCCATGGTAACCACCAGTTACTTCTCAGTGTCTACGAGTCTACTGCGACAAACAAGGGTCATTTTAAATTAATCAGTAAGAACATTTTGCACCTCATTTGTTTGTTTTTTCTTCAAAGGACTTAAAGGAACATTACCAATGTAAAATAAACAAGTATAGTTTCACAACTCAAAAAGAAAGCCTAGGAACCAACATCTCCCATTACTGGTCAGTTGAAAAGGCAGTAATCAAATTCAGGTACTTGGAGCCTAGTTCATTTATTTCCTATCCCAATAACTTCTTTAACCGGTAACAGTTTTCATAATTTTATTAAAGGAAAGGAATTGCTCTAAAGCATTCATAAAAATAAGCAATGCAAAATAAATAATTTTGTTTTATGTCTTGGGAGCTAAGAAACAGGAAACTCAAGGGCTCTGCAATTAGCTTGCTGTGAAATTTTGAACAAGTCAAATGACTTGTTAAGTCAAGTGACCTCTCATCTCTCTGCTCTATGTACTGGGAATACCAACCTACATCACAAGGCTTGGGGAGGAATGAACTTCTGACAGCGCCAGGAAAATGCTTATAAATAGAGAGATAAGAAATTCCAAATCTCCAAGAACATTTCTTTTCAAGGAAAATAGTAGGGCTATATTTACAATAAATTATAACATTTTACCCAGCACCATTTATCAAGGTATTTTTCCAACATTTTTTGGTGGACGAATAATACTATTGCCCCTCCCAATGTGACAGAGGTTCTAGTGATTAAGACCTTGGGTGGTTTGAAGATCAGCAGCTGCCTTATTTCCTAAAAACTGCAAATTGGATTCTATTAACAATGAATCGATGGCCTGCCTGTAATGTGCTAAGTGAACAGACATGGAACATCTCCGTATATGAGGATATGAACTACGAAATGGAGACATCTAAGTATATGGAGCTAATAAATAAGGCTTGGAAATGGAAGTAGGAGTAACACATGAGAAGGAAAGATAATATAGGGAAGGAGAGAGAGACCAAAGAAAAATAGAAGGAATAGAAAAACCAGTGAGTATTTCCTGTGTTAGGTGGTATGGTCAGGTGAGGTAGGGAAGCCAACCCCGTGGGGATGACAGGCATGAGTGGAGGAAACTCAAGCAACTAAGATGGGAGGAGGGTCTGCCATGTGAGAGATCATGGCAAGGAGGAATTATTTGGTTAAAATAAGAGAAAATGCTGATCTCGGTTGAGCCAATGAGGTTGAAAAGAGCCAGAGAGAGGAATGGATTTGTAATTCCAGCATGCAGCATGCAGACTCAGGGGGCACCTGAAGCATAATACTGAAAAATTACTTGCGTAAACCAGGCAAAACTAGAAAATGCTAAATCCCAAATCTTCCAACTCCAGTAATAAACTTGATTGGATGGATTGAGGAAGATTTCTCAGGTGAATGTCACCTGTAGTATCCCTCTAACCACTCAATTATTGCACTGGAATATCACCTGTGGTTTTGCCATAGCAATGCAGCTTCTTGGATTTTTCATGTTTGCACAATTTAAAAACCACTTGCCATCTCAAGACATAGATAGTTCCAAGTATGTTCATGTCATTAAACAAGCAGGCGCATTTCTCTGACATGTCAAACCCCATAATTAGCTGCTGTAATACATTAAATGTGCTCTTCTGCCTTCATTATTCTTTCACAAAGCACTTGTTTATAAAAAGAAATTTTCTGTACATTTTCTAGTACATTAAACCTCCTATTATCATCAGAATTTTTTTAAATGCTTTGGCTTAGAGTTTCAAAAACAGCTATTTTACTTGGTACAGAACCTTCTACTTGAAATGCTTAAAAGACTTCCAAGATAAAGTTCACATTTGTTTTAAAAGCATTCAGTATTTGATTTAGAATATCCCTACATTTATGTTTTAAGGAAAACTTATCTGGCTTTGAAATGAAAAAAAAAAAACTGTGCTTGGAAATTAGCTAAAGCCTGAATAAAACATTTTTTTTTTAAAGGAACACACATTATGTGCTTTTCAATTTACCCTTTAATTAAGTTGCTGCTATGAATTTTCCTGAATTGAGAGGTTATTTAATTGGACCTAGATGTTTGAATTATTTCAGTCTTGCTCTGTATTACAACTTTCTTTCAAATTTGATGTTCTTAGTAACGGCCTGGATGTGGAACCTATGAGGCAAGGTTTAACGCCAGTGCTACAGACACTTCTGGCTGGGCAGCAGGGGGCAGGATGTTTGGTGCCATCCCTGGTCTCTACTTAGCCTGAGGCCTCTAACCTCACGGCACTGTGCTAACAACCAAAAATGTCAAATTTAGTTTGGAGGTAGAATCACCCTGAGTTGAAAAACTGCTAAAAAGGGATGGCAACTATCACAGTGTCATTTAGGAGAAAGAATGTGTATTTATTTACAAGGTAAGGGGAAAAGACGATGGGCTTTAGAGTTAGGTGGCTTTGGGTCAAAATTCAGACTCAATCATTCGTGAGCTGGGTACCTTATGAAAATTAATTACGCCTTGACCTCTTCATTAAAAAAATGGGAATAATAACATCCTAATAAATATTTGTCTTTGCCATCCAGCACCCCTTCTAAGGGGAAGGGGCTAAGGAGTCCTCTCTTCAGGGCAAACAGCTTTTCGGCTCTCAGTCTAGCCCCTGCTCCAGGGCTGGGCATGTGTACCAGACTCAGCCAAGGGAATAACTGCACACCCCAGGCCTTAATTAATGGTCCTGAAGCTTCTCTGTGGGAAAAGCCAACCCAGCGGAAAACAGATTCAAGAGATGCAGAGACCAAGCCCTGATGAAATGATGTGCAATACCTGAAATCAGATCTGCCCTTTAGATTTCTCAGTTAATGAATTCCTTTTTATTTTAACTTAAGTCAGTGTGAGTCAGGTTTTATCACTTGCAACAAAGAAGTCCTATCTAATAAATTACCTATCTCAAATAGTTATTGAGCAGACCAAGTAAAATAATGAACACAAAAGGCTGTAAAGAGGTTCTTTCCTCTAATTTCCAATTTGTAGGAATCAAAACAAACACAATTACATAAGAGCTCAAAACACAATACAGTGAAGGTTCAGAAAACAAAACCCATGACTTAATTTTGAGCTCTTTTCAATAAATTTGTAGACATTCTAAGAGAGCTTTAACTCATGGAGCCTAAAATCATTATGCTTTTAAGTTACCTACAATCAAGTCAATGAATAGCACATGCAAATTACAGTTTGTTTTCTCTGTTACCATCATTTTTAGGTGGCCAACAGTAAGAGTTTGCTTTGAGTATAGAGTTTCCATAGCTTTTGATTTTATTTTATTGCCAGAAGGCTAAAAGAAGGGATTTATCAATTTAGTAGATTAAATAAAAAATAGCTGGGCTGGGACTAGGCTGAATTGAGTGAGGAACCTACCTCAGATGCAAATTTCAGAGGCTGCCACTCAGAAATCTAGATAAATTATACTTCAATGCAACATTTTAAATAAAGACAGGATCAATATCACTAAGTTTTCATTTTGCCAGGCTCCAATATAGTTCAGCATGGCATTGTGAAAAAAATGTCTAAGCTGTAAGAAGCAGAAATACATCTAGTGTTCACAAACAACATCAAGGACCTAAATGCACTTGGGAAGAATCTAGTTAGGAACTCCGAATTGAAAGTTAAAGAACATAAATTCAAGTTTCAGCTCTGCCAATACTAAGATATGTAACCAAGCAATTATTTGCCCTTTCTAATCTTTATTTTTTTCATACTTAAGCTGAAAGGGCTATGTCAGATAATTATGAAGACCTTTCTTAACTCAGAAGTTCCTAGAATACATTCTAAACTTGATTTCCTTTGATGCCTAAAAACAAATGAATATAGAATGTTGTACTTCAAGTTCAGCATTTGTGTTGTCCAGGTTATGAAATGACAAGCTTTAACCATTCTAGCTTTGATGCCTAAAAACAAATGAATATAGAATGTTGTACTTCAAGTTCAGCATTTGTGTTGTCCAGAAGGTTATGAAATGACAAGCTTTAACCATTCTAGTCTATCAGTGAAGATAAACCAGGTTGAGGCTGATTTTTCTTGTTGTTTAATGTGAGTGCTCTCACATATTTCAAATGCCATATTATTATGAGATCCTACAATGGGGAAGTCAGCAGCTTTCTATTGTGGTAAAGGACAGCATGGTTGATCTGTGCCTCCAAAAGGTGAAATCATTCACATGACCACCCACTGACAAGTCCACTGAAGCATAAAGTAATTGGGTTAATAAGTGACTTCTTATAATTCCCAACAATTTCCAGAAATAAGAAAATGAAAATCTAAAACTGAGAAAAGCAAAGAGAAGGTGACAAGCATCTGGAACAGGAGTAAGAAAAAAAAAACGGCATCTATTAACTCTTAAAAACACCATATTAAGGTCAAAGTCCTAAAAGCAGCAAGTGGTTTAGAAAGCACTCAAAATAGGATATAGAAAGTGAATATGAAAAACGAAAATGTCTGTGCTCAGGTCCATGCATATAAGATTTTTTTTTTCAGTTTTTTCTAAACCCTATGAAATAAAGAATTACCCATGCCTGAGAGAAAAAGGGACTCAGTAGCTTTTTTTTACACAACTTTGTAAATAAAACAGGGGCTTTTTTTTCGAATCAGTATTATTTTCTAGCTTTTGATTATGCAAAATTTCGAACAGACAGGAAAACAGGATAATATAATGATCCCATATGCCCATTAACAGCTTCAGTTATCAACTCAAGGCCAATGTTAATTGCATCTATACTCCCACTAATTTCCCGAATTTTCATAAAGGGCTATTCATTGTAAGCCCCAAAATAAACAAACCTTTTGGGGCTTTAATTTTCTTGTTTGTAAAATGCAGGCATTTATACTCAGCTCCTTACAAATGAAGTGATAAAAAACAACCAAACCTTTCAAATCTCTTCTAACCCTGTGCAACTTGAACATAAAAAATAACAAGATAGACAATCGAATCAGCTTTTGTTTAAATAAGTCTCTTAAACAGCTCAGAGGGCTTTGGGAGAATTTATCTTTCACTCTGCCAGTACCTGTGTGTGGCGTATTATTCACCTTTAGCAAATAGAAAATTAGAAATTAAAGAAAAAGGAAATGATTCAAGCCAGATCAAATGAAGAATCAACAGTGCAGACAAAAATAAATCCCTACTTTCTGGCTTCCCATATTCTGTCATTGCAATATACCACTTCTATCATTATTACAACATAGGATTGTTTTCACTAAATGAAACTGACTTATACTCTATTAAGGAGTTTGTAGGTTTAAATGAACAGTGCTGTATTACATGTAGACATTCAAATATACTGACTGACTTTAAAACTCACCTTGTAGATCCATGTAAGAACACAATGTTTATTTAGATGGTTCAGCCTACCTAAAGATGATAGTGAGAAGGAAGGAAGTTGAATACACCTGTGGTTTACTGGAATTGAACAATTACAGCTTGCCATTTCATAGGTTTCAAATCTAAAATATGTACTTGGCAGTAGCAAAATTTACTTCAGTATTACACTGGAGAATTATACCATTTGGGCCCTGTCCATAGCGCCACAGGCATGGGTGATGCAACTTCCAACTCAGTTACAGAGTATTTTTACAGCACTTACCAAGTCATTATAATTTCATATATTTAAGACATTTTCCTTCCGATTCACACAATGGTTCCTGTTCATTGCGTTTGGTCAAGGCAGGTTGCAAATGGGTGGGGAAGGAAAACAAGTGGCTGGAGAAGGGTGTGGTGAGAACAGCCTGCCATGAACGAGGTTTCTCTCACTGTCACCTGCTATTCATTTCATGGGATATATCAGGGCAAAGGCTCTTTCTCCCTCTGTGGTCTCAAGATAACTGGCTGCCTCCAGAGCAATGTCTTCTCGGCCAGCAGAGCAGAGATTACAACTACCTAAACACTCAAGTGAATAGTTTAGAAGTTTAAAAAAAAAGAAGGGGATTCTTCTCCAATTATTTTTCTCCAACCTTGAAGATAATATTAAAGCCATGCCCTATCCACCTAAACCATGAGCCTACCCATCACCTAAGTAAGGCTTTCTGACAAAGCAAATATAAATCAACCAACCAACCAACAAACAGGTTGAAATCATATTTTAAGAGTTTGTTATTTCAGTTACTATTGTTTTTATTCAGGATGTAGAGCTCATGTGGATTGCTGCTCCTAAAATAAGGCAGAAAACAGAATTAGGCTATAGTAGAAAGAATAGTGAACCTGGGTTCTTGTCTCATAGCTGCATTAACTAGCTGTGATGGGCAAGGCTGCTTTGCTTGAGGACAGCAATTTTCCCATCTGTCACATGAAATACATGGTCCAAGTGATTTCTAAGATAATGTTTAGTTATAAAATTCTTTGACTATTTAATTCCATACCTTTCACTCTATTACTTCTGTATAATGTCTCCATTTTTCTATTACTTCTATGTACTGTCCCACTATATTTTTATAGAGTGCTACCCCTTTTATAAACACATTTAAAGATGTTAAGCATCTCTCTATTGATTAACAAAAGTTCGTGGATAACTAGCAGATTATAGAAAAAGAGTTTAAATCTGAAGCAAAGATAAAGAAGCATTCATATTAAATAAGCTTTTACTACTGGCACTTTTTTATAGGTTTAGGTGGAAAAAAAAAAAAGAAAATTTTCTAGTTTTTCTCTAAATCCCACCTAATCAGTCAGGCCATTTTCTGAGATTCACAAATGTCAGTTTATGAAAGGATAACATATAGATGTCTGGCCCCGCACCTGGCCCATAACAGATGCTAGATAAATATTTGCATACCTAACACCTCCCCTTAAGTCTCCACCCTCCCCAAACCACTACCTCCATTACCAAAAGTATGCCTTTTATAAACTGCAACACCTCTTTCAACCAGAGATGCTATGGCACTAGACTGAAGACTCAGTTCTGAACAGGAGTTTGTACCTTTATGCAAGAATTCCAAACCTTACCAGAGAAAAAAAGGTTTCCATTTTCAAACTGTCAGAATAGCCTTGGGTGCATTATTAATAAAAGGAAATTGTAAATAAGTTGAAATCATCGTAACTCACTAGAGCCCAAACATATTTTATATTTTCCAAAATGCTTCATTAATAAATGTCCCTTGGTATATATGACCTCATTATGCTGAAGTTAAATATGAATAAACACAGAGTTTACTAAAAAAAAACAAAAACAAACTAAGCCCTCTGGGTATGCTGCATGCACAACTTCCCTAAACTAAGACGCTAGTACAGCAAGACGTGCTGTTGTATCATAAATACAAAGAGAAATCATGTTTCTAAAGTTCTTTCTGACTTAAAAGAGGGATTCACCTAAAAGCTGATAACTAGATAAAGGGGAGACTAGTGTTCCCCCAAAGAGCGGTGTTAAAAAAAAACAACAAGAAACTAGGAATAACAATGTAATAGAAATACATTCTGGAATTTTAAGACTTGAAATACAAAAGCCTTTCTTTATGGAGATGAACTCCTTCCATTCTCCAGGGCTCTGTCAACATCACCAACCTCAAACACTTGGCTCACAAAAAAATGTGATGACCCAGGAAATTGTCTGGAAACAAACAAATAAACAAAAAAAAGCATTCTCTCTCCCTGGAACAAGAGCTGCCCCAACAGAGTGGGCAAGCAGCCAGCATGTCAGGGATTCATTTTTAAAGTCCATTTGATTGTCCCATTCCAATCTAACAGTCCAAGGCCCTCTTCTAAAAAAGTACAGGACAGGAAAAAAATACAGAAGATTTTACAAGACATCATCTAATTCTTACTTCACTAACCCCTACTGAAGAAACTCTACATGTCTTTGTGTGTTACTAGCCAATTTAGAAGGGTCTCTTTCTGCTCTAAGGGCCTAGTCAGTCTGAAACTCACATTTGGAAATTGTAAGCTAAACTCACAATTGCACTGTAATGACTGCTAGCTATCCATGAACTTTCCTACTTTTTAAACTATCTATAAAAGGAGAAAACAGTTGCAGTAACTACTTTATCACATTCTAGTTGGATTTTTGAAAACATTTATTGACTTGACCATTATTATAGGGGCTGTCAGAACAGGAATAAGATAACCTACATTTCTCTAGATTTTTGGTGTATTTTTTCCTGTTTCTTTTCTTGCCAGAAGTCACACTGCTTCCCAGTGAAGCACAAATAACAAAGTATGAGCAAAAGCAAAAATCTCACAGCTATTTACTGATATAAAGAAATTAAACTAATACTGTACTAAGGTCCCAACTCAGTTCACTTTGTATCATTTCCTTTTTTACATAATGTAATTCTAGTGGCTTGTGTATGTCCTTACCCTGCAAATTCAATAATCTACTCGTTGATGTGGAACACAATGTGTACAAAGGCTTTTGTTAGGCAAATGTTTGTGAAAGATATGAGTGGGAAGAAAAGATAATTCTGAGATTAATTCTCTTTCCAAACTCTTAATTTATGATGAAACATCATGCATATTTCAGTTTGAGACTTCCTGATTTTGCTATTGGTCATTTCTACAACCATCACTGAAAACTTAAAAGAAGTTCTTTTGTTTCTGACCAAGATGAGGTAAAAGGGACTAGATTTACCCTATCACCTAAAGCAACCAAAAAAAATTTTTCATAAGACAAAACATATGAAACATCTTTTTTTTCTGCAAGACCTTGAAAATCAGGCAATGAAGGACAGTGATACTTAGAAATGAGAAACAAATGAGGAGAGCTCTATGATTGCCCCAGTCAACTACCTTGAAAGAATTTCTAGGCTGTGGTGCAGGGAGAGGGAACTCAGGTGGAGTCCAGACTTCCTGAGCTGAGGAGATGGAGCTAAGGATCCAGGAAGAACAAGGCAGCTAGAGTTCAAAAGAGAGATCTTGGGGGTTGGGGGTGGGGCTGGGGGTCAGGAAGGGCCTCAAATATTTAGCAGAGTACTAGTTAGTGCTGTATATGAGGAAACTACTTGAGGCTAGATAAAAAATGATCAGAGAGAACTCAAGAGCAGTACCTGGCACTCGCACAGGACAAGACACAGTGCCTATTCCCATCAACCAGACTGGAAAACTTCATAATTTACTGAGCAATGGGAAGAATACTCAGAAAGGTCTTACCTTAATAGTGGAGAATAAATAGAGGGAATTAGCTTTAAACTAAATGGTTCTGGTCCTACCAAAACAAATCATAAAAGTAAGGTTCAAAGGATCAAACTGTTTCCATGTAATTTAACTGCATCCCAAGACAAAGTTCAAGATTTATAAGAATGCAAAAATACACATGACCCAAGAAGTAAAATTCACACCAAAGCACTCTCCATGAAAGAAAAAATTGTTAAATTGGACTTCATTCAAATTAAAAACTTCTGCTCTGCAAAAGACACTGTTAAAAGAATTAAAAGACAAGCCACACACTGGGAGAAAATATTTGCAAAACAACTATCTGATAAAGGACTTCCATCCATTTAAATATACAAGGGACTTTTATAAACTCAACAATCAGTAAATAATCCAATTAAAAAATATATAAAAGATCTGAATAGACACTTCATCAAAGAAGTTACTCAGATGACAAGTATATCACAAGATGTTGAACCTCATGTTACTTGGGAATTGCAAATTAAAACAGTGAGATGCTGATGTATACTTATTAAAACAGCTGAATTCAAAGCACTGACATCAACAAAAGCTGATGAGGATGTGGAGCAACAGGAACTCTAGTTCACTGATGGTGGTACAGCCCCTTTGGAAGCAGATTCTTATAAAGCTAAACATATACCATTCTATGATCTATCCATTCTACCCTGAGATATTTACCTATGAGAAAAGAAAGCATGCCTCTATTCAACAAATTCTAGTCAAATGTTCCTGGTGGCTTTATTTGTAACATCCATAAGCTGGAAAGAACCCAAACATCCACCAGTAGGTAAATAGAAAAGCGAACTGTGATATATGCATACAAAGGAAAACTACTTAACAATGAAAAGGAATGTAGTAACACCATGGATGAATATCAAAATAATTAAGCAAAGTGAAAAAACCAGACCAAAAAGAGTTTATACTGCATAATTCCATCTACATTTTAAGACTCTAGAAAATGAAAACTAATCTGTAGTGACAAAAACTTATCAGTGGGTTGCTGGAGGAGTATAAGGTAAGAAAGGATGGGAGAGATGGATTACAAAAACCATGTGGAAACTTTTGGGGGTGGTGGACATGTTCACTATCTTGACTGTGGTGATGATTTCATGAGTGTGTAGATATGTTAAAACTTATCAAATTGTATTAAATATGTGCTGTTTATTAGATGTCAATCATGACTCAATAAAGGTGTTAAAAAATGTTTAAAGCTCCCATTTTTGGTCCCTTATTTGACTCTTTAGTTACGGTAGTTCCTGCTGTGTTGTAAGTCATTCTCTGTAACAGTCAGTTGTTTAAAATATAAAGAACTACTTCTTCATTCACCATTAAATAAAAAATATTTAATGAAAACCTAATGTATATAAGTCAGTGTACCAGGCACTTGAAGGGGATACAATTGGAGATATAAAGATAGATATCAGATTATAAGGACAAGTAATACTAATGATGATGAAGTGTAGTAGCAGGTATAGTTTACTTTGCTAGAGTATAAAAACACTCAAAGAATGATTAAGCAGGAAGGCAAATTTTAGGTCATGGAGAGTCTTGCCAGAAAGCTTTAAAAAATGGTAAGGTAATATGCCAGAATCTCAAGAAGAATATAGAAGGAGCCAAACACAAATTCTTAAAGTTAAATTCTTTTATAATCTTCTCATGTATTAACTGCAACATCTTAAATCTCATGGGAGAGCACGTGTTTAGGGAAGAGCCAATTTTGAACAGTCAATTCCAAGATACATTTACTCATAGTATGTCTTCTGTATAAAAATTATGGAAACACATGGTCCCCGTACTATCTAATTGAACTATTTCTCCTGAGTTTATAGACCTCAGTTTGATTGTTCTAAAATTTATCAACTTAGGCACTCTGCCCTAAAGGGCCAGGAATCTCTGGCTGTTATGCCTCAAGTGGAATAAGACTCCTAGAGAAATTCTTTTGCTACCACAACTATTTCAGTGTGGTTCTAAGTGGTGATTCCCAATGTTTGTCAGATTCCTCTGGTTTGGTCCCATCTGGATGCACCCAAAATATAGCAAAATAGCACCTTCCGCTTCCTGGCAATACTTGATTGTCCAATATCTCTCCCAAACCTACTTTTATCTTTAAGAAACTGGTGCCTAGAGGGTATTATGCTCAGTGAAATAAGCCAGGCAGAGAAAGACAAGTACCAAATGATTTCACTCATTTATGGAGTATAACAGCAAAGCAAAACTGAAGAAACAAAACAGCAGCAGACACAGACTCCAAAAAGGGCCTAGCAGTTACCAAAGGGGAGGGGTTAGGGAGGGTGGATAGGGAGGGAGGGAGAAGGGGATTAAAGGGCATATAATTAGCACTCACAATATAAGCAGGTCAAAGGGAAGGCAGTACAGCACAGAGAAGACAAGTAATGACTCTATAGCATCTTACTACACTGATGGACAGTGACTGCAATGGGGGGGTGTGTGTGAGGACTTGATAATATGGGTGAATGTTGAAACCACAACATTGTTCATGTGGAACCTTCCTAAGATTGTATATCATGATACTTTAATAAAAAAAAGAAAAGTAAAAGAATCTGGTGGCCTAAGGCTATTAATCTAATATATGACATTAGGTACAAACAGGCACAAGGAACATCCATCCCATTCTCCATCACTGGTACACTCCCTTTCACTTTCACCTTACTGAAAAAGTGATCAAAACCATAAGAATGTTTACAGCTTTTACATAGCTAACCATAGTTATGGGCCAAACTATGCATGCTTGAAAGTCCCTTTGCAATCAAGGGTTCCATAAGGAGGACCCACTATGTGCAAAACACATAGTGCCTCTCTCTAGTCCCACTTAACTTCTGTCTAAAATCCAAGCCAAAGCTCTTTCTCCTGAGCCCTCTCTTCATTAAAGAAGCAAAATTCTTTCTGTCAAGTTTCTCAAGATCCTTCCAACCACTTCAGGCTTAAGTGCATTCCAACGGCCAATGCCATCAATGCTATCTAAGAGGTCCTCAACTGAAATTCCCGAATCACCTCTTATGAATCTTCCAAACTTTCTTTTGTTGCTTTTGGCCTTTGCTAATTCAATTTTAGCTTTTGTTTCCTAATTCATTCCTTATTGGTTTCAACATGTAGTTCTGCTTCCTTTTAACAGTACAATTCTGGGCTCCTTTATGTTGAACATAAGATAACTTCTACCTATACTCCAAACAGGCACATATATAACTTTATGCTGAAGCTGTTCATCACACAGTTCAATGAGTTTCAGAGTAACACTAAATATCTCAAGCTTCTCAAAAATATGAATGTAGCATTCTATATAGATTATATTAGAGATTTATATCCTAGCATTTAGCTAAATGAAAAGCAGGGAGCAGACCCAAGGACACTTCAGATGTCTTCTCTGGGTGAGTTCAACTTATACAAAAATTTTTGGACAAGATACACAGTAGCAAAGTACAGATGAAAGTCATAAAGAAAAGGGAAATGCATGAATCACAGTCATGGTATAAATAACCTTTAGGAATTCATTTCCAGACAACTCACCCCATTCATACTTTAATGCTGAATTTAGGAGAATACTATTGAATAAGAGGCTCAGAATAGCCAATTATAAAATATCTATTTTAAATTATTATTTGCACATGTAACATTTTCCTATGATCAAATTATTATACCAATTCATTGAACATAATATATGAAACAGACATTTTATACAGATTATATCATTCAATACTCATAATAACCCTGAAGTATTATTGTTATTATTCTCAAACTACAGAGCAAGAAACAGAGCTCCCCAAAGCTTTAGTTACTGGTCCAATTTACCCTGCCAGTTGGTGGCAGAAGACATTCAGGCCCAAATCCATCTGGCTCCAAACACTGTGCCCTTTCCAATAGGATACACTCCTTCTCTGTAAAAGTAATTATTACTAATCTAGAGCTTTGGAAAATTCCTGACACGTGGAGACTGGAGTAGCATAGCAGAAAAACACTCGTGAGCCTAGGCTCCGGCAGGTATTGATCTTGGCCTAATCATGTTCCCTCTGTAGTCTTTCTTTTCCTCTTCTATAAAATGAAGAGTTTGGGTGACTACCATCTAAGGGTCCTTTCAGTGCCCATGTTTTATCATACTATGAGACTATGAATTAGAGAAAATGCAAAAAAAGTGGACTGGGGGAAAGGAAGAGTGACAGAGGGATTAATTGGGCCTTAGACCAGTACAGCCAAACAAGACCAAGAATGAGGAAAAGGGTAGGAAGAAATGAAAAATAGCTCTGCAGTATTATATTCCCGATATGAATGAAGACTTTATATTATAAACATACAGTTAAACAAGATGCTATCATCTTCTGTAATATCTTACTACATTGATGGATGGTGACGCACTAGAGGGGTGATGGGTAACTGCTGGACCACTGTGTTGTGTATTTGAAACTAACATAAGATTGTATAGCAACGATACTTAAATTAAAAAGAAGATGCTATCAACACATTCACCTGTTTGAATTTAACATCAATTAACATTTAAAATATTTGAAATAAAACAGCAAATACAAACAAGACATGAGAGACCATCACACAAACCCAAAAACAGACACACTTTGAGTTTTGTTTTTTTCACAATGTTCTGAATACTATGTGGGGTTTCTCTTACATAGATCAAAGTGTGAGGTGGTGCTGCCAGGTAGAGGGTAGGACAACTGACAGTTTCCAGAAAGAGTGGCAGAGAGGAAAAACCCATTGTATCCAGCAAGGCTCTACTCATCAACAAAAGACAATGCTCTGGCATGAAAGACAGTGGGCAGAGAGGTTTTTTGTTTTGTTTTGTTTTGTTTTGCTTTCAAAATTCAGACCAGCAAAGTCAGAGTGTGCACAGCGGAACAATTAAAAACCTTCATAATACATGGCTTCTCCCTATATTCAGCCAAGATTCTTCAATCAGATTTCCTGATTCTTTCTCAGTTTTCTAAAATGATGAGAACCAAGTGCCTCTTTGCTGCCATCTCTAAGAGCCAATACAAGATGTATGCAGACAAGCTCCGTGGGAAAGTATTACAGGCCAGAGGTGAAAGGACACGAAAACTAGCTCCCCACCAGCTGGGCCTGGACAGCCAGCCAAAGGCCAAGAACTCTCTGGGCCTTTGGAGACCTAATGGTTGGGGATATACTGTCAGAGATGAGAAGGGGTCAGATTTCTAGGCTTGTGATAGAGTACAGAGGCTCTGGTTATCCATCTGAAGCTCTCTCAGTAGATAAATGTGTTTTATATGGGAAGAGAAAATAAAAGATGAGCAGCCAGGCAAAAAAAACTCTAAGACAGACCAAATCTTCCACAGGATGTTCGCAGACAAAAAGGCTGAGGAATGTAGAAGGGGGGAAAAACTCCCCAAAGAGGAAGGGAGGGAAAAAATTAAAGCCATCAGTTCTGACATTTGCCAAGGAAGGAAAGTGAGAACACTGCTCGAACTGCCCATAAACCAGGTATAAGTGACCTTGTTCCGACAGTCTACACAGCCTCCCAAAAGTGCATGACCAAAGCCGCCACCCCTGGGCCTCCGCTGAGGGGTCCAGCTGCTTCTCACAGCCCCAGAAAACAACAGGCAGAATACAGTGAAAGCTGGAAGCAAGGGCATTAGGCCAGGACTTGGCATAAACACACATATAGCCAAAAGGCACAAATATGAAGGGAGAGAGACAATTTTCCTGTGTGATTTGTGTGTGTGGTATGGGGAGAGTTCAAAATAAGAGCTAGCCAAAGTTCTGGCCCTGATTGTCTGAAGGGTTTGGCAGGCTCGGCCTTTCTCATGGCAGGCAGGCCAGGAAATGAAGCTTTCAGCTGTCTGCTTCAATGTTTTCCTCACTGTCACCATTTTCACGCTCGGCCCCTGGCTCGTTTGTATTTTCTTCTTCTTTGGGGATTAGCACATAAGTATGGACAAAATCCATTCTGGTTATTCAAGACTGTGTCATTTCCTCCCACACGGTATTTGTCAACTAGGGACTTCAAGAACATGAAATTTTGACAGAGTACAAAATGAACTATAGAATTAGACAATCTGCAAGGGACCTTAGAGACCATCTAATCCAGCCTCATTTTACAAATGGGAAACTAAGAGCAGCTGAGAGGAGTAAGGTGATCCGCTGAAGCCACACGGGTATCTGCAGAGCAGCAAAGTCAGGACAAGTATGCAGCTTTCCCTGTCCCACTAGTCAGTGGCCTGGTCAAAAAAATCAGTGTCCCTTGAGGATTCCATCTCAGACAACAATAAATCTCTCCCACCAATCCCTTTTTTAAGGAGGACTTGATAAGAATTGGGATGCATTCTCTCTCTCTGCTTTCTGATAAAAAATTCACACATAAGTGTGGTAAGTAATTATCCAAAATGTTAGGTCTCGAGAAAAAGAAACTTGGAGACTTATATAACCAAAAGCACTCAGTGAGGACTCAACCTAAAACCAAGCAGAATGCAAGTTATTCAAAACTGGCTGCATAAACTTAGATTTTGACTTCCATGTTTCATATATAATTGCCACTATTATTAAATCATGAGGATATAATGCTGCCACCCAAGTGAACTGTGGCCTGAGTTTCTCCTGCCATGCTGATTTACAAAGTAGCAGGTTAGTTTAGGCTTTGGTGACATCTTTTAAATTAAGCAGGTGTTTTAAAAGTAGCTCAAGGACCAAATTTTAAAAACAGAAGAGAATACTTTCACTTGAAAGTAAATAAGAAGAAAAAAAAAAACAAAAAAGGATGAAATGTTACTTACAAAACTGAACCTGTTATTATAAAAGTTACTTCACAATTTTTCCCTTTTTGCCAATGGAAATAATTTCTGATATTGAGAAAAATTACGTTCTCAGAAATAGATGACCTTTAAAGGCTTAAAAGATTCTGACTCTGAAAAGGAGTTTGTGAGTGTGGAGGGATGGGTGGATATATATATATATATATCAGTTTACATGTAAGGTCATAACAAAGCAATCTATCTTCTTTTCTCAAACTGCAGTTTCTTCCAAAATTTTTTTCAGTACTATAGAAACCATGTCATATAAAAAATTTAAAAAAAAAAAAAAGAAAACACTTCAACTCTCTTTGCCTTCTACTGGGAGAATGAAGACTGTTCTAAAAAATCAGACTGTCAAGTTCCAGGAAATGTCAACATCACTCTAAGGCACACAGTTATTGTGAAGGGCCCCAGAGGAACTAAGGAGGGACTTCAGTCATGTCATTGTAGAACTCAAGTATCCTTGGAAAGAAAAAACAACTCAGAAGGTTGAGTTCAATCTTGAAGGAAAAAACACTGAACGTTTGTTAAATTCAACTGTTTGATTCAGTGAGCCTCAATAGTTAAAAAAACAAAGGCATCAGAAAATTTTGGGGTGATATCTCTGTCTTTGAAAATGGAACAACAGGTGAATAAGATCTAAAAGTTGTACAGCTATGGAAACAAGAAGCTGGATGATGCTCAGAGAAGCAGGGTGATCTGCTGAAACCTTATTTGTGATATTTTAAAGATGTAATAAATGCCCTTTGTTGAATTGGTCAAGGGTGGAGGGAGAGAAACTTCACTATCCAGTTATATGAGCCAACTTTTCCTTCCTGTGTACATTTTCATTTCACAAATATTCTTTTAAGTGCTTACCCTTTACCAAATACTCCTGGGAATGAGATTAAAGACACTATTTCTGACATAAAGGCACTCAAAGTTAATTGGGGGAAACCAAAATATAAATGGAATGACCCAGAATAGTACCTGCAGTGATAAAGGATCTCGGAGCACAAGAGAGGGGTACAAGCCCAGCCTGGGAGGGTCCAGGAAGGCTAACTGAAGAAGGTGACACCCAAGTTGAACAGTAAAAAATAATTAGCCAGGCTTTTTAAAAAGGCAACAAGTCTGTCTTCTATTATTCTTAAGTTTTCTCATCTGACATACTTGTTTCATATAAGAATTTGATTTATTCCATAAAACTTCTGAAGGAAAAATGACATTACTCTATGTCAAAGTGAGATTATTTAACAAATACTAGAACATATTAATGTCAAAAAACTAGGACTTAAAACATACCAAGCAATAATGTCAGCATAACACACAAACATGAGAGAACATGATGTTTCCAGAGTTGTTACAAGAGCTTTTTCTACCCATATTTATGCACAGCACTAACTACATGCAAGTTACTTTGCTAAGTATTAGAGTAGATGCAATAATGAATAAAACTGGCTTGCAGGAATTTATTATCTCACTTTACTTGCACATTACTTCCCAGGGAGCAAAAAAGGTCTAGAGCAGCAGTTCCCAAACCTTTTGGTCTTAGGACTCATTTATACTCTTAAAACTTTTAAGGACTCACAGAGCTTTTGTTTATGAGGGATATGTCTATCGTATTAGAAATGAAGACTGATTAATTTTTAAGCATTTATTTAATTCACGTAAAAGTAACATTAATAAGTCCATAACATCTCCACATAAACAATGTATTTTTATGAAAAATAACTATTTTCTATAACAAAAAAATTTAGGGAGAAGAAAGGCATTGTTTAACATTCTTACAAATCTCTTTAATTTCTGCCTTAACAGACAACAGAAGGATTCTGATATCTGATTTTTCAAGCAAGATGTTAAAATATCATACCTCGCATGTCCTCCAGAAAACTCCACTGTAAACTCATAAGAAAATGAGAATGAAAAAGGCAAATAATGTCTTTGACCCCTTGAAAGGATCTCCTGGGATTCCAAGGGATCTCAGACCTCAAAGAACATATAACAATAAAAGTAACATTCAAAATTGGGTAAATTAAGGGTGTGAATTCAAACTTACTTTACTTGAAGTTTTAACTTAGGGAAATCTTGCAATAACAGAATTCATTACTTAGCCCACTTATTCTAAAGAACAGACTGGTTTTCTTGTAAATGACACAATCCAGGTTGTACAAATGGGTTCACTATCTGGCCTTGTGAAAATCGCTTCCTCAAAGGGATTGGGCCATATGGTTCTTGGCACAATGATGAGGGCAACCATATGCCCTCTTGGCCTGGGACAGTGCTGGTTTATTCCTATAGTCCCAGAGTTACTATTAATAGAGCCCCTTTACTAGCAAAGCTATCCTAGTTTGAAGGATAAATGACATAGTCACCTTGACAATGCCTTGCAAAAGCAGTGTAGCATTCTGCTTCTTCCCGCCATACGGACAGGTCTAAAAGAAGCCATGCTAGGTTTGATTTACCTAGTAACATTCCACCCATCTCAGGAGAAAACTCCTCCTAGTCTCTTGCTTTCTGTCTTCTTTTACTTTCTTACACTATAGACAGCAACCATTCTTGCCAGTTCTGCATGACAACATGTACTGCTTGCTTTTTCGCTAGGCACCTATTTCCAAGTTAGAACTACAGGATGTCACTTTGCCCAACTGTTTCAAATTGGTTGGAATATAACCTATAGATTGAGGGCTACAAATTAACCAGACTGGGTTAACCACTAGGCTAATAAAACACTAGGCAAAATCTGGCACATAGATTCACCCCGTAACCAGAAATGGAGGCAACTCAAAAAGACAAGAGACTTCTTTGAAAAAGTGTTAAATCTACCTAACTCCATGAGCATGGCAGGGGGTATGAAGAGGACTGGAAAAGAAGAGCTATAAATTCTGATTATTGAACCTTGAAACTGACATGAATTGGGCTTTGCATCATCTAAAAGTGGCAGAGAAACCTAAGCAGTTTATCCAGTGCTTTTAGAGAGTAGGGTAAAATTATAAGAACATTTTTATGAGTTGTGGCTGGCAAGCCCTAGCCTGTTAAAACTCTTTAAAAAACCAGTGCCTTGGTGGAGGTAACATTGACTGTGTACTGTAGCTCTGGTTGTTAGGGGTTATTGCTAAGGTCCCAGTGTTCCATGACATCAGCAGCATTCCAAGGGAAGTGTGTGTCAGTGACTTTCAGTAATGACTCCCTTTTCCAAATGTTCAAAGCTTCTGCCAAGCTGCCCTACACCTGCACACCAGCTGAGTTAGAGGAAAAGGAAAAGCAAGATGGATTAAGTGGGATTTCTGTCTAGGTTCCTTAATGAGACTAAAGTCTTTTCTTCCTTCAGTGTTTGGTTTTGTGTAATTAACTGATGCCAATCCCTTAAGGGGTGACATGCCTCATCCATAACTTTTTGTAAACCAACCCGACTATCTGTCACGACCTCTCGCTGTCATATTCTGGACTAGCCTTTTGAGAGTTTTCTTCTACAGGGCGTAGTGAGACGATCATCATGCCATGCCAAACAGTCCGGGAGGGTTTCTGGGAGAGGCATCTGCTGCTACCCAACTTAGCAGGAAACAGGGAAACAGAAGTAGCGAGGAGACATTACAGTGTGGCTGCTATAAGGATCACCTGGCTTTCAACATTTTAGACCAGATGTCTACTCTCAAGGCAGCAGCAGAGCTCATTCCAGAATCTTTCTCCCCCAAAACAAGGATCTGGTTGATCCAATCCGAGAGTGCCTACTGCCTGCTCAAGAAGCTTGTGACTAGGGATGGGGCCAATACTAATTGTGTGCCTATATAAGAACCTTTCTTCCAAAAGGTTGGAGGCATTTTATCAACATTAAAGCCATCACTACTCATGACAACCCTCTGAGAGATGGCAAATATTAGTTCAGGTGGGAGCAAGCAGAGCATGGTATTTAGGAGAATTAAGTTCTCTGCCAAGAGTACGGCAATAGGGGGGCTCACGGACCCGGCCAACCCACACTTTACCCTTAGGTAACTAACCCCTTTCAGGCCTGTTCCAGTCCTGCCTTGCTACACTAATCTGCTCTTCTGGCCCAACCAATCAGTTGTGAAAAACACGCACTGTTGTTGATGAGGCAAAGCTTGAAACTGTCAAAGGTAAACAGGAACAATTTTATATAAAGACACAGGGGAAATTCCTCCACAGGGTTTTGATAAGAATGACTTATGCATTCAACATCTGCCTTTATGAACTACACAAAGGAAAAAATTCAATCTTTCTATACCTCAGTTTCCTCATCTATAAAAGCTGGAAAAAATACTATTTAGACTATCTCCAAAAGATGTTTTGAAATTTTGATAATTAGTGTTTTGAATTGCACAGAGATCTTTGAGGGAGGATTCTGAGGTGCTAAAATGTGCCCTCTTTTACAGTATATCATACAGTTCTAGAGGAAATTCCCTTAATTACTGGAATTTGTTCTTAGGAAATAGGAATAAATTCATGTGCTTTCAGGTGATTTTTTAAAATAAAAAGCCTCTATAATTACAAAAAATAATAATTGTCTTCATCTTGTAGAAACAAGTTTTTTGTTTTTTGTTTTCTAAGCCACAGGGGTGGCATCCTCTGTGGTTTATGGTAGCCATAGATTTTACTAACAAAAATGGCTGTGTTTCCCAATTTCTCCTCGACTTGATCAAAAAGGATCCATAGATAAAAAAAATACTCCTGGAATCATTCTCATTCAACCACAGATTGCCTATGAAGTTTGGAAAACACAGTTGTTGGGTTCAGTTCTCAAATTAAATTCTAAGTCTGTCCAATGTAATCTCACATTAAGTCCTCAGTTTTGTGAATAAGTTTTAAAGGGGAAGTTTTATAACTACAGCTTGCTAGAGAAAGACTGAGCTATTACCAATGAGAAAACAAGGCTTTCAACAAACTTTCTGGTACATAGGATTAACAAAGTTAAACCTGAGACTAAATTCCACAAATTATTTTCATATATAAATAAATGCATAAATTAGGAAGGAGGGAGCTATCCAAAATGCTTAAATCCTAAGAAAAGAGAATTGAAGAAAGATTTCTTTTCTTCTTGAAGATAAAACATTTAATGAGTTACTTAATCCTCTCAGTCAAGTTCCTTTGGTAATTGCCCTATTCAAAGCCACACTAATTTTGCTAGGGGCCTTTGCTGTTAAAAAAGATTGTTTTATTATGTTAAACTACACACAAAAACAATGTAACAAAACAGCAAAATATGCTTCTGATTTTGTTATGCTACTAACCTATACTTATCCAGAAATTTTAACTGCCAAGTGTCTTTTATCTAACGCAGACTTGATCTTTTACTACCCACCCTTCACCACATGAAGTAACAATGTCATTAGGAGTGGAAAACTGGGGGAATAAAAATCTGAGCCCTGGAAAAAAATACTAAATGGGAATCTGCCTCCAGCTCTGCAGATTTTCAAACTTGCCCTGGCCTCTTGGGTCTGGAAGCTAGACTTTTGTGCCCAGAAAATGGCTGGAAAAGGAAGGCAGTCTCAAATCACGCCCTGAGGGCTAGGAACAGAACATTCTACAGTCCTGAGAGGTTTGAGGGCTTGTGCCACAGAGGATCCTTTCTCATTGGCCCTTGGTGATGTCATGCCCATGTCTCCAGGGCCCAGGAAATGACCATGACTAATGGAGTGCCTCCTTTGTGAATACACATTCCATCTCAGAGGAGCAGCAACAGGCGGAGTTTCAAGGCAGCGCGGGCCTGGTTAGAGAATGCCAGTCAGCCATGCACAGAGGGCCTTCAGTAGTCCCAGAATAGACTGCGCTTGTTCACCTCCTCAGAAAACCCTTCAGCAAAGGCCTGTGTGCCTGTGACCTGTATTACTGCAGGACACTAACCCTAAAACTGGTTTGTTTTGTTTTTAAAGTTACTCCAAGGGAAGAAAAGTGGTCATTATAATAGGAACACATCTTCCCAATTTCTAACATACTAAGCCAGGGGTCGGCAGACTTTTCCTGCAAAGAACAAGATAATACAAATTTTAGGCTTTGCAGATCATGCGGTCTCCATTGAAACCACTCAGTTCTGCCCCTGTGGGGCAAAAGCAACAAGAGACAAATCCTAAATGAACACCCACAGCTGCGCGGCAATGACACTTGATTTACCAAAACAGGCAGCAGGTTGGCTTGGGCCCATGGGATAGTGTTTGCTAACTTCAGAGTTAAAAGGTGAATCACCCCTTCCTCTGCCACACACCCGGCGCCAAAGCACTCTCAAATAAGAGTGCAGTTCCAGGAAAAGATGTGGAGCAGTTTCCACAGTCTACCTGTGATGGTTATCCCATGTAAAACCCACAGGTAGTCTGCAGAGAGGCATCTAGGCCACGGTTTCAAAATGCAGGCCCTGGAGTCAAAAGGCGGAGTACAAATTCTAACTCTGCCACCTCTGAATTTAAGGCCTTAGACAGTTACTTTATTCCTCTGAGCCATGGTTTCTTCTGCAAAATGAGGTTCTAAATGGTTATTAGTCAGTAGGGTTAATATAAAAATTCAGTGAGATAATGTATGAACAAAGCTTAGCATACTGTGTAGGACACCATAGCTCAGTCATTATCTGCCATTATTGCTAGAAAAATTTTATAAAGTGACCATAATTACCACCTGATTGTAGTAGCCCAAGCTGAATAGGCACAGATCACCACAAATGCTAGTATACCGTGAGCTTCTATTAATTTTATCTAATAATTTTCTACTAATCCCTATTAGTACTACCATTTCTTTAGTAGTTGCATAGAATTCCACATGGAATGCACCATAACTGAACCAAATTCCTATTGTTCAACATTTGTTTGCTTACTCTTGCCATTATAAGCAACAGCATGATAAACATTCTTGAACACCTTTGAACACGAGTTCAATTTTGTTACTTGCGGCAAACAGGTACAAACATTTTAAAGAACTTGTAATTATCCTGCCAATTGGCTTTCCAGAAAGGTTATGCCAGTTCCTATTTCTACCAACACTGAAAGAGAGGATCTGTTTCCCAACACTCTTTACAATATTGCAATTACTTTGCTTTAACTTTGGAAAAACTAAGACCCAGAAAGGTTAAATCACCTGCTCAATTTTAATGGAAAATGCTCAATATTCCTTTGGCCTACAACTTTATATAAAACATTTTTATAATTATTTTTACAATGACTGAAATGTCTAGAACCCATATGATTGGTAATTATTATTAATAACAATAATAATTTAATGGTTCAGAAAGCTAGAGCCCAGAAGTTTACTTAAGATAGCCAAAGTTCTCCAGACAAGGCAAAGGATATAAAGCAACATGATCAAACTGGAAATACACTTCGTCCTATTACTGGGTCATGTAAGACTCACAATAATATCTCAGGTAAAATGTTAATTTTCAAACAGCAGAGAAATATACTACCTTCTCAGGAACTAATTTTTCTTTCTTTTGGCAAATAGCTAATCCAAACAGAGCCCTTTTATTTTTTTTGCTGTAAAACTAAATAAGCCTATGAACCAAATGCCTTCTTCCCCAAGGAAAAACTTAAAAACCCTGAGCTTTTGACAAGAAAGTCACAGATCTAGGCATTTGTTAAAATTTACTTCATTCATTTTATCCTATCAGCTCACTTAATTTTCTTCTTGACGCTAGTCACAATTTGAAATGTAGTACTTATTTGTAACAACTAAATTCCATGAGGACAAGGATTTAGTTTTGTTTACTATCTTTCAGTACCTAGAACAGTACCTGGTACATATCAAGTGATTTATAAATATCTGTCATATGGATGGATTACCCCCAGATGCCATCTATGTTATTTCCTTAGCTGTACAACCTCTAAGCCAGACAGACTTTGGCATCAAATATATATTAAGTTACCATTTCCTATTTACAGCACTGCAAAACAAACCAACTTCCTATGAAGAAGAGCAGCCTACCTCTCCCCAGCACAGTTCCTAGCCAATTCTATCCCAATCAAACCTTCACTATTAGTTGAACCATGCCATGTGCTGGCACATGCTGGCATACCATGATCTCCCACCTTACCCCTTCATCAAAGGCTGCCATTGTTAGCCTTTGTAAGCATGGGTACTGGTTTTCTGTATTTGGTTTGTCTCCAAAACAGCCTACCAGGTGGGTCAGTAATTAGATTGAGGTTCTAAAGACAAATACAGCATTTGTTCACTGTTGTGTAAAGATATAATGAAAATAGTAGTTCTCTGACAACTCAAGATCCATTCTGCCCAAATGATTGATCAGCTCCTATGTGGTCCAATATGGTATCCACTAGCAGCATATGGTTATTTAAGTTCATATTAATTTAAAAAACTCAATTCCTCAGTTGCATCAGCCACATTTCAAGTGCTCAATAATTGCCACATGCAGCTAGAAGCCACTGTATTGGGCAGCACAGATATGGAACATTTCTATCACTAAAGAAAGTTCTGTTGGACAGCATGGGGTCTAGTCAAGGATGGTAATGCCATTCACCTTGCCTGAAAGTGATTTTTAAATGGGCATGTAACATAATTCCGATCAATAAAATATATGGCCTTTGGGAAAGGTTTCCTGAGTCCTAAAAAGAGTCTCACAAGATATTTTCTCTCTAAATGTTGGTTTAGAATGTGATGGAAATTCTGCAGCTCTCTTACAAATATGAGGGGTGTCTGCCCTTTAACGTTGGCAGAGTAGAGCTATGGAAGGAATATTAATTCTTACAAAATCACTGAGCTGCTAAATTTTTACCAATTCTGCATCCTCCTTATGTGAGATAAGATGATAAATGTCCTTATTGTTTAAATGAGTTGGAATTGAAGTTTTTAGAACTTCAAGCCAGGAGCAATCTAATAATAGAGCTTTTTTTTTTTTTTACTATTCTCTAATAAAAAGGTTCTAATCAGTCAATATACTGCTGAAAATCTATAAGGACTCTATACCTCAATGCAGGTCCCAAAGTTTGAATACAATAATGTTAAGAATATTACTGTCTCTCACAGAACACAGCATCTTAGTTTCTTTCTCCATCTGCCATTAATTTCTATTTACCCTGTCACTTTTTCATCTGAGAAATTTGAATTTAAAATACAATATGAAACATATTTTGCATTTGCAAAAAAGAGTTCAATAACAAAAGTTCTAATTTTCACTACAAAAGTAAGATTCAAGGGTAACATTAGAAATTTCAAGGTTCTCTGAACTGGAAGGATCCCCACAGATCACCTAGTTTACCTCCTTGATTTACAATTGAGGAAACTGAGGTCCATACAAATAAAGTAACTATAGTAGATAATGGCCCTCCAGAGCTGCCCATGTATTAATACCCAGAACCTTGTGAATATTCTATCTTACATGGCAAAAGGGATTTTGCATATGTGTTTAAATGAAGAATTTTGATATAGGAAGATTATCTTGTTTTATCTAAGTGAGACCAGTATAGTTATAACTTTGTAAGAGGGAGGCAACAGGGTAAAGACACAAAAAGGAGATATTAACAACAGAACCAGAGATTGGAGTGACACAGTTTGAAGACGGTAGACGGGGTCATGAGCCCAGAAATGCAAGTGACCTCCAGAAACCAGAAAAGACAAATAGATTCAGACTCTCCCCTTGAAGCTTCCAGAAGGAATACAGTCCTGCCAACACCCTGACTTCAAACTTCTCACCTTCAAAAATGTAAGAAAATAAATTTGTGTTTTTATGCGATTAAATTAGTGGTAACCTGTTATAATAGGAATAGAAAACTAATACAATTGCCTTCCCCAAAGTCCCCCAGCTTGTACTGGTAATGCCAGAACTCAGTATGTCCAGCTTTCCTTCTACCAAAAACTTGTATATGTTATTTCCTTTTCCATACTGGTTTTTCAAAGACAGGAAAATCTTGGTGCGATGCTTTTAGTGTGTTATATGGAAAATATCTGATTAACCACACCATGGGATCACATGTAGTGGTAAAAAGCAGAGCTTCTAGAGCCAGACTGGTTTTGAACCTTGGCTTTGCTGCTTATTAATTGACTTTGAGACTTTTGGGCCTATTAGCCATTCTGTGTCCAGTTCCACTATCTATAAAATTGAGCTAATAATACTATATGTCTTACAGATTTGAGGATCTAATTAGTTAATATTTCTAAGGAACATAAAATACACAGTACAAAATAAGCAGTATGTGTTTGTTACAATAAACTTCCAAACTATGTTTGATTTATCTACAGTCTGTCATATGTGAATCTGCTCAAAACAAACACAATATTAAAGGCTATTGGATAACAAAGAATTTCACTCAAAATTAAATTTTCAACTGAGAAAGTTTCTTAACTAATTCTGATTTTTTTTTTTTACAAACACATCTTAGATCCTATTTTAGAATTTTCTCCATGTTTGGGCAAGTTACCTTTAAGACAGGCTACAAGTAAATAGTAACCAGTTTTCAGATAGAAACGTGTCTCATTTATACCATAAAACCAAGATGGCATCACAGTTTTTATAAATGACACAAGACCAGGATTTTCTAAAAACATGGGCTTTGAAAAAGGTATTTGATTAACTGGCTTATTCAAATGTCTGAGCTTCATTTATAGAATAAAGTGAATGGTAGCCTTTGAGATCTCATATTTAGAATCCTCAATCACTCTTAAGGTACCTTAAGGCTCTGCCAAAAATTTCCCCAACTGGCAAGAAAGTAACTTAAATATGAGGATTTTCCTCCTCATAACATATTCTCATGTGTATGCTTGTAAGTATTACTTGTTTGGCTTGGTTGGAATGTA
Source organism: Manis pentadactyla (assembly GCF_030020395.1). Taxonomy (NCBI): domain Eukaryota; kingdom Metazoa; phylum Chordata; class Mammalia; order Pholidota; family Manidae; genus Manis; species Manis pentadactyla. The sequence goes on from NC_080029.1 coordinate 33,242,867, forward strand.
GCCACTCCCAAAGCATTAAAACCATTCACTGAGACTTGGAAGCACTGCATTTTGGACAAATGAGAAAGATTCTGCAAAGATGGGAAATATGGATATTTAATTAATTCAGTGAAACATTCATAGGCAACTCAAGCCTATCATCTTCAGAAATAACAATGAAAATGCAAGCTCCACGAGGAGAGCACCTATGTCTATCCCGTTCCCCATTATAACCTTGAACCTGGCACAATCCTGACACTGGTAGGTGTGCAGTGTGTGTGGAATGAACAAATGGACTGCCAAATGGAGAAGCCAAAGGCTAAATGTGTATAAACAAAGCAACATAGAATGTTGTTGCACTATTTCGTATATTTGGGATTATGTGGAAAGGAAAATATTAGTAATGTAAGGTGTCTACTTGCAAAAGTCAGTGGTACAAACAGAATCACATGTCCTCTTTCCAGTTTGTCAGGAAATCTCACTGAATCTCAAAATGAAACTACCTCCTCAAAAGAGCTAAATTTTCTTTCTCTTCTTTAATTAAAACACTATTAAAGAAGAAAATTGGTGTAAGGAAAGAGTCCAACATACAGGAATTCCACTATACTTGAACACGTTATACCGAATTATTTTACTGACCTTAAATTTAATCATGCCTGTGCTGAGTGAAGAAGGTGGAGCAGGTAATTTGGCAATTTCAAATTCTTTAAATCAGTTACAAATATGCAAAATCTATTCCTTCACTATTTAGAAATAGAATAATCTTCATCAAAATTTAACACTTGTGCTCTACAAAAGACCTGTCAAGAGGATGAAAAGACAATTTACAGCCTGGGAGAAAATACTTGTAAACCACATATTCAACAAAGGACTGGAATCAAGACTATGAAGAGAACTTTCAAAACTCAGTATTTAAGAACCAAATAATCCAATTAGAAAATGATAAAAAAGGTATTGCACAGACATTTCCCCAAAGATACACAGATGGCAAGTAAGCACATGAAAAGATGCTCAATATCATTAGCCATTAGAAAAATGTAAATTAAAACCACAATGAACTACTACTACATACCTATCAAAATGAATAAAACAGAAATTAGTGATAACACCAAATGCCGAAGAGGATACAAAGAAACTAGATCACATGTCCATTACTGGTAGGAATGTAAAATGGAATAGCCACTCTGGGAAGTTTGACGGTACCTTTTAAAACTAAAAATGGATTCATCATACAACCTGGGATTGCATTCTCAGGCACATATCCCAGAGAAAAGAAAACTATTTTCATTTAGAAACTTCTACATGAATGTTCCAGCAGCTTTATCCACAAGGGCCCCAAACTGGAAACTATTCAAATATCCTTAAAAGGGTGAATGGTTAACAAACTATGGTACATCCATACCACAGTATAATACTCAGCAATAAAAAGAAATGAATCTTATAGCCACACAAGTTGGGTGAAACTTAAGGAAATTATGCCTAGTGTGAAAAAAAAAGTCAATCTCAAAGGGATATATACCTCATGATTCTATTTATATAACATTTTGAAATAACATAATTACAGATATGGAGAAAAAATTAGTGATGGCCAGAGGTTAGGAAGTCGGGAATGGTGTGGGTGTGGCTATAGAGTGCCCTGTGGTAATGGTAACGTATTTTGATGGTGCTGGTGATTACACAAAGCTACACATGTGATTAAACTGCAAAGAGTTACACACACACACACACACACACAAATGTGTGCATATATAACTACTGAAAACTGAGTAAATTCTAAGGATTGCACCAATTTGGGTTTTGATACTGTACAAGAATCATGTGAGATGTTCACATTAAGGCAGGCTGGGTGAAGGGTACATGAGACCTCCAAGGACATTTCATTCCTGTGAATCCATAATTATTTCAAAGTAAAATGTTTTTTTTTGTAATCTATATCATCTTGAAAGAAATCATTCTGTTTTAAGGGTGTTCCATCCCCTTGAAGGTAATCCATGTATTTTTAAGTCCTTAAGTTTCTTTTTTTTTTAAATAGACATGACTCTCCTCCACTGGACATTCATTTTTAAATAATAAAATGTTTTCCTCCATTTCCAAATACACACACAAAATATAGCTGGATAAATATTTCTTGGTTTGCAACTACAGTAATCCTTGAGTTTAAATACACAGAAAATTTCAGATATGACCCCAAACCAATATGTGCCTGCCTTACCTAGAAAGGGAATGGAATCTTTCTACCTCTAAGTTGGGAAGAATTTAGGGGGCTTCCAGTTCAAATTCCCCAACATAAGAATCCTTTCTATAATATCCATCCTTTGAATATATACTGAGTAATGGACACCTACAGTTTTGCCTGCCCACCACATTCCTTCTAATTTGACGATACAGCAATTCCCTATTATTGTAACAACAGCAGCCCATTTCTTTGGGGGAAATTACCTCTACCCTACAGAATGTAGCCTGATGGGACTGCCAGTTGAGGGCCAGGCCTTCCCTTAGCCAAAGAGTGAGCTTATGGCCCAAGCTAGACTCCCTAGTTTTGAATCTTGACACAAATGCTGAAAGTTGCTAGAACACAATTACTCTGGCAGTGAAGCCCTGAGAAACATGGCCACCAGGTTTGCTGAGATTCTTAAGCTGCTCTGACCCCTGTCCTTTCTACACCTGATTCATCCACCTTCCCTTTGACTATGTAAGCTCCTTGATACTCTTCCAATGATGTATGTTATTCTTCATGTTAACCAGTTGGTTTATGCAATCAAAGAGTTCTAACTTAAACATAAACCAAAAGTTCTCACTTTTTGGGGCCAAGTAATCCCAGTTTGTTGAACTGTACTAATGCATGTGACTTGACTTCCAATCTCTAATCTGATTGATCCCTCCTAGGTAAACTCATTTATCAAAATCTTTCTGAAGAGTCAAGCAAAATGTGGTCTGACCAGAACAGAGATAAGGATAATATGTCCATCTTTGATCCAGGGTTTATGTTAATGCAGCTGCAAAGTCCATGTCACAAGCATATGAGGCTGATGGCAGATTTTGAGTTTATAGGCAACTAAAATTTTCAGTCTTTTTCATATTAACTTCTATAAAATTAAATATTTCCTGCCCTGAATTATACAGTTGGCTTTTTTAAATCTAACATTTTGGCTCATTGGATTTATGTGGTTTGTTTTAGTTTAGTCTACAAAGGTTTACTATAACCAGTGTTCTGATATGGTTGTCACTGACTTCAGGAATGAAGTCAGAGACTGAGTTTTGTTTTCTGACAATGTGAGACCATCCTGATCAGACAAAGGAATGAACTAAGAATAATTTTACTTATCAATCTTTACTAAAGGAATTTAGAATTCTATATTTGGATATTTGAGTTATATAAAGGAATCAGCTAATTAAATTTACATGAAAGGACTTCCAGGCCATTGATAAACACATAAAGTTAGACTTTTCCTAAGGGATGAAGAAACAAAATTAGGCAAATAGAAGTAAAACACACACACACATACACGACCAGGCATTAAAAACCAGTAGATCACAAAGCCTTATTTGTTAAGTCTCAACCATTTGCAGCTGCTACACACTCCTCCCTGATGTTGGCAAGCATTTGCATGGGAAGTGAAGTGAAGCTGCCACTGTTTCACCTTTTATAATTTTATTTTCAGGATCCCTCTTCAGTTTACAAACTTTGTATTGCTCAGAGTTCTCAAGGCTTCAGTAAAAGAATCAGTTCCCACACAAAGAGAGTTTGGGAAGGCTGGCGAAACCAAAATCATTGGACATCTTGTTTGAATTTCTGAGAACTTTTCCATTTTAATTTTAATCATGAATTTAGTCTAGTATATGCTATATAATGAGAGGTTTGAAGAGCAAGTGCTGCTGTAAAGCCATAGAGAGGGATGACGCCTAGAAGGGCAGGCTGGCTGCCCAGTCAGCTACCCAACATTGGTTTTCATTTCGGCGACTGTGTCTTTATCCAGGACCTGAATGTCAGCCAGTCTCCAAACCTGATCTTTTAAACACAAGAATGGGACTTTACACTAAGAGAAGACCCATATTAAATAAGTTCACAGGGGGTGATGTACATAATTCGAATACATATTTATAATTCTCCTGAGAGAAATTCAATTACTACATAGGCCAGGGACATTTAAGTCAGCCAAACTAGCATATTTCCTCCTTTTAAGGCAGGCTCTCTGGACCTGAAAGCAACCTTCAGGAGCCGGAGGTCCCCAACACTTGCTAGAGCTGATAGCAGGGAAACCAGGACTTCAGTCCTTACAGCTATAAGGGAATTAATTCTGTGAGTAACAGGGATGAGCCTGGAAAAAGACCCTGAGCTCCAGGTGACAATGTTGCCAGCCAATATCATTTCTGGCCAACAGGACTTGGAGCTGATAGATGGACTGTGTTATAAGCTGCCAAATGTGTGACAGCTCAGTAAATTGTTGCACAAAAACAGAAAACTAATACACCTCTAGACAAATATGTCATATAAAATATGGGATATGTGAAATATAAGTTTCATATATTTATGTCAGACACTAATCATAGACATATGAAATATATTCATAACTGTCATGTTAATACATGCTAACATATGTTAATACATAGTCTTGTACTCATCTTTTTTGCTTTGGCATCATCTTTTGTGTAAACATCCACTGTGATCCAGTACTTACTGATTTTTAGTTTAACTCTCTAAGGGAAAACCTCACTTTGCCCATTAAGTGAGAGGCACCTCACTGGTATTCTCCTACAAGTATCTACATTAAACCTAAGTGTTTAGATCTCTAGGTAAAGAGTGATGTTATGTATTTAAGCCTTTACACTTCAGCTGTGTGTTGCCACCCAAAACTCTCAACTCGTACAACTCTGACAGTAACTTGCAGCCCTAAGTATCTGGAAGCAAGAGTCTTGCCTCACTAGATAAAGGAACCCATAGGCATAGACACTGTGTCTTGGACAAGCTGCCAAGAGACTTTTAAGTTCCAGTTTAGCCTCTACCATGGACTAGCTGTGTAATCTTAAGCAAGTCAGTTAACATCTCAGTCTCTATTTTCTTATCTGCAAAATGAAGAGGTCAGAATAGATTTCTAAGGTCTGCAGCTAGATCACTATAGGGCTTTCTCAGTCACAGTGCACTCCTCTAGAAGCAAGACCAGTGCCCTTGATGATACAAGGAACATATAAAGTAGTAACTGACATTGCAAGAGATTACTTTATATAACATCTCACAAGAAGTAGAGAAGACTAGATACCTTTCCATCTCTAGGAAGTTACATTCGGAAGGAAAAAGTAATTTCAATGACATACTAACTTTTAAAATAAGAACATTACCAAAACTAGGCTAAAAGTTAAAATTATTCGATGCTACTTTAAGAGTAAAGTGATAACTTATTTAAGAGCTGTGTACTTAATAACAAGTTCATTTTATGTGAGAATAGAGATACAGAGCAGGACCTATAAGCCCTTTATTAATGAAATCTGCACTTTTGTCAGATTTGATCTAAAAATTACAGAAACTTTGATTGTTGAGAAACTTCACTCTTGTGATCTAATTGACTTCTCCTCACATTACTTTTTCTGAAAATCTATTTTTCTGGATGAGAATCTAAGACAGACATAAGTAAACAAATAGGATTAAGCTTCTAAGAGATGAAGTTTAGTTTTCTAAAGGAAGAATTTGGGAACAACCAAAACCAGACCCAAATTCTAGCTTGTAAATACCGCCATCTTTGCAAGGTTTCAACATTTCTTTTAAAAGCCACTGGACCCAATGATTCTTCCCAAGCAGTAAAAGAACTTTCTCTTTCAAGTCAAGATCAAGAAACTGTGTAGGTCTTTGGTTTTTATTTTTGTATACCATTTATTTCAAGACTACTTTTTTTTTTTTTTTTTTTTTTTTTTTTTGGTTCACTTCAGTTCTTTATTGTTGCTCGGAAGGTCGGGAGAAAGTGAGTGAGAAGAAGCAACAGCCGGAGAGAGCCAGTGAGAGGAAGAATGAGAGGAGAGAGCTCAAGACTACTTTTTAAAATAAATAGTGGGCTGAAATATCTTGAAAAAAAGAAATGGTGTAGGTTTTTCTAATTGGGTCACACATTCATTTTCACATTTAAGTCAGTAGATATTTGTTGATCACCTACTAAACTCTCACTGTATGTTAATTAGTCTGTCTCTCCCAGAAATGCTAAGCTCCCTGAGTGTAGGCACTATGCCTCTTATCCCCAGGTTCCTAGCATAGAGCCGGGAGAATATGGTAGATAATTCAGTACTAATCGAATACTAACCAATAGGCAATTCTATCAATAGGTACAATGAAAACTCAAAAAGTCAAATCAAACCTGGTTATAGATCAGACAAAAAGGAAACAATTTTATTTAACTTTCTAAGAAAGATAGATTACCATCTCTGGCTTTTAAACTTAGATTTAAAAGCAACATATCCTTCCTGAGCATTATGATGATGTGAACATAAGCACAATACTTCTTTGGTACTCATGGTCCTCCAGGGATAAAAAGCACTAAGGTACAGATATGATTATAATGTACCATTGCTATTTATGCCTTATTATTATGCAGTACAGCCAACCTTGGAAAATGGGCTCCTATCTTTCTCATTCATATAGAAGGCCACTGTTCAGTAAATAAGTCTAACATTCATTCAGTAAAAATTGAATGAGCACTCTCTGTGTCCCAGCACTATGCTAAGGCTCTGGGGAAATACAGATTGAGGGCAGAGTCATGTCCCTGTGGAATTTGCAGTATAATAGAAGAAACAGCTACATAAACAAGTCGTTTGAATACTATTGAGTAGTGCTATAAGAACACATAATCCTGGCACAGATGAGGGAGTGAGCAGACCTTCTTGGGGAGGAAATCAGGTGGGCTGGCGTGGGTGCTTGACCTATGGCTACATTCTAGGGTCTGAGTGTAGCAGTTGGGGGAATACAAAAATGAATAAGACAAAATCTCTACCCTGATTTCAATGATGCATGGGGAGAGATATGAAAAAATATAATTAGAGGCGGATTGAGGTGTGCGATAAGTGTTTTTATGTAAGTGGAAAGTGCTTTGTAAAAGCAGAGCTGAGAAGACTTCTTTCTTTTCACAAGGGCATTGAAGAAGGCTTCATAAAGGAGGTGGTATTTGAGGTTGCTCATTGGCTTATACTCTGGAAGGTTCTATTTATACCAGCAGACATAAATGATTTCATTTCTGAAAAGGTACTTTTAGATTTTCCCTTACTTAAAGCCTTTATAGAGAAACTGCAATAAGAAGATATATTTTCTGCAAAAAGAATCCACCCAAACACCTTGACATTCTTGTTTCACATATTTCACACATGGTATCTTTTATGTCTGGTAAAGTAGACTAGGAAATGGTTCGAATACCCAAGGGCCTCAAAACATATACTTTGGAAAGTGTACCTAATTTCTAAAAAGGCTGAATTGCAGAAGAATCTATTTGATTAGAAAACAAGCTGTTCACTTCTGGGTATGGAACAGATGCTGCAGTTTAGGCACAAAAGGATTCAAAAGCCCCTCTGCTGTGGGAAAAGGAAAGTCTTTGCCCAGCCTCCTCTTCAGCCCATCAGCAATCTCATACTGATCAGAGGTATCACGATATAAAACCCATCTGAGGATGGGGAGATAAAAGGTTATTTAGTTGTTCAAAGGAATAGAATACTTCTCACTGCTGCTTCTAATCTTTGCTGACAGTGATTTAGGACCAGAAGACTTGAACACAGAATAATTCATACAGAAGAAAAGTAATTTTGCAACTGCTGTGAGTTGTTTTTTTGGCATATAGATGACTTAAATGGCTCCCCCAGAAAACTAGAAATCAGGCCACACAAATTGAAAACTTAAGTATGAATATTTAAAAACTAACAAAAAGAATGATTTCTTTTGGGCTACTATGAGAAAAAAAAACATTATCATTAGCCCAAAGGCTATACAACAGGGATGTGTATAATTCAATCTCTGTTTCATTACAATTATTGCAGCCAAGTTATTCATTTGAGATCTGGCACCAGGGAAGGCATGGGCAAACACCAGGTTGGATTAGAGCTCCTAGCAAAGTAAATACTGATAGTCATGATGAAGATCAGGTATGGGAATCTGTTGCTTTGACTTTACAGGTATAATTTCAGTAACTCCATTACAGGCTTCACTTTTATGTGATCCAATAGAACGTTGGTGCTTTATAACATTTATTACACTTCTATATTACATGAAGAGAATGGGCTTTGTTATAACACCGGTTCTAAGAACAGAGCCTACCATCAAATTTCATGGCAAAGTACACGATATTTCAGATCAACTGATCACCCAAAAAGGGATTTACGTTTAAAAAATACATCTCTTAAATATCTCAATGGTTACAGTATCTCCAAAAATGAGGTACTTTTTTCCCAGGCATATCCAATCTTCTTGGCAATCAAGCTGATGGAAGTCAAATTGTACAGATTAACCCTCTAAACACGGGTGTGGACACGTTAACCAAAGTGCTCTGCCCCTGCTCACATTTAAGCTCAGCTTGCATGCCCTGTAATTTGTATTTGTGAAGCCCCAGTTTTAAGAGTTATCAAACTAAGTTCCCATTCAGAGGAACACAGGGCCCTGAGAATCACACAGCCAGCTTCTTACAAATGACTGTGTGTGCTTTTTCCATTGCATCTTTTCTTCCAGCTCTCATGGAAATAAGCACCACCACAGGCCGCTGATGAGCCAGCAGAGCCCAGTCATCTGGCAGCCATGACTGGTCTCTGGCATCTGAGAACAACAACATCAAACTAAAAAACTGGAAGCGTAAAAAAGTGAACACAGACAATTCGTTCTCATCCCCTTAAATTCTGCAGTTCCACTTCCCTGACTCTAATTTTTTGGTTTTTTATTTATTTTGTTTATGTATTTTCTTGTCTTTAAATTAACTTTTTGCTTTGAATGCTGTGTAAATGAAGGCAACAGCCCTATCCAATTTCCAGACCACTTTGCCATGTGCCTAGTAGAGGGTTTTCAGTAAGATCACTGCTGGCGTGAGTGCACCACAAAGTTTACGACCCACTGATGCAATACTCTCATCCAAAATGACATTGTGTGGGGAAATTCAGCTTTGACACCTGTTGGTCATGAGAGCTTGAGAAAGATACATAATCTCAACTGTTACCTTTATTTCACCACTAAAATAAAAGTTAAAAAACCTGTTTTCTCTTTATTACTGACTTGTGAAGGACTATTCGTTATTCAAAATGGACAAAAACAATTTGCAAACTGTGACGTCAAGGAGCTCATTGACTGTTTTATCTCAGGAAAACCTTTATAGGGCCTCAAAGAAGAGATGTCACATGAAATATCTAAGTGCAAAATCACACCATCTTGTACATACAAGTCCTTTTTGTCTAGCTAGATGCTTAAACTACTCAAAGTCACATTAATCTGCCACCCTCTGAATAAGAAACGTACCAAGATGATTGCTCCTCTATTAGGAATGCAAAGGCTGAGGTCAAACTGGATGAAACTGCTTACTCAGAGTTACCTAGCAGCTTCATGGTCGGAATGGAAAAACAAGACTGACCCACACTGCGGGACAGGATTACATGTTTACATCCTCCCCTTCCATTTAAGGACATTACCAAAGTGATGGCTACAATCTTCATACGTGCTTATCACACAATGTGCCATCAATTACAAAATTAAATTTCTTTTTTAAAAAGAGGGAAAGAGTTCCACTCCCCCAAAATCTATTTGCCAGATAATTTAAACAGCACATCATAGGTCTCTGACCTATGGACTACTAATCACAGAGCCCAGGGTGCTATTAATCATTTTGGATGCATTAGCTCCTGCAGGAACACAAAGTCAAATCATAGCAGGACCAACCAGGCTTTTTATCATTCTAAGATAGGTAAATGAAATTCCATGCAGTTTCTTGTGCATGAAGGTCTTTTCAAGAACATTTTGAAGTGCAACCATGAACTGATTACCATCTCATTTTTAAAAAGACTTAAGTTCTTGACGTTTATATGATTAATTTTATTTATATGGAACAAACCCTGAACATGATACAAAACACAAAGGGATTTGGTGTAAAAGGAAAGTGTCTCTCTTTTCGCTGTTTCTAAGGCACCAATTCCCCTCCTTAGAAACAATCTTATAAAGATAAGCTACATATGTGTGTGTAGGTTATACAAAAGGTACTGTTCTCAATTTGCTTTCTTTATCGAACAATGTATCTTGGATTCTGTTCTGTAGAACTTTTGTTCTAGAGAACTGCACAGCTCCTCATTCTTTTAAAACGTTACACAGTATATTCCAGGTATACCAAAATATGTTTAATCAGTCCCCTACTGGTGGACATTTAAGTTGTTTCCAATCCTCCGTTATCACAAATAATGATGAAATAGTTATGCTTAATGTCAGTCACTTTGTTTAGGTACAAATGAAGGAAAATTCATAAGACGGGCATTGCTTAAAGGATCATACATTTAAATTTTGTATAGACTGTCCTTTACAGAAGTTGTATCAGTTTATCTTTCTACCAAAAGTTATGAGACCAAGTGCTTCCTCAAACCCTTGACAATCATTTTTGATCAAACTTCTTTACCTTAGGCCTGATACTATCTTTACCTTAGGCCTGAACTATCTGATAGACACATAATGTTATTTCACTTATTCTTTATGATGAAGTTGAACATAACATCTCTTTTAAGTTTAAAAGTCATTGTGTTTATTTCTCCATGATCTGTCCACCCTTGTCCTTTATCCATTTTTCTACCAGATTGTTAGTCATTGTTTTCTTATTTATAGATGCTCTTTATTCAGTAAAGAAAATAGTCTTGGTCTGGTATATGTGTGAGATACTTCTCCAGATTTTCATTTGTCATTCGACTTTGCTTATGATGGATTTTTATTATGCATAAACTTTGCTTTAAGTATTTAAATTTACTTTTTTTTTCATGGCTTCTGGGCTTTGCAGGGGACAGATTTTTCTCATGCAGAGATTATCTTCAATGGTTTCTGGTGTTTTCTTCTAATATTCTTCTCATTTTAATTTCTACATTTGAGTTGTATTACGCCAGAAATTCATTTTTGAATAAGGTTTAAGGTAAAGATTCAACTTTCTTTCTTTGTAGAAGTTAGGATTTACTGAATGCTCCATCTTTTCCTTTACGATATGAGATACCAACTTCATTATATGTGAAATTTCAATATATATTTATCTTACACTCATCCCACATTTATTTTTGAGTGTCCTAGTCTTTTAACTGTCTATACCAGCACCACAGTCTTTCAACTATTGTAATTTAATACTTTTTATAGAAAGACTGTACTACTTCCCCCTTAATACTCTTCTTTCTTAGAATTTGTCATTAAGAATTCTCTTATTTTTATAAGCTTTTCAGTTGAGTCACTTGGGTTTTCCAGATATATGGTCACATTAGCTGGAAAATACAGTTAACACTCCTTTCCCATTGTTTACTTCAAATTTCTTTTCCTTACAAGACTACTTTGGCCAGTAGCTCTCTAACAATATTAAATTATTGTGAGGATAGAGGTGACTGTTGTCTTAATAACTTTAAGGTAATGCTTTTGGTATATCCATATCAAGCAAGATGTTGGCCTCTCAAATGAGATAGATAAATATGAAAAAAGTCTCCTTACATGAAAGACAATACAGCATAATAGTTAAAAACAGATTCTGGAACTAAATTGTTCTACATATAAACTGTGTGGTCTACAGTAAATAAGTTACTTAGCCTCCTTGTGCCTTTGAAAATAATATTATTGCTTCATAACTTTTTTGGAAAAATTAGATAAGCTAGAACTCATAAAATGCTTAGTAAAGTGCCTAGAATATAGTAAGCACTCACTGATGTGGAAGAATGGATTACAAGAAAGTTAGTGCCTCTGGGTTTGTGACATTATCTCTTTACCCCATGGAAGTTACAGAGGTTTTCCTTTTGTTCCAAGCTGGAATGCATGTGTTATTATTTCATAGATTGATAGCACTAGCTATAACTTATTCAGTAACAGGCATTTTACATATCTCTCATCATGACAATAACTTTGCAACCATACTTTATTAGCCTTATTTTAAAAGTGAAGAAACTGAAAGCCAGAGCATTTATGAAACTTTTCCAATGATTCAAGGTAGCCAGAAGCTGAAGTAATCATGTATTATAGTACCTACCTACCCATATGCTTCTCAGGGATGTTACTTTACCATGTTGGGGGGAAGCAGCCATGGTTTTCACTATATGATCCTACTCCTATGACCCAGACAAATGGACAAAAGGTACTGAACTTGACTGAAGGAACCACAATACATAGGCGGGTCAGTCCCTCTTAGCCACCTAAAACCTGATCTGGGCCAATTAGGTCCTCTTCCTCTTCTATATGAACTTTGCCAGCAGTCAGTTATTCCTACCAACCAATTTTCCTTTAAAATCAAGTGTGAGGTAAAACAAAAAAACTTAAGAAGTTCTAAATGGTCAGAGTCTTGAGAACAAGTGACAGTGGTTGTATTTTTTCAGCCATCTGCCCCATTTATCCTTGTAAATGCAGTGTTTCTTATTTAATTAAGAATTATAGCTTAACCGGAAGTGTTGTAGGCAAAAAATAATACAATAACCTCTATTAAATTATTCTACTTCTTTATTAAATCTCGACTACTTATGAGACCAGAAGAGGAAAAAGAGCCACTATTTGTTTAAAATTTCCCTTAGAATGAACACTGTTAAAGCACTTGTACAATATTGCCTCAGCCCCTAATATTATACTAGAAAGGAGCTAAAGTCAGTTGGAGCACTGCATGAAAATGTAATTCCCTTTACTCATTACTAATTAATTCATTTATTCAGTAACTATATATTTGTTGAACACCTGCTGGGCTCTCAGAATTGTGCTAAGTGCTAGGGATGTACAAAACAGACTTGGTTCTTGCCTTCATAGTATTTATATTCCAGTAGGAAAAAGACATCAAACAAATAATTGTACAATTAATTCATTACAGTAGCAAAACCTGCAATAAAAGGTAACTATAGACTAAAGGAATGAATATCACAGATAAATCTCACTTACAGATATTCTAAATAAAATATTAGCAAAAAAAACCCAGCAGCACTTTGAAAGAATGACCAAGTGGAATTCATACTAGAAATGTAAAGGCAATTAAGAAAACAGTATAATTTACATATTAGAATATCAAAAGAAAAAATTTATATTATCATTTCTATACAAGATGAAAGACATTTTATAAAATTCACTGCCTGTTCTTGGTTAAAACTCTTAATTAGATAAGAATATGTGTTTTATTGACTGCTTACTACTTTCCAGACACTTTATGAGTTTCAACTCATCTAATCCTTCCAAAAACCCTATGAGGCAATAACATTATGGTCGGATCATACAAGGCCTAATAGGTTTTGCTAAAAATGTTGAATGGTATCCTAAGGACAGCAGGAAGCGGCTGCAAGGGTTAAGCAGAAGGATGATGTGATCAGATCTGAATTTTGAAAAGATCACTTTGCCTATAATACACAAGTACATGAGCAGATATTGGGCAACTAATTAAGGATGCTATTAGAGTAGTCCCAGTGATTAACAGAACCACTGGAATGGCCAAGTCAAGAAACTGGGAAGTTATTGAGAAACGTAACTTGAGGAAAGCTACAAAGAATCATTGACAAGAGAAATGATACATAAAATAATTATTTTAGATGAACTGGAAGGGGGAAGGGAGTTACAGCTAGAGAGACCAGTCTGGAAACAACTGCAGTAGAAAAGGCATGAGAGTGTGAATTAACGTGATGACAGATGACATGGAAGAGACTCTGAGCACCAACAAAAAACTCACAGAGCTCAATATACACCTGCACCACAGTTATGGATAGAGTTTTGCCTCCATGCACTGTGAGCTCCTTTGTGCCCAAGTGCATATTACTCTTCTTTTTGTATTGCAGCCATCAGCACAAATTCGGCACATGGTAGGCTCACCACAAACTAAATCAATGAAAGAAAGAATTGACAAGACAGTAGTAGGGACAGAGATGTTTCTGGAATCACATTCACAGTCTGTTGTTCTTTCTTTTTTTTTTATTGAGTGGGGCGGGTGGGGGGGGGATGGTGGGAAAGATGTAGGGTGTGGTACTTTCTTTTAAATGCCTTCATTGGGAAATATCACAGATTAGAAAAGACTAAGAAGACAGGCAAACAAAATGCAGTGTGGAATCCTGCATTGTATCTTGAAGCAGAAAAAGGATATTAGTGGAGAAATTTAAATATGTCCACAGATAAGTGAATAGCCTTTTATCAATGTTAATTTCCTGATTTTGATAGCTCTGCTGTGCTTAAGTTAGATGTTAACATGGGGAAGTTAGGTGAAGGATATAGGGAACTCTCTGTACTATTTTTGTAATTTTTTTGTAACCTTAAACTATTTCAAAATAAAAAGTGAAAAAATAAATACCTTCATTGATGACAAATCTTTATTTTTTTAAGTATAGAACTGATTTTGAAAACAAAAGACAAATTAGTGCAGAACAAAGGCTGGTGAAAAGGTCAGTAATCTGGGTAATAAATTTATTTGCAGGGGAGGGGTTATTAAAAAAATCTGGCATGACTTTAAATACGGATGGAACTGTTTCCTTTTATAGTTCATAAATGGCTTCTAGAGGAAATTCAAAAGGATGAATTCTCAAAATATTTTTTGCAATGATAGCACTGTTGGATTAGGGCAAAGAGAGGCTACATTCTTTACACTAATGTAGAGTGAAGAATATCACTCATTTACTAAACAGTGTACCTTATGGCATATTTTTTTTTTTTTAAATCATTCTTCATTACCATATGGTCAGACCTCAGGGTGGTGAAGCAGTTCCTGCACACTCAGTAAGTGAAAAAAAAGTTAATTGAGTGCAATAATTTCTCATGCTTTCTGCCTCCTAACACAAGAGTAATATTTTTAATCTCTTCTGTTATGGAAGATCTTTTCTTTTTACTTTCTTGAGGTTATGAGCAAGGTTATTATTCTTTAGCAGGTATATGCTATTCTTTGGTGGTGAAAGGAAAGTACAAAGAGAAAGAGAGACAGAGAGAAGCCTACAGGCAGTATGCGGTCAACAAGTTCAGCCCCCGGGCCATTCCTCTGTTGGTTCTCACACTGTATCCTATCCAGGCCAATACTGAGCATCCACTGGATATATTCTCCAATCTAGGTCATGACATCTGTAACATTTATGGAGAATTTATTACTCAAGATCTCACCCATGAATTAATAAGCTCAGATATCCATTCATTGGAATTTGTGCTGGAAGGCCCTTGAGCCACATAACCAAACAATAAAATTATATATAAAGTTATATAAACATTTATAAACAATTTCCCAAATAGGCACTACACCCAAGTCTATAACAAAACAGAAGCATTTATTTCTATATTTCCCTAATGAAGCAACGTGGTATAGAGTATAGGCCCAAATCTTAGAATCAACATTTTAATTTCTCTTCCTTTGCCACTTAATTTGCCTATATTTTGCCTTTCTTCCTTATAAAACAGATGTAATAACATTGTTGCCTTCCAGGGAACTTACGTAAATTAATGAATATGGCTATAAAACATTTTGCAAACATGAAGTGTTACATAAATACTTACTAATTCTTTGAATGTGTTCATTATATTGCCCACTTTGAACCTTAATATTTGTTTATAACTTTACACTTCAGATTTCCCCAAGGAAGAAATTCCAACTTTACTTGCCTGTGGCTTTATAGACACTTCTTTATATAAGCAAAGTCCAATTCAATAGGACACAGAACCAGGAACAAACACAACCGAAAACCAAGCTATTCACAGATGCACTAAGCCTGTCAATGCACAAAATGAACCTTAGTAATAATTAAACACATTCATTTACCATTTCCAGTTGGGGACTGTAACAGAAATGTAATGACTTACAGAGTTAGACAGTAGAAATTTAAAGTTCACAACACAATCTTGTGACTCTCAGATTTTCTGCTTAAACAGAGGGCCATATTTTCTCACTATTCAAAAGGCAGAATCCTATGAGGGCTAAAATTTTATATCTAACAAGATTTGAGTAATTTAGCTTCTGTTACTATCATTTTATACATTTTCTGAATGAGTCATTTCAAATCACCACTACTCATGCTCTACTCACTCCAATTGAAACTATCACCAACTTGGAAACAGTGTCATACTAAAAAATACTAAGATGATTAAGTGAGATAGTTTATGGAATATTCTGCACAGTATCTGTTATGTAATAAGCACTCAGTACATAGTACTTACAAAAACAACATGTAATTATTAAAAGTAAATGACGAATTAGTTGATGTCCAATAGACATGATATTATGGAAGACTTAGGGAAATACCAATATTTTTACTTGTACATTAAACCCATGACAATTAAACACAAGTTGATAATATTTAGCCCATATGTTGATAATAAAAAACTCATCACAGTGAGTAACAAGATTAGTAAAACAACTCTTAACAATTTAAACATGTAGATATTTTATACAATGTAACACAGAACCTATTGTAAACAACTGCACAAATTTAATGACAAAAGACTGTGTATATCTCCAAAGTTTCAGTTGAAAGAGTGGCTATCACACTAAGATAGTAAATAAGAAAATTAACTGTCATTCAATTGTATTACACTCAGATTACATAACTGAAGGATTAATACAATGGCAAGTCTATATGTGATTTATATAAATGGGTCAATATAAACAGATGATTTTCCAATATTGTAATCTGGAACAATTTCTATTATTAACAGAAAATTGTCCAATTCCACCATGATAGAGTAAGACATAAAACAAGAAAAAATACAATTTGATACAAAGCATGTTGGTTCAATGAGGCTGAAAGGTTTACCACTGACTCGGGACTAGACAGCTATCATGAACAATGATCACAAGTATTTAGGATAAAACAGTAAAACAACCATGGGTGCCACAGTTCCCAGGGCATCGGGGAGTTTGTTTACACAGGAGAAAAACTATGCATGTACTGAATGTGAAAAAATTCTCACTAAAAGATTAAGACTTCTTTCATACCAGAAAATTCATACTAGAGAGAAGTTCTAGGTCAGTACTAAACCCTAGAAGCTCTTCAGACAAGTCAGATGTGATTACTCACCAGAAGATTCATACCACAGAGAAACCTCATGGATGTAGTATTTGTGGGAAATCTTTTGCTAGAAAATCACATCTTCAACTGCAACATTTAATTCATACAGAGGAAAACTCTATACAGGAACTCATGTGGGAAGGCCCCACTAACAGGTCAAACGTGAAGAAACCTCAGAATGCTCATACTCAAAATAAAGCCTATTAATGCAGCGACTGTGCTAAGGGCTCTAGCCAGGTACCCTGACAGCCAGATACCAGGTTTAATGTGCATCAGGGCACTCATATATGAGAGGAAGACCATTTCTTTTTTGAAAGTGATAAAGTCTTCTGACAAGAATCAGATCTAATTTTAAAGTAGAGAATCCATGGTGCAGAGATCCATATGCATATGTCATATGTCAGAAAGGCTTCAACAAAAAGTTGTTCATTCCATGAGAACTCATTTCAATGCCCAGCTGAAGGAACCTTTCCTTATTTGCACCAGTCTTACTGAGCATCATAACTTTCTTTCTACTTACAGTTTAATGCATGTAGGAAGAGCCTTTCTGTAGAAAGTACTAAAATTTGCATTCCTTTAAGTATTATTGAGGTTATTATCAACAAATTGTAGTTCTTCCATAAATTTTGTTCAAAACTCTTACCTAGTTTCCTTTGATTGATTTTTACAATTCTTATTATGGATATTGGCCACTCATTTGTTAGGCATTGCAAAAATTTTATTCCAGCTTTCATTACAGTATGATTTAAAATTAGGCATACTATTGATCAATACAAATTACAAATAATAGTTTTCCTCCAGAAAGCTAAAAGTAGCTAATGCAAATTCTAGTTTAGCCTAATATGTGTTAAACATAAATATGCTATTCTGTCTCAAAGAATCTCTAAAATAAATTTTCAGGCAACAATTAGATATCATAGGTCAAAATCTTATGATAGTTCAGAGAACTTTAAGACAGCCATCCTTAAAGGTATGTGTTCGTAATTTAGGGAAAATATTGCCTGATTGTATAAGATAAATATTCTTTCTATGTAATTAGTTTACTGAATTTGTAAAGAAGAAAATGATGATGACATACCCACTAAACATGAACTATATTCTTAATACCTTTTTACTGAAGTCTCACTTTCTGAGTGTTAACTGCACTCACTTCAAAAGCATCCAGCAAAGAAGACTACCTCCTGGAGCTGAGGAACAGGGAAGTCACCGCCATTTTTCCTTCTGAATAGAGCTCAACAGAACCAGCTGGGACACAGCTGCAGCCCAGCTGTTGGCTTTGATTTCCTAAGGCCACACTAAAAACAATCACTGTCACCCCAGCTTGATCACATGATGATTAAATCTGAATTGCTACAGCTATCACATCACTAAAAATTTAAATTTGCCAAGAATTCAGAGAGACTATCTTAATAATTGTGTCCGTGGCTATGTCATCATGTATCCCTATGCATGTTTTGTCATCTCATCTGAGAGCTGATCATATTTTATGGAGGAGATAAGTATTATATTGACTAAATGAAGATGGAGAGGAATATATTAAGGCATATCATTGACATATATGCCATTAACAGCGAGTAATCACCATACCAACACTCAGCAAAACACTATCCCCACCAGAGCTCACCAGACCATAAACTCTTAAGAGCAAGGGACACAAATTACCAATTTTTCTGACATCAGTCTTAGTATGGTGTCTAGTACATAACAAGCACTCAATAATGTTTTCTAAATGTATGAGAAAGAAAGCTGGGCAGAATACATAAGGTAAGTTACACAATGCTATACAATAGCTAGATCTCCTCCAACTAGGTGACAGAGGACAAATATGATGGGACAACTCTTTATGTAAAGCATGGAACATAAGAGGTAGAATATCCCTAATTTCCATAGACCCTTCCACTTCTAGCCATGACTCTCATAGAATGAGTGCTCAAGAACTTCCTGATTATAAAGAGGAATATTTGTGTTATCTACTCTGGAGCTTAACAAGGGGGAAAAGGAAGAAAGCATTTGTAAGAGTTAATCAGAACAACTTCCAGAACTAAGAAGCAAATATGCTCACCAACAAAATCACTAGTGAATTTAGGGTTGACTTTCAATAATGACATCTGCTTCAGTAAATGTTGTTTTAAAGATGGGAAACGTTGCTGGTGCCTCTGACCTGATGCCTGCATCACTTATAGTTCTACTGACTGTAGAAGTTGCAGTGTGATTACTGGAAGACCATTAGTTCATTCATTCAGATTACATGTAAATTATACCAGCAAACTACAGAAAATAATCAAAATATACTCATTTCACTAGCACTTTTCCCCTGGTCAGAGAAAATGCTGGGTCTAAAATGCCTATTGGCATTTTAAGTTTTTATTCTAATTTCCAATTGCAGCTTCATAAATGAGGGTGTTCCTGTGACTCAGTTTGAAAATGTGTTCATGTGATTGGCTGGTGAAACTGGATATCATGCCATTTGCTAGTCCCCTGGAGACCCAAGTTCAAATACTCCAAGAGCAGTGCTAGGATCTACACATGTTAAGGGAGGTGGACAGGGAGGAAAAGAGGGCTGTAGATGGGTGCTATAAATCAAGTGATTCCTTACCCTCCACAGAGGGAGAGGCTGTGGACCTGTATTTGGAATGAGAAAAATAAATAAATAAATAAATAAAATAGTGAGGGGATAGGAAGCAAGATCTCAAAGGCAGGCAGTTAAAGACTGGACATCAGTGAATTATGGAACTGTTGTTAAATGGGGTCAAAAACGTAAAAATTTAATGTAAGGATCAGAAACAAGATGGTGGCATGAGTAGCAAGGCAGAAAACTCCTCCCAAAGCCAAATATAACATGAAAATACAGCAAATACAACTAATCCAGAAAGAGCAACCAGAAAGAAGACTGCAACAGATGGCCTACATCTGGGGAAAAGAGAAGATCTCATGGAAAAGGGTAAAACAGCAAAGCCATAATCCGGCAGGACCCAAGCCCTCCCCCCACCCCAGCTCACCAGCAGAAGGAAGAGAAACAGGGCAAGGAGGGAGCAAAAGCCCAGGATTGCTAAACACCCACCCCTGGAGATCTGCTCCAAGAGCAAAAACCCACCTTGCATGGTGCTCTGGAGATTAGTGGGGTTGGAAAGCAAAGACAGGCAGACTATGTGGAGAGACTTGAGATTCTAACCACTTGCAGAGAACAGGTACACAGAACCAGCCAATCTGGGGCAAAAGAAAGGTGGGCACTTTGAAAGACTTCCCAACAGTGAGAGGGATTAACACCCAAAATATATAAAGAACTCACACACCTCAACACCCAAAAAGCAAATAACCTGATTAAAAAATGGGTGGAGAAGCTGGACAGTTCTCCAAAGAAGAAATTCAGATGGCCAAAAGGCACATAAAAGATGCTCCACATTGCTAATTATCAGGGAAATGCACACTAAAACCACAATGAGATATCACCTCACACCAGTAAGGATCACCAACATCCAAAAGACAGACAACAACAAATACTGGCGAGGATGCAGAGAAAGGGGAACCCTCCTACACTGCTGGTGGGAATGTAAATTAGTTCAACAATTGTGGAAAGCAATATGGAGGTTCCTCAAAACACTAAAAACAGAAATACCATTTGATCCAGGAATTCCACTCTTAGGAATTTACCCAAAGAAAACAAGATCTCAGATTCAAAAAGCTATATGGACCCCTATGTTTATCATAGAGCTATTCACAATAGCCAAGATACAGAAGCAACCTAAGTATCCATCTGTAGATGAATGGATAAAGAAGATGTGGTACATATACACAATGGAATATTATTCAACCATAAGAAAACAAATTCTACCATTTGCAACAACATAGATGGAGCTAGAGGGTATTATACTCAGTGAAATAAGCCAGGTGGAGAAAGACAAGTACCAAATGATTTCATTCATTTGTGGAGCATAACAACGAAGTAAAACTGAAGAAACAAAACAGCAGCAGACTCACAGACTCCAAGAAGGGACCAGAAGTTACTAAAGGGAAAGGGAGTGAGGAGGATGGGTGGGAAGGGAGGGAGAGGGGATTAAGGGGCATTACGATTAGCATAAATAATGTAGGGGTCATGGGGAAGGCAGTATAACACTGATAAAACAAGTATTGACTCTACAGCATCCTACTATGCTGATGGACAGTGACTGCAATGGGGTGTGGCCGAAGGAGAACTTGATAATATGGGTGAATATAATAACCACAATGTTGTTCATGTGAAACCTTCATAAGACTGAATATCAATGGTACCTTAATAAAAAAAAAATTTAATGTAAGGAGAGGCTCCAGAGACTAAAGCTGTCCGAGTGCAACATTATACTAGGATGCCTAAATTTGAATTGCTAACAGAATTTCCGGTATGAGGTTATGCTGTGGATAAGCTATGCTTCAACAGTAAAAGCCCAAAAGCCTTTTTAGAAACTCTTTTAAAGGCAGTTGCAGTTCCTTGTGTAACACTATTTGCCACTGGAGTACTCAGCAGAGATCCTACTATGAGCTACCATCTAGCAGGAAGGACAGAAGGTAAAGTGAAGCTTTCCAGCAGTGGTGGGACTTTAGGGCGAGCTCTAGGACAACATGCCCGAACAATCAGAGGAGCATCACACAGGTAACATACCATGAGTACCTGGAAAGTACAAAGTACAATCACAAAGTAAAGGCTTAATAACGTCGTCATAACACTTATCACCCAGGTGACCATCTGCTTTGAGTCTGCTACGGGGTGCAGTCGCTCCCTCCTTGCTGGCATTCAGCAGACCCTGGTGGCCCCTCTGGCAACTTACCCCAGGTGGTCCTTCTCCTTTTGTATTTTGGCAGGAACAGAGAGGTACTGGGTAAAGGAAGTGGTTTGGTAAACATTACTAGATTTGCAGTTTAAACAAAACCAAGGTACTTAGAATGGCATTGTCATGGGCTGTGCTGTTATTTACTTCTCAGAAAAGAAAAAACTGCTGCACATTTGATATGTGAAAAGAAGCCTTGAAAGCAGACACCTACTCACCAAGAGCAAATAATAATTTAAGATAGATGAACTGAAAAGACATGCAACAGCACAACCACATGAGAGCTTTTGTGTATGTAAATTTGCTTGCTTTTAAACCACTGATATCCTGTTTCTGGAAACTTATTCCTAGCCTCTATTCTCTTCTAATAGAACCCAATCAGTTTCTGACAGCTCTGTTCCAAACAGCTGTCTTTCATTTAATTTCATTTAGTGTGCAAACCGTTTCAAGTTGCATGCACAAGCATACTGTGAAGAATTCATTTTCTCTAGTTTCCTGGCGACAATAAAAGAATTTAATAATAAAAAAAAAGTTGAACTTTGGCCTAAAATGTTGCTGTCCTGCTGAAATGGTGAATTATACAAGTGGAAGTGATCCAAAGGTTTTTTGGCCCACCCCCTACTATGCAAAAAGAGCCTAAACAGATCCTTTCATGTAATTATCTTACTTGTCCTTTTAAAATCTTATAAGAAAAATTCTACATTCTCACTAAATAAATTTGGTCCAGACCTTGATAATTTGAAGAATGAACTTCCCTAGGGATAAGAGGAGGGGTTAAAAAAGATACAGGACTCACACACTGGAACAAGCCAGAATACAGAATAAAAAAACAAGTATAATCCTACAATTGCATATACAGGAGAGTATCACAGAAGACTCTGTAAAAGAAGCTGAGTTCTTGAAAGACATAAACACAGTATTGCACAATAATTTAGAGCATGAGCTTTAGAGTTTAATAGCCATGGATTCAAATTCTACCAATGCTACTCTAAGATACAGTTCTCTCATCCCCAAAATGGTTTTTAATATTAATGGAGCTTTTGCTGTATTTCAGGCATTATTCTAAGTGGTTTACATGTATTTAATTTTATGAACTGCTTATATAGTAGAGTTGTATTGATGAAATAAAACAGGTATTTAAAGTGCTTAGCACAATTCTTGTGTTCAATAAATGCTAATAATTATTTTTCCTACTTTTGCTCATGAAAATCTAAACTGACCATCAAAAAGAATTTGGCATCCAAAGAGGGAGGGAAAGAGGGAAAAAGGTGAGGGAGGAATGGGGAGAGAGAGAGAGAAAGAAAAACTAAAATAAATAGTGCCACTTTGCTCCCTCTCTACTTCCCTTCCAACCAATGAAGGAAAAACTTGAGAAAGGAAGAAAATTCAGTTTTGTCCTTTTACCTAAGGAATGATGGTGAGATGAGGGGGTTATGGCATGAACACCGTAGGATATCTTTCAGCACAGTTAAGAATCACCTCATCCTCCACCTCTTTACCCTCTGCCCCCCACCTCATGTTGAACCACTCTCTGGGTTTCTAACCCACCATGAACCAGAATGCCACAGGGCACCTCAAAGAACTGGCCTGCTGACCCCTGTACACAGCTCTGGCCCTCTCTTAAACTTGAACCTTTCACAGAGGATATGCTAAACTGACTTTTCCAATTTCTCAGTAGCTCCTAAATGTGTTGGTCCTTGAAGTGGGAGACATCTAGTTATGAAATTCAGCAGAATTTGGGCTGTGGAGGCTGTTAATAATACTTACGTCTTAGCATCTCTCACAGTAATACAACCAGACTTCCACATTCAATTCAAGCACAACTTCAACTCAAAAGAGCTATGACTCAAGGATGACTATGAAGCCACTTGTCCAAGAGATTTTTCCCTATCTGGGGGAGAAATATTTAGTGTACAGTAGAGAAGAATGACTTGATTCAGACTGAGAGTGAATATATTCAGTATCTACCTAATATGATAATAGGGAAAAAATAAATGAGAAAACTGAATTTGCCAAAGGAAACCAATTAAAAATTTTTAAAGCACAATTTCCCTGAGAGTGAAAACTAGTAATGTTTGGAATGTTATCTCTTTAAGAAGCTTTTTTAAAATTACCTAAGATTGTTCATTTCTTAGGATATTTTTTAGGTAAAGCCTTCTTAGAAAGGACATGGTGGTTGATATCTTAAGATTCCATTTAACTCCAAGATGATATGAAAATTGAAATGTTTTTAACATGTTTCTAGCACAAAACCATATATATATATTTTTAAAGAAATTCAGGTGAATTAAATTAATTAAAGAAATTCAGTGGGTGTTACTTAAGGTGTGCACTCCTGCCACCTTTAAAAGTTGAATCATCTAGTTTAAGTAAAATGGATCACCTATTAATCAAGGTTCAAAACTAGTTTGAACAAAGCAACCACTCTGTTTGTCAGGGCTTAAGGGAGCTAAATTAAGAGGTTGCTATTGCTTAAATTTGGCAGAAAAAAATAAGGGGCAAAGAGGGAAAGTTGCTGGTAAGACCAATGCATGAAAAAGTTGGTTAACAATTCAAATATGGCTGGAAACCGAAGCTATGCTATGCTGAACTACTTGGCAGGCAATGGCTATAGGGATACTTAGCATCCAATTTGACAAGAGGCTAAAACATAATCTATTTCTAAAGGGAAGACCAGAAATTAAATTGGTGATGCCAACATCTTGTGTTATCAAGGGCTGCCACCCACTATTTCCCATCCAGCCTATTTTGTCATCACCAGCAAGTATGCCTGGGCCAGATACCACATTCAGAGCCTTGGCTCCTTGCTGTCTATACTCCAGCCCCCAAATAACTGGTTTCTTTACCCAATCATAAGAGGGTGATTCCATAAATAAGAGGGAATATTGTCTTGCAAGCAAAGCAGGATCCCCAGGCACACCCTGGAGAAATGCATTGGAAATACCAAAGGAAAGGAACTGTCCCCCAGCATGGAATTTATCTTCTCTTTTTACCAAGCTCCTTATTTTTCTCAGAAAACTTTGCTTCCTGAGATATAATGTTTTGGGTGGAACACTCACACTTCTCACTAGCACCGTGCCAGAACATTCAAGAAGTAAAACCTACTTCAATTCCATGTTTAGGAAAAAATATACATATATACACGAATTCATACGATAAGCTGGGCTCACAGTCACATTATTAAAGTCATATTCAACCTGCCTGCATTTTGTCAAACCATGAATCATTTCTACACTGACCGCCCCCTCCCAAGACTCTTGCGCTCTGGCCAGTGAGCATTTCAAGTATGTGGCCATGAAGTGCCAGTTTCTAAATCTGAGAATGTAGGAAAATCAGTTTCTAAATCAAATGTGTACTCTTGAAAATAAACACATTTCCAAGTGATGTAATTACAACAATATGCCACTCTTGGTTTGAAAATTAATAAAACATTAAGGTTTTTTTTAAAAGGATCAAGAAGCAAGTATAAACAACAATGAAATCATAATGTTCTGTATTTGTTTTTGCCTATTTATAATAAGGCTAGCTAGCATAAAGTAAGGCAACAGATAAAAAAATAAAGATGATTAAAGGTCCTCATGGATAATAAAAGTCTGGTTACATTGTAGTTAAATTGAAGTAACCCAAACCCATACAGATAATTCAAGTTGAATCCAGAACCCCCAAAACTACAGTAATAGGTTTTTAAAATACTTGTAACAGTTTTATTGAGATATAGCTGACAGACCATAAAATTCACCCCTTTAAAGTATACAATTTAGTGTTTTTAGTATACTCACAGAGTTACGCAATCATAATTAACACCTAAGTGCAGAACATTTTCATTACCCTGCAAACTCCATGCTCATTAGTCAATCCCCACTCTTCTCTCTCTCCAGATCCTGACAACCACTATTTTCTGTTTCTATAGATTTGCCTGTTCTGCACATTTCATACAATATGTGGCCTCTTTCATTTAACATAATGTTTATCCATGTTGCTGCATGTGTCAGTACTTCATTCCTTTTCATTGCCAAATACTATTCCATTGTTATGGATATTCCTCATTTTTTATGCATTCACCAGTTGACAGACATTTGGGTTGTTTCTACTTTTTGGCAATTATGAACAATACTTCTATGACTATTCATGCACAAGTTTTTGTGTGGACATGTTTTCAGTTCTCTTGGACATATATATCTGTAGAATTGCTGGGTCACATGATAACTCTGCACTTAACTTTTTGAGGAATGTCAAACTGGTTTCCCAACAGGCTACACCATTTTATGTTCCTACTAGCAATGTACGAGAGTTCCAATGTCCCCAATACCTTGCCGACACTTGTTATTATCCGTCTTTTTTGTTGTACCATCCTAGTTGTATAAACTGGTATCTCATTGTGGTTGTCAATAATAATGTGTATTTCACTAATAATGCTGTTGAGCATCTTTTCACATGCTTATTGAACATCTACATATATTCTTTGCAAAAATGTTCATTCAAATTTTTATCTGTTTTTAATTGGGTTATTTGATTATTTTATTGTAAGAGTCTATGTTTTCTGAATTCTAGATTCTCATCAGATGTAAGACTTGTAATTGTTTTCTTCCATTCTGTGGGTTGTCTTTTCACTTTCTTAGGGGCAAACCTTGAAGTACAAAAGTTTTTAATTTTGGTGACATTCAATTTTTTCATTTTAACTTCGGTTGTTTGTGCTTTTGGTGTCATAGTTAAGAAACCAGTGTCTAATTTAAGTTCATAAAGATTTACACTTGCTTTCTTCTAAGTAATATAGTTTCATATTTTACATTTAGGTGTCTGATCCATTTGGTATATGGTGTGAAGAAGGGGTTCAACTTTATTCTTTTGCATGTGGCTGTCCAGTTGTCCCAGTATTATTTATTAAAGAGACTATTCTTTCCTCTATTGAATTGTCTTAGCATCCTTGGCACAATTCAACTGACTATAAATAAAAGAGTTTACTTCTGGACTCTCAATTCTACTCTGTTGATGATATTTCTATCCTACGCCAGCACCGCACTCTCTGGATTGCTGTAGCTTTGTAGCAAGTTAGGAAATTAGAAAGTATGAGTCCTCCCACTTTGTTCTTTTTAGGATTGTTTTGGTATTCTGAGTCCCAATGCACTTTAGGATCAGCTGGGGTTTTTATAAGGATTGTGTTGCATCTATAGACTAATTTGGGGAGTATTTCCATCATAACAATATTGAGTCTTCTGATCCATCAACATGAGACATCAGGTTTTATTCATTCAGGCTTCCTTAATTTCTTTCAACACTGTTTTGTAGTTCTCAGTGTACAAGTCTTACTTATTTTTTATTAAGCTTATTCCTAAATATTCTTTTTGATGCTCAAAGCATTAGGTTTTAGGGCCTCTTCTAGCTTTTTTGAAGCACCAAGGTTAAAAAGGAATAATTATATCCATAGTCAAGCATATTCAAACTGATTTTGGATGTTTATAAAGATGTTAACGTAAAAGGAAATAGTACTGTATCTATCATGAGGCAATAGAATGAAACAGAATACATATAGAAACCAGACAAGACAGGTCCGAACTAAAACTTGGTCACTTACAGGCTACAAAATGTTGGAAAATGTGTTGTCCCTCTTTAGCCTCACCTTTCTCATTTATCAAATTAATATCTACCTTGTACAATTTTATGTAGATTATAAACAATATACAAAACATAAGCTTCTTAGGGGCTTTTTCCTTTTCACTATTATATCTTTATCCTCTAGATCAATGCCTGGGGCATAGAAAGTACTCAAATATTTGCTAAATGAATTAACAAAATGTCTAACGCGGTATCTAGCAAAAATAATGGCTTAATAAATGGCAGAAATAGTTATTAGCATCACCATCACTGAGATTATCAAGTTAGCATAAATAACTTAATGCCCCCAAAGAAGAAAGAAGTAAATCAAATTATTGCAGTACCATAACCTGAAAGAAGTAAAAATACAAATAAATTTAGACAAAGGTAATGCAAATCTGATGAGAACAAAGGAACACTTTAACAATTCCAGTGTGGCAATTCATCTTTAAAATAACTTTTGCTTACTTGTTATTGTTGAATATGGGAAAGGCTAGAAAACACTGTGCCAGACAGAATGTTCAAGGTTTGATAGAACAATTGGAAACAAAAAAACCTGCCATGTCTGTTTTATACTGATTATATAATACTGAAAGTACAATAATAGTGCTAAGAAGGTACTCTAATTTTTCAAAAACAGAACAGAATGTTCCTTAAGTTCTTATTTTCTGTAAAGTTCATTATTTCAAAAAGGAAGAAAGAAAAGTACAAAAGATAAAAAGAAAAGGAACCCCACAAATATGCCAACCTAAAAAACATCTACTTTCTGGGTTCTCATAGTTTCTTAAAACTTTATAGAAGTTATCTGCAAAAATAGGAAAAAGGGCAAAAACTAATACTCAGACCAAACTTCAAGTCCAGTTACCATATGCAGCCTCTAAAACTGCCCTCTGATGTTTCAACAGACTGGTTTTTCATTTCCTGTAGTTTTATCTTCTAAGGAGATTAAGCAGGAGCTACTGTTTTGCATTTAGGACATGGCAATAAGTCTCTGAGACACTCTCAGCTCAGCACTAATCATTACTAAATAATTTGTTTGAAAACCAGTTTTTTCCAGCTCTATTTCATTCCCATAGCTCCAAATCAAGGGAAGATGATCCTAGAAACTGTCACATGTAGGAAAAAGAAATAATAAGAACTTTTAGAGGACCAAATAAATAGAAGCTATATAATCCTGTCATTAACATTGCTAAATCTTGCTATGCTTTTAAAAGGATGCTTGTTTGATCAAACAAAAGCAGCCACTCTCATTGATAGATATGACTTAAAAGACCTTTCTTACTATAAAAAAGCAAAAACCTAGTTATAATTTCAAACAATACTTAAAGTTTAATAAAATATTTGAAATCTGAAATTAAATTCTAAATATTCTCATCCTGGTATGCATTCTGTAATAATTTGAAAGTCTTTCTTTTGCCCTTTTAAAAATAATAATGAAGTCAATTTATTTTTTAAGTTTTTAAACAATTCGTGGACTTAAAACAAAATTAGCAAATAAAAATATAAAATGAATTTAAAATCTCCCTCTCTTACCCACAGATCCACAGTCCTACTCCCCAAAAGAAACCACTATTGTTTCTTATTAAGAACCTAAAAATTTTCCATGCATAGGCAACTATAACCATACGCAAAAGAAATGTCAATACTGCTATTGACAAATATAAACCATGTCCTTCAATAAAAAATAAAATTATATACATATCTAACTTTTTGTTATCAGTGTATAACTATAATACAGTCATTAGGAAACCTAGAAGCTTGAAGCAGTTTTGGAGACCATTTACCAATCTCCATGTTTTAGAGTCCAGGAAACTGAAACTCAGTTATAGGTAACTTGTCCAAATTTAGTTGTTACCAGAGCTGTCCCTACCTTTACCACCCAGAAGCTCAGGTATTTTGTTTCTTGCATGGTTTTTAAAGATATTACTATCTCCTAATAGACCTTAAAACATCATTCTCCAATGAAAAAAAAAATCCTGAAGTTTAAAGTGAAGAAGGTACAAACTGTTCAAGTCTCTCCCACTGTTTCAGCCTCTCACTCCCTTAGGAAGGATTTTCATTTCGTTTAGTCCAAAACAACAGTTCTGCCTCCTGGGCAGACTCAATGGCCCTATTCACATCTGTCGTCTTAAATAAACAAGTAAAAATAAAGTGCAAACCTTAGAATTTAGCTAAGCATGGTGAAATGATGGATATGATTTTCTCGGTTGAGTGCCTAAGAATTCAGAAAACTAACAAGCCTTAACGGGTAGGCTGTGTAATGAACAAATAATGATATCTCATTAAGAAGCTCAAGAGGGAAAGTTCTTGGTTTCATCAAAAGTGAATGAGATATATTATGGATTCCTTATAATCCACTTTCAAAAATCATGGGGCCAATATTCACCCAGTTGGTATGTGAGCACAGACATGATATCAACAGAGTCTGGAAATAACCCTGTTCCAAAGCACCATGTTTACAGCAAGGCTCTGCAGTGGTGAAAAGTACTTTACTGGCCGCCTGCTCGTAGTACATGCAGTAGAGTGGGTCGATAAGATAAATGAGTTTTAAGACACAAAATTCTGTTTTGGTCACACCATGTTACCTCAGGCCTACCTTCTAAGTGCTCTGTTTCCCAGTTTACCTGTTTTTTAAATTGGTCTCAAAAGTCTGTTGTATAGGTTTGGAGAGGGTGTGGCTTTCAGAGACTTTTGACAAAGGCCTTGCTCAAATAACATTCTGTTAGGTTCCTTTAATTAAAAAAAAAAACATCTAGGAGCAATTTGCCTTCCTTCATAATTTTGTAATGATCTATTGAAGTCAGAAACTCAATTCTCTATTACCCACTATATAATCTTTTGCTGATTCTTTAAACCTTTCAAAATCTCACAGAAATAGAAACTGCCCTTACACATGACCTGGCCCTAAATTCTAAAACTTCTGTGGGTTGTTAGCAATAAAAATGCCAAATAAAAATCTCCCGGATACATTCTCTTACTCTGCATGTGCTGTTACCTTGAGTTTCTGGGATTTGTCTCCAACAAAAACAGTTCTATTGTCACACTGAAGGTGGTTCCCCCAGCCATTCTGAAAACGGTGACCAGGAGAGTTCTAGTCACAAAGACAGAAGAAGGATGCGCCAGGCAAGCCACAATTAGTACCAACAACTGCCAGCTATCTTTTCTAATGGGGGAAAAAAAACATTAAACCTGCAATATTCCTTACATTTTCACAGTAGTAATTAATATTTTCTCATCCATAGAACACCTTTCTTTTCAGGAATTATTTGATACGAATGCCTTTTTTTAATTGATTTTTTAAAAATTTGTTTGTATCCTGTCTGAAGTGGTCAGAAGTAGTCAATAATGTATTTTCTTCTCCTTTATCCTAGTAGAAGCAAGGACCCTTTCTTGAATTCAGCTAATCCTCTAAGGAAATCCACAAAAGCTTTGCTTCTTCAATTTGTACTAACATTTTAAGTTAACTTTGCACATGCGGGAAAAAGAATGAGAAATTACTGTAGGTCACAGAGACAGACATAAAACACTGTAACAACAGAAACAGAAACCCACACTATATTCATAGGGGAAATAGTTGGGAACTAGTTACTAGCATTTCCTATTTAATACCTTTGGTTTTGCTCTTCACTTCCTAGTTGCCTAACCTTGGGTTACTTCATTTTTGTCTTTTTTGATCACCACAGCAGTGAGAAAAACACAACAAATTGAAACCCAACATGGAAATTTATTTCCTAGATGTTGTCATAAAAGTTTTGATGGAAACAGAGATTGAAACTATTACGGTGACTCATGTGGGACTTTGAATTATACAAGGGATTCACTTGTTTTAGTAATTATCCGTTGTAAATCGATAGAGTAACCTACTATAGTTCTCTCCACTATATGAAACACTGAACCCTAAGCAGCTCAAAAGACATGCATCATTCAGGGAAGAGTACTGGGGTTCAAGATCTGGATAGAGTCCACCTGTTTGCTAGCTGAATGCCCCTAGGCAAGCCTCTTAACCTCTCTGGGCTTCAGTTTACTCTTTGCAAAATGGAGGGGGTAGGCCAAATGTTCTCTAAAGCTCTATAAGTCTATGAAAATTTTGAATTGTTTTTCACCAATTAAATATCCATAGTCCCTATGAAGTAGGACAAGCTCCTGTAAATATTATTCATAAAGGTAAAAAAAAAGTAAGGCTCAATGTTGGGATGAGAGACTAGGGTCCATACCCAGTAAAGAGAGAAGCTAAGTACCACCTGACCTTGAGGTAGCTTACTGAACAGTGTGGCAGGGGCCACACTGACTGTCCTAACTTTTCCTGAAGAAATGGCAGACTTCCCAAGTTAAGCATCTGTGTAACAGGTTTTTATACATTCCACAAGCAAATGAGCATCCAATTTGATTTATAAAATAAATTTAAAACCCATTTTTTTCTAATAACGAAATTTGTATTTGATCATTTTCCCTCTACAGTTGAGGCTGCTGGAAATACATTTGTATCTCCTTCCTTCCCTACCAGACCCGCGTGTATACAAGGGCCGCTCCAATCCGAACACAAACGAGGTCATGAGGCTCGAGTCGCCAGGAGGAAAGGCAGGGAAGATTTCCCCCAGCCTGTGACATTTTAACTCCTGTCCAGGCACCCCCTCTCACCCCATGCTCCTCTCATAAAACACGGTATTTATTTATCTTTCATTCTCCTCAAAGGTGCCTAGAGAAGCCTGTTGAGTAAGCTGCCACCTTCCAGATTTAAGTGGTTTTCCTTAGTTGTTGGGCAGCTCTAAATGCAGAAACCAAAAACTCTTCCGCTCGATTGGGTTTTCTCAATACCAGAGCTGGCACCGCCTCACACAAATTTCATCTGAGTGGAACAATAACAATATTAAGTTCCCTCCTGTCACAATGGCCTTAGTGTTACTTGGTTGGGTTGTCACTCCACCTGTCAGCTGCCACCAGAGGACAACGAATTTGCAAATTTACACAGTTTTCTTAAGAATGTTCTTTCCTTTTTTTTCTCTTTGGACTCTGTTTCTGTAGCTCCTATTCTTCAAGAGCATAGGGGCTTTAAAGACAGATTTTTATAACTTAACTGGAAGACTGCCCTGCTTATAAATGGGGAATTGCCACAGAACAGAGCTAACTTACATAGTAAACAGGTGACAGAGCAAGAATTAGCATCTAAAATTATTATTTGCCTTATTGGGGCTAAAGTGTTTAACAAGGCTTTACCCAGATTTATGGGCTGGGGAGGAGACCTGGGAAAAGAAACAGCTGCATCTCTATCTAGTTACAGTAAGGGAAATTTATATATATATACAATTGGGGTCAACCCCAAGTCATAAAAACCTAAGACACTTTCACACACACCCGTAACAACATGATTACAGATGGAGAAGTTGGAGCTCTGTCCCCTGAATCAGTATCCGACTGTGTTAGGAGCCTTCAAACAACAAAAATCAACAGGTTCTCCTTCCAGAGAAGAGAGTAAGAAGTGATTAGCAGTTAGGGAAAACAAGGGAACTTACCCATGCCAGGTTTTTCAATTTCAGAAAATCAAACAATTAAAGAAAAGCATGATAAA
The DNA here is from genome assembly GCF_030020395.1 of Manis pentadactyla. Lineage (NCBI taxonomy): Eukaryota > Metazoa > Chordata > Mammalia > Pholidota > Manidae > Manis > Manis pentadactyla. Next base: position 33,275,966 of record NC_080029.1, read on the forward strand.
AAATACTGAAAAAGGAACTGACTACACAGTTAAACTATAAACAATGTTAATATTTAACAGTCTTGTTCATTGCCATCTCTAGAGGCCCTAGAACAGAGCCAGGTATATTACAGGTGCCCAGGAATGCCACTTGCTCTGCCCAGAACCATGTCTCCCCCACACCACCACCACGGCCACATGGGTCTTCTCTCACTTTCTGGGTCTCTGCTCAGAAGTATCCTCTTTAGATGTATCTGGCTTGACCATATACTCTAGAATCTCCTTATCCCTCTTCATTTTCCTGATAACACTTAAGACTACCTGACACTGTATATCTATTTACTTACTTTTTAATTGTCTGGCTAGGTACTGTTTTTGTTCACTGCAACATCCCCAGCCTTTCAAACAATATCTGGTACATTTAAGTACTCAATAAATAGTTGCTGAGTATGTAAGTGGTTAGACTGAACTATAATCTACAGACTTATTCTATTCCATATTCGGTCAGTCAGCCAATAAATAATTATTGGTTATTCACTAAAGGCTGGATACTGTCTAGAAGTAAAGAACCTGTGTTAAGAGAAGGCCCCTGGATAAGGAAGTCATGGTAACAGTTTGATATGGGAGGTGTCATGACACTGTGCATTACAAGATATGAGAGCAAGGCAAAAAGATATCTAACTCAGACTGGCAGAGTCAGTCAAGTTTTCCCAGTGAAGCTTCAGTTAGATTCTGCAAAAGGAATTGCATGTGGGAGGAAATGGATTATGCAGTCACATGATGAAACTACATGGTCAGTAGAGAGAAATGGCGGGAAGTAAGACCAGAAAGATGCAGGGGACATAGCATGAAGGGCCTTGTGTGACAAACTAAACTTAATCCTGGAAGCTGGAAGAAGCCACTGAAGGTTTGCAGAGGTGTGACAGGATCTGACTTGAATTTTAGGAACATCACTCTGACAACATTAGTAGGGGCCAGGATAGAGGCAGGAAGGTAGTATTGTGCAGTAGTACAGACAGAAGCAATGAATGACAATCCATCCTGGCATTCATTCACACATTCATTTCTTTAACCAAGAATTCCGAGTACCTGTTTAGGCAAGGCTATGTGCAAGGCCCATGAAATAAATAAGAGCAACTGGAATAGAAGAAAAGCCAGCTTTAAAGCTGTGAAGTAGGTAAAATGTAAAGAACTGGGTGACTGATTAGAGGAGTCTAATATGACTGCCTTGTATATGGTTTGGGTGACTAGATACAGAGTAGTGCCATTCACCAAAACAGGAAATAGGGGATGGAACGGGGAGGGAGAAATTGTACAGAGTTAACTTTATTTGGGGGAAAATTACATGTGATGTTGCTGACTATCTGAAGTACCAGTTGAGCTTCCAATTAAAAATGTCCATTAGGCAATAGACAGCGAATTCATTACCCTCATGAGAGCAAGCTGAAAATATTCTGCTCTACATAAACTCTCAAAAATTTCTATAATAGCACTCCGTTGAGACTCCAAATTTCCCTACTCTTACCTGTAGATGAAAACAATCAAATTCATTAAATTTATGTTTTCATAAAAACTATGCGTCTTTACTAAAAATGTAAACCTGTAGAAATACGAGACTAATTTTTCAAGAAAATAACTCTCCATATTGATACTCAATAAAAAGCACCACTGAAATTCTACTAATATGTTAATCAAGAAAGAAATCCATAATAAACTATGTAAATTCAGTGGGAGATGAAAGAAAGGAAGAAAGCAAATGAGGAAGATGAACATGCACACCTAACATCCCCAGCAGGAATGTGATCTAACCATCCAGTCAGGAAAACTCAGCAGACCTGACACATGGTACTTGTTTATTTACATTCATCAATAGTGAAGTGATTTGTGAAGACTTATTAAAATAGGTTCAATACAAACAGAATATATAATTAAGAAATACAGTATCAAAGAGTAACATAAGAAACTAATGCCAGGAATAAGATTAGCACACAAATGTATGTTTTTACTCCTCCACAGCTATTCACAGCTATTAGAGAAGATCTGCAAATTTGGCTCTCATGTTCCTGGTAACCAATGTAAAGAAGAAAGCACAACCAAGGAAAAGATTCATAACAGCCACAGGATATTTTAAGAAAAGGAATTGGTGTTTCCTGACCCTGAGATGTGAGAAGAATTTCATTTCCAGATCCTCTCAGCAATGAGGTGGTATGGTATAATAAGTGGCCTCCTCAAGAAAAACTCAGTCCCAAAATAGTGAATTTCATCCAGCTGTTTGCTATAACACCTACCATTGAAGGCCAGTGATTTAACACCAATATCATGTAAATACCATTTCTCAGAAGTTTTTGAGCAATTGGTCAGCACAGAGTTCAAAGTTCCAGTCTCTAAGAGAAACCTGAATATAGAGTTCCTGTAGCGCAATCCCACAACCTTTAGCAAAAGCTGGAGCACAGGGTAGGGTCAAAGTCTTCATAAAAATTAAAGAGCCTAATGAAGATGTCATAGGTCACATAAATAGGTATCATGTAGAAGACAGCCCATGAAAAATATAGTGCAGTCAGGTAGAAAAAAGATGAGCTTTGGAGTTATATTTGGCTTCAAATCCTGGTTCTGTTGCTTATTGTTGTATGATTCTAGAAAAATCACTTAACCTTTGAGTCTGTTTCCTTTATCTACAAAATATGGGCTGTAATGAGGAATAAACGAGATAATAAATATAAAGTGTTAGTACAGTGTTGAGTATGTGAACATAAAATAAATGAGGGGACACAAGGCAGAGTACCAAAGGAACTAATAGAGTAAAAAAATAGTAAACATGGTAGTGAAGGGAAGGAAACATGGAATCCATATCTGGCAAAGGCAGACTCCCTTATACTGTAACATACAGTGCCAAGGGCCCACCACTTCCACTAACGGGAATGTACCATCCTCCTTAAGAGTGTCGGTGGGTTGAAAATAAATCGAGAATACAGGTCTAGACCAAGATCATTTTGCCTCCTTCAGTTGCATATAATTAGTCAATGTTTCAGTGTTTGTTATAAATAGGAAAAACCTACACATCAAATAATGAAGGCCAATAAAATAACTCATTCATCTAATTTCTAAGTAACCACCCACATATCACTTCTGTATATCATCATATTTAAGATGCAGCCAAAAGAACATATAAATGACCTAATTATAAACCTACAGTTGCCAGGAACAGAATTTTAATTTAACAACCAACGGAAAAAATAACCAGAGCCTGTTCTCAATAGTAGATGCTCATTTTGTCTTTTGGCAGATATACACATGCACTTGAGAAGAAACATCTGCTTTCCTTCTTACAGATATTTCCACCTAAGAAAAAAAGAGAAATTCCTGTTCCTCCCACAAAGCTTTAAAGCCAAAAAAGCATGATCGGATGTAATTATTTACAGGCATTTTTCTTCTTTACAGGCATTTCATTTACGAATCATAATACTTGAAATATTTTATTTCAATTTTCCTTCAACTAATGCTTTTGACCTGTCACCTAACCTATTTTCTGGATACCTCTCCTAAATTAGATTCACCCCATCCCCAGACCACTGAGTGAATCACACTTCTCAGTCCAGAATATACTAGTACTGTCAGTCTGTGGAAGGCCTCCCTCTTGGTTTATTTTATTTTACTGTTTTTTTTCCCCCTTTATCTCCAATCCCCATTCTTTCCTACTCCTAGATAAGCAAACAGTTAATTGTCCGCATCTGTCTTTGGATATGAATTGTTTATTTGCAAAATATAAAATGTTCTGTTTCATATACATGTTTAAATTTTTCATAAATGGACTGTACTATGCATAGCTTTCTCTTGTTTTTCACTAAATCCTCTTTTCAAACTGTATCCGTGATATAGTATGGTGCCTTAGTTCACACTAAACTGCTGCATCGTATTTCAAAGATGAATCTGCTACCTCCAACAGTGCTGCTAAATCCAAAGGTGACCTCTAGATGAATTAAAGCTTAAATACAAAGGTGGATAATAGAAGTGTCAGAGAATAACCCTGTGTGAATGAGTTCTCAGATATATTTGGTCTCCATCAGTTCTTCACCACCACCCCACACACGCACCCTCACCCCAGGCAGGAACTGGTTGCCAGAGGGACCAATCTTGTGATTAGAGGATAAGACTCTCAGCCCCCAGCTCCAAACCCCTGGGAGGGGAGAGACCAGAGGGGCTAGAGGTTAAATCAGCGAATGGCCAATGATTTAGTCAATCATGACTATGCAACGAAGGCTTCACAAAAGCTATCTCTTTTGCACCCTGCTTCCTTGCTGGAGAGAGCGTCCATGCTTAGGGAATGAGACCACTCCCTTGAGCCTCAGGGCCAGGACCCAGGCTCCCAAGAATAGAAGCTCCTTTATTTAGGACCTTGCCCTATGTATCGCTTCATCTGGCTATTAACTTTTATATGCTTTATAGTATCCTTTATTAAACTGGTAAGCCTAAGTTTTTTCCTGAGTTCTGTGAGCCGCATCAAACCTAAGAGGGAGGTTGTTGGAACCTCCAATCTGTAGCCAGTTGGTCAGAGGCATCTGGAGTGGAGGGAGGTTGTTGGAACCTCCAATCTGTAGCCAGTTGGTCAGAGGCAAATGGGGCTTGTGACTGGCATCTGAGTGGGCAGTGGAGGGCAGTCTTGTAGGACAGAGCCCTTATGGTGTTGGAGAACTGCTTGGGGTCGAGCAAGGGAAGCAACCTGATACACACACACACACACGCACACACACACACACACACACACACAACACAGGAATTGGGTACAGGAACCCAAATGGACCTTGTGGCCCTAGATCCTAAAAGCAAAAACTGCAAGAAAAAAAAAGTGATATATTTGATGAACTCAAACTTAAGGTCTACCATCAACATGAATTCTTAAATCACAATAGTAAAAAGCCAAATAACTAACCAATATACAGAGAGATGCTCAACTTAAATAGCAACCAGAGAAACATAAATTAAAATGAAATACCACTTTACATCCATTAGTTAAGAAAAATGAGAAGGTCTATATACATAAAATATTGGTAAGGGTGCAGGAAAGTAAGAGCGTGTATCTACTACTGGGGGGAATAGACAGTGCAGCCTTCACAGGAAGCAATCTGGCAGTACTTAGTGACTTTCAGAATGTGTATTCTTGATTAACTCTGCAGTCCTACTCCTGAGTACATATCCCCAGAGTACAAAGATGTTCCTTAACCATTGTTCATGGTGGCACGAAGGAAGAGTCACTTCTTTTTCATGGAATATAAAATTGTGTAGACACAGACTATGAAAATATATCTTTCTTATGCCTTTACACTTTTAAACAGAAAGTCTATCATAAACTTTCTATAGAAAATTCGAGTACGCCTGCAAATCTGAGGTACAAAACAAAAATAACATCTTGTATTTGCAAATGTATGTAATTTTTCTGTAGAATCAAAAGGAATTTTTCTTAAATAATTGAATGTTCTCCAAAAAGGTCCTAAAAATACCATACAGTCTATAATCTAAGATTATACTGGTCATTTAATGGTAAGAGGTACCTATTTTTAGTTTCCCATGCTGCGTTAAAGTAAGTACAGTAATCAGTTCCCAAGCGTATAGATGCTGTAAGTTTAGCAAGACACACTGCTCTGGGTAGCCCTAATACTTTAAGAAAGGTTTGATGGACATTGTTCATATTAGTGCTCTATTTTATTACTGAGTTTAAGCACACATGTGGCTCTGGAATTAGGGAGATTTCTTCAGGAGCGTGGTTTTTAAATAGGACAATAATTTGGACACTCTGGAAAATTAGGAGCAACAGCTTGAATTATAAACATATAACTCAGTTTTTTATAGCATCTTAGTTTTCCCATACTTTCTCAAACTTTAGATGTAAAACTGAAATGCTATCACCTGGGACATAAAAGCCCATAAATATCTGCTGTCTACTTCTCTCATAAGAAACTGCTATTCTAAAGTGTGCTTTAAATCCAAAAGGTCTTTGCCCAAACTCTACATTTGCACACACACAAAACATTTACCTGACAACAGAGGCAACCAGAAGAACCACATTCAGAGGAGGGAAAAAGGTTGGGAATGGGAGGGGCTTTCGGTAAGGATGGCAATTTGAGAGGCCTTAGCAGATTGGGAGCATGGCTTTGTTCCATCAAAAGGTCGTCTGAAGTACAGTATTTTATTTTTATAGTAGGGTATTGAGTTCTGAGATCTCTGATACACCCCAGGGAACCAGCAAAAGCTAGTCTCAGCACTGTGCCAGCCCCCTGCCGAGTCACTAATGAAGGTGGAGAACTGTGAGTACACCCAAATAAAAGACAGGAAAAGGCAAAAAAGGACTCCGCGCTGGGTCCATTCCTTTTATTCCAGAGGAGCAACCTTTTCTGTACTTAAGGACTAATGAGTCATGAACAGGAGGTGGGAACAAATAACACAGTGCATTACCCAGAGGGACAACAGCGGTCAGCCTTTGTGTTCAGTAGCTGGTTCAGTAGCCGGTTCAGTTTTCAGAGCATTTCCCAGCAAGGACCAAATGCAACTTGAACAAAGGAAACAGAGCAGTTAGATACTTGAACTGTCTCCATTAATACTCCAAATAATTGGGTGCTTCAGTGTGGAAGCGATGCAGGGAGTGGGGAGAAGGGTATAAGTAAGGGAGCCCAGGGAATCAAATAAAGACAGCTTTATCTGTCAAGTTCACGAAGAAACGTTTTTTTCTAGTGTTTGAACAAGTTTACCTTTTCTAAGGGACATGAACTCTGATCCCTCAGCAGACTTTTAAAGGGAGAACAGAAGTAAAGCCTGAAAAGGTATTTTATTTTGCCATCCTCACCACTTAATTAAAAAGGGCCTTTATAGTATTCACGGTTGTAATTGCCTTCTCCCCCTCCCCAACCCCTTCTTCAGTTAGGCCCATAGAGCAACTGAGCCAGATCCAAAGAGATATTAAAGCTGCTCTCAAGGAGGAAAGAACACCAGCACAATTACCTAGACACAATTTCTCTACCTTCTTCCCTCCATCCAGCCCACCTACTTCTCTCTGTCTGTCTCTCTCTCTCTCATATGCACACATACCACAACATTTCTGGTATACAAGCAGCTTTCCTAGTATGACTGACAGCAGCAAATGCTGCAACATGAGAAAGTTCCCAACACTCTTAAGAAAAGGAAGAGGAGGAAAAAGAGGGATAAGAAGTTACTAAACAGAGGAAAACAGGGGTTGAAGAGGCTAAACCTGTAAAAAAAAAAAAAAAAAAAAACCTTCTAAGATATACTAATGGAAAATAACAGAGATCAAAAAATATTTTGATTTACTTCCATATACCTTTAAAATCTAGAATTTTGCCTCTATATTTACTAACATGTAAGCCAATAAAAGATGTTTTTAGTTGGTCCAGCATTATCACAAAACTTCTGTGCCTACAAAACTTAAACCAAGGAAATCACCATCAATCTCTCTTAGACCAATGAAGAAGTAAGATCCTTGGTTTTGATTTGAAATTCTGAGAATAAATTCAGAGTATGCTCACTAATGGTCCTTTAATAGTAAAATAATAAATTACTTTTAAATAATTCAAAATAATAGCAACTCTGATTTCTTAACATCAGCAATGTGCTGGCATATATGCATGACCTTTAATCTTTGTAAACATGATGCAAGTTAGACATTGCCAGATAGTCCATAGGGTACTGTAGAATAAATGACTTTCTTAAGGCCACATAAGCTTAGTCCATGATGGAGCCAAGATTTGAATACAGTTTTTCTGGCTCCAAAGTCTACACTTTTTCTATTAAACCAAGGAGAAAGTGAGCTATAATCAACCCTTTGACATTTGAACAGTATAATTTAAGCTTAATACTATGATAACCCAGAGTTTTCTACAATACAGATTAGTAGTAATGAAAAATCATAATTAGAATGACGTATTTGCTAATTAAAGTAGACTGGCGCTAGGTGATCTCCAGGTTATACTTCAACACCTGGGCAAGTTGCCAGAGAGCCTCACAACACCCTGCTACTCTAATTATTTAAACTAGTATTGAACCTCAAGTCTTAACCTAATCTATAGTTTCAGAATCCAATTCTAGTATATGTCTGACACAAAAAAAAATGATAAGGATTTTGCCAGAAATCTCTTAATACTTCTGTCACTGAATGTTCAGGAAGCCCCAGAGGTTATAATTCTCTGAAAAGACCTCTAAGACTGGAAGCTAATCCCAGGAGAATATGGACCTTCTCCATCACTAACAATATTCTTTCAGTTTAGAGGGTATTCCTAGCAAAGATTAGTCCTCCCTGTGCTCTGATGCATCCCATCTCAAGTTGCTCCCATCCCCATGTTCTCCTCCCCTATATCAGATTCTGTGCCCCCACTGTCTCCTTCCCATCAGCAATCAAACATGCTCAAGCCCACATGACCTCATCCAGCCCACTCCTTCATATACTATTTTTAGTCTCTTCTTTATAGGCAAAGTACATGAAAGCATGATCTACACATATCCATCCACTCACCTCCTACTTACTCTTTAAACAAATTTATTGAACTTCTGCAACCATCTCAAAAAGTGACCAATGCTTTTTGGTTGCAAAATACAATTTGTCTTCTCAGTCTTCATCTTACTTAATCTCTTAGTTGAATCAAAACCATTAAACACTCCCTTCTTTTTGAACTTTTCTCTTCCATTGGCTTTCCTAAATCATACATTCCTGATTTTCCTCATACTTGTGCAGCTCCTCCTGTTCAGTTCCTTCAACATACTTCCTGGAATGTTGCTATGTTAGGCCCTCTTCTCCCTAGAGGCATTCCCCTTGGACAATTTCATCTGCTTCCTTGATTTCAATCAAACTTGCTATATACCCTGAACAATTCCAAATCTGTCCATCCAACCTAAACCTGTCTCCATCTTTAAAAATGTAGACACCATCTAAAGAACATGGAATGCAAGATACAAAACAGACATGCTTTCTGCAATTCCCAAGTTCACTGTCTAGCTCATTGTCTTGGATGTCTCAAAGGCACATCCAACTGAAATTGCCAAAAGCTGAAATCAGTATCTGCCCCCACTCCCAAAAGAAGCCCATTCTTCCCACTCTATTCCTCATCTTAATGAATGCCATTGCTCTTCACCCTTTTAACTAAGCCAGAAACCTGGGAATTATTCTTGAATCCTCCCTCTCTCCAATCAATCACCAAATTCTAATGCTTTTACCTCCTAAATATCTCTGTGTAAAATCTCTTCTCATCATCCTACTGTCATTACCCAAACCTAGGCAACCATAATTTTTCACCTAGATTACACCCAACAACTTCTTAACTGGTCAACCTGAAGGTTTACTACTCACTGATTCATTACATACAGCCACAAGAATTACACAAACACACATAACACCAATATTGAGACTGGCCTATAGCAGGAGCTCAATATATTTTTATTGAATGAATGCATGAACCTATCAATTGATCAGTCAATCAATCAACCAACCAAGTCAGAGACCAAGGGCTAGCGTCTTGAAAAATCCCCCCAAAATTGGACAGTGGTCTTAACGAAAAAAATACATATTGTCCCCTAAATTTGTGGCATTGTATTTTTCTCCTGTTCCAGATCTAATACTGGAGAAGTACATCAGACTATTGAAAATTATATGGGCCCACATTGAAACCTGCTGTGTAGGATTACTATGTAAGTCTATAGCAGTGGTTCTCAGTTGGAGACAATTTTGTCCCCCAGGGGTTTTTGCTACCAGCATCTACTGGATAGAAGCCAGGGATGCTGCTAAATACCCTAGAATATACAGAATAGTCCCCCACCACAAGGAATTTCCCTGTCCAAATGCCAGTACATGCCCAGGTCTACAGTTAAAAAAACAAGACACTACCATGGTAACACTACACCCAAGTGCCATAAAATCAGGATGTCACAAGATAATAAACCTGTTTATGTGTCAAATCTCACTTTAGAGATATAACACATTACACTTTCTAGAGTAAAAGTTAATGGTTTCTCCAATTTCTCAAATAAAAAAACGGAGATTAAATTTAAATAATGGCTTAGATTCCAGGTCTGGGAATCAAAAAACACATGTTTATTACAAGTTCTAATAAGATTTATTCATTTCTTTATGGAAGGCTCCTTTCTTTCCCTACCCGCCCACAACAAAAATAAACACAATAACAAAATACCCAATGTGCACATACATATAACACAATGTTTTACCACTGCTTTCACAGCTTGGGACACAAAAACATTGTTTCTCCCTCAAGCCCCCTCTCTATCTTCTCCACTCTATCTAACAAATCATAACATAGTCGGGAAGTATGTTTTAATGTCTCCTGTACAAGTTGATGTGCTTCCTATTCCTAAGATTAAAAAATAAATAAACAGAATTATTTATATTTCCCTTAGAAAACAAAGACAAAAGCAAACAACCTAAATCAAGATGCTTTACTTGCATGACTGGAAATGGATTTTTTTGATAATCAAGAAATAAGAAATAGTCTCCATTTTTATCTTAATCAAGTAACCATCAAACTAGTGCCAATATATAATGATTCTAATGGCTTTTTTTCTTTTACCTGTCTTTTCTATACACCACTTTTAAGGAATGGTGATTTCTGTCAAAATCAGTAAGCAAAGGGAAAAGCAATTACGAATTATTGAGTAAAAATTTTAGGGAAAAAGAATACTTGGTTGAATATGAAAATCTCCTTTGCTTGCTGTAACAATATGCCTTTTTTTGGTTTCCAGCAAGCACATCAAGATATGATACCATAAAGGTTCAGAGTAACCTACTATAGGTAAACAAACTTACCTATGGTAGTTTGTTTCAATGGCTTCATTGTCTAATTACTCTATCTGATTACTACCTTAAGACTTTTGATCAAATGTAAAGGCCATGGCCCAAACAGAACTATCTGATATATGCCAAAAAATATATGAAGAACCTAAAATCAGAGTGAAATTGCTTTATCTATACTCAACTCACCCTAAGAACTTAGATGGTCCTCATTTTCTTAATCCTACTTTTTCAATGATAGAGTTTTCACTAACACTACTTGCACCTCACCAAATAAGGGTTGTCTCTTCTAACTGAAACATAGGTATGTCATGGTAACCAAATCACATTAGGAACTGGAACTCTCTAGTTTGTCAACAGGAGCTGTGACCCAGCATTTGTATGGAATAAAGATTCCAGTAAATAGGCCATCATCTTTGGCGAGAACCTTTGGGAAAGAGACTAGATAGTTTAGATAGTGTGTTCATGTACCCAGATGTCTATATACAAACATTTCACCTGTGTCAGAATAGAATAAATAGCTTTCAGTTCTTGGTACTAATATCTAGATGCTGACATGAGCAGGATATGAATATGAAAGTGAAAAATAAGTAGAAAGTAACATCAATCACTGTAATGAAAATAAGAGATTGACAACAACCTAAGTGTCCACTAACAGGGACCTAGTGTAAAAAACTGCAATCCAGCATGTAATGCACTCATACAATAGACTCAAGACCATGATATAATACTGTGAAACTACAAGAACAAGTGATCTTTTTATGTGCCAACTTGGAATGCTTTTCAAGATATATTAAGTGAAAATAAGCAAGATGCAGAATAGTAGTAAACACTTGTGTGAAAAGGAAAATTATTTTATGGATATATAAATAAATATTCTATATATACACATACATACATATCTTCCATATGCATAAAATATTTAGGGAAACAAAAGAAACTTGTATTAGGAACTGGGCTTCAAGGAGGCTAACAGTGAATTGGGAAAAGAGTGAAAGACTTCTTATATACTGCTCTGTACCTCTGGAATTTTGAACCAGGTGGATGTACTTCCTATTCTAAAATAAATACAACTGATATTTTATTAAAAATCTTATTTTTCAAAACACTGCACAATTGTTCATTATGGATAAAAAGGACTACCACTGTCTAAATCAAAAACATCTTTTAATATATAGGTCAATGTGTGCCTCAGTACTCCATTAATAAAGCACTGGTAAGAGCTCCTAACAAAACAGTAATTAACTAAAAAAAAAAAATTCTATGGCAACTTTTTCCTCAATAACACTCTCTTCATATCAACATAGCATTTGCAATGAAAAAAGAGGTAACATTAAGGTTTAATTAGTGAATACTGACAAACCTTATTTTCCTGAATTATAAAAAATGGCAAAAATGAGTTGCCTTTTGCCTGATTTAGTTATCATTAGGAAATACATATAAGTACAGAAATAAATACACAGTTGGTTCCAAATTTAGATGCCAAAAAATAGGATTCTGCCCTCCTTTCCAAATAACACATTTTTTTTTTGTAACTGACCTAGAGTATTAGTTTCAGGTGTATAACACAGTGACTCAACAATTTTACATATTACAAAATGCTCACCACAGTAAGTGTAGTTATCATCCGTCACCATATAAAGTTGTTACAATATTATTGACTCTGTTTCCTATGCTGTACTTCTCATCCCCATGACTTGTTTTATAATTGGAAGTTTGTACCTCTTTAACTCCCTTCACCTATGTCACCCATCCCTCCATCCTCTTCTCCTATGGCAACCACCAGGCTGTTCTCTGTATTTATGAGTCTGCTTCTATTTTTTGTTTGTTCATTTGGCACACACACATCTTCATTCATCTGTTGATGGACAGTCAGGTTGCTTCCATATCTTGACCATTGTAAATAATGCTACAATAAACATAAGGTGCATATATCTTTTGGAATTAGCGCTTTTGTTTTCTTCAGATGAATTCCCATAAACGGAATTACTGGGTCATATGGTAGTTTCATTTTTAATCTTTTGAGGAACTTTCATACCGTTTTCCATAGTGGCTGCATGAGTTTACTTTACTACCAACAGTGCACAACAGTTCCCTTTTTTCCACATCCTCACCAACACTTATTTTTTCTTTTTATAGTAGACATTCTGACAGATATAAGGCAACATCTCATTTTGTGGTTTTTGACTTGCATTCCCTGATGACTAGCAATATTAAGCAACTTTTCATGTGTTTGTTGGCCATTTCTATGTCTTCTTTGGAAATTTTGCATTCAGGTTCACTGCCTATTTTTTAATCAGATAACTTGCTTTTTGGTGTTGAGTTGTATGAATTATTTATGTATTTTGGATATTAACCCCTCATCACATCATTTACAAACATATTCTCCCATCTAGGAGGTTGCCTCTTTGTTTTGTTGATGGTGTTCTTTGCTGTGCAAAAGCTTTTTAGTTTTACAAAGCCCCACTTGTTCTTCATTTTTGCTTTTGTTTCCCTCTCCCACGAAGACATACCCAGAAAAAAATTGCTAAACCAACAGTCCAAGAGTTTGCTGCTTATGCTTTTCTTCAAAAGAGGTTTAAGGTTTCAGGTCTTTCACTTAGGTTTTTACTCCATTGAAGATTTTTGTGTATGGTGTAAGAAGTGGTCCAGTGTCATTCTTTTGCATGTAGCTATCCAGTTTTCCCAACACCACTTTACTCAAGAGACTGTGTTTTCCCCACTGTATATTCTTGCATCCTTTGTTATAGATTGACCATATAAGCATGGTTTATTTCTGGGCTCTTTATTCTCTTCCATTGATCTATGAGTCCATTTTTGTGCCAGTACCATTCTGTTTTGATTATTATAACACCTGTATCATTTAATGATGTGAATGTATGACCTGGACATGTCCTAGGGCCACAACTGAAAAAAAAGGTGAGGATGCTCTTCCAGGCTGGAATCACAGCCCTGCCTGTATATTTCAGGAACAATCTGAAGAAGTGTTTTAATCTTTGGCCACAGAAGAAGAAGAAAAAAACTCAATATTGGTATGCCAACCCCAAACTTGTGATATCTGGAAAAGACTCCTTCATACTCAGATGAATAATACTAAACAATTACATCCTTTAGGCATCTGACTATAGGACAAGTTTTTTAAATTCCATAAGAGCATATTGAAGTGACTGACACTTATAATTATTTATTCCTGGCTTCAAAATCTACCAGGACAAGATAACTTCTTCCATGTCATGTTAGTGCTAAAGAACTCTGGGTAGTCAACTAAATCCTTGCTCTCATTGGACTTACATAAGTCAGATCAGGGCCAGTTTTTTTCCACAGACTTAACTGAATAGTTAGGCATTTACTTTGGCACCGACCTTTGGTGAAATTCTACCAATGAATAGTTTGTGTTCTAAGTTTCAATGCCCTCTTTTTTTCCTCTTATGTTGAAATTTAACTGTTAATAATTAATCCATAATTGATGGTGACACCAATATTGATTACTAAAAATTTTCCTTATTCTCAATCAGTATCAGACAGACCAAGGACATACTTGTTGAGGATTGTAGTAAAACATCTGTTCTTCAGATGAGAAGTTAGACTTTGCAGTTCATGCTCTTGAAGAGATCATCCAAACTCAACCCTCAGTCATGGCATTGTTTTATTCATGATCATCTAATTTAAAAGGTATAAAGGTACCTAAGTAGACCAGAGAAAGGCTTTCAGAAGAGCCTGAAACACTCACCTTGAAACTATCGGCATTTTAGAATGGGGACATCCCTCTCATTATACTTTTCAATGGTCTGGTGCCTGGGTTTTGATAGACAGTCAAAAGTAAGGGTAATTAATATCGTCAAAATGGCCATCCTGCCCAAAGAAATATACAGATTTGATGCAATCCCTATCAAATTACCAGCAACATTCTTCAACGAACTGGAACAAATAGTTCAAAAATTCATATGGAACCACCAAAGACCCCGAATAGCCAAAGCAATCCTGGGAAAGAAGAACAAAGTAGGGGGGAACTAACTCCCCAGTTTCAAGCTCTACTACAAAGCCATAGTAATTAAGACAACTTGGTACTGGCACAAGAACAGAGCCACAGACCAGTGGAACAGATTAGAGACTCCAGACATTAACCCAAACATATATGGTCAATTAATATTTGATAAAGGAGCCATGGACATACAATGGCAAAACGACAGTCTCTTCAACAGATGGTGCTGGCAAAACTGGACAGCTACATGTAGGAGAATGAAACTGGACCATTGTCTAACCCCATATACAAAAGTAAACTCAAAATGGATCAAAGACCTGAATGTAAGTCATGAAACCATAAAACTCTTAGAAAAAAACATAGGCAAAAACCTATTAGACATAAACATAAGTGACCTCTTCTTGAACATATCTCCCTGGGCAAGGAAAACAACAGCAAAAATGAACAAGTGGGACTATATTAAGCTGAAAAACTTCTGTACAGCAAAAGACACCATCAATAAACAAAAAGGTACCCTACAGTATGGGAGAATATATTTTGTAAATGACAGATCCGATAAAGGCTTGACGTCCCAAATATATAAAGAGCTCACCCACCTCAACAAACAAAAAACAAATAATCCAATTAAATGGGCAGAGGAACTGAACAGACAGTTCTCCAAAAAAGAAATATAGATGGCCAACAGACACATGAAAAGATGCTCCACATCGCTTGTCATCAGAGAAATGCAAATTAAAACCACAATGAGGTATCACCTCACACCAGTAAGGATGGCCAACATCCAAAAGACAAACAACAACAAATGTTGGCGAGGTTGTGGAGAAAGGGGAACCCTCCTACACTGCTGGTGGGAATGTAAATTAGTTCAACCATTGTGGAAAGCAGTATGGAGGTTCCTCAAAATGCTCAAAATAGACTTACCATTTGACCCAGGAATTCCACTCCTAGGAATTTACCCTAAGAATGCAGCACTCAAGTTTGAAAAAGACAGATGCACCCCTATGTTTATCGCAGCACTTTTTACAATAGCCAACAATTGGAAGCAACCTAAGTGTCCATCAGTAGATGAATGGATCAAGAAGATGTGGTACATATACACAATGGAATATTATTCAGCCATAAGAAGAAAACAAATCCTACCATTTGCAACAACATGGATGGAGCTAGAGGGTATTATGCTCAGTGAAATAAGCCAAGCGGAGAAAGACAAATACCAAATGATTTCACTCATCTGTGGAGTATAAGAACAAAGGAAAAACTGAAGGAACAAAACAGCAGCAGAATCACAGAACCCAAAAATGGACTAACAGGTACCAAAGGGAAAGGGACTTGGGAGGATGGGTGGGTAGGGAGGGATAAGGGGGGAAAAGAAGAAAGGGGATATTATGATTAGCATGCATAATGGGGGAGTGGGAGAAAGGGGAGGGCTGTACAACACAGAGAAGACAAGTAGTGATTCTATAACATTTTGCTATGCTGATGGACAGTGACTGTAAGGGGGTTTGTCGGGGGGACCTGGTATAAGGGAGAGCCTAGTAAACATAATGTTCTTCATGTAATTGTAGATTAATGATAAAAAAAAAGAAAGAAAAGGGGGAGTACTCCCTGATAGGATAAAACTAACGGCAAATCACCGATTAATGCATGCTTTAAATATCCTTAATTTTGATCATTTAAAGGGTGTCAGATGAACAGCTATGGGAGTACATATTTCTGATAATATTCCTTTTTCTTAAAAAAAAAGGCAATTCCTGTGTGGTGATCTCCAATAGGTTCTTCACAATGGTATAAAGGGCATATCAAAGTGTGGGCAGGGGGTTTGTTTGTGTTTATACAGAGGATCGAAGCCTAATTTGGCTACCCAGAAAACGAATTAAGATACGATATGAAGAAGAACTTCCAACATCAACATTCTCTGGAAGAGTCATTCCAGAAGATGATCATCAAAAAACTTCAACAAAGATCCTGGTGTTGATGCAGTTGTAGCTGCATTCATCCCAGCAGTTCCTGGACTTGCCATTGGAATGAAGAAGGAGATATCTAAGTTGGCCTGTGCATACAGTAAAACAACAAATTTGACTCGATCTATACTGTCAGAACTCAACCAAGAATTAGGAGAAGTGCAAGTTGCAGTGCTCCAAAATCTTGCGACTATAGACTATCTACTGTTAAAAGAACATATGGTTCCTTCCTAATTACAACCCTTAAATAGAATTCATGCCTCATATCAAATTTACCGAGTATCATAATTCTTCCAAGTGGTAAAGATACCTCAAGACAAATGCTGGGCATAGAAGCTACAGGGCATAAATATGCAAAGAAATAAAAAGCTAACCATTTCAAACAATAAGGCTTCTCTCTCACTTACCAACTTTACATTTCCCTGTATGGCCCCGGAAGATGACTGGTTAGCCAGAGACGGGTAAGATTCCTCAAGGGAGGAACAACCTAAGACAGGCACAGTCGCAGGGGGGTCATCAGGTGAGAAATTGGGGATCAACAGAGGTGAGGCTTAGAACCTCACCCCCCCGTTCTGAGAGAAATCTTCTGCATACGTGGATGTTTTATTGCCCTTGTCTAGCTTGGATTAACACATAGTCTACAGGCACACACCCGATCATCTACATGTGCTCTCTTACAACACTAAACTATGTTTTCTACCTTTATCTTGTATCTACCTACCACTTCAGCATTTTATTAAAAATAATAATAATAAAGAGAGAAATGTGGTATCCACATATAAATCAAGTATAAAAACCAAATGAGTATTCATATTTGAACTGACTGTTTATAGTTCATAATGCATGAGCAAAACCGAAAGTTTCTGTGATGACTGCCCTTGTACTGTTCACTATGTAACTTATTCATTATGTAAGAATTTGTTCTCCATGTAAGAACTTGTTTGTTATGCCTCAGAAGATTGGAGACTGACGAAAATTAGGCTTGGGGTGGATTAATGATTGTGCATTGAGCATTGACTCCCCTATACAGAATTTTATTGTCGTTAACAACCATTTGATCAATAAATATGAGAGATGCCCTCACAAAAAAAATAAAATAAAATAAAATAAAATAAAATAAAAATAAAAAAAAAGGACAGACTTCCAATGGTAAAATAAATAAGTAACCGGGATGTAATGATGTAATGTATAGCATAAGGACTATAGTAAAAATATTGTAACAACTTGGTATGGTGATAGCTGGTACCTAGAATTATCATGTATATAAATGTTGAATCACTGTGTTGTACACTTGAAACTAATGTAATGTAATACTGTGCGTCAACTACCCTTCAATAAAAAATAATTATCTTAAAAAAAAAAAAAAAAGAACATATGGGATGTGAACAGATCCCAGGAATGTGTTGTTTTAATTTGTCTGATTTTTCTCAAAATATTCAAGTTCAGTTAGATAATATCCATCATATCATTGATAAGTTTTCACAAATGCCTAGGGTGCCTAACTGGTTTTCTTGGTTTCACTGGATATGGCTGGTAATTGTAGGTCTGCTTTGGTTATGTAGCTGTATTTCTATTATGTTAATGTGTGCACGCAATTTAATTAGTAATTTAAAACCTATACACGCTTATGTTACACTACAAGAAGATATGTCAAAGAAATAATCAATCTTCCCATGTTTTCTTCCATCTGCTACTTCTATAGCTTCTCTTCTTCCTTCATAATTACAACCCCTAAGTAGAACTCGCGCCTCATATAGAAATTACCGAGTATCATAATTCTTCCAAGTGGTAAAGATACCTCAAGATAAATGCTGGGCATAGAAGCCACAGGGCATAAATCTGTAAAAAAGTAAAAAGCTAACCTTTTCAAACAATATTGCTTCTCTCTCACTTGCCAACTTTACATTTCCCTGTATGGCCCCGGAAGATGACTGGTTAGCCAGAGACGGGTAAGATTCCTCAAGGGAGGAACAACCTAAGACAGGCACAGTCGCAGGGGGGCCATCAGGTGAGAAATTGGGGATCAACAGAGGTGAGGCTTAGAACCTCACCCCTCCTGTTTTGAGAGAAATCTTCTGCATCCGTGGATGTTTTGTTGCCCTTGTCTAGCTTGGATTAACACATAGTCTATAGGCACACACCTGATCATCTACATTTGTCCTCTTACAGCACTAAACTATGTTTTCTACCTTTATCTTGCATCTACCTACCGCTTCAGCATTTTATTAAAAAAAATAATAATAATAATAATAAGGGAGAAATGTGGGATTCACATATAAATCAAGTGTAAAAATCAAACGAATAATCATAATTGACCTGATTGTTTATAGTTCATGATGCGTGATCAAAACCGAAAGTTTCTGTGATGACTGCCCTTGCACTGTTTACCATGTAAGAACTTATTCACTAAGTAAGAACTTGTTCACCATGTAAAAACTTGTTCGTTATGCTTCAGAAGATTGGAGACTGTTGAGAATTAGGCATGGGGTTCATTAATGATTGTGCATTGAGTCCCCTATACAGAATTTTATTGTTGTTAACAACCATATGATCAATAAATATGAGAGATGCCCTCTCAAAAAAAAAAAAAAAGTAAGTGTAGCTATTCAAACATTTGCCCATGTCTGAAAAGTATCTTGAGAACTCAAGTGCATTATGCAATGTGATTAACATGCTTTGATTTTGAAAAATCCCAGAAAAGGAAAAAGAATGTAAATAAAAGAATGGAAAATACATATGCAATTGGACATTGCTGAATCAGAAGTATGGAGAGAAAATATACAAATAAAACTAAGTTGATACATGTGGGAAAGGAAACACTAGCTGGTTCATCCTTAAATTCTCTATGAGGTAAATGGGCAGCAACTGTTTCTATCCTCATTTTGCAAATAGGAAAATCAAGGCATGAAGCAGAAAAGTAACAACGTGGAAAAAAACTACAGGTTTACAAAAGTAAAGATTAAGAACACTAAGGCTACATCTCCTGATGTCATGTCATACTGTGCTGTTCTAATCTTTCCTTACCACAAAAGGACCCCAGTTGTTGTTCCTACCTGTTCTTCAGCGAATCTGTGAACTGCCTAATAACCACCAAGTAATATGTAATTAACACTTACATACATACAGAAAATAATCTGAGCCAGGTGTAAAAGAGGAGAGAGAAAGGGGGAAAAGGTATAGACGGGGGAGAGAGGGGTTGAGAGAAAGAATGAACAGTCTCAGAAATACCCATGGCGACGCTGATCAGATTCAAAGACCACAGAAATTCCAAAGAAATATAGTATGTTAACTACTTTGTAGCATGCATATTTGGATAGCCATTTAAAACAAATCCAGGATTTTTAAGAAAATGAAGTTATAATTAAATATACCAATGACCTATTCAAATGGAAATCAAATATCTTTTGTATCATAGCTAAGGTTGGTCTCTTAGGAAACATCCAATTTGCTAATTTGCTATATTATCTTTGTAAGATTTTATTATGACATTCCACTTAGACAATGTGCTTCACCTTTATTTAGGAAGAAATATGGGCTAAGGGCTTAGAGCCTAACATATGTCATATTATTTTTTACTTTCTCTTCTGTTGATAAACTGTTCCAATGGTAGAAAGAATAAGAGCTAAATGTAAACCAAAAATGATACCCTTCAAATGCTGAAAACCTAAATGCAGCTTAAACACAGACAGGAAATAAAATATTCTTAGCCATCCAATTAAAACATATGTTAAAATAATGAATATAAAGATTAAAAAATGCACAATACCTCATATAATATCTGCATGTCATATGTATGTTTCATATATGACACCCCTAGGATACTGGATGGCTCACAGACACTTAAATGTTTATCTTCCATTTTATGTACATATAAAAATAAGCACACATTTTAATGTGATACATTCTTAGCAATATAAGATATACAACTTACATTTTTGTATTTTGTTTGGGGAGAAGAGATTGGCTGTTCTGGAGCTTGAGCTCATGATAGTCTTTTAGGATTGATCTACATAAATATTACATGTGTGGGTATTTGAAAAAGCAGATGTCTCCAATATTCAACTTGAAACTTTCAAGTTTATATGAAGTCTTTCTATATAATTGATAGGTTAGTTCTCCGAAAGTGAAATGTAAGCAAGATGACCTGTTAAATAATGAATAGTTCCTGGACAGAGTGATTATAAATACCCTGAGGTCAGAGACCATCTCTTAAATTTCTACATTCTTCCCATCATCTAATATAATTCCTTGTATATAAAACTTATATAATAAATACTGGTTGTTTTAAGAATGCAGGAGCCCAGTTTGAAAAAGACATATGCACCCCTATGTTTATCACAGCACTTTTTACAATAGCTAAGAAATGGAAGCAACCTAAGTGACCATCAGTAGATCAATGGATAAAGAAGATGTGGTACATATACACAATGGAATATTACTCAGCCATAAGAAGAAAACAAATCCTACCATTTGCAACAACATGGATGGAGCTGGAGGGTATTATGCTCAGAGAAATAAGCCAGACAGAGAAAGACAAGTACCAAATGATTTCACTCATATGCGGAGTATAAGAACAAAGAAAAAACTGAAGGAACAAAAACAGCAGCAGAATCACAGAACCCAAGAATGGACTAACAGTTACCAAAGGGAAAGGGACTGGGGAGGATGGGTGGGAAGGGTGGGATAAGGGGAATAAGGGGCATTACGATTAGCACACATAATGTGGTGGGGGGTGGAGCACAGAGAAGGCAGTATAGCACAGAGAAGACAAGTAGTGAGTCTATAGCATCTTACTATGCTGATGGACAGTGACTGTAATGGGTTATGGAGGGGGGACTTGATAATGGGGGGAATCTAGTAGCCCCAATGTTGCTCATGTAGTTGTATATTAATAATACCAAAAGAAAAAAAAAGTAAATAAATAAATAAATACTGGTTGTTTGAAATGGACTCAAACAGCCCAAATCCTAGCCCTACTTCTACCACTGACATTTTTGAAAATGCAATAAATATCTGTGGGGTGTGTAACCCATGACTTATTCCATCTCTCCCCTTGGAGCTATTGACCACCATTAGAGGAGAAAGCCCACAACTAGCCCCATCATTCCTATATGGCCCTTATTCCTTGACTAGAATTTATTGGAATCAGGGGTAGGCTCATGACTCAAAATAAGGCAATGAGAGCATCTTACTTGAGAATTTGAAATTAGAGGTACAGAAACTGGTATTTGGAAGCTAAACATGTGAATGGCAGGGTACTGAAACAAAGTTTCAGCTGAGTTTCTCAGAGTTATCTTAGTTCCTTTTTCTGAGGTATAGCTGTATCAATATTCCTTGAATTCCAAGAGGTCCATGTTATTCTTAAAGAAAAATTTCACTTCTGGGACTAAGTACTAGAAATGAACCAAAGTTTGTTTAGGCAAGAATCTGAGGCAAGCCACTTCTCTTTAGAGCTATTATACCACATGAAAAATATTAGATATATTCTTCAAATAAGAAAGGTCTTTAGAAATGTCAGTTCACACTTTCTCTGAATCAGGAATTCCTCTGACACCCCCAAAAAGTACCTCATGCTA
Organism: Manis pentadactyla; assembly: GCF_030020395.1. NCBI lineage: Eukaryota > Metazoa > Chordata > Mammalia > Pholidota > Manidae > Manis > Manis pentadactyla. The sequence goes on from NC_080029.1 coordinate 33,298,262, forward strand.
ACTGCTTTTGAACAGAAGAAGCCAGCTATCATTGCCAGGTCCCTTTTTAGAAGAAGCTAAAAATGTGCCTTCCTATAACTTAGATCCACTGGTTCTAGTTCTGTCTTCTATAGAAATTGAAATAAATTTATTCTGCTTTCTATATACTAATCTTTTTTTTTTTTTCAAGAGAGATGTCCTATTGTCCCTTTATATATTCACTCTCCTCCAGGTTAAACTTCCCCAACTCTTTTCAGTTCTTACCTGTACTTGATAAAACACTTGACTTAAAAAAAAAATACTGATCAAGATAAGATGCTTTATTTCTGTCCACAGCTACTAAGATGTGACTTCCAAAGAAACTCTACTTTCAGTTCTCCCATCTGTGAAGAAAAGGCATAGAAAAAGTGCCTCTATTCCCAGAGAACCTTTCTTGCATAGAGAAGTAATGTTATCCCAGTTTGAGACAAGGAAACTGATGCACAGAAGCTCAATTTCAAACAAGCAATAGCAAAGCTTGATACTGCCCTCAATGTTTCCTTCAATACCCCAAAGTCCATCCAGGGTGTCATGCTGCCATGCTTTCCCCATGAAATTATTTTAATCGGTCTATAGAGAATTCCCTTAAATGCACTGAGGCACTGTATACCCTGCTACAGTTTTTAAGGCATAGTTCTCATCTGCACATAGCAGGTCTTACTCCTGCTCAAACGCCTTAGATGCTCAAGACATTCTAGAGCAGAGGAGTACAGGAGAGAAACATTTTAGGAAGATAAATCTGGAGGCGGTAAATAAGCAGGGGAGCACCGAGGAAGGGAAGCAAAAGGACTGGTTAGGAGGCCATGGCGGCAATGGAGGCCAGCAGCACTACCTTGGCTGTAAGACAAGAGCAAACTCAAGAGATACTTGAAGGACTGTCTGGGACTCGAGCTGCTTGTAATCCAGAGGTGAAGGAAAGGGTAAGCAGCGACTCTGAGAAGAGAAGATGGAGAGGCCCTGGGTGTCGGTGGAGGAGCAGCGGCACTTGCCCTAGGCTTCTGGGGGCAAGACCTGTCTCCGTGCACTCGGGTGTGTCCTGGCACCTTACAGGGATGTGCTGGCCTGACCCAGGGTCTGAGGAGCATCTCTAGCCAACCAAGTGTCCAAGTTACTGATTCCTTACTCAGTTCTATCATGTAGGCTCTACATAAGCTGGCCTTAACCTATTAAATGTGTAAAGAATATTTTGATTACTCACTCGTAGCCATTTAAATAATACAAAATTCAGTTACTCCCTTCTATATGGTATCTAGGTGTTGAAGGGGTGAACACCCAACAAATATGTCCATGTCATTTTTAAAATACCTTTTCTTCTGGTAAGACTTCCCACAATTTAGAACTTGTGGACACACTAACACAACAGATAAGGTTTCAGTTAAATACATTTCACTCTTTAAAGAGCACAGGTTCGTTTTCCATCCGTCCCAAATAAAACCTCAGCAAGAGACACACATACATACACAGAGACAGACACACATAGTGACAGACAGAGAAGGAGAGACAGACAGAAAGACATGGACAGATAAAAAGACACAGCCAGATGGAAAAACATGGAGAGACACAGACAGACAGAGCCAGAGACAGACAGGCAAGAGCAAGACCGAGCACGCAAGACGAGCGACAGACTGGCGAGACCAGTGAGCAACAGAGACAGGAGAGAGAAAGAATAAAAGAAAAGAGCATACATGAAAAACATCTAGCCTTCTTTCCTGTTGTGTACATTCTCCATATACAGGGAAGCCCATTTAAAGAAGCAAACTCACAGACGTTCCCTGAATCACAAGCTCAAGGCATAATTATACCTACCTCATAGTGATGATGAGAAGAAATACTGTTTGTAAAATGCTTAACACGGTGCCTGGCACATTGTAGTTACTCAGAATGAGAACACAAAATAATGGTCAGTGGAAGCAATAGCAGGCCAAGACAGTTATTCAGCATGATTCTAATTATATTAAGTTACATTAAGATCAGAAATACCTTAAAAATTTATTGTCCATAGCAAAAGAAATGATCAGCAAAGTGAAAAGGTAACCTACTGAATTGGAGAATATTTGCAAACCACCAATCTGATAAGGGGTAATATCCAAAACAATAAAGAACTCATACACCTCAATGGCCTCCCTACCCCCCAGAAAAAAATCTGATTAAAAACTGGGCAAAAAACCTGAGAGGACATTTTCCAAAGAAGATATACAGATGGCCAACAGGTACACAATTTGTGATGTTGAGTACCTTGTCATCAGGGAATGCCAATCAAAACCACATTTTGTAATACTATAAATACATATATCAAAAATCATTACACAATGTAACATGTCAATTATATCCCAATAAATCTGGGAAAAATGAGTAAGTTATATTACTAAAGTTATGCAACCATGAAAAACAAGTCATTATCTCTAGGTGATGGTATTATTAGGCTGTTGCACTTTATTTTTCTCATTCTTTTCAAATTCCTCACAATAGGCACAAATTTCTTTTATAACCATAAAGTGAAAATATCTAAAAGTAAGAGACTTTGCACAGAAGAGAGGCTGGGAGAGGGATTTACTGCCCCAGGCAAGTAGAGACTGATAGTATTTTGTCTTCTCCCTTGACTGAGCACCTGGGCTTCCCTCATGACAAGACCACACCTCTTTTCATAAACTTCATTTTCCTTTTACTTATTCCCTCAACTTCTTTGAAAGATGTCAACCTACTGTTCTTTCCATTGCCTTCTGATCTTAAAGAATAAAAATTTTAAGTGTACAAATAACAAAAATTGACTCAAAAGAAGCATGCTTCTAAGTAGAAATCTTATTTATGTAGATACATGACATATAACAGTCTCCTGTAGTGAGTACATGATGTGACATGGCCTCTTGTGGACACACTAAACACAATAAACAAAGTTTCAGTTAAATACATTTCACTCTTTAAAGAGCACAGGTTTATCATAGAAATATAGGAAATGTTAGAATTAAAAAATTGCTAGAATCCTATTTTTTCTTTACTTTTTTTAAACTTCTTAAACTTTTTTAAGATGACACATATTATGAATACTATGCCAGGATGGAAGATATTTCATCCAATGAGCTTTAACTGGACTGCAGCATAATTCTATCTGATCTGTATAGAAGTATCAATAATTAATTCCATTTATACTAAAAACCATGAAGTTTACAGGTGGATTTAAAGGTTTTTTAGAAGCAATGTTCCAAAAGCTACAAGAAAAATAAGCTATTCCACCATAACTTTTCTCTACAGAGCTCCTGCTCAATCTAAGGAGAGGAAAAACAAGGATTGAGGAAAACCTCTGCTTCCAGACTTGAAGAATTAAAATATTTATAATTTAAAAATCTGCTACCTTTAAACCCTTAACAAATCTATAAGGTTTTCTTTTTAAGCAGTTTAAATCATGATCCATGAGGGCTTGCATATCTTGATCTCTGTTGTGGGCTGAATGTGTCCCCCCAAAATTCATATATTCAAGCCCTAACCCCCAGTGTGATGGTTTTTAGAGGTGGGACCTTTGGGAGGTAATTAGGTTTAAATTAAGTCACAAAGGTGGGACCGTCATGATGGGATTTGTGCCCTTATAAGAAGAGAAACACAGATATCTTTCTTGTAGCATGTGCCCAAGCATGCAGGGAAGACCATGTGAGTACAGAGCAAAAAAGCCAGCTGTGCACAGCCAGGAGAGCCCTCCCAAGGAAGTGAACATGCAGGCACCTTGATCTTGACTTCCCAGCTTCCAGAACTGTGAGAAATAAACATCTATTGTTTAAGCCAACCAGTCTATGGCATTTTGTTACAGTAGCCTAAGCTAACTAAGACCTGCTTTTTTCTCTTATCTAATATTATACCCTGGCTTCTCGCCATTCACTGAAACCTACTATAGAACAGTAACACAGAGCTAAGGTATTTTCACGTTATTGTTTTATATGCTTATTCATGAGAAAGCTTTGTTCCTCGATTTTAATTTCAAATGCAGATGTACAGAACATTTAATGCTTCTTTCTAAAAACAATAATAATAATAATAAAACTAAACTAAGTGACGTTTTATTTATATAATCCTCATTGATTTTTGTTTCCTGCAAGGTTAAAGGATTTTTTATTTTTGGCACTAAATACTGTTCACCATTCTGGGATTACATATTGTGATAAAGAATTAAATTATCTTTTCTCATACTCAAAAACCAACTGAATTAATATCACTAAAATTTTTTTATTCAGTCTCTACTGTGTAAAAGCACTGTGGGAGACAAGTATAAAACAAATGCTGCCCTGAAAATGTCTTCCTAGGTCCAGTATTATCCAAACCAAGATTATCTCAATAATGTAACAAACTATTTCAATTTTCTCAAAAGTGATAGCATCAGATTCATGGGATTCAACCTTTTAACTTCACACAAATCCTACCTGCTGGAACAGACTGCAATTGGGCAAGAAGTAAAATGTTACAATGTTCCCACTGGTCATTGATTAACACTCAATAATTGAATTATAGCCACTAAGAAAGGGAAGGAAGGAGAGACAGTGAAAAAAAGGGTAGAAAAAGAAAAAAAGAGCAAAAAAAACCCGAAAAAGTTCACTATTTTAAGGTAACCAGAACCAAAGTTTAAGAAGAAAAACATGAATTTTTTTCTTACGCTGAAAGGAACACTTAGAATTACTTAAAGAAACACATGGGAAGTTGGCCCAAATGAAACATTTTAGACCTACACAAGTGTGATCTCTACTGACCACTTAATACTCTCACCAGCTAAGATAAAGTCAAGGACTCAGAATAGATCTTGCTTTTTTGGTATATTAAACAGTCTAAAGACCATACGGATTAAGGGAGGAAGAAAACCATCAACATTACCCAATGATACGCCTACGTCTCCTGCACCCCACCATCTATAGTAAATAAAAGAGTCTACATCACTCTGTCCTTCTCCTTACACTGGTTTGCAGAATTCAGAATAAGATTTTCCAACACCTCCTACCAGTTGGTTTCAAAATAATTTGAATGTGAAGACATCCACATCACTTGTTTAAAATGCCTGTTCCTCCTCCTGCTGTATATGCCTATCTTCCCTGTTGTCTCAGAGACAATGAGTCAAGCTGCTGGCCCTGCCTTTTCTGGGCCAGTTACAAAAGATAGGGAGCTGACAGGAGACAATAAGAAACCTGCTTTTATTATCATGCTTTTTTCGACCTGATAAGCAACAAGAAGTTGAGTGCCATATTTAACCACATATTTACCCTGTTCTTTAAACAGGTTTATGGCTTAGTCCTCATTTGTAAAGTCTCTGCATTCTTCCTTCTTTTACAACTTTTCTGCAAACTGTAATGGAAAAGCTACCTCATGACACCTTATATAACTTAAGTCCTCTAAGGGGTTTTGCCATCCCTGGTAATTTGGCTTTAGAGCCAAAAACCTACCCTACACTTAGTCTCCTTAGGTAGTTGTTTTTTGTTTGTTTGTTTAATCCCCACTTATTTCTCCAGGTGTGGGATGCTCTCTCTACTTACTTGTTGAAAACTTTTTTTAACATTAATTTTCAAACTAAGTGTTAACCCTAGTTTGCAGACCAGCTCTGCAACTCTTCTAAAGATTTGTAGATCAAGCCAGAGAAGTGGAGTCTAGTTTGCTTTTGTGGAAAAAGTGATACAGACAAAATTGGAAACTGCCACTCAAAAATTCCAAGAATAAATCTTACTGAAAATATGTGGGGCTTAAATTCCATTTTTATCCCTATCTAAGAAAAACTTGGTACTAAAAAAATTGTAAAGTTCCTAATATTTCTCAGTCATCAAATATCTTTTCCAAAACAGCATTCTGATAGGTACAATGCAAATGAATCACCAATAAAGCAATTAAATTCCACCCATGATATTTCTGCACTAAAATTCAAGGGAAAGTGCTTGACAAAATGCAGCTGAGGATCTGCCAACCTCCAAACATGTGAAAACAAATAATAATTCAGGGAAGCTTTGCCAAGCCCCAAAAAAACTAACAGCTACCCTTCTCTGAGAATGCCTGCATGTCTCTTAACATCTTCTCCTTTGACTTCATATTCCAAGCCCCTAAGTGGCAAAGGTCAAGAACTACCCACAAAAGAATAAATAAAACTGAAGCCCTAGGTAAATATACATCAAACTCCAAAGCTCTGTCAGATAGATTCACACACAGTTTATCTGTGGAGAGATTATTTTTTTTTATCCATTTAAGGAGCATTTTAGCCTCAGGATTACCTTTCATTCAACAAGGATCACCTACATTCTAACTCTTGTGATTATTAGAGCAAATCATGGGGTGTTGAGAACTTGGCTTCCTCCATCTTAATAAAAACGGTTCAAGTCCTAGAGGCAGTTAATCCCTGGAAGGCTTTGTGATACCATCCCCTGACACATTTGATAAATATGGAAATTGTAAAATGTTCTGACTTGTTAAAATTTTTCAGCCTGCTTAACGTGCTCTTTGGCCTTAACACGCACAAAGTGCTGACTTGGCATGCCTAGGAACCTCCATCACCTTCTCTATTGTGTATGCACTGACAACCCCTGAAGCATAAATAAGTCACACTTGACAAAGAAATGTTTATTCTACACTCAAAGAGGGACTCTCCTTTTCTCAAGGAAACAAAAGTATTGCAAAGGGGAGGGAAGAAGGGTGTGTCCAAAAAAAATGTAGCGGAAAAGAGGAAAAAGAACTCGATTCTAAATGATTGCAAAGCTGAAGACCACTAAAAAAAAATCGGAATTGGGACAGGTGTATTACAGTTGGCTGATAAATCTTTCAGAGCTCAAAACCACTACAGTAAAAAACAACTGTTCCTCTTTGCTTTACAAAATGTAATGAATAATATAGTTTTCTTTCAGTACCTCTTTTAATTCTAATAAAGAGAATCAACTCCCCTTTATGCAAAGTTAAGAAAATGAAATACTATTATTTGGCCACCAGTGAGCAAAAAGGCAAGCTCTGGTCGCATGCATGGGCCCAACTTTTACTCATCTCAAGTAACTAGTTATATCTTAGAGAGTGAATAAACAACTATATAGATACCAAAGAAGAGGCCTGTAACTGTACAAGCTGGGTGTGGAATCTAAAAACACTGCAGACTCCACCAGGCATAGGATTCACAGGGAAATGCTATGAAGAAACCACAAAGACAATACACTGATGAAATGCTGAAGGTGCACTGGAATACATCAAAATGCAGAGCCAGCTACACTTGTCAGTCACAGCCATTCCTGATATTCTCAGATCCAACCATCCCATTCCCAATCCTCTGACCATTTCCAGAAGATTGTTTTTACTGGCTTTCCTGAGGCTGCTGTGTGCATTCAACTTAAAATTGTGAGAGCAACAGAAAGAGTGAGATGCAAGGCAGAATGGAAACAGGCCTCCCGGAAGCAGAGGGAGGGATGCCTTAATAAAAAGAAAAGAAACAGTAAGACAGCTAGGTGGCACAGACAGCTGGAGGGAGAAGGAAAGAAGTCAAGGGTCAGTACAGTATATACACTATTAAAACTAACCAAAAATAGGTGAAAATTAGTTGTAGCTCTGCAGTTTTTTAGGGCCTAGACAGGTTTGGGGTAACCAGGAAAAGGGCCACTCGGCCATTCCTAAATACAAGAACTTAATCTGTAGATGTTAGGGAAGGAAACAAGGGAAGAAAAGAGTGAGAATGTTGACCTCGCAGCCTAGTTTTGTTGCCCCAAATAAGGAAAACAGACAAAAAATGACTACAGGAGAGAAAAATAATGAAAATGATTGAGGATATTCTCCTACCTTCCCATCAATACCAAGTTTCTGAAAAACAGATGTGGCTCAGAGCAGCAGGGCATGAAGAAAATAACACTGCCGAGAGGAAAAGAGACCAGCCAAGCCAATGACCCAATCTTCCATGTTCTCTCATGGGAAGCAAACCACTCTAGGGTCCAGATCAAGGCTTCTCAAACCTTCCTGTGCATGAGAATCACCTGGGAATCTTGTTAAAATGCAGATTCTATTTAATTAGGTCTGGAGTGGAGCCAGAGCTTTTGCATTTCCAACAAGCAACCAAGTGATGCTCATAATGCTGGTCCACAAACCACACTGTGAGTCGCAAGGGCTGGTATGGGTTGTAGGTAAATTCTGCCTTTCCTAATGACCCCAGACAAATAAATTGACTAATTTCTCAGTTTCTTCATTTATTAAATGGAGGTAGCAATGCCTACCTCACAAAGTTGACATAAAGAACAACAAAAAACTATTTTTTAGCCAAATGTCTAGTTACTACCATCACTAGGACAATATTTCCTAAAGTGTGGCATACATACATTGGTGTTACAGGGACAAACTTTTAAAAACTGTAATTGTTAGGTAATATTTTAATAGGCATTAAAAGAAAAATTACTGTTACCTTAAACTCAAGATAGTGCAGGTATTATCATTTAAAATAAAGCTAAATTTAAAAGAAAGAATCAATTTTAAAAATTACTAAGTAAAAACAATACAAGACATACATGGATATGAAACATGTTGAGGGTAGATATGCAACTGACTATAAAGTTTGGGAAACATCAATTAATACAGGATTACTAAGTTTCTGAAGACAGGGGCTTGACCAGGTTATCCCATCATTAGGAGCATATGCGCAATGGGGTTCTGAATGTGTTTCAAAGCCTTCTAGTCACTCAAGGCTTAGGAACCACACTTTACCCAAAAGACACTTACCACGTTGACCCCAAGTACATGCATGACTATGCTTTCATGGACCACCAAGCTATCCATCAGGCTCAAGAAAACAAATTCCGTGGTATAAAGCCATTTTCCCCTCTGATACATAAATGAACCAATCTCAACTACCTCTCAACAATGGGCTAAATAATAGAATTATGCCTCCAAGGAAAGAAAGCTGTGATTTCATAAATTCAGTATTATGATGTTTCCTCTTTTCCCACAAACATTTTTGTAACACCATTCAAAGGTAATCTGTAGTCAAAAGGATATATGTTGATGACTGAGTACTTTACAAACAAATTTGTCATACTCTTTTAACAACAACCTTTGTTAGAACTAAGACAGGAAGTGTGAAGTCACATATGAGTTGGAAAAGAGGCAGCATGTTTGCGAATAGCATGGTTTTCAACAAAACTCTTAAAGGAGGATTCCTGATGTATTTAGCATCTGCTATCTGGTACACTTGGAGTAATATATCATTCTTAAAACCATGTGGTAATTGGCTGACGATTTTGTTCAAGTTAATGAGTTAAAAGAAAGTGAACACAGACATGTCAGAACTTCATTTGTCCATGATGTGAAACAATTCTTTGCTGAATTGGGTAATAGTTTCAAATACTGGAAGAATATTTTCTCAAGTTTTCTCATGCTATTCATAATACAATGCCTATACACATGACACACTGTTAAGTTTAATCTGCATTAGCAACATTTTCTCCATCATTTTCTTCAGTCTAGACAATTAACAAAACAATAAATCAAGTCCTGATTTGTTGTTTGCCTATTTCCACGGTGTTAATACTTCTACTATGGCAGATTTCAAGCTATCATGACCTCAGTGAACACAGAGTTAGAAGAGATGTGCAGTAGTATACACCATAATATAGCATTTCCAATGCAATACAACAGACACATATTACTTCAAAAGCATAAAGTAAAATACAGTAAAAATAATTATGATATAATGAGTTTTGAGTATTTATTGTTCTTAGTAAAATGTATTTAAATGCAAGTTTATATAGTTTAATTTTTTTAATGATAACTGGCTCACAAAATTTCTGAAAATTTAATATTTGGCCCTTGGGATAAAGTAAGGGCTGACTTCAGCACACCACTGGCTGTGAACCACAATCATATACAACGTTGCCAATACCATCAGATTTACATATCAATTTTGAGATTCCTAAATTAAAAATCTCTTGGAGAAATGTGATAAACTGCATTATACAGACAACAAAAATAAACCTACAGATACTGCAATTAGTATTTTCATATAGCCAAGTGTGTAATTAACAACAGAAAACTTAAGAAACATTTAGGTCCCAAAGCCTTTGGGAATTCAACCAATAAAAGCACCTTTGTATCTTGGGAGAAAGAAATGTAGGCAATAGATATTTGGGTAAAAAAAGGACATCAAGATAAGAATAAAGGTATTTTCATCAACATTTTTCTAAGAGAACCAAAAATAAAAGAAGTAGTTGCTTATAAATGAATCATAAAGATTCTTTCTATAGGCAAACCACCACCAAATATAAAAGCTTTAGAAGCCATCATTACATGCCAATACCAACTTTTTAATTTGTAAAAGATAAAAGGGGAAATTACAAAGAAACCCAAAGCTATTTCACTAATCCCTTTAGCCAAAATAAACCACTCAGAGAAGGAGAAAACTTATTTCACAAAACGGTCATTTATGATGTTAACTAGCACTTTAAAGGACTTTGAAAAACAGGTCTGCATTGCCATGGTAAATCTCTGAAATGCTAAATGCAGTTTAGCTGTTTGCAGTCCCTTGGAGAAGTTCAATTAACCAGTTAATATTAAAAAGGTGAAAATTCAACTACTCCCTTTTTCCTGGAGAATATGCTTATGTGAATGAATGCCTTTCCAAATGAACTGTAATATCCTATGGAATTGTTTATTTCAAAACTAAGTCTTCAAAGCTGAGGGGAATGTACAGCACACACATTGTTTATCTCTATCAGATGGAGCATATGGAAAAATTTATAACTGTCAAGTGTTATTATACTGCAAAACAAACATGTGGACATACACAATAGGGATAAATACAGTGAGATTCGTTCACAAACTGGAGATGCTGGAGGCACATGGAAGAGTTTAGAAAAACTGCTATGTTTAAGAGATCAGGCAGACGGTGGTGCTAAACTGGCTTTCCAGAAAGACTGTATGCAACGGATTCCACAGTTCCTTCTGAATTGTAACATGCCTAACAGGTTTAGGCATGCAGGTTAATTTGAGAAGCAGTCCTTAATGGAAAGTGAAGAAGAAAAACAAATCCTGTCTTGTGTTAAAAATTCCAAATAAACATTATGGATACGCAAATAGAGAAGGAGTAAAACAATTCAAATCATAAATTAGATAGACAGTGAGGGATAAATACTCAAATGAAAATATAGTTGAAAAATTATTTTAACAAAATATTAACTATAAAAGAAAATTTCGTTTTCAAAAAATTTTAAAGTGCAGCGATATGAACTGCTGAATTATGGCAATTTAAAAATACAATCCATTTTTGCAATGACTTTCAGGTAAAAAAGACTAAATCTACCTTTTAGAAAGCAGAATTTTGCAGTTTAGAAAGGATTTGCAAATCCTTTTTCACTGTAGTCTAGAATTAGAATACACATTATTTCAAAAGTCTAATTTTCACACATAAAACTTTAATGGGAAAAAAAGTCCCCTAAATTTCTTAATATCAGCAGTGCCCTGAAGAAAAAAATCTGAGTACAAAGACAAAAAAGTGATCCCAGGGAAATAAAAGCTCTCTGTTGAAAGCTCACATGTGCTCAGTGCAGAGGCTGAAATTAGTCTTGGATGTTCTTTCCATTTTCTTCAGGCCTCTGGTCATTACTTTAACAGGCAAAGAACAACTAAACAGCAGAACTCTTTGACGGAAGCACATACTTTCCACACACTCTAAGCGTCATAGGCCTGCTTAGAGAAGGCCAAACAATCTACTCCATCTGAGACGTAAGGGCCAGAATTGGGAGATGTTTCTGACTAAGCAGTCTATTTCTGCATCTACCAGGGCCTCATTTTGTAACCTTATTAAAGAAATTTATCTGCTCCTTATATGGCTTTAAAAATAAAGATAGAGCTATGTAACCTCTACTTAGCTCTCTAGCATATTGTGAGGCTACAATAAATAATGCCCATAAAAGCTTTGATCTTTTCAGGAAAAACAAAGCGTTCTGACACAGGCAGAAGTTTTAGAGGTTCCTGAGAGACCAGTGCTAAGTCTAGATGGGACACAAGGAACAGATAAACCACCGATCATTGGAAAATGCCTGTTAACCTTCCTTATTTATTTTCCAGGTAAAAATGGTCTTTGAATGGAAGCCCATAAACTGCCATCCAGATCATAGCCAATTCCTACTTCTATTGCATCCACTTACGCCATCACTACAAATTATAACATCTGAGCAAGAGACAGCTAGAGTAACTAGACGCAAGATTGGAAAACCAGAAGACAAAGAAGAGTGCTTGATTTCTAGGCCTGGCTCTTCCTGACATTTAAAAAGTGAGGAATTAGAAAGTTAGTACAAAAAAAAAAAATTGATTTTGGGCCTCTTGATAGTTCCATCTGCCTCTCTCAAGAAAAGCCATCAACATGGCTGCCAAGATTTCTTGGTGGAAAATAATTTTGTAAGATGAAACAATTGCACTTAATTGAACCTTAGTTTCTGGATGTATGCCAGTATTTGCATTTAAGGTATCAAGGACTGGCACACAATGGTTTCAACTGAATCTTCTCTCTAAAGGCTCTCATGCAGAGTAATGCATATAATTTCTGTTTTTTAATTTATGGAAGTATAATGATGGCAGTTTACTTTTTTTTCCCTAGAAGTTTGATTTACAATAGCCATACATTTCAAATACCGGATACTAACATACTATATGTCAACAAAGCAGTGTTTGGAGATTTAAAATGTTACATGAAATCACACCAAGAAGAAAAAAAGGAGAGAATAACTGAGTATATAAACAATCTTAGCAAAACTTCTACATCTTGACATAATCTGTGCCTTTTTTTTTTTTTTGGACCACAATCTTAATCCTTAGGGGTTGAAATCTACCATATAACCAATTTTTAATCACTATCATCTTCTAGGAAAAAATGGTAGATCACTTTTAATTTCTTCTAGCTTAAATTAATCCTGATATTTTATTTGCATTTAAAGAACACCTGAATGTGGTGTTATGTTTTGTTATATATCTTAATCTATGTCATCAACAAATTGGTACCAAGGTCAGTAACAATAGGGCAATAATAGGAATGGGCCCTTGAAGACTGTGCCAACTTTTTATGCTCCAAAACAGGAGACCAAGCTCTTCCAGATGAATCAGATCATGAACATAAAATGTTACATGTTTTCTCACACTCAATTTCAAACAAATGTAATCTCTCTGAGCACCAGAATAGGTGGTTTGCTTAAGACTAAACAAATATGTTGCAGAGTAGGGATTTGAGCTCAAGACCATCTTGCTTCATGTGTCTGTGTTCCTTCCCCTCTACCATGGTGCTTTCTCACTAGGGCACAGTATTTTCTCCACCACCAGAAGAAGGCATGGCCCTCTCAGTGGCCAGAGTATCAGTGAGGCTCCTACTGCCCCAACCCTTCCTTAGCACAATCAAGCAAAAGGAAAGTTGTGAGTGGAGGTAAACTGTTGTCTATCTATGGATATATGTTTCCCATAGAAATAGAGTTAACTTAAAAAATGGCAGCTAGAATCCACCTTCTGGAATATGGAGTTGTAAAACAGTAACCTAATCAGCTTTCCTTGCACATTACTACTCGACAAAAAGAGAATAATGTTATATTTTCTTATTTTCATATCCCAATTAGCAAATCTGTTAATTCATGAGAAAGTAATTCTTCACTTTTTAAAGACCTGAATTAATTTTCCTTGTATTGATAGATGTTTTCAGAGTATCTGACCATTTACATAACAAAAACACTTTAAAAATGACATCCTGCCAACCTTCCTAACAGACACACACCTTAAGTTATTTTTAAAAGATAAAGAGAAAAGAAAACAGACCCTGGAAATGAGGTAAAATTATGAAACCATGAATATAAACTTTCCACAGTTTAATTTATGTAAGGGAAAATAACGGGTAAATTAAATTATCAGAATCCAGAAAAATCTGACATCTTGCACTCAGGAAGCAGACCTACCCCCAGATGGATTCAGAATGTATTTAATTTGGAGGCCCAAAGTTAATTCCTTTTGGTCCTATCCTCTTCTTGCTTCTGATTGAAATCCAAGGTTCATGGTAGAAAACTGGCCTAATTTGCAACATTAGGAAACCCAAGCCCCTCAGATAAGCCCTCCAGGTTCTCTGGCCAGAGAAGAATCTGGAAAAAATGGAAAGGCTTAACTCCTTCTCTCTGACTTTTTCTTTAACTGTCTATGTCTAGCATAACCTTCTGGGGAACTTTAAAACAACAGATTTACTTTTTTTTTGCTAAAAGTGGTATCTGGGTCTGCCAGAAGCTGTGCACAAAGGGGCATCTGATATTTAACTCTAGTTGATGATAGTTTTATATCCAATGTGGTTATATAAATAGACTATCTTCCTAACATTCTTGTTATTGACTTAAGAGGGCAAATAATCCTTACTGATTTTGTGGTGGGTCAGAAAAGAGTTCTGACAAATTCTATCTTCCAGTGGTATGAAAGGTCCAGTAATTGCAAGACTAGGAATATTTCCCTGTGAAATATTTCTAATTATATTTTTGACCCAAGATGCACTAAAAAATGAACAAAAGCTCTCCCAAAAGACATTGTGAAAGAATCAAAATAGTGGTTATATTAGTAAGGCAAAGAAAACTAATATATGGTGATCATTTGTAACGTCTCCAAAATAGAAAACAAGAAAAGAGACTTCTTTCTGAGGGAAACACAACCATTAGCAACTACCTTCCGTAATGAAGCTTTCATAAATAAACTTGTAGAAAATGTTTCTCTGCTAACAGGTTATATTCATTCAGATCTTCCCAGAGCATTCATTTTTCCCAATGGCAGTGACTGGGAGGGCAAGGATCATCAATCCATCAACAGATTCCCCTGAGCAGTCTTCTTGTGTGCAGCAGCCTGTGAAAAGGGCTGCAAGGGACCAAAAAAGTCTAAGCCACTGCCCTCTGCCCTCTTCAGTGCTTTTAATTCAGCTTGGAGAACAAGACATCTCAGTGGGCTTCATTATGTTTTAAAATGCACTAAACTAAAAACTGCATCATTTAAATTCCTAGTTGAAAAACTTCACAAAATTACTCATGGAAATGTCATCCAAATATAGCTGGAAAACTGAATGAAAGTTGGCAGAAGTGCTGACGTTAAGTGGCATTTTACACTCAAAAGCATCCAAATGGGTGGGGGGGGGGGGAATTGGTGTTTGTAGTACAGAATAAAAACAAACATTAAAAGATTTTAAAATCAGAGAATGTGTGAGAATAGAAAAAATAAGAGCATGTGTTGAAAAGCAGTCTTACTATTTTCCACATTTACTTGTGTTTAAAGAAATATTCAAAGCTAAATACAGGAATACCATATGTAGCTCTAAATTCTAACAAATGTGATATAGGATGGTTTTTCTCCTCCCTGAATTAATTATTTAACAACATTTAACAGAGTTTCACTGAGTGTCTACTCTAGACAAGGCACTGTGCTAGGGCATACACTGATAAACAAAAAGGACATGGCTCCTGCCTCAGGGATCTTTAGAGGAGATAAAGAAAGATAGCACGTAACAAACACAGTGATGATTAGGCCAGGCAGTACGGAAAGACCAAGCCTGCTGGAAGGCCTATTTGAGGAAGTAAAATTTAGGTTTGAGACCAGGAAACTAAAGGGGAATCAGACAAAGAGGAAGGATTAAAGAGGCAGCAGAACTGTATGGGGAATAGCTCAGTAGTAAGAGATCGTTGAACAAAACGGAAACAAATTCAATTCAATAGGGTAAAAGCATAGACAAAGGGAACAGTGATGCAAGATAAAACCGAAGAGATAAAAGTAGGGCCTGATCCTGAAGGGTGCTGTCCTAGGGCAATTAAAAGTCACTGCAGTGTTTAGAAAGGGGAGTAACATTACCAGCTTTGCCTTTTTTTAGGAGACCACACTACCTGCAGTGTGGAGTATGGAATAGTGTGGTACAGGGGGGAATGACACAAGGCTATTGTCACAACCCTGTAAGAGAGTATAGCTCATTGGACTGGAATCCAAAAAAAAAGAGATATAGAAAAGTTTAAGAAATATTTAGGAGGTAGAATTATCAGAATTCTGCTTGGTGATGGAATGCATGGAGGGAAGAAGGAGGAGGAAACAAGGATATTGTCCAAGTTGCTGACTTGAACCCCAGGGAGATGAAGTCACTGGAGACAGAACGGGCTTAGAGAGGGAGGGGTGGGAAAGTAGTGAGATCAGGACTGGGAATAAAATTTGAAATGCTTGGGATGCCGACTGAAGTGAGTTACAAAATGAGTGGGAGGTAAAAAGTAGAGAATAGGTGTGATGGGGAAGAGAGAGAGACAGAGTACTAAACATGTAGTTGAAGTTGAACAGTTGTTAAAGATGAACTTAATAAACTTAGCAGCCAGTAAAAAGGGAAGTAGTAATACAAAGATCTTTCTTTCCAGTGCTTACTTTGTACCATCCACAGAGCTTAGCACTTTAGATATTACCTGTTTTAATATTCACAACAACTGTATGACACAGGTATTATTGTCCCCAAATAACACACTGGGAAAATAAGGCTGAGAAATATTATATAATTTACCCAAGATTTCACAGCAACAGACCTCAAATTTGAAGCCAAGTAAATCGGATGACAAAGCCTATGTTTATAACCACTAGACTACACAGCAGATTCGGGAGAGAGATGGGATTAGAGAAAAACAAGAGCCTGCTAAGGTGGAAAAGTTTGGGACCCACACTTTAGGAAATGAAGGAAAACCTTTTTTCCTAACAGAAGGGATAGAGGAAAAATAACCATTTAGGAAGGTTTATGCTGTTGATGGTAGATGAAGGAGTTTTCCATCTGAAGATTTCTACCTTTCTTACTGACTTGGAAGTGGTCACCTGCTGAGTATCAACACAGAATTAAAGAGTAAGATGTTTGAGAGGCGTAGAAAATAACTGAAATTGTCATTCATTCATTCACTGAACACAAAAGTTTAAGTGTCCACTATGTATTGAGTACTATTCTAGGCACTGCGATTACGGTAGGAAAAACAGAAAGGTGAGTGTCCTGTTCACACAAGCCCTAAGTTTCTGTAAGGGAACACGTAAAATGAACCAGTAAACCAGTAAGGTAACGTCATATTGTGATATTGTAATGGAAGACATTAAGGTAATGGGACTGAGAATGTTTAGGGAGAACTGCTTTACATGAGATGCTCAGGGAAAGATCTACATGAGGCCGTGGGCGCACCCCCGAGAGCGGAAGCAGCCGCCCAGGTGAAGCATATTGCCATGGAGAATGAGGAGAAAGTTATTTAGGGAATGAAACAAGACTGCTGGGTGGTGCTGAGAAGGCAGATTAAGGGGGTACCTATATATTGATAATTATGTTAATATGCCTCACTCTATATTTTTTTCTAGCTGAACTCATCAGCTAAGGAGCAATCACAGAAAAAGCTGAGTCATCCAAAGTCGGGCATTTACCAGGCAGATACCATTGACAATGGAGTGTAAAAGTACTATGTCTGTTAAGAGAGAAGTTAGAGTTACGGTCCATGGAAACTAAACTGAAGAGAAAGAATAGTGAGGAGCTTGTCCCATATTATTGTAAGTCCCCATAATAGGCTAACGGTTTGGTGAATAAGCTGGAAAGATAAAGAAATTATGGCCAGAAAGGAAAACGTGTGAATTTCAGAAGAGAGGTGAAAAGTGGGTAGAAAAGTGGCATGGAAGAAAAGGACATCAAGGATGTGGTCTTTAAAAAAATGGAGATACAAAAAAAAAAAAATGGAGATACAAGGGTACTGGAAGAAGAAGGAGAAATGGAGGTACAAGAAGGTGAAGAGTGAAGTGGAGAGGGTTTAGGGACAATGATAGCACAGAAAAGAAACAGCAGCTGGTATAGCATCCTCAAAACAAAAGCATCTTCAAGCAGAGTATTTTACAGAGGGTGAAGAAGTGGTGGCCTAAAATTGGTAGGGGGCACTTAGAGGACAATGACCCTGTGACAGTGAAGGTGTGGGAAAATGATGAGCCTCCCTGCAGAAGGGCTGTAGGGAAAAGAGCATCTAAGGGGACAGCCAGACCTCAAGTCAGGAAGAGTGGCTTCCCAGTGCTGACACTTCACACACGCCTGCCATCGTGGGCATCTGATCCTCGGGGGAAGGAACCACTTCTCAGGGTGTGATGCTCTCCATCTATGTTTCTCTTTTGCCCTGATTCCTCTAACATGACATTAACATAGTAGGGAAGAAATCCAAAAGAACCGCTAGTCTGGAATAAACATCCTTTTAAGCAAAATTTTTAAAAATTATGCTTGGGAAAAAAAAGCAAAGCTGCCATGTTGCCATCAGAACAGTAAAGCAGTTTATTTAGAGAGTCATTTGAACAAGGCAGACACAGTTTAAGGACCCAGGGGAGTTTCAGTTTCCACCATCTGGTTATTTCCCTGAGTCCTCTACCATGCATCACAAAGTTCTCTGTGAATCCGCTTAAAAAGAAAGGGCTAATACTCCTTTTTTATTTGCTTTTACACTGCTCTCAATAAAAGGTGACATCCAAAGGATAAAATAAATATTTGGCCACAAAAATCACAGTGCAAAAATCTATTTCTTCATGTGGAAAGGTGTTCTCTTTTCATTTTTGGGTATAAAAAGCAGGTTATGAAATAAGATGTCGAGTATGACCTCAATTTTGCAAATAATTAATGTTTTAATTATGGCAAAATACACATAATATAAAATTTACCATTTTTAACCATCTTTAAGTGTACAGTTCAGTAGCATTAAATACATTCACATTATTGTGCAACCACCACCACCATTCCATCTCCAGAACCTTTTGACCTTCCCACACTTAAACTCTATACCCATTACACGAAAACAATGAATTTTTTAAATGAACATAAAAAGAGTCTGAATGGATGCACACCAAAAATGTTAATGGATAGGGCAATTGCAAGCGGTTTTTCTTTTCTACTTTTATTCCAGACCACCTCTACATGTTCTGATTTTTTTTCTAAAAGGAACTGCATTTCTAGTGTAATTTTTAAAAACAATTTTAGGTAATTTTTTAAAAGACATTGATAGTTCAAACTTCAAAAAGGAAAAGAAAAAACTTGATTAGGAGCCATGCTCATCACCTTCTTTAGATCTTAACTAGCAAATAAATATATTCCATGAATTATCTTAAGCAACTCAGATTTTCTATGTATGTTTTAGAATGGAAAAAAAAAGCCAACACATTATCAGCTGCCACATAAATATTGCAAAACTTGAAATAAAAATGATTACTTCGGCATAGATAGCTAATTGCCCCAATTGCCCATTTTCCCTTTCTTTTTCATAGTAAGAGCTCCAGTTCTTAGCTGGGTACATTGATACCCAACCAAAAGATAATATACCTGGCTGTCACTCTTATGGTTAGTTGTGGCCATGTGACTAAATTTTAGCAAAAGAGGAAGTGCTGTGTGCAACTTGTTAGAAGTGCCCTTAAAGGGAAGGCGCACACTCTCCTTGTTTTCTTCTTGTTAGCTATCATACTGACTCAACGGCTGGACCTCTAGCAGTCATCTTGGACTATGAGACAATATGCTAGGGATAAGGGAACAATAAAGAAGGGCAGACCTTTTTTGGTCATATGCAGTCAACCTAATCTTAGCTGATGCAATTACCTTCTAAACCATTTTCCTTCCAGCATGCTGTATCCAGTCCTATACCTTTGTCAATGATGACATAAATCATAAAAAGAATATTATAAGAAACTGGGGAATAATAAAGCTGAGCAAGTACAAGGAAGACCAACTCTCAACCTTCCTCCCACTTGAATTCTCCATAGAATCTGCCACTGTCAATCATGTCAGCTTTCTAAAAGCTTTTCTCCATTGAATCGATACTTTGCAGATTTTGCTCCCACTTTCATTCATACTTTTCAATTTCCTTGCAAGGCTCCTTTCCTACCTGGTGGTCAATTTCTCTGAATTGTTTTGACTGTGATTAAGTTTTTTGTATGTGCTTAATGTCTGTTTCGGTGATCAAAATTTCCCTGAAGCAGTCTGCTATGGATTTGGGTGCCTCCAAAATGTTTATGCTGAAGCCCTAACCTCCATTGTAATGGTATTTGGAGATGGGCTTTTGTTTTGTCTATTAGTTTTAGCTGAGGTCATGAGGGCACAGACTCATGATGAAATTAGTGCCCATGTAAGAAGAGACACCAGAGTTTGCTGCTTCTTCTCTCTTTCCTTACTATGTGAGACATAGTGAGAAGGTAGCCATATGTGAGCCAGGGAGAGGGAATGAATTGTCCAGACCCTTTATCTTGGGCTTTGAGCCTCCAGAACTGTGAGAAAATTAATTTCTGTTGCTTAAACACCCAGTGTATACTATTTTGTTGTAGCAGCCCAAGCCAACTAATACAGTCATTCACTCAATTATTACTGAATACTTAATAAGTAATCATTTTACTGAACACCTACTATATGCCAGGAACATTACATATTTTATCTGTAATCCTCTCAGCAACCCCACAAGTTCAAGATTCACTTCATGTCATTTCAGATATAAGAGGCCCAAGACCCAAAGAATAATCACCCAGCTGTTAAACGGAAGAGTCGGACTTTGAACCTAGGCTTACTTGCTCTAAAATTCACTGCCCATTAACCCAATAGTGCACACAAGTCTCTACCTCCACGAGTTTATGACATTTTAGAGAAACAATTCAGACAAATCAAAAGCTGAATAACCAAAGGTTAATAATAGTACATGACAAAAACACAGAAATAATAAGAGAAGTACTAGGAGTTTCTTGGGAGAGATCACTGAGTTCAAGAAATCATGAAATGCTTCAATTTCTCCCCCATATAGAGAATTACTTTTAAAGCAAATTCTTTTTGAAACCTATCCAAACCAAGTAAATTGAGTGGTAAGAGACAGTACAACTCTGGAATAAAGGTAAAATTTTAACAGAACTTGCTTTGACAATTAAATTAGTACCTTTAAAAGGTCATCAGAAAAAAAAGCATTTTCCATCTGTAACGTATGCCACAGGTGATTTGCTTCATCACATCTTAATCTTTAAAGGGAAAAATTATGCAGAAGATTACCTTTTGTAAAGTGTCTAGTAATGTTAACCAGTTATTGACTAAAAAAAGGGACAGGGAAAATAGTTATTTTCTACAAGTGTGTAAAATCAAATTATCTGCTTCTATTTGCAGATACAGGTATCCCCTGCTTTTCAAAAGTTTGCATTACATCACCTCATGTTTATGAAAGACCTACATTTGTGCCTGTTTACTTTAACCAAAAGAACTCCTTAGAGGATATTCAGTTTTATAAAAAAAGGCAAAAAGAGAAAATAGCGTTCATGTTTGTTTTGTATGAGCCCTGAGGAGGCAGACTGCCACCCCCAAGCTCCTTCCCCAGGGAACTGCACTCAGCATCGCGGCATCAAACCGCAGGGCTTTGAACTGTATTTGGGAGCATTTGTGCTTTATTTCCATTTATTTTGTGTATCTACTAGCAGGAATGTGTCCCAAGGTATCAGAAAAGCATAAGAGAGGTTATTTTTGGGGTCTGGGAATCTAAAACAATCTTCCATTTAAATTAACTGTAATTGCTTTTTCGCTTCACACCATTTCAGCTTACAAAAGATTTCACAGGAATACTCTACTTTCAGATGGGTATAAACATGTAATTTCAAAAAGTCTCAGAAATTCCTTCACAAAAATAAGAGCCATACATAGTCAAATACAATTTTTAAAAACACATAGGTTAGGCAGGAATGTGGGACACAGAGGTCCCAGCCTCAATCTTAGAACAATATACCTTCAGTTTTCCTAAAGTCATAGCTAGCTACTTAACTACTAGGCAATATTTTAAAGAGGTAATCTGGACTTAAAAAATATTTTTTTTAGTGTAGCACACTTTTATAAAAATTCGAAATCTTTCATGGAAATCTATGATAGAATGAACATGAAATCTGGGGGGAAAACAAATCCACCATCAATCTATAAAAAGCAAATTTACTTTGTATGTTCTACAGATGTAAGAGGAATATATTAAATTTCTAAAACAGAAAAGATCTCTTTTGATAATGCCTTTTAATTCAACAAGAAATTAGAACTATTAATTGGAATTTGGTTTTGTGACAAAAATTACCAAAGTTTTCATTGTAAATATAAAAAATGCTCATTACAGGAAATTTAGAAAAAGAAGAAAAGTCTAAAGAAAAGAACACAGACAGGGCCTTGCCATTGCCATGCTAACATTTGCTTCTAATTGGTGTACTTTTTAAATAGTTTGACCACCTTATAAATTAGATATTCAGCATTCTTTTTTTTTCTTTTTTTCACTCATATGGTATTTCCCCATGTTTGTTATAAAGCCTTCAAAGAAGTCACTTTTAATTTCAGGAAATATTCCAATTAAATTACTTAACCATGATATACTTTAAACAATTAGGTTGTTTTTAAGTACATTAATAATTCCATGATGAACATCTTTGTACTTTTCCCAATTCATAGATAAATTCCTTAGCACAGATTCTAGAAGTGAAATTATTAACCAAAGTCATACAATCAGCAAATAGCAAAGCCTGATTAAAGTAATATGGTAGAGTCAGCTTGCTACTGTTTTACATGTGATAACTATTACATTTTCAGGAATTTTCTAAGCCAGTTGTTAGATACAGACATTGTTAAAAAGTTAAATTTTTTAAATGCACAATTTAAGAGATTTTATTAAAATATATACAATACTCAAAACTCTTCATTTGTAAATTACCTTAATTACAATAGCCAAGATATGGAAGCAACCAAAGTGCCCATCAATATAAGAATGGATACAGAAGATGTGGGACATATACACAATGGAATATTATTCAGCCATAAAAAAGAAAGAACTCTTGCCATTTGCAACAACATGGATGGACCAAGAGGGTATTACACTCAGTGAAATAAGCCAGGCAGAGAAAGACAAATACCATATGATTTCACCTATTTGTGGACTCAAAAAACAAAATAGAACAAAATAAACAAAATAGCAGTAGACTTATAGACACTGAAAATTGACTGGTGGTTACAATGGGGGAGGTGTTGAGCATTGGGGTGGCTGGGTGTGGTAGGTAGTGAGGAGGGTGAGGGGGATAGAGGGGCACAAAAATTCCCAATCATAATATAAGTTGGTCACGGGGATGGTAGTATAGCATGGAGAATATAGCCAAAGATTTTGTATCATTTTCCTGTGTTGACAATAGTAACCTCATTAGCGGGGGAGAGTATTTAATAATATGGGTTACTGCTAAACCACTGTGTTGTATACTTGAAACCAAGATTGTATCTCAACTACACTTCAATTAAAAAAAAATACATAGGGTGGGATCGTGGAGGCCTGACTACTGCATTCATTTAATTACTTATTAGAAACTGTGCCTCTCTTAGATCCATTATAGCATAAGAGACTGAAATATTTTTGAAGTATTTTTTAATGTTTAAATAAATAATACTATGCAAGTCAAAAAATAAAGCACAGTAACTTCTTTGTTATCCAGTGAGGTCAGAGAAAGTTGTATTAATCCAATATTCTGATTCAGTTTTTTCATCTGTAAAACAAGACTATTATGGATTAAATGAATTAATATTTGTAAAGTACTTAGCATAGTGCCTGGCGTATAGATTAAGTGCAATAGACGTGATTGTTAAATAAATAAAGTAATATAATGGTGGTAAACTATTTCCCAAACTATTCTCGCCCATACTTCTAGTTCTACATGCTCTTCCAGAATTTTGGCACTCCCAACACAAGCTGGAGTCTGTTTTTCTCCCCTTGAACTGAGGTGGATGTGTAACTGTTCTGACCAACAGAACAGGACAGAAATGACATCCTTTGATTTCCAAGGCTATGTCATAGAAAGGATACAGCTTTCGCGTTGTTCTCTCTTTTTAGAATGCATGCTCCAGGGAACCTAGACAGCCCACTTAAGGGAGTCCAAACTAGTCCATTTGGAGAGATCACAAGGAGAGACACATGTAGAAAGGAACTGGAGCCTTCCTAGTCCACAACCAGCAACAACTGATAGAATGAATGAACAAGCCTTCAGATGATTCCAGCTCCCAGCCTTTAAGTTCCCCAGCTTCAGACATTCTAAAACAAAGAGAAACCATCCCTGCTGAGCCATGTCCAAGTTCCTGATACACAGAATCTATGAGCAAAATAATTGATTGTTCTAAGTCACTAGATTTTGGGGCAATTTGTTACACAGCCATAGGAAAAGAAACAACAAAAATGTCCTACTTAGAATTTCATTCCAACTAAAATCAAAAAGATTTTAAAGTGGCTTACAAAATTAAATATCATGCAAACAGAGCACAGATCAAATAGAAGAGAGATTCATAAAACAAAGCAGAAACAACTGTCAGACACCCAACATATTACTGTAACAGCAATAGCTAAGCTAACAGCTATTATCCTCCATGTGTAAGGCCCTGCAAAAAGCTACCATCTAATGCTCCTAACGGCCTTATGTGGATACTTATATTATCTTTATTTTATATATCACATGCAAATCATAAATAAAATACCCTAATACTAAAACTATGAAAAACATTTTCATCTTGCTTTGTTGATTCAAATGGCATTTTTTTGATCTTGTAATGGATCATAATCATGACCACTGTTAGTATAGACCAGGGATTGGCAAACATCTTCTTAAGGAGCCAGGTAATAAACATTCCAATCTTTGAAGGCTATATATACATTGTTGCATGTTCTTCTTTTTTGTTTATTTGTGTTTACTACAACCCTTTAAAAAATGTAAAACCATTCTTAACTGTGGGCACTTATGGACACATGCTATGGGCTGGCCCCTGGGCCATAGTTTATTGACAGACCACTATAGGGAAATGTTGAATACTGCAAGTTTAAATTGATAAATCCATTTTTATTATAATACTTACAACAGCATCTATAATTATACTAAGTTAAGAGAACCTCATTTCTGGCTCCAGTATATTATTATCCACTAAAACCACAAGCTTCCCTGAATTCTTGGCAAGTGAAAATGTAAATCCAAACATCCGTAATTTCCATTACAATAATTATCTCTTCATAATTGACATTCTCTTACTTTGAAAAGGTCTGGAAAGCTGTCTGAAAGAAATTGTCTCCTTAGGGTCTAACTCCTTATCCAGGCACCTACATAGATATCTCTATGTTTGTTTATTCAGATTCATGACTGCCCAGTGTGATTCATAAAACACGGAACACTCCTAACCTTTAGTGTCAATCCTTTGCAAGAAAATGTTTATTATTCTTGGCAGGAAATGATGGAAACTGGTAAGAAATAGCCAGACTACTTTCATATGTAAGTGAACTGGAATTTTTAGGGAACAGTTACCCCTAGTAAATTTGTCTACACACAGCTTAATCAACCAAATTATAGCTGTTAACAGGTTGTGCCTCTGTATTCCCAAAGATATAAATGCCTTAATCAGAACAAAAACAGGTTCAGAGTCCAGTTGTTTAAACTGGAATTGGTACAACCAGTACCTAACTGTAGTTAAAAGTGACTGTCAAGGAGAATCATAACCTTAATAGAAAAGTTGTTTTCCAGTTTCCTCAAAGTTACAAAGATGTTGTTCGGCAAACACTTCTGTAATCACCTAAACCCAAAGTCTCATATTCTCATTTAAAATAAGATGCCCAATCCAATGCCAAATCAAACACCCAAGTTTTCAACTTGAGATTCCAAATGAGGAAGAAGTTAAATACTTAAATTCAAATTGGAAGAGGATTTTTGAGAGCCTATAAATCAAAAGGCCTTTAGAAATTGGAATGAGTATTGGAGTAAGGAAATAAATGCATCTGTACAAAACAATGTATTCATTTTAATTAGGAATGCAAAAGCAAATTAAGTTTAAGTAAGTAAAAAATAGTAAGTATGGGTTTATAGACAGCGCTCTTTTACAGACTAAGAATAGGTATGAGTTGATTATTCATAGGTAAGGTTTGGTGATGTCATGACAGTCTTGCTGAATTAGTTAAAACAGTCTTCCAGAAAAGTAACAAACCCAATCACTAAAAAGACACAGCTAGGAAATTTACATCCTCCATTTTTGGAAATTGCTGAAATATTACAAGTATTATTTCAAGGTATGGATATTTTTACTATTGTGCATGACTCTCTACATTTCTTTCATCTGAAAGATCATCCAAAAGACAAAGAAATACAAATTTCTTGTATTAAGTACAAACAAAAAAAAAGCAGCTAACCATACAGAAAAATCTATTACCCCTAAAAATAGCACTTTTGAACCTACATTACATAACTGAAAATTCTATTTACTCTAAGTTGAGGTTAACCAATATTATACCCTGTCCTAAATTTTCTGATATACCTAAATCTATAATATCTGCCAAATTCTATTTTTCCTCAAATTATTCCAATATGACTTTAAACTAAGTGTCCACAGGAGAAGCTGATCAGAAGGAACAGCTTCAAAGTAAGTGGAAGGTATCGTTTTTATTCACTATTCTCTTCTTGTATGTAAATTTTTTGCTCGGGTAGTCTATCTAGTCATATGTTAACTGTCTAGAACAATGCTGTCCAGTA
The DNA here is from genome assembly GCF_030020395.1 of Manis pentadactyla. Lineage (NCBI taxonomy): Eukaryota > Metazoa > Chordata > Mammalia > Pholidota > Manidae > Manis > Manis pentadactyla. The sequence continues at coordinate 33,324,785 of NC_080029.1, forward strand.
GAACTTTCTGCAATGATGGATATGTTACATATCTTTGCTGTACAATGTGATAGCCACTCTGGCTATTGAGTACCTGTAATGAAGCTAATGCAGCTGAAGAACGAATTTTTTACTTTAGTCTTAACTAATTTAAATTTAAACGGCTACAGGTGCTTACTGGTTACCACTTTGGAAATGTCAAGTCTACTACATGTGTGCCAGAGACAGACCCATTAAGACTTACAAATCTACTGACAAGGTTGGCAGCCAGAGTGTCTACACTACCCCAGTGAAATTTAAAAACAAAAAACAAAAAACAACTCTGCTGATGCTCTTCAGAGTAAAGTGTACCTGCATAACCAGATTCATGTCATTGCTCATTGTGTTCCCTCTACCTAAAAGGTCCTTCTAGGTAGCCAAGCAAACTCCCATTTGTCTTTTAAAGCCATTTCAAGTGCTACCTTCCCCATGAGTCCCCTTTGATTTTTTTTGAGAGCAACATGGCAGAGTGAAAAGAACTGTAGGTAAGGAAAAAGGCAGATTAAAGTCTGAATCACAGAGATAGACCTTACTAGCCAGACTTATTAAACCTTAAATAAATCTTAAGCCTCAATTTTCTCATCTATAAAATAGTAATAAAAATACTGATTTTGCAAATCATGTGTAAGATTTAGAAATTCTGAGCAACATCACATTATGTTTAACATTTATTATGTGTCCACTTGTATCAGTCACTGTAGAAGTACACTTGAATATTTTTCATTTAATTTTCATAACAACCCTACAGAATAAGTAATATTCCTTTACCTATTCATCCATATATTCAAGATTTTTATTCATTCATTCATTCCACAAACATTTGAGAGCCTAATGTGTGTGCCTGGTAAGAAACTGAGGATAAAGGAGTGAACAAAGACCTGGCACTCAGAGGTCTTATATTCTAGTAGAAAAGATAGACAAAAAGCAAGAAAATTACATAGATAATATCAGTAATGTTAAGTGTTACAGAGAAAAATAAAGCAGGATAAAATGGAGGATGCTATTTAATAGAAGAGGGTGTCTAGCAAGGCCTCTCTATTGAGGTGGTAATTGCACCAGGAACTAAATAAAGCATGAGGATGAATTATGTGCAAATATGTAGAAAGAATACTCCCAGGATTGGAAGGTACAGCATTATTATGAGCTATTATGTAGCAGACCCTATGCTAGATGCTGGCATGAGTGAACTAGACAAAGTAACTGTCCTCCAGGATTTTACATTATTATGAATAAATGAACAAAACCATAATGGTTTGGAGGTGAAAAGTTCAATGAAGAAAAGGGTAAAGTGTAAGAAAATAAAGAGTGATGGCAGAAAGTACTGTGATTTCTACTTTACAGATGAGGATACTGAGAGGTTAAATGACAAGCTGGTAAATTATAGGGTGGGCATTTAAACCCATAAAGTGGCTCATTCTTTTAACTACTATGCCATCCTCTCTCCGTTACACTATAAAGTCTCCATTGGAAACCACAGAATGGCAAGGGTCACAGTCTATGTTTTTTTAAACCCCTCATATCAATGGCACACAGGAGATACAAAATGAGGTTAAATTAACTCAGATTTTAACTCTATATCATATGAAACTCCATTATAATTAAAGAGACCATGATTCTAACACCAGGGAGATGCTTCTCCAAATTTAGGGAAATCCCATTTTAAAAATTCACAACAATAAATAAAATATAACATTTAAAGGTAAAAGTGATAGGTTTTGGAAAGGAGCTGGAGTGAGAGGGAAGTACTCAAATGACCCAAGGAAGGGTGGGATGACAGACTGTAATAATGGCGGGGGAATAATAAGGTTACTGCACAGATGTCAACTGAACTGGTGACAAGACAGCAATATGCATCAGGATTTATTGACACTATTTGCCCCAGTATTTTATTCATTGCAATTCCTTAGGCTTTAAAATACTTCGAGTTTCAAATCTGTTTCCTATCACTTAGCAACCTAGTTCACAACTGTCAGCACACACAAACTGAAGGAGAAAATCCCAGGATCAAATGGAAAAAACTCTCACTATGTCATATAATCTGTTAATCTGTGTGAGAACATTCTTATTAATAATTACTGTACTGTTTTCCTAATTAAAAAGCAATATATATTTATTCTTGAAAATCTGGAAAATTCAGAACTATATAAAGGAGAAAATATAAACTTTAAATTCCATTGCCCAAAGATAATCACTCTCAATACAATGGAGTATTTCTTTCCAGTATAATGGGGTATTTCTTTTTCTATATGTGTATATGTACATATTTGACCATTGTGTGAGTGACAGCTTTTTTTTATAGAACTGTTCATGATACTTTTAACATTGGATCTTGCTACTTTCACTCAATATTAACATTACATGAAGAATAATTTGTCCATATTTTAAAATATGAATTGTAATGGTATAATATTATTAGTCACGTCTGTATTGCTGATTCCAAATTTATGCCATTAAACATGATGCTGGGATTAACATCATCGTACTTAATCCATATAATAAATAATGATTATTTTCTCAGGATAAATTCCAACTAAAACTACTAGCTTAAGTTATATAAGTATATCAAATTTTGTAAGTGTTACTAAATGTCTTCCACAAAGGTAATGCCAATTTACACTTCCACTACTGAGTTATCTGATAGGTTTCACTATATACTCACCCACAAAAGGTATCAAGTACATTTTTTTAAATATGCACAGCAAAAATAACAGTCCCTATGCTAATTTGCATTTTTCATTAATGAAACTCAATATTTTTCTTTTTTCCTGTTATCTACTTGTATTTCTTCTGTGAATTCTTTTTTTTCTTTTAATTTTGTCATTTTTGTATTCAGGGGTTCACATTCAGTAGATTTAAAAACATACCAACTTGCTAGAAAAAAGTTATTAAAATGATCTCAAAAAGGAAACAGAAAACTTGAATAACTATTAGAAAATTGAAAACTAATTTTAAAATTAGCCATAAGTAAAGCTACTTGCAGTACATAAATCCAGCAAAGGTTTGGTATCTATGATATATAAAAAACTTCTACAAATCAATAAGAAAACACAGATAATCCAAAAGAATAAAAACTTGAACAGGCATGTCACCATGCCTATTCAATAGATTATAAAAATAGATTATATAAATAGCCAATAAGCATATGAAAATAAACATATATGCTTACATACTTAATCATCACAGAAAGGCAAATAAACAGCATATTATGATACTCAACATACCCATTAAATGGCTAAAAGAAAATAATTAAATACCAAGCCCCAAGAAGAATGTGAAGCAATCAGAACTCAAACACTGCTAGTAAGAATGTAAATTAGTTTAACAACTTAGCTAGCAACACCACTAAAGCTGAACATATGCAAACCCTATGACCCAATAATTCAACTCCTAGGTTAAAAAGGACATGTATATATGCTCATCAAAAGGCATACATTAAGAACATTCATAGCAGCTCTGCTCATTTTAGCCAACAATTGGAATTCTGCCCCCAAATTCACTAATGGATAAATGTAGTGTATTCTATTGCTTAAATAACCACACGATAGAATACTACACAGCAAACAGAATGAACTACAATTACACAGAACAACATAATGATGTGAGAACTTTTCCATACGTATGTTATACTTTAACTTAAAAACCACATGCACAAAAAAAGCCTCCCACCAAAAACCACCAGGTACAGAGGGTATAAAGTAAGTTTTACCATTTATCTTCAGGGAAAAAATAAATACTATACTATATAAATTTTTTCCAGATAATAGAAAATGAAGAAAAGCTACCAGGCTTACCCTATGATCTAAAAGGTATAATACTAAAAGAAAATTCACAGGGCATTCCTAAACAAAATATTAACAGAAGAAATCTAGCAACATAGTAACATTAAATAACTAAATAGAATTTTTCTGGGAATACAAAAGTAGCTTAACACTAGAAAATCTATGAACAAATTTTACTACAGTAACAGAATAAAAGAGAAACCCCATATAATTTATCTCAATAGATATAGAAAAAATATTTGTAAAATTTTGTATTGATTTACTACTTTAAAAAATGTCCACCAAACCAGCAATATAAAGAAACTTTCTAACATGAAAAATGGTAGGTTAGAAGGAATCTCTTCATATCAGGAACAACACAAGGTCCCACTATTACCACTTCTGTTCAAAAATAAAGAAGTGTGAGTGAGATTTGGACAGGAAAAGAAAAATTGCCACTATATATGACATGACTCTCCCCTGGAAAATCCAAGAAAGTCTACAAACCTTTTTAATAAGCAAGTAAAGCAAGTTTGCTAGACTCAAAGATCTATATATATATATATTTTTTAATTATTATTTTTTATTGAAGGGTAGTTGACACACAGTATTACATTACATGAGTTTCAAGTGTACAACACAGTGGTAGAACATTTATATACATAATTCTAGGTTCCAGCTATCACCCTACCAGGCTGTTACAATATCTTGACTATATTCCTTATGCTATACCTTACATCCCGGTTACTAATTTATTTTACCATTGGAAGTCTGTCCTTTTTTTTTTTTTTTTTTTTTTTTTTTTGTGAGGGCATCTCTCATATTTATTGATCAAATGGTTGTTAACGACAATAAAATTCTGTATAGGGGAGTCAATGCTCAGTGCACAATCATTATTCCACCCCAAGCCTAATTTTTGTCAGTCTCCAATCTTCTGAGGCATAACAAACAAGTTTTTACATGTAGAACAAATTCTTACATAATGAATAAGTTACATAGTGAACAGTACAAGGGCAGTCATCACAGAAACTTTCGGTTTTGCTCATGCATTATGAACTATAAACAGTCAGTTCAAATATGAATACTCATTTGGTTTTTATACTTGATTTATATGTGGATACCACATTTCTCTCTTTATTATTATTATTTTTAATAAAATGCTGAAGTGGTAGGTAGATACAAGATAAAGGTAGAAAACATAGTTTAGTGTTGTAAGAGAGCACATGTAGATGATCAGGTGTGTGCCTGTAGACTATGTGTTAATCCAAGCTAGACCAGGGCAATAAAACATCCACGTATGCAGAAGATTTCTCTCAGAACGGGGGGGTGAGGTTCTAAGCCTCACCTCTGTTGATCCAAAATTTCTCACCTGATGGCCCCCTGCGACTGTGCCTGTCTTAGGTTGTTCCTCCCTTGAGGAATCTTACCCGTCTCTGGCTAACCAGTCATCTTCCGGGGCCATACAGGGAAATGTGAAGTTGGTAAGTGAGAGAGAAGCCTTATTGTTTGAAAAAGTTAGCTTTTTACTTCTTTGCATATTTATGCCCTGTGGCTTCTATGCCCAGCATTTGTCTTGAGGTGTCCTTACCACTTGGGAGAATTATGATACTCGGTAAATTCTATATGAGGCACGAATTCTATTTAAGGGTTGTAATTAGGAAGGAAGAAGAAAAGCTATAGAAGTAGCAGGCGGAAGAAAACATGGGAAGATTGATTATTTCTTTGATATATCTTCTTGTAGAGTAACTTCAGCATGTATAGGTTTTAAGCTACTACTTAAATTGCACACACACATTAACATAATAGGAGTATAGTTACATAACCAAAGCATATCTGTAATTACCAGCCATCTGCAGTGAAACCAAGAAAACCAGTTAGGCACCTTAGGCATTTGTGAAAACTTATCTATGATATGGTGGATATTGTCCAAATGAACTTGAACAGTCTGAGAGAAATCAGACAAATTAAAACAACCCATTCCTGGGGACTGTTCACATGCCATATGTTCTTTTAACAATAAATAGTTTGTAGTTGTAAGACTTTGGAGCGCTACAATTTGCACTTCTCCAAATTCTTGGTTGAGTTCCAACAGTATAGATCCAGTCCAATTTTGTTGTTTTACTGTATGCACAGGCCAGCTTCGATATCTCCTTCCTCATTCCCATGGCAGGTCCAGGAACTGGTGGGATGAGTGCATCTACAGCTGTAGCAGTGCATGGATCTTTGTTGGGGTTTTTTGATGATCATCTTCTGGCATGAGTCTTCCAGAGGGTGCAGATGTTGGAAGTTCTTTTTCATATCGTATCTTAGTTCATTTTCGGGGTAGCCCAATTAGGCTTTGATCCTCTGTATAAACACAAACAGACCCTTTGCCTACACTTTTATATGCCCTTTATACCCTTGTGTAGAACTCGTTGGAGGTTACCACACAGGAACAGCCCTTTTTTTTTTTTTTTTTTTTGCTATCACTAATCTACACTTACATGACGAATATTATGTTTACTAGGCTCTCCCCTATACCAGGTCTCCCCTATAAACCCCTTTACAGTCACTGTCCATCAGCATAGCAAAATGTTGTAGAATCACTACTTGCCTTCTCTGTGTTGTACAGCCCTCCCTTTTCTCCTACCCCCCCATGCATGTTAATCTTAATACCCCCCTACTTCTCCCCCCCTTATCCCTCCCTACCCACCCATCCTCCCCAGTCCCTTTCCCTTTGGTACCTGTTAGTCCATTCTTGGGTTCTGTGATTCTGGTGCTGTTTTGTTCCTTCAGTTTTTCCTTTGTTCTTATATTCCACAGATAAGTGAAATCATTTGGTATTTCTCTTTCTCCGCTTGGCTTGTTTCACTGAGCATAATACCCTCCAGCTCCATCCATGTTGCTGCAAATGATTGGATTTGCCCTTTTCTTATAGCTGAGTAGTATTCCATTGTGTATATGTACCACATCTTCTTTATCCATTCATCTATTGATGGACATTTAGGTTGCTTCCAATTCTTGGCTATTGTAAATAGTGCTGCAATAAACATAGGGGTGCATCTGTCTTTCTCAAACTTGATTGCTGCATTCTTAGGGTAAATTCCTAGGAGTGCAATTCCTGGGTCAAATGGTAAGTCTGTTTTGAGCATTTTGATGTACCTCCATACTGCTTTCCACAATGGTTGAACTAACTTACATTCCCACCAGCAGCGTAGGAGGGTTCCCCTTTCTCCACAGCCTCGCCAACATTTGTTGTTGTTTGTCTTTTGGATGGCAGCCATCCTTACTGGTGTGAGGTGATACCTCATTGTAGTTTTAATTTGCATTTCTCTGATAATTAGCGATGTGGAGCATCTTTTCATGTGTCTGTTGGCCATCTGTATTTCTTTTTTGGAGAACAGTCTGTTCAGTTCCTCTGCCCATTTTTTAATTGGGTTATTTGTTTTTTGTTTGTTGAGGCGTGAGAGCTCCTTATATATTCTGGACGTCAAGCCTTTATCGGATGTGTCATTTTCAAATATATTCTCCCATACTGTAGGGATCCTTCTTGTTCTATTGATGGTGTCTTTTGCTGTACAGAAGCTTTTCAGCTTAATATAGTCCCACTTACTCATTTTTGCTGTTGTTTTCCTTGCCCGGGGAGATATGTTCAAGAAGAGGTCACTCATGTTTATGTCTAAGAGGTTTTCGCCTATGTTTTCTTCCAAGAGTTTAATGGTTTCATGGCTTACATTCAGGTCTTTGATCCATTTTGAGTTTACTTTTGTATATGGGGTTAGACGATGGTCCAGTTTCATTCTCCTACATGTAGCTGTCCAGTTTTGCCAGCACCACCTGTTGAAGAGACTGTCATTTCGCCATTGTATGTCCATGGCTCCTTTATCAAATATTAATTGACCATATATGTCTGGGTTAATGTCTGGATTCTCTAGTCTGTTCCATTGGTCTGTGGCTCTGCTCTTGTGCCAGTACCAAATTGTCTTGATTACTATGGCTTTATAGTAGAGCTTGAAGTTGGGGAGTGAGATCCCCCCTACTTTATTCTTCTTTCTCAGGATTGCTTTGGCTATTCGGGGTCTTTGGTGTTTCCATATGAATTTTTGAATTATTTGTTCCAGTTCATTGAAGAATGTTGCTGGTAGTTTCATAGGGATTGCATCAAATCTGTATATTGCTTTGGGCAGGATGGCCATTTTGACGATATTAATTCTTCCTAGCCACGAGCATGGGATGAGTTTCCATCTGTTAGTGTCCCCTTTAATTTCTCTTAAGAGTGACTTGTAGTTTTCAGAGTATAAGTCTTTCACTTCTTTGGTTAGGTTTATTCCTAGGTATTTTATTTTTTTTGATGCAATTGTGAATGGAGTTGTTTTCCTGATTTCTCTCTCTGTTGGTTCATTGTTAGTATATAGGAAAGCCACAGATTTCTGTGTGTTGATTTTGTATCCTGCAACTTTGCTGTATTCCGATATCAGTTCTAGTAGTTTTGGGGTGGAGTCTTTAGGGTTTTTTATGTACAGTATCATGTCATCTGCAAATAGTGACAGTTTAACTTCTTCTTTACCAATCTGGATTCCTTGTATTTCTTTATTTTGTCTGATTGCCGTGGCTAGGACCTCCAGTACTATGTTAAATAACAGTGGAGAGAGTGGGCATCCCTGTCTAGTTCCCGATCTCAGAGGAAATGCTTTCAGCTTCTCGCTGTTCAATATAATGTTGGCTGTGGGTTTATCATAGATGGCCTTTATTATGTTGAGGTACTTGCCCTCTATTCCCATTTTGCTGAGAGTTTTTAACATGAATGGATGTTGAACTTTGTCAAATGCTTTTTCAGCATCTATGGAGATGATCATGTGGTTTTTGTCTTTCTTTTTGTTGATGTGGTGGATGATGTTGATGGACTTTCGAATGTTGTACCATCCTTGCATCCCTGGAATGAATCCCACTTGGTCATGGTGTATGATCCTTTTGATGTATTTTTGAATTCGGTTTGCTAATATTTTGTTGAGTATTTTTGCATCTACGTTCATCAGGGATATTGGTCTGTAGTTTTCTTTTTTGGTGGGGTCTTTGCCTGGTTTTGGTATTAGGGTGATGTTAGCTTCATAGAATGAGTTTGGGAGTATCCCCTCCTCCTCTATTTTTTGGAAAACTTTAAGGAGAATGGGTATTATGTCTTCCCTGTATGTCTGATAAAATTCCGAGGTAAATCCATCTGGCCCGGGGGTTTTGTTCTTTGGTAGTTTTTTGATTACCTCTTCAATTTCATTGCTGGTAATTGGTCTGTTTAGATTTTCTGTTTCTTCCTGGGTCAATCTTGGAAGGTTATATTTTTCTAGGAAGTTGTCCATTTCTCCTAGGTTTCCCAGCTTGTTAGCATATAGGTTTTCATAGTATTCTCCAATAATTCTTTGCATTTCCGTGGGGTCCGTCGTGATTTTTCCTTTCTCGTTTCTGATACTGTTGATTTGTGTTGACTCTCTTTTCTTCTTAATAAGTCTGGCTAGAGGCTTATCTATTTTGTTTATTTTCTCGAAGAACCAGCTCTTGGTTTCATTGATTTTTGCTATTGTTTTATTCTTCTCAATTTTATTTATTTCTTCTCTGATCTTTATTATGTCCCTCCTTCTGCTGACCTTAGGCCTCATCTGTTCTTCTTTTTCCAATTTCGATAATTGTGACATTAGACCATTCATTTGGGATTGCTCTTCCTTTTTTAAATATGCTTGGATTGCTATATACTTTCCTCTTAAGACTGCTTTTGCTGTGTCCCACAGAAGTTGGGGCTTAGTGTTGTTGTTGTCATTTGTTTCCATATATTACTGGATCTCCATTTTGATTTGGTCATTGATCCATTGATTAATTAGGAGCGTGTTGTTAAGCCTTCATGTGTTCGTGAGCCTCTTTGCTTTCTTTGTACAGTTTATTTCTAGTTTTATGCCTTTGTGGTCTGAAAAGTTGGTTGGTAGGATTTCAATCTTTTGGAATTTTCTGAGGCTCTTTTTGTGGCCTAGTATGTGGTCTATTCTGGAGAATGTTCCATGTGCACTTGAGAAGAATGTATATCCCGCTGCTTTTGGATGTAGAGTTCTATAGATGTCTATTAGGTCCATCTGCTCTACTGTGTTGTTCAGTGCTTCCGTGTCCTTACTTATTTTCTGCCCAGTGGATCTATCCTTTGGGGTGAGTGGTGTGTTGAAGTCTCCTAGAATGAATGCATTGCAGTCTATATCCCCCTTTAGTTCTGTTAGTATTTGTTTCACATATGCTGGTGCTCCTGTGTTGGGTGCATATATATTTAGAATGGTTATATCCTCTTGTTTGACTGAGCCCTTTATCATTATGTAGTGTCCTTCTTTATCTCTTGTTACTTTCTTTGTTTTGAAGTCTATTTTGTCTGATATTAGTACTGCAACCCCTGCTTTCTTCTCACTGTTGTTTGCTTGAAATATGTTTTTCCATCCCTTGACTTTTAGTCTGTACATGTCTTTGGGTTTGAGGTGAGTTTCTTGTAAGCAGCATATAGATGGGTTTTGCTTTTTTATCCATTCTGTTACTCTGTGTCTTTTGATTGGTGCATTCAACCCATTAACATTTAGGGTGACTATTGAAAGATATGTACTTATTGCCATTGCAGGCTTTAAATTCGTGGTTACCAAAGGTTCAAGGTTAGCCTCTTTAGTATCTTACTGCCTAACTTAGCTCGCTTATTGAGCTGTTATATACACTGTCTGGAGATTCTTTTCTTCTCTCCCTTCTTGTTCCTCCTCCTCGATTCTTCATATGTTGGGTGTTTTGTGCTGTGCTCTTTCTAGGAGTGCTCCCATCTAGAGCAGTCCCTGTAAGATGTCCTGTAGAGGTGGTTTGTGGAAAGCAAATTCCCTCAGCTTTTGTTTGTCTGGGAATTGTTTAATCCCACCGTCATATTTGAATGATAGTCGTGCTGGATACAGTATCCTTGGTTCAAGGCCCTTCTGTTTCATTGTATTAAATATATCATGCCATTCTCTTCTGGCCTGTAGGGTTTCTGTTGAGAAATCTGACGTTAGCCTGATGGGTTTCCCTTTATAGGTGACCTTTTTCTCTCTAGCTGCCTTTAACACTCTTTCCTTGTCCTTGATCTTTGCCATTTTAATTATTATGTGTCTTGGTGTTGCCCTTCTTGGATCCTTTCTGTTGGGGGTTCTGTGTATTTCCGTGGTCTGTTTGATTACTTCCTCCCCCAGTGTGGGGAAGTTTTCAGCAATTATTTCTTCTAAGATACTTTCCATCTCTTTGCCTCTCTCTTCTTCTTCTGGGACCCCTATAATACGGATATTGCTCCTTTTAGATTGGTCACACAGTTCTCTTAATATTGTTTCATTCCTGGAGATCCTTTTGTCTCTCTCTATGTCAGCTTCTATGCGTTCCTGTTCTCTGATTTCAATTCCATCAATGGCCTCTTGCATTCTATCCATTCTGCTTATAAACCCTTCCAGAGTTTGTTTCATTTCTGCGATCTCCTTTCTGGCATCTGTGATCTCTTTCCGGACTTCATCCCATTTTTCTTGCGTGTTTCTCTGCATCTCTGTCAGCATGTTTATGATTCTTATTTTGAATTCTTTGTCAGGAAGACTGGTTAGGTCTGTCTCCTTCTCTGGTGTTGTCTCTGTGATCTTTGTCTGCCTGTAGCTTTGCCTTTTCATGGTGATAGGAATAGTCTGCAGAACTGGGACGAGTGACGGCTGGAAGGACTTCCTTTCTTGTTGGTTTGTGGCCCTCCTCTCCTGGGAGAACAGCGGCCTCTAGTGGCTTGTGCTGCGCAGCTGCGCGCAGTCAGGGTTTCTGCTTCCTGCCCGGCTGCTATGGAGTTAATCTCCGCTGTTGCTGTGGGCGTGGCCTGGCTCGGGCAGCTGCTCCAAAATGGTGGAGTCGCGTTGGAGCAGGAGCTGCTGGGAGGCTATTTATCTCCGTAAGGGGCCTCCCTGCTCCCTGCAGCCCAGGGGTTAGGGTGCCCAGAGATCCCAGATTCCCTACCTCTGGATTAAGTGGCCCGCCCTGCCCCTTTAAGACTTCCAAAAAGCACCCGCCAAAACAAAACAACGACCACAAAAAAAAACAAGAAAAAAAATTTTTTTTAATTAAAAAAAAAAAAGGTGGTCGTTCGTTTTTCTTTATTCTCCGGTGCCAGCCTCAGGCCTCTGCTCACCGGTCTTTCTGCCCTGTTTCCCTAATATTGGTGTCCCTGTCCCTTTAAGACTTCCAAAAAGCGCTCGCCAAAACAAAGCAGCAAAAAAGCAAAAAAAAAAAAAATGGTCGCGCGCTTTTCTTATGTCCTCTGTCACCCAGCCTCCAGTGCCTGCTCACTGTTCTTGCTGCCCTGTTTTCCCAGTATCGAGGGCCCTGCACTGTGGCCCGGATGGCTGGGGCTGGGTGTTCGGCAGCCCTGGGCTCCGTCTCCCTCCCGCTCTGCCTGCTCTTCTCCCGCCGGGAGCTGGGGGGAGGGGTGCTCGGCTCCTGCGGGGCCGGGGCTTGTATCTCACCCACTTCGCGAGGCGCTGGGTTCTCTCAGGTGTGGATGTGGTCTGGATATTGTCCTGTGTCCTCTGGTCTTTATTCTAGGAAGGGTTGTCTTTGTTATATTTTCATAGATATATGTTGTTTTGGGAGGAGATTTCCGCTGCTCTACTCACGCCGCCATCTTCCGCCCCTCCCAAAGATCTATATATTAAAATCAGTTTTCTGAGGAAAGAATCAGTTTCAGTAATAAAAAATCACTCCCATTTTAAAAAACTATTAAGAATTTTAAAAACCATGAATAAATCTAATAAAAGATGTATAAGCTCTTTGGGAATAAAACTGTAATATTATTGAACAAGGCCTAAATAGAAAAATAAACCATTTTCATGGATGAGAAAACTCAATATTATAAATAGTAAATTCTCCTCACTTTAATTTATGAACTCAGCATAATTCTAGTATGAACACAAGAGGATTTTTTTGTGAGAACATATCATAAAGAAAGAGAAGGGCAGACTTCCAAATAACTGGTATCAGAGACAGAGGCAAAGGACTTTTTAAAAACTGAAAGCCAGATTTCAAGGATGATATTTGGTTTTTGTTTTTCCCATTTCTGGTCCTATCATTTTCAGGGATAACAGCTCTGCTACGTAAGATTTACTTTTCTAAAATATTCCGGAGCTTCAGAAACCAAACAAAACACTATTAGAATTAACACCTAAAGGTCAGATAAAGGTTACCCACTGGAGAAATGAAGCAAACTCAATCCAGGAAGCCATCTACTTCTTAATAGAGCAAAAAATAATAATTTAAAACCAAACAAACAAACAAAAACCTCAGCAGAACAAATCTTAATCTCAATGAAATAAAATGCTTAAGTTTAGAATTCCCCATCAAAAGAAATGTAGAAAGTATTTTATACATTTTACTAAACCCTTGATAGTATTACTACTAAATGTGTGTACAGAAAGACATATCAGAGTCTAAGAAAGGTCATTTGGGCACTTTCACATTGTCAATCATTTAGGAAACCTACGGAATCAATTTTTATAGGATGAGAAATAAAAAACTGGAGTGACTCAAGGGAACAGATAACAGACAAAAACAGTCCAGAAAACTCTTGGAAACTTGGGGACATGCTCTGGAGTTTATTATTAATGAAATGATCAGCTTAGAATATCAACTTAAAGTAATTTTGAATAGTGGTTAGGAAAATACCAGCCCACAGGAATTTTCCACAAGTCTTCCCAAATTTATTAGTAATGGGAGTAAACAGGAATGGCCCACGGAAGTATACTTTCACTGTGGGTTAGATTTTGTTCTTTCTTTCTCTCTTTCTTTTAAAATCCAAACTGCTTTTCTTAAGGCTCTGGACTACACTAACTTTCATGAGTTTATTTGCAGGCTTCCCCACCTTTTACACCTCTGAGCCCTTGTTCATTCAGTTCCTTTAAAGTAGAATGTGCTTGGAACCCCTCTAACATATATCAAAATCCTACCAGACCTTCAAGGCACAATTTAAATGTTATTTCTTCCCTGAAGAATTCTACAGTAATAATTAACTGCTCCTCTGTCCTACATTATTTCTAAAGGAGAAAGAAAATAATGCATAATGAGTCTCTACTCCATAGCAAAAGCTCTATAAAAGAATCTCATTTTAATCTTCTTAACAGTCCTACAAAGTATTATATTCTCCATTCTGCAGAATACAGCACAATAATAAGTAATGAAGTTGAGATTTGAACAAAGCCTATCTGACTTCAAAGTCCATGGTCTACATAATTTCATGCTGCCTCTGTTAAAGACTTTATCATAGGCTGACTTAGAATGAGTTCTTTGGATCAGTCTGCTCTTATATGTTATGACAAGGCAGAGGATCTATCCTGTTCAGGTTTTAGTCCTCCTGTCCTAGCATGGTGCCTATTATGTCATACATATAATGCTCTAGTAGTGCCAGAAATAATGTGAAGAAATTAATATAATGTTCATTTTCCTTAGATAATTAGCTTTCATGTGACCTCATGACCATAAAAAAGAAGTATCTGGCTTCAAACTATAACGGGGCCAGAGCTGCCCTTCTATTGTTAACAATGAGAAAACTAGGCAAAAGTAGCAAGAGAATTTTTGCCACACATTGGACAAAAGTCAGCATAGGGCTGTGACTCCCAAGCAAAGGGAAGCGAACAAGGTAAGCCATCAAATTCCCCCTGATGTTTGTCTGCAAGCACTTTCTGGAATGCAGCACAGGGAGTGGTAACCCAAGCAGAGTATAGATGTCTTGCAGATTTGGAGTGATGGAGTTTAGAGTCTAAAGAGGAGGAAAAGAATGGAATCTCTAAGACAAAATACTACAGAGAAGGAAGCTATGCAGAGAAGAGCTCAAGAAATCTGCCAAGGGCATAGAGTAAATGCCACAAAGCCAAGCAAAGTATGAGTGGTAATCTGAATAATATCCAGAACTCTACAATGCTGTGAGATATTTTGACCAGCTAGAGACATCAATGAATATCTAGAGATGACACCTGAGTTTGAGATCTGAAAGATGTAGAGGTTTTTTATAAGTGAGTTTGTAGATGAGGGTGGGAATACACAATGTATTCCAGAAAGGGAGAAAAAACATGAGCTAATATAGGAGTTGGTAAATAACTCAAAAGACAGAAGGGGAATAGAGATGTGACTAAAGAAATAGAGATGGTAGATCACAAAAATCTGTATCATGAAAAGGAGTGTGGATTTCATTGACAATTGAGAGTACCTGATAAATTTTTAATTGCAGGGTTAAAATTCCTTTGTTTTCGGGTCTTGGTGCTATTGTTTACTTGTTATAAAAAAACACTTCGCTAACAGAGTAGGGAAAGGATAGGCTATATGAAAGGGGTTGGGGACAGAATTGGAGATAGGGAGACCAAAGGATACTGTATAACTTAGGAAATGACTAAGAAGGTAAGACAATGATGAATCACTCTTTCCTCCTTAACACACATTCTTCACTTGCTTTTCAGGACACATTTCATTTCTCCCTTATCTCACTGGTTGCTTCTTGTCAGTCTCCTTTGTCAATTGCTTTTCTTCCCCCACCTCACTCCAACCTGATTCCTTAGTTTTGAAGGGCCCTGTGCTCAGTTCTTGTCCCTTTTGTCTACTTATTCTTTTAGGGATTTCATCTAGTCTTTGGTTTTAAATACTAAATATTTGCATATGACTCCCAAATTTATATCCACTGGAATCCTAATCTCACATATCTGTCTATACCCAATACCACCACTTCTATATCAAATAGACATCTCAAATTTAACAAGTCCAAAAATTCAGGTCCTATTCTTCTCCTCTAAACCTGTTTCACCCTCAACCCTCCCATTCTAGTTGAAGGGAAATACATTTACTTGACATAAAAACTTGAACTTATGCTTTACATCTAATTTATTACAAACTCCTGTTGACTCTATCTTAAAAATATTCAGAATCGAACCTCATCTTACCACCTCCACTACCATGAACCACTACATCCAAGCTACCTTCATTTCTTGATTGAAATATTCCAACAACCTCTTAACTGGTCTCTGTTTTTCAACCCTTGCTCATACAATCTATTCTCAATCCAGTGGCCAAAGGGATTCTTTTAAAATACAAATCAGGTGTGTCTCTTCTGCTCAACACATGTGCTGACCACTGTTACCTCTATAACCTTTCTTTCCAAGGCTCTTCCCTTTGCTCTCTCCACTCCAGATATCCTGGTGTTCCTTGACCTTAACAGGCATACTCTTATCTTACAGCCTTTGCACTGGCTTCTCCATCTAGAAAGCTTTTCTCCAGATAGTCTCATGGCTCATTCTCTTAATCTCATCCAGGATTTGCTCAAATTTCATCTTCTCAGTGAGGTCTAGATGGACCACCATTTTTTAAAGTGGCAACTCTTTCCCCATCTTCATATTCCCAAACCACCATCCTAGCCTACTTTTTCTTTTTTCATGATATTAACACCTTCTAAAATAATACATAATTTATTTAACTCTTAGATCTATCCTTCACTTCCTCTGTCTTCCCCACAAGCTTCATGACAGGAGGGATATTCTGCATATTGTCAGTAATCTAGAACACACTCTGGCACACCGTAGCTGCTAACAAAGTTTTCTGTGAATGAATAATTATACCAGTAATGTAGAAAAGGCAGATGAGACAAAGGTGAAGAATGTATTATTAGCAGGACTTGGCCATCAATAGTATTTGGAGCGTAAAGGAAAAAAAGAAGCATGAGTTGGCAATCATGTCTAACTTGGGGCAAAAGAAACAAGAAAAAACTTGTGAGGTAAAAATTCTAAGTTAAAAGAGACTCACCTCAAACCCAAAGACATATATAGACTAAAAGTGAAGGGATGGAAAAAGATATTTCATGCAAACAATAGGGAGAAAAAAAGCAGGCGTTGCAGTACTTGTATCAGATAAGCTAGAATTCAAAACAAAGAAAGTAACAAGAGACAAAGAAGGACATTACATAATGATAAAGGGGTCAGTCCAACAAGACGATATAACCATTATAAGTATCTATGCTCCCAACACAGGAGCACCAACATATGTGAAACAAAGAGTAACAGAATTAAAGGAGGAAAAAGAATGTAATGCATTCATTTTAAAAGACTTCAACACACCACTCATTCCAAAGGACAGATCAACCAGACAAAAAATAAGTAAGGACACAGAGGCACTGAACAACACACTAGAACAGAGGGACCTAACAGACATCTACAGAACTCTACACCCAAAAGCAGCAGGATACACATTATTCTCAAGTGCACATGGAACGTTTTCCAGAATAGACCCACATACTAGGCCACAAAAAGAGCCTCAGTAAATTCAAAAAGACTGAAATTCTACCAACCAACTTCTCAGATCACAAAGGTATTAAACTAGAAATAAATTGTACAAAGAAAACAAAAAGGCTCACATATACATGGAGACTTAACAACATACTCCTAAATAATCAATGGATCAATGAACAAATTAAAACAGAGATCAAGCAATATATAGGTCAAATGAAAACAACAGCACAATGCCCCAACTTCTGTGGGACACAGCGAAGGCAATTCTAAGAGGAAAGCATACAGAAATCCAGACCTATTTAAACAAGGAAAAACAATCACAAATGAATAGTCTGAAGTCACAATCATTTAAAGTGGAAAAAGAAGAACAAATGAGGGCCAGAGTCAGCAGAAGGAGGAATATAATAAAGATCAGAGAAGAAAAAAATAAAATTGAGAAGAATAAAACAACAGACAAAATTAATGAAACCAAGAGCTGGTTCTTTATTAAAAGAGACTCACCTCAAACCCCAAACAAGATAGATAAATCCCTAGCCAGAATTATTAAGAGAAAAAGAGAATCTACACACATCAACAGAATCAGAAATGAGAAAGGAAAAATCATGACTGACATCAGAGAAATACAAGAATTATTAGAGAATACTATGAAAATCTATATGCTAAGAAACTGGATAACCTAGAAGAAATGGACAACTTTCTAGAAAAATACAACCTTCCAACACTGACCAAGGAAGAAACAGAAAATCTAAACAGACCAATTACCAGAAATGAAATTGAATCAGTAATGAAAAAACTACCCAAGAACAAAACCTCCAGATCAGATGATTTCACCACTGAATTTTATTAGACATTTAGAGAAACAGAAATTAAAGAAGATACCAATAAATGAAAACACATCCTGTGCTCATGGATAGGAAGAATTAATATTGTCAAAATGACCACCCTGCCCAAAGAATCTACAGATTCAATGCAATCCCTATCAAAATACCAAGAGCATTCTTCAACGAACTAGAGCAAATAGTTCTAAAATTCATATGGAACCACAAAAGACCCTGAATAGCCAAAGAAATCCTGAGAAGGAAGAATAAAGTGGTGGGGGGGATCTCGCTCCCCAAATTCAAGCTCTACTACAAAGCCACAGTAATCAAGAAAATTTGGTACTGGCCTAAGAACAGACCCATAGACCAGTGGAAGAGACTAGAGAGCCCAAATATAAACCCAAGCATATATGGTCAATTATATATGATAAAGGAGTCATGGATATACAATGGGGAAATGACAGCATCTTCAACAACTGGAGTTCACAAAACTGGACAACTACATGTAAGAGAATGAAACTGGATTATTGTCTAACCCCATACACAAAAGTAAACTCAAAATGGATCAAAGACCTGAATGTAAGTCATGAAACCATAAAACTCTTAGAAAAAAACATAGGCAAAACTCTCTTGGACATAAACATGAGCAATTTCTTCATGAACATATCTCCCGGGGCAAGGTAAACAAAAGCAAAAATGAACAAGTGGGACTTTATCAAACTAAAAAGTTTCTGTACAGCAAAGGACACCATCAGTAGAACAAAAAGGCATCCTACAGTATGGGAGAATATATTCACAAATGACATATCCGATAAAGGGTTGACATCCATAATATATAAAGAGCTCATGCACCCCAACAAACAAAAAGCAAATAATCCAATTAAAAAATGGGCAGAGGAGCTGAACAGACACTTCTCCAAAGAAGAAATTCAGATGGCCAACAGGCACATGAAAAGATACTCCACATCGCTAATCATAAGAGAAATGCAAATTAAAACCACAATGAGATATCACCTCACACCAGTCAGGATGGCCACCATCCAAAAGACAAACAACAACAAATGTTGGAGACGATGTGGAGAAAAGGGAACCCTCCTACACTGTTGGTGGGAATGTAAATTGTTCAACCATTGTGGAAAGCAGTATGGAGGTTCCTCAAAAAGCTCAAAAGAGAAATACCATTTGACCCAGGAATTCCACTCCTAGGAATTTACCCTAAGAATGCAGGAGCCCAGTTTGAAAAAGACATATACACCCCTATGTTAATCGCAGCACTACTTACAATAGCCAAGAAACGGAAGCAACCTAAGTGTCCATCAGTAGATGAATGGATAAAGAAGATGTGGTACATATACACAATGGAATATTATTCAGGCATAAGAAGAAAACAAATCCTACCATGTGCAAGAACATGAATGGAGTTACATCATACTATTATGCTAAGGGAAATAAGCCAGGCAGACAAAGACAATTATCAAATGATTTCACTCATCTGTGGAGTATAAGAACAAAGAAAAAATTGAAGAAACAAAACAGCAGCAGACTCCCTGAACCCCAGAATGGACTAACAGTTGCCAAAGGGAAAGGGACTGGGGGAGGGATAAGGTGGGAAAAGGGGCATTATGATTAGCAAACATAATGTGGGGGAGGGCACAGGGAAGGCAGTATAGCACAGAGAAGACAGGTAGTGACTCTATAGCATCTTACTACAGTGATGGACAGTGACTGTAATGGGGTATGTGGAGGGGTCTTGATAATAGGGAGAGTCTAGTAACCATAATGTTGTTCATGTAATTGTATATTAATGATGCTAAAATTAAAAAAATTCTAAGTTCAATATTGGACATGTGGAGTAAATGTGAGTTTGTCT
Organism: Manis pentadactyla; assembly: GCF_030020395.1. Classification (NCBI taxonomy): domain Eukaryota; kingdom Metazoa; phylum Chordata; class Mammalia; order Pholidota; family Manidae; genus Manis; species Manis pentadactyla. The sequence goes on from NC_080029.1 coordinate 33,344,547, forward strand.
TACAGCCCAAATCCTGAAGGTCAAAGCCAGAAACTCTGTATCTTGTAACCAGTCTGTTTTGGTAGAGGGTTATTTTTTTGTTTTTGTTTTTTTATTTCTCTGTAATCTTTTTATTTATTTAATGTAAAGGGCATGTTTTTATTTAGCTAACCTTTTAAGATATTTTTGAAAGATTTTTTTAAGTGTGATAAAGTACATGTTATACAAAATTTGTCACCTTAACCATTTATAAGTCTACATTTCAGTAGTGTTAAGTATATTCACATTGTTAGGCAACCTCCAGAACTTCTTCATCTTGCAAAGCTGAAACTTTATATTCTTTAAACAATGTTCCATTCCCCCTCCTCCCAGCCCCTTGCAACCACCATTCTACTTGCTGTGTCTCTATGAATTTGAATATTGTAGATATCTCATGTAAGTGGAATTTTATACTATTTTGTCTTTTTGAGACTGGCTTACTTCACTCAACATAATGTCCTCAAGGCTCTTCCATGTCATAGCATCTGTCTGAATTTCCTCCCATTTTTAAGGCTAAAAAATGTTCCAATGAATATACATACCACATTTCCTTTATCCATGCATCTGTTGATGGGCATCTGAGTTGATTCACCTTTTGGCTACTGTGAATAATGCTGCTACGAACATGAGCGTAAAAATATCTCTTCCATTTCTCTACATTCTTGAGATGATTATGGGTAATGTCAGAGAAGACTATAAGTTGGGGATGGAAATACTGATAGGAGCTAACATTCTGTCAGAGAATCCTGGAAAACTTCAGAGGAAGAAAGAGAGCAACAGTCCTAGACATGTACAGATGACTTCAAGATCAACCAGTAGGGACCCCTCTCAGCTTTAAACCCTGCTTGGCTGTAGTCATGCAGAGAAGTACTGGTTCTCATTTTATATTTCTAACTGTAAAACTAGATACTAACAATCTATCATACTTGGATGTAATAATGATTTCTAAGCTAATGCTAATATGTATATTTTTAAGATGAAAGACAGAAAGTAACCATCTTATATTAAAATAAAGATAAAATTTGGCAGCATGACCAGTGACTATGTTCATCTATTAACTTATCCTGCAGGCAATGCCTTTGTTGGCTTAGTATTTCAAAAGCTTTCTTTTTTCAAGATCATTCTTGTCTACCTGGAAATAATGCACACTGAAATTAAAACTGGCTAAAAATATTCAACCAACAGTAAGAAAGGCTTTTTCCCTCAAAAACACTGTGCTTAGTATGTATTTTTAAAGCCCTTACATATTATCTTACTTTTCCTTTCAAAGAGCAACATGGGAATCAAAAGTCCAAAGAAGAAAATATGCAAAACTGTGACACTAAATGGCAAGAACCCTGAAGAAGCAGAATTCAGTATCAAACCAGTGTGCATACTAACTCTTCTTTGTACGGAGTCAAAATCTATCTCCATCTATCTAACCATTGGTTATCATCTTGCGTTCTGCTTCCTCATAGTCTCAATCTAACTTCTCTTTTATAGGGTTCCCATCAAATATTAGGAAATGGCTATTGTGATCCCTTATATTAATCCCTAAACCTAATAAAATTATGTTACTCTACCATACATTTTTTTCATAGACTCAGGCTGGTTCCAAGAGATCACCATTTTTCCTTCTGAGTACTAAATAACCACCTGCTAAATGATCTAACCTGAAATTACACTTCAAACTCGTCAGCTATAGATAACAAGAAAGAGAGAGAACTTAAAGATGCTTTTCCCTTGGGCTCAGTGATTTGTTCCCTCTTCCCCGCCTCATCCTTCTGTCTGGAGCTCTGTCTCAGGGGATCCTGACCAAGTTGCCGACAGAGGCAGAGGGGAAAAAGACACCAACAGTGGGTTTTCCAGATTTAAGTGCCCACCTAGCTCCTGCTCCCAACTGCTTTTCCCTTGCTCTGCTCTATCAGTAGTGAGGAGCAATTGTTATCTACTATTTTCACTTTATATGTACTACTGTTCTTCTTCATTAGTATATGGTATAGAGTAACTACCTTGAAATGGTTTATATTAAGGCTTCATTTTCCACCCTCTCTAAAAGAAATAAATGCCAAAATTTTAATGCAGCAGTAGTCTGAACAAAGAAGAGAGTAGCTTGAGATGCAGTTGTACTGATCATACCTTTCTGGTTTTGCTTTTCACTCCATCACCTACTCACTACAAATTATACACATTTATAGGCTCTTAGCTTTAAAAACAAAAATCCCACAACACTTACAGATAATGATTTTTCAGTAAGAAAAAAAAAAAAAAACCTCAATGTACCAATGCTTAGTTCTTAGGCAATAAATAATCATATCAAATAATTGTGTAAAACAGATCAGAATTTAAAGTAATAAATTTAATAGTCAACAAAGTAAAGAAAAAATACAATTCATCTGTCCTACAAAAATAACTTTAGCAATTGTTAAAAAACTTCTTAATTTCAAGCATTAAATCAGCCTTTTAAATCTTTCAGGTTTATGTTCGGAAAATGTTTCTGAAATTGCAATTCACTTAACTATTTATTGAGTGTCTACCATGGACATTATGGGTATTATAATATCTACCATGGATATTATCATGCATGTTTCTAGAGGGTTCTACCTGTAGTTAGGGACAGGTTACTTACAGTAGAAGATCTTAGCAAATAAAGAACTGCTCATATGACAAAGATAAGCAAGATTCAGAATAAAAAGCATATGGGATATTATGCTCCTTAATGATATTCTCTAAACAGTTACAGGACATGAAGGATTTCATTTATTCATTCTTGCTTTTGTTTTTTACCTCATTGTTCCATTAGGAACCTGGCAAAACTGACTACATGATATTAAAAGTGAAATCATTATATCTGGCTACCATTTGAAAGGAAAGAATCGTTTCCTCTAGAGAATTAGAATCAGCTTCAAAGTCTTAATTTCATAGGTGGGGCATATAAATGCCTAAATTGGGAAAAATCCAGGGCTCAGCATGTAAATGCAAGCAAAGCAGGCAATTTCAAAGAAAGACATAATATCCTCAAGGCTAAGGTAATGGCATAATACAGGAAATTCCAAATGAAAGTTCTCTCTAAAATTGTGGCCTTCTAGTGGGGTTGCCCATCAACATATAGCCTTCCCCTCACAGCAACACAAAAAAGTCTTTGCTTTTTTTTAAGTATCTCATTTCCATATCAAAATGCAAGGTCAAAAACCACTAAATAATAATTTTTTTAAATCTTTTTATTAGAAAATATGTCAGGAATTTCTACTGTATTCTGCATTGTGTCTATCATGGACATAGAATACTAGAATTGTAGAATTTCAGAGTTGAAACCTAAGATATCATCTAGTCTAAGGCTTTCATTTTTCAAGATCCAGAGAATTTAAGTGATTTCCCTAAAGTCAAGCTGCCAGTTAGTGAATAGATCAGGAAATAATAACCATACATAATTCTGTTACCTGTGAAATAAAAGACACTGGGCCCAACAGAGCCCATTGATAATCCTTATTGTGAGGAGTCATACTTTGCCTGACAGCCAAATATTTTTGCATTTTAAGTGTCTGCTAATTCAAAAATCTAATAGCTTTAACTTAAACAAAACTAACATCTCTCTGCAAACTCAACTACAGAAAAACGGGTGCTGACATTATTATATAGTACAAACTACATTTTACAAACCACATTATAATAGTCTAAGTGTGTAGTAATCAAATGTCATCACATATAATTAAAGATAAACTCAACATGTCAAAATAGAAGATCAAAGCACTTTTAATATGGCATGGCCTGTTCCTTGATCATGCCTTTAGTTCACACAATTCAGTGAATCACTGCAGTAGAAATAAGCCTCAAAAACTCTACTTTTTTTTTTTTTTTAATTGGTGAGCATCTGAAATACTCTCAAGTCATGTCCGTGAAAGAATTAGTGCATCACCAGTTTTCTATTAAACCTGGCCCTGGAAAAAATAGACAAAGTATTGTTTTTCATTGTTGAAATCAGATTCTGATCTAAGCATACATTTTTTGAGTTACAGGAAGAGTTCTTGGCTTAATATCGTGGCAAGAAAGCGAGTCGTCTGAATTACCCGGTATTGCTGGGTTTCTTGTTTGCCTTGTACAGTTTTGTTTTTAATACCTTCCAGGGCAATTAAAACACTACCTACTACCTGAGCAATTCAGTAAGAAAGAACCAAGGATAGTATCACCGGGCATTATACAAAAACTCCCACTTGAGGTATTTCATTCCTCTAAACTTTGGCTGAACCACACTGACTTATTTCGCTGAGGGAGCGATTGCCAAGCTGTCCACAGGCACACACACACAAACCACAATATGGGGAATGTCAGCCGTTACTCCTAAGATATCTTCACTAAAATATGTGCTCAGTAATGAGGAGCTATTCAATAAGTTCGGATAAAAGCGTTAGAACAGGCCTTCAGAGATAAATAATCAACAGAGATAATAATTGCCTCAGGTGATAGTTACAAAAGTCAATACTAAAGAAACCAGTATAAGAAATGCTCTTCACCAAAACAGGAGAAAACAATGTTCTAAAGGTTCCTGAAAGCTGACTACTTTAAAACCTCAAATAATCCTAAATAACAAATTAAAGCTTACTATGGACTTCTACAAACAAGTGATGGGTTTCAGGGAAATCTCTAAGAGACTACAACACACCTCTTCAAATGCTGACTCCCAAATGAAAAACTTCTAATTTGTGCTTGCCTTACAAGTTTAGATGAGTCACTTTCTTATACCTTTGCATATTTAATAACAAAAGGATAATTAAGGACCAAAAAAAAGATTTTTTTGACAACCTTAGATATTTCCAATCTTGAGAAACGTATTTTTTAAAGTTTAAGATATTTCATGCTAACTTCACTGTCCACTGAACTAGCAGGTCAGATGAAAATGCTATTTTGGAACTCAGTATATGGAAAAAAGGTCAAATATTATTGCAAGGAGTTTCTTCAAAGGAATGATGAAAAGAAATAGCACATGTCAATTAGTACAGGATCACAGTGTTCTGTGCATGCCCCATATTATATTACACTTTGTAATAGCCAATTTCCTTCAAGACTCAATAAAATAAAACATAATGCTTCTACTGTTAGCATGGCATTCTTCGACATCTTTAATTATGGAGACTTAATAATCTGATGTATCTTTCTCTGTATGTTTTAAGGTATCCTTTAATCTACAGAACATGTAAGAAATTTTGGCTTATGGATATATTTAATTTTTACTATAGGCGAAGTGTTATGTGTGCTTGTAAGTCTGAAGTACAAAAATGAACAGGATGAATCATCTGTTTTCAAGGAACTTACAATCTAGTTTGGAAAGGAAGACACACATAAGCACACAGCACATGATGTGTGTACACGCACAGACAATTAAGCTACAACAAAGAAAAAATATCAAGCTACAGTAGAAACAGCAGTGCCAACCCAAATGAGACATTCTACAAAATTAGGGCTTATATGCTTCAAAAATGTCAGTATTATGAAGACAAAGAAAAGCTAAGAAACTGCTCTAGTAAATAAACTAAAGAGACATGACAAAAATACTCCTGTCCCCTAATCCTTAGATTGGGGAAAACTGCTATAAAAGTCATTCTGGGACTATAGGCAAAGTTTGGATATGGACCATATTCTAGATAATAATATAGTACTGAATTTCATCAATATACTATAGTTAAGTAAAAGACTATTTTCTTTCTTAATAGATACATGCTGAAGTATTTAATGTAAATAGCTATGACCTCTGAAATTGACTAGCAAATAGTTCTGAACAAAAGTATAATAATACATATGCGTTTAAGAGAGAAAGAAGAAATGTGATCACAATGTCAACAGTGGATAAAACTGGGTAAATGGCATATGGAAGTTCATTATACCATACTTGTAACTTTTCTGTATGCTTGAAATTTTTTCAAAATAAATTTTTTAACTCAATAAACATTTAAGCTAAAAAAGACCTTAGAAATTATCTAATCCAATCCTAGTCCTAGTTTTACAAGTGAAGAAATAAACCTGAAAATTTGAGATATGTGATCAATTTCATAGATCAAGTGGTCTCTTAACTTTCTGGTATGTGCACCATCAATAAAACATTTTGGACAGGGACCTCTCTCCAGTATATGCATTTTAATTAATTTATGTCTCCTGTTTAGGTACCAACTCATTGTGTACATTACAAAACATACACACACACACAAATGAAATTTATGTAGGATGAGATAAAAAATATTTATAAAGCATGAATATTTCCTTCCCGCACCACATGCAGCATCCTGGCATCCTCCCCCTCATCCTACCTTGGTGACCACTGACACAGACAACTTTAACCCCAAAGAGGCTTGTATAACATGTATGGAGAGATTATCAGGAAAGGTTTGAGTAATGTGGCATCTAAAGCATTATAAGGCTTAAAGGGGTAAACAGAGAAGACAGAAAGGCAGAAGGCCCAGATTAAACTAAGACAAAAGGCAAAGAAGTAGAAAAAAAATCACAGAAACTTTGGCAGTTCATACGGAGGAGCAGTAACACAAAGAGTTAAGAAATAAATTGGGGATAGATTAGGAAAGGTTTTAAATATACAATCAAGGAGAAATGGTACACACAGGTAATGAGAAACTTCAGAAACTTTAGAGTAAGGTGTCTTGAAAGCAACAATGTTCACAATAACTAATACCTGCATGCATTTTGCAGTGTGAATTCAGGAAGATTTGTGATTACTAAATTACTCATCAGGAATTGCTGTAACTTCTAGGAACCAAATTAATCTTCAATGAGCACCTAGCTCTGCCTAATTTTTTTACTTGCCTAAAATTATATAACTATAGACCTAGGTTGTTTCTCATCCATCAAGGATTTTCCATCCAGAGATATACCTAGCAATTTGCAGCTCTAACCACTTGTTTTGTCATTGTTATTTCAAACCCAAATTGCCAGCTTGTCACACTCTTTCCTCCAAAATATAAAAAAAATCAAATAGCTGATATGATATACTTATTACTATAATTGATATCTTTCTTTAAAAAAACTAAGTATTAATAGTCCTACAGGCTCATATTAGACAAATCATTACAGAGTTTTAAAACCAAGTTTGGGTATCTCTTAAACATCATTATATATAGAAAGTAAAAAGTATCTTTACTGTCTCCTACTTAGTAGTTTGGTGATAGTTTGCAGTGAGAAAATACTAACAAACTTGTATATATTTTGTACATTGTTACATGTTAGTATAGAGCTGTCCAAGTGGTGTCACTGAACCTTAGTAAAAACTCATTATTTTCTTTATTCAGACAGATGTTGACATAAGGGGACCTACATAAAACTACTTTTTTTAAAATAAAGAGACCAATGAGATCTGAGCTCATTTTCATAATGGATAAATCAAGAACAACATATGAAATACAAAGAAAATCCTAACACTACTTGACTTGGACTCATATTTTAAGCACTTCATTACTTGGTTCCCATTCCTCACTTGTGATAAAAATGCAGTAACTTCCTTCCCCAACTTATTCTGTATATTACTTGCTTAACCAATGTCATGTAATAGCATGACATAGTTTCTATGAATTCATTCCCTATTCTAGTAATAATAACTTGGTTTAAGAGAACACACTGTGAACAAGCAGCAAAATACTGGGCTTTATTAAGAAAGTGAAAGAAGAAAATAGTGACATTTAAATAAAGATTCAGTCGGTTTACTACAATTTAAGAATAAAGTTTGCTGTTCTTTTTTTGTTGTTGTTGTCATTGTAGCTGTACAGATCCTCTATGTACAATTAAAGATGAGTGCTGAATGGCCAACGGTGTAATAATTTCCTTTATAACATCATCTCCACCTTTGATAATATTCTAGTAATTCTATAAAATCAAAGCTGGTAGGGGACATGTGAGTCTCTTCAATAATGTATATGTCATTATATTTATATTTATAAATATAAACATTATGTTTGTATATATTTATAAAATGCTAATGTATATATTAAATGATATTGCTTTTGCTGCTAAATTGAACCCCTAACACCTCTTCACAATATTTCTCTTTTTTTAATTGAGGTATTATTTCACTCAGCTATAAAAAGCTGTACATGTTTAAAGAGTACAATTCAATAAGCTATGAATTATACATACACCTGCATAACCATCACCACAATTAAGATAGTGAAAATATCAGTAACCCTCAAATGTTTCCTTGTGTCTCTTTGTAACCCCTTTTTCTTACCCTGCCTCTTAGTCCTTGGCATAATCTGCTGTCAATATAGTTTTCATTTTCTAGAATTTTAAACAAGTGAAATTATATAGTATGTACTCTTTCAACTGGCTTCTTTCATCCAGCATAATTACTTTGGGATCTATCTATGCTGTTGCATGTGTCAATAATTAATTTCTTTCACTGCTGAGTAACAGTCCCTTGAATGGGCATACTACAGTTTGTTTACCCATTCACTTGTTGATGGACATTTGGGTGAGTCCTAGTTTTGGGCTATTACAAAAAGGCTATCGTGTCATGTACAAGTCTTTTTATGGAGCTATTCTTTCAATTCTCTTTGGTAAAAGCTAAGTAGAAAGGCTGGATTATATGGAAGGTTTATTTTTGACATCTAAGAAAAAGCCAAAGAACAGGATGGTAGCCACATTGACTGCAGGGTGGGGTAAACAGGGATATTTTGATCAAAGGATACAATCTTCCAGTTAGAAGGTTAACCATTCTGGGTTTCTAATATGCAGTAAGGTGATTATAGCTAATAATATTACATAATTGAATTATATATATATGTGTATTATATACTTCAAAATTGCTAAGAGTAGGTTTAAATATACTCACCACAAAAAAGAAATGGTAATCATGTGATGGGATGGAAGTGTTAGCTAATGCTATGGCAGTAATCATTTTATAATATATAAAAGTATCAAAATGTTGTATGCCTTAAATTTCCACAATGTCATATGTCAAGTATATCTCTATAAGGCTGGAAGGAAAAAAAAAAAGAAACTGCCAAACTGTTTTCTCAAAGTCATATCATTTTACATTCCCACGAGTAGGACATGAGTGTTCCAGTTCCTCCAAATCCTTGTCAACATCATGTATGGTCAATCTTTAACTTTAGCCATACCAATAGGTATGGTATCTCATTGTTCTTTTAATTTGCATTTCCCAATAATTAATGATGTTGCACTTCTTTTCATGTGCTTATTTGTCATTGAATATTTCCTTTGGTAAAATATTTGTTTAAATCTTTTGTCTATGTTTTGTTGGATTGTTTTATCTTATTATTGAGTTTTGAGTGTTCTTTATATATTCTGAGGGTAAGTCCTTTTCATATATATGTCTTGCAAATATTATCTCCCAGTCTGTGGCTTGTCTTTTATTCTCTTTTAAAGAGCATAAATTTTTAACTTTCATGGAGTCTAGTTTATTAATTTGTTCTTTTATGGATCATGCTTTTGGAGTTGTATATAAGGAATCTGCCTAACCCAAGGTAACAAAGATTTTCTCTCTCTGCTTTCCTTTAGGAGTTTTATACTTTTAGATTTTACAGTTAAGTCCATTTTGAATTAATTTTTTTATATGGTGTGATGTAAATCACTCTTTTATATAGATACCCAATTGTCTTAACACCATTTTAAAAAAAGATTTACCTTTCTCCAGTGAATTGCCTTTAAACTTTTATAAAACTCAGTTGTTTAATGATGTGTGGATCTGCTTCTGGACTCTATTCTGTTGCATTGATCTATTTCTCTTCTTTATGCCAATACCACACTGTCTTGATTGTTCTAGGTCTACAAATCTTGAAATCTGGTAGTGTTAGTCTTCTAATTTATCTTCTTTTCAAAATTGTTCTTTAAAATACTTCTTTGGTGCAAGATGCTACCATGGTAAAAATGAAAAATGATGTTTCTATTTATAACCACATGAACCCCAGACCTATTTCTCTATTTAAAAGATAAAACCATCTATTCTAAAAACTAAGCAATTGATCTTTAAAGAAGACAAAGTACAGACTTCAGTAGGATTTATTTTATAGTCTCTAGTCTGTATTAAGCATTGTGCAAGAGCAATTATTCAGCTTTTCTATTCCTTAATTTATATTTAAACAAAATAGCCACAACTTCTAATTTGATAACCTGTCATAACAGAAAATATATATTTAATATCCATTTTTGTTCATAAGTGTATTAGACTCCAGTCAAAAGAAATAGAAGAATAAAAACTTCAAACAACTTAGAAAGGAAAGACTACACACACAGCAAAAATAAATCTTCAATTAATCAACATGAATATAATGGAGTAGGAGCTTGGTTGAAAAGGACTGGAAAAAACACACCAGATGGGATTATCATAAATTCTCCTTAGAGGAAATTATAAATCAGGTTTTGAGAGAAATATTGTTGAGGTTAGGATAAATGAGATCAGTTGATAGGGAAAGGAATGATAGTATTTTTTTTTTTTTGAGAGGGCATCTCTCATATTTATTGATCAAATGGTTGTTAACAACAATAAAATTCTGTATAGGGGACTCAATGCTCAATGCACAATCATTAATCCACCCCAAGCCTAATTCTCATCAGTCTCCAATCTTCTGAAGCATAACGAACAAGTTCTTACATGGTGAACAAATTCTTACATAGTGAATAAGTTCTTACATGGTGAACAGTACAAGGGCAGTCATCACAAAAACTTTCGGTTTTGATCACACATTATGAACTATAAACAATCAGGTCAAATATGAATATTCGTTTGATTTTTATACTTGATTTATATGTGAATCCCACATTTCTCCCTTATTATTATTATTATTATTATTTTTAAAATAAAATGCTGAAGTGGTAGGTAGATGCATGATAAAGGTAGAAAACATAGTTTAGTGTTGTAAGAGAGCAAATGTAGATGATCAGGTGTGTGCCTGTAGACTATGTGTTAATCCAAGCTAGACAAGGGCAATAAAACATCCACGGATGCAGAAGATTTCTCTCAAAACAGGGGGGGTGAGGTTCTAAGCCTCACCTCTGTTGATCCCCAATTTCTCACCTGATGGCCCCCCTGCGACTGTGCCTGTCTTAGGTTGTTCCTCCCTTGAGGAATCTTACCCGTCTCTGGCTAACCAGTCATCTTCCGGGGCCATACAGGGAAATGTAAAGTTGGCAAGTGAGAGAGAAGCAATATTGTTTGAAAAGGTTAGCTTTTTACTTCTTTGCAGATTTGTGCCCTGTGGGTTTTATGCCCAGCATTTGTCTTGAGGTGTCCTTACCACTTGGGAGAATTATGATACTCGGTAAATTCTATATGAGGCACGAATTCTATTTAAGGGTTGTAATTAGGAAGGAAGAAGAAAAGCTATAGAGGTAGCAGACGGAAGAGAACATGGGAAGATTGATTATTTCTTTGACGTATCTTCTTGTAGAGTAACTTCAGCATGTATAGGTTTTAAACTACTAATTAAATGGTTCACACACGTTAACATAATAGGAATACAGTTACATAACCAAAGCAGATCTATAATTACCAGCCATCTCCAGTGAAACCAAGAAAACCAGTTAGACATCCTAGGCATTTGTGAAAATTTATCTATGATATGATGGATATTGTCCAACTGAACTTGAACAGGAATGATAGTATTTTTAAAAGATTGTCCTAGAGCACCAGGTAGGATAGATAAAAAGGGAGAGCAATTATTAGGGAGATTAAGAAGACTATTACTACACTCCAGGCATAAGATGTTGGGGGTCCAGAAGAGAGGAGTTGCTACTGAAATAAATGCCTTGAGATACAAAAAGAATCTGAAAGCAAAGTGTTTATGACTTAAAAGTTAGGAATCAGGGTTTAATACTACATTTTAACTGTATCTAATATTTTATAACTATATACAAAACACAACTGCATTTTCAACAATTTACTTTTGTGGGACAAAATCAATTCTCCAGACTCATCTTGAACAGTAATGAGGCCTCAGGGCTGCAGAGTTGTTTACAGTAAACTCTGAGGGGCTGCCATTGCCAAATCTGCCCACACTGTAACTTCATGTTTATATGATAGCAAGTCAGTAATGTACATTTTTCTTTTTTTCTCCTTTAGCAAAATGAGTAGATTAGCTTATAGTGTATGGAAGCATTTTCATATTGCAAGTTCTGAGGCGAAAGATGATAATGTGCAAGTACCATCAAATGAAATGTGTACTTTCAAATGAGGCTGATTAGACAAGGTTTCATGTGCCAAAGGTTGAATTCAGTAAGTCTTTTGCTTTTTTCAAAAAGGGAATGTTTGAATTTGTATAAAAAGCAGGAGAGTGACCAAGGAAGATGGAGACTAAGCAAAAACCAAGAGATTTGGTCTTGAAGACATCATTGGAGATTTTCACAAAAGTATTTTTATTTGAGTGTTGAGGACTGAAATTCAAATGAATTTGTTTAATTTTTATTTTAAACTCCTTTTAGAAATATCAAAGTGGTGGCAACAGGGACAATGCAAAACAGGGAGTGGTTAGAAAGGCAGCCAACTCCTTGGAGGGCTGCACTCACTCTTCTCCCTCACACATTTCCGTCTGTCTCAGCCCCTCCCTCATTCTTCCCCCGAATTTCTTTACCTCTTTTACCTTTAAACATAACTGGAGGTTATCTCTGGGTAGGGAAGTCAAGTACTTTTAAGGAAGGATGGGATAAGCAAAGAAGAAAACTGAAAGATGTAATAGTCTGAACTAATATAACCGGATTGGCTTTTATGAGGCCCTGATGGGTGCAGGGGATCTGGAGGAAGGAATGTAGAGGCAGGATGTATGAACTGAGGTGATCTGGGCAGTAACTAGGTAAATTCACAACTGATATTCTTTATCTTCTCCAGGAAACATATCCAAAAGTCATTAGCTATGAGAATAAAAGGCAAGAATCGAGAGCTTTAACCTTTTCAACTTCCTTAATTTCTCTAATTCAAATATTCAAGTGTTAAAGACAGGAATCTTGGCTGAAACACCTACATGAACAAATAATAAGGGAAAAAAACTTTTTTGTATAAACACTAGTAATTTAGCCACAGGGAAACCAAAAATGTGCAAATAGTAACTTAAATCACAGACTTGGTATTATAAATGATCCTAAAAAACAAACCTAAAAGGAATTTGAGATAGCTATAATGAAAATTTGAATGTTCCTATTATATTCTAACCATGACTAAACACCCTATCTTTAACTTTAGGGGAAAATAATGAAGAGGAACAGAAACATAGAGAAAGAGGGAGAACAAAAAATAAGAGGATACAAAGGAATATTGGTAGAAACTAATAATGTGAATAGAATTCTATCTTAGCAGAAACACAGAACTAAACTTAAAGCAACCTAAAGAACTGGGGCTTTGCTCCCCACTGGCACTGAGGCTTTATCCTTCAGGGCTGGTACAAATTATACCAATAATATTATGGAACACAATGAGCCCCAACATTATTTTCAAGCTGTATGTGTACTTACATTTTGTTAATATTATTACCTGACTTCAATTTTTCTAGGTGAATGAGAAAAGGATGACCTATAATTTCAATTACTGTCCTTTGTGAATCAAATCCATGAAACTTTAAAGAAAGAGAAGATAAAAGTAAATTCCTGTTGTACTTATCTATGCCAAATGACTTGGCCAAGGCCATAGCTGAAGCAGGCTAGGGATCAGAGACCCTGAATTGCTTGCTACTTAATACCTGTTCTGCTCCAGGCAACTCTGAAACTCTTGCTTTGATAGTTCAAGGCTAAAAGTCAGTTTTGATGGTTTGCCAGAGGTAACATTTTTTAAATTAATCACTTCGTACAGCAATGCTTCTTCAGGAAAATGATCAAATGTAATTCCAAACTGTCCTGAAGTCCCAGCTCATTCTCATGTATGGTTCTAGGAGTTAAAATTCATTCAGCAGCATCATGAAGAAATTTTTTTACCGTTAAGGCAAGTTTTCTCATTTTCAATCAACTAACGTATTATACAGCACAGTACAATAGCGACACAAGAAATGAAAGCATATTCTTCTGAGATAATTGGAATTCTAGTTGGAAAGGGAAATTAAACTAAAGATAAAGAAACACACTGTTTGGATCTTGTGCTCATAGATAGAAAGAATTAATATTGTGAAAATGACCATCCTACCCAAAGTAATTTATAGACTCAGTGCAATCCCCATCAAAATACCAAAGGCATTTTTCAATGAACTACAGCAAACAATCCTAAAATTCATATGGAACCACAAAAGACCCCAAATAGCCAAAGCAGTCCTGAGAAAGAAGAATAAAACAGGGAGGATTATGCTCCCTGACTTCCAGCTCTACTACAAAGCTACAGTAATCACAACAGTTTGGTACTGGCACAAGAACAGACCCATAGATCAGTGGAACAGAATAGAGAACCCAGATATAAACCCAAGCACATATGGTTAATCAATATACAATAAAGGAGCCACGAATATACTCTGGGGATAAGACAGCCTCTTCAACAACTAGTGTTGGCAAAACTGGACAACTACATGTAAGAGAATGAAACTAGATTACTGTCTGACTCCATACACAAAAGTAAACTTGAAATGGATCAAAGACCTGAATATAAGTCATGAAACCACAAAACTCTAAGAAGAAAACATAGGCAAAAATCTCTTGAATGTAAGTATGAATAATATTTTCCTGGACACATCTCCTCGAGCAAGGGAAACAAAATCAGAAGTGAACAAGTGGTACTACATCAAACTGAAGAGCTTCTGTATAGCAAAAGACACCATTAGCAGAACAAAAAGGCATCCTACAGTATGGGAGAATATATTTGTAAAGGACTCATCTGATACGGGATTAACATCCAAAATACATAAAGATGCCTTAACACCCAAAAAAAACAAATAAATGGGCAAAGGATCTCATATGGCTTAACACCCAAAAAACAAATAAATGGGCAGAGGATCTGAACAGACACTTCTCCAAAGAAGAAATACAAATGGCCAACAGGCATGTGAAAAGATGCTCCACATTGCTAATCATCAGGAATGCAAATCAAAACCACAATGAGATATCACCTCACACCAGTTAGGATGACCAATATAGAAAAGAATAGGAACAACAAATGCTGGTGAGGATGCGAAGAAAGGGGAACCCTCCTACATTGCTGGTGGGAATGCAAACTAGTTCAACCATTGTGGAAAGCAGTATGGAGGTTCCTCAAAAAACTAAAAATAGAAATACAATTCACTCAGTAATTCCACTTCTAGGAATTTACCCAAAGCAAACAAAATCCCTGATTCAAAAAGATATATGCACCCCTATGTTTACTGCCACACTATTTCCAATAGTCAAGATGTGGAAGCAATCTAAGTGTTCATCAATAGATGATGAACGGATAAAGAAGATGTGGTACATATACACAGTGGAATATTATTCAGCCATAAAAAAAATCCTGCCATTTGCAACAATATGGATGGATCTAGAGGATATTATGTTCAGTGAAATAAGTCAGGTGGACAAAGACAAATACCATATGATTTCACTTATTTGTAGAACATAAAAACAAAGCAAAACAGGGGGGAACAAAACAGCTATAGACTCATAGACACTGAGAAGTGACCAGTGGTTAGTTACCAAAGGGGAGGGTTTGGGGCAAGTAGTGGCGGAGGATGAGGGGGGACAAAGAGGCACAATAATTCACAATCACAATATAAGTTGTTTACGGGGATGGTAGTACAGTACAGAGAATATAGCCAGTGATTCTGTAGCATCGTTTTACGTTCATACATAGTAACCACACTAGAGGATTTAATAATACGGTTAACTGTTGAATCACTGTGTTGTACATTTGAAACCAAAATAAGATTGTATATCAATGATACTTCAATAAAAAATACACTGTTTGGTACTGAGCATTAATATAGCAGGAAATTAAAGATTAAAAACTAGAGTGGACCAGAAAAGTCAAAAGCAGTTTTATGAAAAAGGTGGAAGGAACATAATGAGATTCGAGCTGAGAGAGAGAATCAGTAAGGTTTGAAAAAAACAAGGAAAGTAAGCATTACAGGTGAGGGAGAAAATCAGTAATAAAGGCAGGAAAAAAGTAAAAGAGAACACAGTATTAGGGCTGGGGATGAAGGTTAGTGTAAGGTATAAATAACCAGTTTAAGTAAAGTAGGCATTTGTTAAGAAACCTGGTGGAATACATAGGGTAAGTCTGTTACACAGAAAGCTCTGAATGCCAAGAAGACCAGCATAAACCTAAAGAGTCTGTCAATGAGAGTCACAACTGGTTATTGATCAGAGAAGCAGCGGCATGACTATCTTCAGGAAGTTTCACCACAGCACAGAGGTGGTGGAGTCATTTGTGTGTGAGTGATGAGAACCTCAACCAGAATAACAGCGTCCATTTAGGAAGCATTCAAAAATATTTACTCAAACTCTTAATTGTTGTCATGTGCATGTGAATAAGACATTACTGGTCCACAGAAACAGTGAGATAATAAATGTTGTTTTGAGCTTCTAAATTTTAGGGTAATGTATTATAGCAATAGATAACTACTGCAGAGGAGAAGCCAGCAAAGGGGACACAAGTAAGGTTAGAAAGGCAGGAGGTGAACTGACAAATACACTGCCATGGAAAACAAGGAGGGGGAGGGAAGTTTCAAGCAGAGGTGGGTAGATACTCAGGGTCAGACGTAAAAGAGGAATACAGGATGAGGAAAGCTAAAAAAATGTTCCTGAATTTGGCATTGTTCACAACTAATTAAAATGAGATAATGTACAAGGAACTGCTTAGAATATATGATGATCTAATTGTTTCTTTCTTAAGAGGGGAATGGTAGGGAAGTAGTAAAAACAGGTGATAGATATCACAAATTTAAATAATTTACATTCCTAATCTATGGGTCAACTAATAACTGATTGTCTAATGAAAAGTGTAAGTCTCACATATAGTAGTATGTTTTAAAAATATACTTCTGTTTTGATCTAATATCTTAACTTTAGTCCTATACTCTCCCCATAACAAAATAAGAAGCTGCATTTTCAGACCTCCATCCCTTCACCTACCACATGGTGCTAAATTATTATTTCCATGTTTGCCATCCCCACTACATGTGCATTCCTCCAAAACAGGGACTGTTACTTACTCATCGTTGAAGCCTCTATACCTACAGCAATACCAAATCCATAGTAGATGTTCAGTTGCTAATTGAAAATGCCTGAATGTAGCAGAAAAACAATGTCTTTCCAAACATATTCATAGATCATAGATCACTTTTGAGGAAATAGGATTTTTCATCCATTTCTGTGTTGTTGGATAATATCTCTTCACTGTAATTCCCTACACAGCACTGTCCCATTTGTCCACCTTAAAAAACTAGTTGAGGTTCTTCTCTCATGTATGTTCGTTCTCTTCTGTATTTTTCTACAGATTCCACAGATACCTCTAATGTTAAAAAGACATTTAAGTGTCCTTTTCCTATCTGAATTAATAATATTCAGTAAAGTAAACTGAGTGTTTTGCTCCAAAGATGAATCCCCAGAAAATAAAATGAAAATAATAATTAAAGGCAGAAAGATAAGTTAGGATAGTATAGACACCATTTGCACAAGTGGTTCCTATGTCAGCTTTTGCATGAGTCTCCTGGGTTTCAGTGTTTTCATTTCTGTAAATTCAACTGCACTCCAGGAACAGTCCTAACTAATTAAACCCTCCATCTCAATTATACTGAAAGAACAATCCTGAATCCATATTCTTTCATGTCTTGCTTCCCAGATCATTCCAAATTCTGTGTAAGAATGTCAGAATACTTTTTTCACCATCTAAAATTCCATTTTCTCTTGCCCTCAAATTGATAATTGCCTTAATGAAGCAACTAAGAGGTTATTTTAGAAGAAACATCAGGAGAAGCATGAGAAATAAGAAAATGAGGTAAAGTCATTAAAAAATTAATATTTAAATAAACATCAGTTGCTCAACTTTTTAAAAGCCTGCCCAAAGAACAAAGCACATTTTTAAATTTGAAGTAGTCCTGATACACCAAATTAATCTATAAGTCTGCCCCTTGAAACAGACATGGGCTACTACCAATGTCAAGGAGTTACAATCAGGACAAATTCTTACATTGAAAATGTCTGTGGGCATTCACACAGAACAGCTGCCACCCAGGATGACTAAAATAACACCAATTAGATGTAATTGAATTAAAGGACCACACCAGGTTTGTAATTCAATTTGTCCTATGTGGTTTGGGCTTGGGTTTTCTTTTCCCTCCAGCAAACCACAGTTTGAAAACCTCATCAAATGGGAAGTACAAAGGAGTAAGAACATATAATGCAAATATTTAGCATGAATAATTTACATAAAATTTACTTCAACAGTTTAGACAAAAAAAATTTTTAAGTCTGAATGCAACAAGCAAAGCACTTATTTAAGCTTCTTTAAGGATCTTATTCACTAAAACTTCTTACTGCCAGTTTCTCACTCTCATAATCTATCCTAGCTGTAAAGTGAGTTTTGTTTCTTTCTAGTTTCCTAACTTTACACACTATTTACCTAAAAGTATAGAGTATATTCCAGGTTAGATGGAAGGCCACTTTAAGAGTTCAGTCCAAAATCCTTAGCATCCTAAATGAGAGTCAAGGCCATTTTTACCACAGTGGATATTTTCAGCAGCCTCAGATATGGTTGATTACACACTTCTGATAGATGTGGCCAATTACACTGTCATCACTGTGTTGGTAATTTGATTTCTATAGGTCTAGCCAACACAGAATTGTCCCTAGAAGAATGTTTAGATAAGATGTCCTATAATTAACCAATCCCATCCCCCACTAGTACTCATAGCAGTAGGGATCTACGCATACAAGGCAATTTGATCACTGAAGCATTTTAAGGAAAAGAGTTAGGTTTAGAAATCTAGTGTTGCCTCTTACCATGTCCTTTCCATTAAAAGTCATGGGTTTCAAGCAAAATTTGAGGTGAAGTTTCCAAATGAGTAGGCTGCACAATCAGTTCTCAATTCATGCCATGATAATAGTCCCACATAAAACTAAAGGGTCTGATAGAATTAAAAGGCTTCATTTCAGAAAATCCTGTTTAACAAGATTTCTCTGATAATTATGGTTTAGGCAGTGCACAGCAATAGGAGTGTGTATCAACTTTATGACCGGTCAGGAAACAAATTTACCTTTCTTTAACACCGATTACCCATGAAGTATTTGGATTCTTGCATACATTAAAAAGTCTTTTTGCCCTGGAAAGAGAACATATGAAAACTTCTATTGAGACACTCTTGCCTCTACAGTTTTTTACTATGGCAGACACAGACATGAAAGGCAACTAGCCAAGCAACTCTTCCTTGCACAACAAACACTCCAGAACACACCACCAGCCTATTCCCTCTGAAGTCTACATCAATTCAAAATGTCTTGCCTTGGCTGAGACTGGTCTTAAGCATAACATTCCAGAGTAGTTTACCTATTGCATTATAAACATGACCATTCCATTTCAGCATAGGTTATATGTAGAACAAGTTTCATATGTGTTATAAATAATTTGTGAAATATACTCTGAAAATTGTGGTCTTCCCTAAGTTTAAACTTCTTAGGTTGTTCAGATAGTAAAGTTATTAATCACATCAAATCATGAGGGAAAATATTTTTTTAATCTCATTTTAACAATATTAGTATTGAGGAGACACAATTTCTCTAAATTAAGAGAACTTAGCTTTCAGTCTTCTGCCTGCTGACAACACCTGAAGTATACCATAAATCTTCCTGAAAGAGGCCGAGAAGGACTACCAGCTAATTATAGGGGTCTCATGTATAAACCAGATGCTGAATACAAGACAGTTAAGATTATTGCCAGCTAGAACATGCATAAGGCACTCAAACTATCTTGGAAGCCTAATCATTATTTTTATGCCAGAAAAAAAAACTGTGGTTCCATTCTTAAAGGTAGAAGAATACACTAATGTGGCAATGTTAGCTTCAATCTTAAAACTCATTCACAAAGTCACTTCTACAACTTTAAAAGGTTTGCCTCCACTAATTTAAATAAATCTCAAATTATATAGCCATGTAATGTACATATAACATACAACAGTCATACAGAACAAAAAGTGTCTGAGGGGCAGTCTAGAATACATTAACAACTGTGTATTCAAGACCCAGATCAAATCTTACCTATTATTATTATTTATCTATTATTTTCTATAATGCCATTAAACTGCCTTTATTTTAATAGCAATTTATTTTTAAGTGCAAAGATGCAATTTGCAAGGTATGTCCATGGTATCCTCTCTAATTGCCCTTCCTGTTGCCCTTCTTGGTTACTTAACTGGTTTGAATTCTAAAGCTCAAGAAGAATCAAAAAAGTAACCCTTTTTTACCTGCAAAGCCATATTCCAAGGCCAACTCTACTAAGTCTACAGATAGAAAGAAAACATGCTCTACTGGCATAAGAAGTATAACAACCTTAAATTTGAAACTAACCAAACACCAGCCATCTTTTAAAATTCATATGAAACTGCTGAATAAGGAAACAGACCCTTCCTTACTATATCAGTTCAAAATGTCTTGCCTCAGCTGAGACTGGTCTGAAGCATTCCAGAGTAGTTTACCTGATGAGTTATAAACATGACCATTCCATTTCAGCATAGGTTATATGTAGAACAAGTTTCATATGTGTTTATAAATACTTTGTGAAATATACATTTTTAAAATTGTAATCTTAATTTTTCACATCACAGCAGAATAGTCTCCAGATGGAGAAAATACACAGCAAACATTGCTGGACTTCATGCAATCATGTGTCAGTTCCATTACCAGTTGGACATTGAGCTTTGAAAGATTTTGAAAGACTTCTCACACCCCCGGGGTGACATAAATTTGGAAAGAAGTAAAATGAGAAAAGAATGTATTTCTTTAAACTTTTCTCTCAAATGAATATTTCCTTTTGTCTACAACTGTTTCATCTTTAAAGAGAAAGTGTCCTGGTGTTTTGCATCAATCAGAAGAATGGGTATTTTTCAAGGAAGTTAGGAGTCTTTTCCATGATTTTATAACAAAAAGCAACCAATCACAAGAAGGTGAAAGTGGTATTCAGGAAGAGAACCTGACCCAGGGACTCCACAGAAAGGGTTGGAATTCAAGACAAGTAGCAAATTTTACATATGATCCTCTTTTCTAAGGTTATCTAAATGACAGAACTCATGAAGAATACCTGAACAAACATAAAAATACAAATATACACACAAAAAAAAAGGTGGATTAAGAGGTGGATCACTAACTTTTGCAAAAGGCAGCAAATAATGCAGAACATTAGAATTGAAAAGATAGATGATTGATAGACAGATAGATAGATAGATAATCAAGGCTCATTAATTTATATGGAATCTTTATGGGGAAGCACAAAATAACTGGTAGTGGTTCTCATTATCTCACAGAACATCCCTAGGTAAGTTAAGAGTTAGAAATAATCTACTACATGTTACAGATAGAAAAATTTAAGAGCAAGGGGTGACCTACAACCACACAGGGAGTCAGTGATAGGCTGGGACTGATTGCCCCATTCCTGACTCCTTTAACCCCTTCTTCCTGGTATATGATAGTACTTCTTAAATCTTTAATAACTTAAAAGCACGTAAGTACACACATCTCTCAACTACTTTCTCAGAACCTCCCTGTTTGACTCAGTCCTACATTTCTTAGCTTTACATAAGTTTAAAAAAATATTCAGATTCTAGTAGTCTAATTTAGTTAAGCCTACAGTTTGGTGGTAATAATACTTGATAGTTATGAAGTCCTTTAAATATTTACTTTGATAGTTATGAAGTCCTTTAATATTTACTAAAATTAAGTGATCATTATTAAATATTTTTCAAGGAAGAGTGACAAGTAACACAAGTTTCACCTCTTTCAATATTATTAAATTATTTATATTCAGATTAACTACAAACTAAATCAGCACAGAAAAGCTTCAGTTTATCAGAATGTACTCTGAAATAAAACTGTCTATAACTAAAGAGTACCCAGAACTGTAAAAGCCCTAGAAGACCACCTAACCCCCTCATTTTACAGATTTCAAATTTGCTTCTTGAATTAATTTAGGAATGTAAATTAAGTGCTAAACAGAAGCAATTGAGGAGGGAGGACTTAAGCATATGGAAAAAGGAAACACAGATGTATACATACTGCAAAAAAAGCCCTGGTTATATTTAATTTCCAGCGATGCCAATAATTAGGGGGAGGGGTGTAGGGGAGTGGGTGTTAATGTCAGCAATGTCCTTTGAACTGGGTCCAATAGTGTTTCTGAGGCAGTCTAATTTTAAGGAGAACATTCCTCACCCAGCCGGCAATTACAATCTTCTTCTTTATTTAATTGGCATAAGAATCAATACTTACTTGCTGTAATTTTTCCTCTTTCATCTTCCATATTGTCCATATGCGATTACCAAGAAAGCAGGAAAAGGTCAAGCTAGCCCTAAAGATGATGCTATGTGGTAGATGCTGAAAAAATGTGATAAATCATCTGTATGTACGAACATGAAAAGATCACCAAGATGTACTGTAGAATCTAAAAGGCAAAGTTGCTGAATGAGAGGCAGTAAGTGTGACACTTTTTGTGAGGAAAGTACACACAAACCAATACTATATGTCTCTCATAAACCCATTTATCTACCCATACATCTCTTCCTAAGTCAATGCATAGAAAAAGGTCTGAATGATAGACTCCAAAATGAAAACAACTGTCATTCTCTGTTGTTGGTGATGAGGTAAATGGGATTACAGATGATGGTAGTGAGGACAATGTCAAAGTAGCCTTTGTATGTACTCTGAAATGTTTGAATATTTTACTATATTACTTTTCCATAATAAAAAATAAATTTTAAAAAGAATAAGATGTGTGCAAAAAGGACAAAAATCAATCAGGAATATACAAAGGTTTGGTATTAGCATGCCTAGGAACAAGCATGAGAGGACTCTGCTTCCTTGTGAACTCTAGGTAAAGAGCTGTTTTCCTTCATTCAGTTTATTCCTTAAATTCACTGTCTCTGGCCCTATCCTGATGACTCTTTTTTTTTAAGTATAGTTGATATACACTACTGTATTAGTTTAATGTATACAACACAGTGATTCAACAGTTACACACATTATTAAATCCTCACCCCAACTAGTGCAGTTACTATGTCAACATATACTAACTATATATATTTTCTCCATGATGCACTTCCATCCCCATGACAAACTTGTATTGTGATTGAGATTTTTGTGCTTCTTTATCCCCCTCATTGGCCCCATCCACCCACTCCAACCCCTCCCCCATGGTAACACCAGTTACTTCTCAGTGTCTATGAGTCTACTACTCTTTTGCTCATTTTGTTTTGTTTTACATTCCATATGTAAGTGAAATCATATGTAAGTGTATTTGTCAACAATGCATCAGTGTGATGGCTCGTCGTCCTGTGGGTTCTTATCCATTCTTTACTCCCTTGGAAAGTGAAATTAGGCAGGAGTAGTTGGTAGATGAGGGTAATGAGTCTTTTCTTAATTCTTAAATTTACTATACCAGGAATCTACTATGGCTTTTCTCTATTCTCCAGCTATAAAAATAACAGCTGGCTTTGACTATCTGTATTAATAGGAAGGAGACATTCATTTAACAAAGTTATAAACCAGTTTCATCACTGCTCTGGTTCCAGTACCTTCTGAAATCAAGTCCTTCCTCCTGGTTGGCCTCAGGGGGCAGTAGTCTGCCTACTAATCTGAACCCTGCTCTAATGGTTGCCCCTATTGCCTGGTTCTGTGCACATGGCTTGTTTCTTGTGTCCTATTTTGTATCTCTGTAAAGTCTTGGTTTCCTCAACTCCTCCAAACAAGCAGCTTATCATAAAGGAAGAGGATTCTGTGTGTATGGAGCAAGGAACAGTACGATCAAAATCACGAGGAGATAGCAAGTTCAGGGAACTATAAGGAAGCTGGTGGGGCAAAAGTAAACGTATATGTGTGTTTGGCAACAGAGAATGGGGCTGGTGGGAAATTGTGGCAGAAAATGAGGCGAGAATAAGTCAATTGAGTCCAGATTGTGAAACGCTTACATGACAAGCTAAGGAGTTTAGACTTTATCCCTTGAGAGTACTGGGAACCCATAAAAAGTTTTTCAAGTCAGAGAATGAAATGATTAGATCTGTCTTTAAAGAAAGAGATTTGACAGCAGTATGGAGGATAGACTGGAAAATGGAAAGCCGGAAAGTACATGCCCAGCTCTCCTAAGAATTAAAATGAGAGAGGAAAAAGACCTAAGCAGGGCAGTGGCTATGAGGTTGTAGGAACAAAGAGGAAACAGACATATTCAAAAGCAATTTGGGAGACAGAAGAAATGAGACTTGTTGATAGATTGGTTGTGGAGACTAAGAACATAAGGACTCAAGATGAATGTGAGGTTTCCAACTGAGAGGATGTAGAGGCCAGTAAAGAAGATATACAGGAAGAGAAGGAGTGTTTACAGAGTGTGTAGAAAATGAGTTTTGGATTTGCTGAACTACAAACCAGATTATCAGCTCTTAGTAAACTCCAAAAGGATAAGGACCTTGATTGCTGATTTTCTCTATACTGCACCTAGTGCAATGCCGTTTGCATTTAATTCAAGTTTGTGAGGATGGTGATAACGCTGACCAATCCCAGGATAATTGAGACTTGACAGCATTTAAGATACCTCTTCAAAGTGCCTGTGTAGAAAGGAAATATGAGACAAGCTGCTTTGCTTTACTTTTTTGTCAAATTTCTTCTTTAGTAGTTTCCAAAATAAATTTCCAATAATAATAGGGCTTCTAACAAGAAGGTCTACTACTAAGAGCAGCCTGCGGCAGACCATAATACCTTTCATGACTTCACATTCTACACATTCCAATAATCAAGCCACATCACCTTTAATTCTCTTTCTAGTTCAGGAACCTGTACTACCACTTAAGATCCTAAAACTTGCCACACCCCGTGGTCAAACATAATCAAAGCCATTTAAACAATCTTGAAAAAAAACAAAAAACAAAAACACTGCTGTTTTATTTGAAAAACCTTAAGGGGGGCCAGACATAGAAAAAAAAAACAGCATTTTTTTCTGGCTAATGTCGTTGTGCAATGTTTTCTGGAGTTTGCCTTGTAGACATGTTGAAATCATAAGTAAATAAATCAGCTCCAACAACACAAAGAAACAATGTTCCCTTCCCCCTTGGACACCTGAAGGAGAAAATGGCATCTTCTCCATGATGTGAACACACTTTGGAGCTGCTTTGTTTTTAATCCTCTGCCAAATTAAATTTTAGTTTTATTTAAATCTCAGTAACCACAGTAAATTTGAAATCTTTGACAAGTAAATGCTTTCTTTGTCACCAGAATCCCACCCATTTTCATTTCTAACTCCAGGAACTTAACTAAGATTCAATAATACCTGTACTGCTGATCTCTTTTTATAAGGAAGAAAATAAATACACTATAAATTAAGTATATTTCCTGACATTCACAAGTTAGTCTTCATGTGATAAATTATGGCTAAGAAAAATTGTATCTTTTCTGTCCATCCTCTAAAAATATAAATATTCATGTTCTGTATGGGAAAGAACAGCATAGCATAAGAAGTCAGAAGACCTGTGCTCAAGTCTCATTCACTTCATTCAGTTGGCTGTGAAATGTTAGTCAGGCAACTGAAATTTGGTTTCCTTATATATAAAAGTTAGGGAAATAGACTGGATGGTTTTTAAAGGCCACTCTCTCACACTTTAAAATTCTGATTCTTAAGACCAAGGCTATTATGTGATTTTTTAATTTAATACATGGAAAGTAGTCACTCAAAAAAATATTCCTAAGAAAACAACCAGTTTTTTTGGTAAAATGGAATAAAATTTAGAAATTTCCTAATCCTCAAAGCTCTGAAACTATATTCCAAGAGTTTATTTATTGGAAAGGTTCTACACTTTAAAGAAAAAGATTGCAAACTACTAATCTAATCCAACTCTTGTCATTACAGACAAAGAAACTGAGATCAGGATGGGAAGAAGAAACATAACACACACATAAAATACCATGCAGCAAATAACACGATGGCAAGAGAAAAAGCATCATAATAAATTTAAAAAGAAATGGAGATATTAAATTGCCTTTTAAAAAAACTGTGTATATGTACAAACACATTTTTCAGGGTAATAAACTCATTGCATCACTTTCACTAAAAAATTATTCCATCAGTATTCAAATAATACAAAATGTACCATGAAAAATGCCACAAATGATCCAAAATCTCACCACTGAGAAATATTCAGTCTTAACATTTACTGAATATCACTCCTGACAGCTAGTCACATATACAGATGGGTAAACAGAAATAAATTTATTATTTCTGGGATAAGAGTATACTCACCTTTAAAAATTGTTTTTTAAATCAATTTTAATTATAATCAAAATTAACAGAAGCTAAAATGAAACTGGAGACATTTTAAACCTTAGATAAATGCTTCTTCACTCAAAAAACATTAATTGTAAAAAAAAATCCCTGTTTAAGAAAAACGATTAAAAAAAAACCATAAGGAGTAGATTAATATTGCCTTAAAAACTACTTTAAATTTTACACAGCACTGGCTGAATTGTTGCTATGGAAGATAGGGAGATCAATAATTTCCATTTCTCAGCCACCTACCTCCCAATTTGTGTTTTATTTTGCCATAATGCGTAATACTTAACAGTCTGCTTGTTACCATGGGTTCTATGGTTCGTGTGGTTCCTAAATCTTAGATTTATATATAAATTTAATTTCACTAGTATAGTATTAATATATAATATTTAATACCCATATCAGTTTTTATTTCATTCATATAGTATTTATTAATAATTAGCTTTTAATAATCACTATCAGTTTTTATTTTGATTCATCTCTTCATTGGCTAAACTTTAACAAGGAGGTTTTTTAGGAAGACCTCACAGATGCTATCCTCTGGGTTCCTTCACATTTGAGGACTATTTGACTGTTGCCTTTGTTCCCCAGCAACAACTTGGCTAGACCACAATTCTTGGCTCATACGTTCTTTTATGAGAACTTTGTTGACTCTGTCCCTCCAGTATTGCACTTTGTTGCGGAAAAGTCTGAGACCAAACTAATTTTCTCTCTTGTAGATGACTTTTGCTTTTGTAGGAGTGACTAAAAAGTTTTTCTTCAGTAACAATTGGGATATGAGTTGATGCTGATTCTTCTTTACCAATTTCAGTCTGTAGTGTATCTTTTTGATCTGCAGGTTCAGATTTTCATTTCAGTGGAGTTTTCTGTATCAATTCTCTAAAAACTGTTAAGTTCCATTTGTCGGGTCTTCTTCATAGATATCAGTAATCCTTTCCTTGACCCATCTTTGTGCCACATCTATCATTGTTAACCAATTTGCATTAATCTACCTTTTACCCCTGTGTTTACTGTGATTATTTCAAGCTTTTGCTCTAAATCTTTACATTTTCAGCCGTCTCAATTCTACTCCTTACTGGTTCTGTATCACTTGCTAGATGGTGTTGTTCTAGTCCTTCAGTGGTTGAATTTAATTTTAAAAATTTTCTAGTATTTAATTTGTTTCCTTAACTATACAATCTCATTTTTCATCAACATTGAATGCATTTTAAAAATTTTATTTATTATTTGTATACATACATTGTGTGTGATTCTATGTGTATGTGTGTATACATAGATTTTTTTATTGCCTTTCTATTTCTTTTTATTGAAGTATAGTTGGGATAGAACATTATATTACTTTCAGGATACATAGTGATTTGACATTTATATACATTATTAAATGCTCACCATGATTAAGTGCAGTTACCATCTGAAACGATACAAAGTTATTACAATATTACTGACTATATTCTCTAAGCTGTAGTTTACATCTCTGTGACATTTATTTTATAATTGGAAGTTTGTACTTCTTGATCCCCTTCTCTTATTTCACCTATCCACCCTGACCCACCCTTCAGGCAATCACCAGTTTGTTCTTGGTGTTTATGAATCTGTTTTGTTTTGTTCATTTGTTTTACTTTTTTAGATTCCACCTATAAGTAAAACCATGTCTTTGTCTTTCTCTGACTTATTTCACTTAGCATAATACCCTCCAGGCCCATCCATTTTGTTGAAAATGGAAAGCTTTTACTCCTTTTATGGCTGAGTAATATTCCAGCATTATATACATGTATACATACACCACCTCTCCTTTATCCATTCATCCAGCAATGGATACTTACATATGTTGGCTACTGTAAATAATGTTGCAATGACTGTATATATTCATATACATTTATATATCTTTTTAAATTAGTGTTTTCATTTTCTTTGAGTAAATACCCAAAAGTGAAACTGCTACACTGTATGGTCTCTCCATTTTGAATTTTTTAAGGAATCTCCATACTGTTTACCATACTGGTGGCACCAATTCACATTCCCACCAACAGAGCACAGAGGTTCTTTTTCTCCACATCCTTGCCAGCACTTGTTATTTCTTGTCTTTTTGATAATAGCCATTTTGACAGGTAAGATGACATCTCATTGTGGTTTTGATTTCCATTTCCCTGATGATTAGTAATGTTGAGCATCTTTCCATATGTCTGCTAGACATCTATATGTTTTCTTTGGAAAATTGTCTATTGAGACCCTCTGCTTATTATTCAATTGGATTGTTTGTTTTTTGGTGTTGAGCAGAATGAGTTTTTTATATATTTTTAATATTAACCCCTTATTGGATATATCATTTGCAAATATCTAATCCTATACAGTAGGTTGCCTTTTTGCTTTGTTGATAGCTTCCTAACAAAACAAAGGCTTTTTAATTTGATGTAGTCCTACTTATTTTTGCTTTTACTGCCCTTGTCTGAAGAGAGAGACCCAAAAAATATTGTTAGGCCCAATGTTCGAGTTCACTGTCTGTTTTTTCTTTTAGGCTTCAGGTCTTTAATCCACTTATGAGTTTACTTATAACACAGTAGTCCAATTTCATGCTTTTGCATGTAGCTGTCCAGTTTTCCCAGCACCATTTATTGAAGAGACAAGTCTTTTCCCCATTGAACACTATTGCCTCCTTTGTTGTACATTAACTGGCCATATAAGTATGGCTTTATTTCTGGATTTTCTACTCTGTTCTGTTGATACATGTGTCTATTTTAATGCTAGTACCATACTGTTTTGATTACTATAGCTTTGTAGTATACTTTAAATCAGGGAGTATGATACCTCCAGCTTTGCTCTTCTTTCTCAAGGTTGCTTTGGCTATTTGGGGTCTTTTGTGGTGGTTTTGTAACAAATTTTAGAATTACTTGTTCTGGTTCTGTGAAAAATGCCATTGGAATTTTGATACTGGATTGCCAAAACTGTGGATTGCTTTGGGTAGTATGGACACTTTAATAATATTAATTCTTCCAGTCCACAAGCATAGTATATCTTCCCATTTATTTGTGCCATCTTCACTTTCTTCCACAAGTGTCTTATAAATTTCAATGTACAGACCTTACACCTCCCTGGTTAAATTTATTCCTATGTATTTTATTCTTTTTGATACAATTGTAAATGGGACTGTTTTCTTAATTTCTCTTTTTACTAGTTCATTATTAGTGTATAGAAATGCAACAGATTTCTGTAGATTGATTTGTATCTTGCAAGTTCACTGAATTCAGTTATTAGCTCTATAGTATTAGGTGTTAGGTGGAATATTTAGGGTTTTCTATATATAGTATCATGTCATCTACAAATAGTGACTTCTTTCTTACCAGTTTTGATCCTTTTATTTATTTTTCTTGTCTGACTGCTGTGCTTAGAACTTCCAGTACCATGTTGAATAAAAGGTGTTTTGCTTCCTGATCTTAAAAGAAAAGCTTTCAATTTTTCACCATTGAGTATATTAGCTCTGGGTCTGTCATATATGGCCTTTATTATGTCGAAGTGTGTTTGTTCTCTCTGTAACCACTTTGTTGAGAGTTTTTATCACAAATTGATGTTAAATTTTGTCAAACCACCTTTTCTGCATCTATTGAGATGATCATATAAATTTTACCCTTCATTTTGTTAATGTGGTATATCACATTTATTTAATTTTTCATGATTTGATAAAAGCCCAAAAGGCTTTTATACACTAAAATTTTTAATACCTTTCTGTTGTATTCAGTGATATTTTTCCAGTTTGCTTATCTAAATTTCCTAGACATTTTCATAATGAACATACATACATATTACTTGTACACTGATACTGATAGACACATACACATATATGTGTGTTATAAATGTATTTTGAAGAAAAAGTGTATTTCTAGGGAAAAAAATATTGAGAACAGGGGAGGTAACATAATTTGCCTTAGCAAGTTATTGGTAGGACTACATCACTTGAATATACTTTGCTGTTTCCAAGATGTTTCCTGTGTCTGAGACAGAAATGCACAGGAATGTGAGTGAAAACCTCTCCTACTTTCTTCCTCACTGATTTTTGTTCTTCTGTTTCAATGTTAATCAAGTATGGATCTCATATAATTTGTGTATTAACACTGCATCTAGACAAGGAAATTTCAGAGTCTGGCAAATTGTTGATTAATATGTCTATGGTCCAACCAATATTCTTGAAAACAAATTCCTCTTAAATTTATTTCTTAGATATATCATGGGTATATTGATATACCTATACTGATTCTGATGCTATCAAATTCCTAAATTCTTGGGACAGGGTCCTGGAACAGAAACCTATTTTTACAAAGTGAAAGAGAAAAACTATAGGCTCTTCTGAAATGTTGAGCTGAAAAAAACAAGAACCTTCACTGAAAGTTAAGAAAACAAATGTGATTAATAGAGAAAATCACAAAAGATTTGAATTTTTTAAGGAAGAGATGAAATGATATCATAGAAAGAACAAGCAAAGTTGAGTCAAACCATTCCTGAATTTGAGTCTCAGCTCCTACCAAGCTGTGTGACTTTGCCTAAGTTATTTAACATCTCTGAACTTTATTCTTCATCTGCTCAATATAGGTGAATAGTATTTATTTCTGTGTAAGTAGCATATATTACTATAAAATTTATAAAGTGATTTATTAAAAAGTCTTATTCTTGGTAGGAATAGACAAATACATAATTGATAAAAATTTTAGTTGTCAAAATATATATATATCCTAGAAAGAAGACACAGCATGATAACTTTTGACTGTTTTATAAACTAATCTTTCATCAACCAATAACACTTAGAGATAAATAAGCATATTTATCCCTGGGCTGTCTTTATTTTTCAATACTTACATAAATTTCAAAAGAAAGTATTGACCAAAGGAACCCAGGAGAATCAACCAGAAAACATTCTGAAAGTCTGAAAATCATAATCTAAATTCCAGGATCAATAACATTGGAAACTGATTCCCTATTTTACACATATAAATCTTAAAGGGTTGCAGAATAAAAAATAAAAATGAAGATTCTAGAATTCAAATAATACAAGAAATGTTACTTATAATAGATTCATATAAAAAAAGGTAATGTGAAAAACTGACTATAATAAATGATGTAGCAAATAACTCCTGAAACATAAGAGAAAAATTCATGATAAATTTAGAGAAAGAGCAGAAAGGTAATGGAGAATAAAGAGTTTTCAAGGAAATATTAAGAAGCTACCTTACCAATCTAGGAAGTTCCTTTTAAGTGTCCAGAACATTCTAACAAAGAAAACTGAAATTAATAGTTGCGTTTAATAAATCCTGGTTTTATAGTTCAGCGATGCAGGTTAAATTAGATGGACACTTTTAAGGAGAATACACTAGTAAAAAACGTTTTTACTAAAACAAGAGCTGGCACATCTTCAAAAAAGTATTGAGACTTCATTCAATTGATTCCAGCTCCATTCAACCCTCCAACACAATTGCAGAAGCCTGTCCCAAGTTAGAATAGGGATAAATGGAAAAAGGAAAATTTTTTACTGTAGCTTTTATCTGAATTTCCAGTTGCCTGTGATCAGTCTTGATTTTCTACCATGTTTATTTGACAAGCACTTGGTGGTAAAACTAGATACCAAATTCTTCCTTCAGAAAACCAATGTGGATGGCTTCTCTGTATTTTTCATCTTTTTTACAAGAGAGTACCTCTTTGTGGCAGCACGAGATCTCATATAGCTGTATAAGACATTCTGCTGCCTAGTCAGACTAGGCATTCAACAGTTAATTTCACCTCTCAATGCTCTATTGGATTAAGAGTTATTGGAATATTCAGCCAATCTGAAGACAGGAAAGAAAATCAATGTATAAAGAAAATCATCATCATCAAATAAAAATACAGCCTCATGTACAGAGCTCTATGCTAAGCATTATGCAAAATAAACAGATATGATCCCTGCCTTCCAGAAGCCTCCATGCTAGAGCAGATCGCATCGACACAGACGTATAAACAGACATTCACAACGTAGAACAGAGACATGAGGGCTGCCAGTAGGGCAGAAATATATCAACAAGAGCTAAATATTTACAAAATGTGAGAGATTTATTATGTGCAATGTTTTTTGTATAATACATAGAATAATCTCTGGAATTGGTGAGGGTTAAGATACAGTTCTTTTGTTTCCTGATCCTACTCTATCTCTGACTCCTCATGTAACCTTAGGTTTTAATCTTACAGTGAATATTTGTTGCCCTATGAAGACAAAATGATAGCATTTAAATTTCTTCTAGGTTGCAGACATTGTAAGTGCATAAACTCATGAAAATATAGCATAGAAAATGATTATGATTTATAATGAAGTGAATCAGGACAGAAATTAAGTTTTTAAATCCCTTATCAAAAATACTCACATAATATACTTAATGATGCCAAGTTAACCATTTGGGGACATGAACTTTTGAAATAGCTGATCTGAACTTTTGGTTAGAGACAGGGAATCTGAGTATTATAAATGGTATACTCATTCCCCAGCACATGGTATCTGATTTATTTCTCTGAAACTCCCTCTGGGCATTTTCATCTCTTTGTTCCTTTTCTCCAGTTTCTTTTCACCTTTCCTTGTCCTCCTCTAACTCTGGGGTCTATAGATATGAAATAGATATAAGAAGCTCCCCAAATACTGGGAGGGACGAGGGCCTTTTCCTATCCATTTTCAAAAAAGGTGGGAGCCTATTTTTTAAATAGCTTAAATACTTGATAAAAAGAAAGACTGTGATAAGAGACAGCGTGGATTACCTGGGCTCTCGTCACAGTAAATACCTTTCAGTCCCTCCAGCAGGCCCTTTTACATCCAAGTACTTTACACCATTTGGATCATCATTTCACTCAGTCATTCCAGCTTTACCAAGTCCACACCTGCTCACCTCTGTTCACTGGGGGAACAGAAGTTAACCTTGAGTTTTGCTTCTGTACTTTTCCTTATATATGTTCACAGCCTCCTGGGTCTCTCCACCCACAGTGACACTTACTACATCCTATTTTATTCACTTGATAACTCGTCTCTTTCCTCCGCAAGATGGAAAGGTCCATGTACACAGGGAGTAGGACTTCTATTTATCACCAGCTCTAACACAACACCTGGCACATGGTAGGCATTTAATGAAATGACTAAGCCAATCACCTGACCAAAACAACTAAAATATGTTCTATACCTCTAGAGCAATGCTGCCCAACAGAGCTTTCTGCAGTAGCAGAAATGTTCACTACCTGTGCAGTCCAGTACAATAGCCACACAGTCATGTGTGGCTGTGAGCACTTGAAATGTAACTAGTGCAACTGAATTTTTTATTTAATGGTCATTCTTTTTTAGAGTAGCTATGGTTAACATATTGGACAGTGTAGCTTTAGAATCACAGTGGGAATATAAAATACCACACATGACTCAGTTTGCTTATATTGTTTCCATACATTGAGAGTTAAAGCATAGTTTGCTTAAATAATTAAAATTTCCAAAGTGAAATTTCTCTTAAAAGAGTATGTATTTTGAAGGCAGGAATTTTTCCTTGCTCGTCATCATCTTATACATAGTCGGTATTTTAAAACATTGGTCAGTTGAACTGAATGGAGATACCAACTGCTCAAATTTAAAGACTGGTGCCTTTCCTTTTCTTTCCAGTTTAAGAGTAGCAGGTAAAACTAAAAAACCAACAATTGCCATTAAAAAAACAAAAAGATGTTATGTTACCTGGACTGGGTGTACTCCGCAAGCAGCTACCTAAGTCTTTACTTTCAGAAAAGGAACTAAGGAAAGAAGATTCCTAAATATGGCCCACATCTCCACCTCGGCTCCCTCTCTGACCATGTTATTTTCTTTGCTAAAAGCCTCTTGCCCCAACCCCATCTTAATCAGTCCAAGTTCTAGAGGTACTGCAATGTCTAGTTCACACGGTCCTCCTTCATGATGTATTCACCTGGACGCAAAAGGATGGGATCTGTCTTCTCAGGGCATTCAGTTCTGCTTCATTCTATAGATGTCTGTCACATTCATGAAATACAATTTAGAATTTAATGTCTCACTTTTTTGAACTATCAACAATATCTATATACACTGTTTCATTTTTATCATCACAAATGCTGAAAATTAAAAGTTTTCTTGGGTTGAGTCAAACATCTTTTACATATTAGGCTATTTCTTGATTTGGTGTATCTTCAAGTCCTAAATATATATTGCTTTGTTGTGAGCCAGCCATAAGCAGTAACAGTATCACATTTATATTTCTGGATCTAAGATACGTGCATCAATGTGGGATAGCTGGCAACAAAATTCTTCCCATTTCTGAATACAGACTTTCATGGAATTTTCTTCTGTCCTTTTTTAAGCAAACACCAAACAAGCAAATGTGAATTTTACTAGAGAAAGACAAGAAATACAATTAACTGTTTATGCTCAATTGTATCCTCACTTAAGCTCAACAACTTATTTCATTTTAACTATTTCTCACTCCA
This sequence comes from Manis pentadactyla, assembly GCF_030020395.1. Classification (NCBI taxonomy): domain Eukaryota; kingdom Metazoa; phylum Chordata; class Mammalia; order Pholidota; family Manidae; genus Manis; species Manis pentadactyla. Next base: position 33,379,420 of record NC_080029.1, read on the forward strand.
ACTACTCCACATCTTTTCTCCTCTCTCCTTTCTCCTCAATCCTAGCAAATGGCTTTACATTTTTTAATGAGATATTTGAGGTCATGTCATATATCCTCCTTCAGCATCTTTGCTCTCTACCAGAAAGCTCCCCTGTACGTGGGCCTATCTTTTGTCCTGTTTCTCCTATGATCTCAAAATATTCCCTCCCAATGTCAGTATCTCAGCCCATACACTTGATCTCCTTCTTTCCAGACTCCTCCAAATCTGTCAGTCAACCCCCTACTCCCCAATATCTTCTTTCTCTCCTTCACCAAAGGATCCTTTACGTCTGCCTAAAAATATGTTCATTTTCCGATTTAAAAGAAAAAAGTCTCTTTTCACCGTAGTACTCCTACAGCTAACATTTCATCTCTCTACTGCTCACCTTCTAAACCTTGAAAGAGTAGTTCATGATAAGTTCATTTTTCATAATGTATTTATTCCTTAACTTCCTGGGTATCCATATCATTCCTCCCATATCATTGTATAAAAAACTATCTTCTCAAAGGCTATCTACCTCAAAACCACCAAACCTAGTCACCTTTTCTTAATCCTCACCTATTACCAACTAAACTCTTACAAAAATTCTTTCACCTCTTGGATTCCACATCACATGCTCATCTAGAGCGCAAACATACCAGGCAGCACTTACACTTACAAAATGTCTATCATTTCCCTCACTCATAAGACACAGGAAAACAAGCAACAGACTCATAAGTGGGGAATTAGCACAGAGAATGTCACTTCTCAGGTGAGCTCAGAAAGAGTATATAATCTTGGCACATTTCATAACAGCTTCTATGATGTTTAAATAGAAAGAAAAATATAATTAATTTGCATTAACAGGTTCCTATAACAAATTTTCCCAAAATTCAGGGGGTTCTTTTTGCAGAAAGGCCCTTCATTTCACAGTGAAGCCTTTGGTGGACAATGGTAGAAACTGCAGGGACAGCAGACGCTGCAACAGGTGCAGTGAAACTGGGTCACAGTGTAAGACAGCACAGTGTCCTGATTCCTTTCTTCTTCTTTGACCACTCTTGATAACATTTTTTCATATTCAAACCCCAAAGCATACATTTCTGAAGGCTTCATCGTCAATCTTCTCGTTTCTCTTCCTTACCTTTCTGTGGGCCCCTACACATTCACCTCAAGCACTTAATAATCTTCCTAATTCCCAGAGCCAGCTCCTCCTCCTAATATTCCTCTTTCTGTTAATGACACCACTGCTGCCCTAGTTACCCAGTTACATGTCTTCCTTAAATTCTTTCTTTTCCTTTACTTTCCACATAGAATCATGGCTTGGTTCTGCTAATTTCTGTCTACCAAATGCTTCTCCTTTCTTTTCCATTTCCACTGCTACACCTTATGTCAGGCCCTTATTATTTTTCACTTGGGCCTCTGCAATGGCCTTTTCATTTCAATTCTTAGCTCTAATTTCTCCCTACTCCATTGTATCCTTCTAGTCAACCATCCTAAATCACAGCTTTTAGCTCTTGTCACTGTTAAAAAGCATTCATGGACTTCCCTCCCGTCTACAAAATAAAGTCCAAAATCTTCAGTTCATTTTTAAAACCGTCCATGATCTAGCTTCAAGCTTTACTTCCCATTTTTTCTCCCACCTCTCTTCCGTAAAATCTCTGCTTCACCCAACCTCAGCTACTCCCTGTTCCTATGTTCACATCTCCAGCTATGCTCCAGCTTTGCTCATGCTTTTTTCTTTGCCAAAAGCCTAACTCTAACCCCAGTCCCATCTTAATCTGTCACCTCTACATATATTACAATGTCCAGTTCATATGCCCCCCTTCACAGCATTCATCTTGATAAAAGGATGGGATCTGGCTTATCTAAAGAGTCCACTCGGATGATCCATGCTGCTTTGTCCTCCAGACGTTTGTATATGTATGCTCTCTCCCTTACTAGACAGTAAGCTCTCTGAAGACAGAAACAACATCTTAAGCACCTTGCTTTTTCTGCAGTGCTTAGCATAGTATCCTATAGTAGATGGGACTAAAATATGTATTGAATTAATGAAGTCTCACAAAACAGCTAATGTAACTACATTCAGTTTAAGATGGCAAAGAACATCAGGTTCAGAAATAGTTCTGTGTTGAAAAACAAGTTTTGCTTTTAGAATCCTCAGAGAACTCTGAAGTTGCACTCTGCCAAAAAGATCATTGCATGTAGGGCTCCTGACAATATTAGATACCCTAAATATCTTCAACTATTTCTGTTTCTTGACGAGCGTCTTTCCTTCTTTCCCATTCCACCCTCCTCCTCCTCTTTTTCCTTCTTACCCGTTCTTCAAAGGACATCTTTACTCCACCTCATTAATATAAGGTTATGATGTCACTTTTTTCCTCTTGAAGACAGCAGCTGATATCATCTGCTCTTCCTCAAAAGGTGGTGGACAGGGCCAAATTTCAAGATGTCACTTAGAAACAAGTTTAGACCACAGGATGCACATCTTCTTGCAGTAATATGTTAGTAATTTTTATGAGCACTGGCTCTATTCATGTACATGTCAGAATGTATGACAGTTTAATATTACTTCTCCCCATATATCTATCTGATCACTTACTAATATTGCAGAAACACTTCACTCATTCTTCCATGCATAGATTTTATCTGCTTAAAATCTCACTCAAGTATATACTTTGTTATTAACAATGATACTTTAAAATGATACTTTGAAAATTTTGGATAACTTCTAGTTATCATTTTCTTTATAAATGAAGCCAGGGAGAATTTTTTATAAATGAAGCCTTTGATTTGGGCAACATTTGGTTACATGAGGAAATGACTGTTGAATCTTTTATGATGGCACTGGTATTATAGTATCAACAGAAACTACAGTAGCAACAAAAATTAAAACAATTCTGGAATTAAAGCCGTGGAAAGAGTGACTAATACTTTTATTCTCGTCTTTATTTATCCCAGTGAAGAACTTTTTAAAAATATCTGTACATTCATTTAACCATTCTAATTGCATTTGGAAATATTTATTGCTTTTACCAACATTTGTAAATCACATGGGGTTTTTTTTGTTCAAAAGAACATGAGGCACAGAAATGTTTCCATATGCTGGAAAATGGTTCCATCATTTTAATAAGGGGGGGAATGTGGTAATAACAATTCAGCTATAGAAGGTGCCCTTATGAAAATGAGACACATTTAGGGTTAACTGTAAACAACTTTGCAGTCACATGAGTTCACCTCACAAAAGAACAGAATAATGTAAAGTCAATTATAATTTACAGAAGTTTAAAAAATGCTACAATGGCTAAAATATAATTTAATATTCTAAATTCAGATCAACTTGAACTCTCACCTATTGATAAAGAGGCCAACTCTTTTGTAACTCTAATGATCATGTATATGATCAAGCAGGAGGACAGGTTCCAACTTTTAAAACTTTTAATCATTCTTATTCCTCTCTGTCCAGGCCTTTTAAACCAAGAAAACCATAAGCTTTATGAAAAAATGGATGTTACATTAAAGGCTAAAGACAGTTGCCTTATTTTGGCTATTAAATAATTGAATATTCAACTTCTATCTTCTGAAAATATTCATAAAAATTTCACTTGACAATACCCCACTACCACAAAAGAAAGAAAAAGGCCAAAAGCCCTTTGACAACCAGAACATACTGTTATTATACAGCCTCACCCAACTCCAGTCCAAATAAGTGATAGTAACTTCAATGGACACCAAACCACAGGCTACCAGCTGCATATACTGTAAGCAAATTTACCACCAAAAGAAAAATACCAGAATGCTGCATGCTGAATAGCATTTATCTCTAGACCCCAATTCCTATTGCAAGAGATCTATACTCTTTCTACTCTGTCCCAGAAGATATCCAGAGTTCACTGTCTATTTGTAGGAAATATGGAGACAACATTTCTATGACCAAAGACATTCAGAATGTCCTCTAAACCAAACTCAACCCTGGGTGATTGTAGTACCAACTAAGCCTCAGGCAACTACATTTCTCAAAAGGGTCACATCTACAAATGTTCCTGTAGACTGTAACAAATTTCTCTGGGCTTATGTATATTTGGATTGCAACAGGAATACTAACCTATATGTCCAATTTAGTATTTAATCTAAATACAATTCAAAAGACAGAGAGCTCTTCCTTAACTGATGGAACAACTACTTACCTAATTTTGTCATAGTGGTCATATTCTTTACAATCAGTATTCATTTCTGAAAAATATGTTTCCTGTAGTTGTAAATGTTTTGCTGGGCTATGTGAAGTTCTCTAAAATAGGAGAGTTAAGTAAAGAATGTGTTTCCTAAATATCTTATTGAAGACATTGCTTTTTAGGCAGCAGGTTTTTCCACTGTCATATATATATATATACCAGTATACATGGTAATTTAAGTGTTAAATATCAGTGACTACCTGATATATAAACAAATGAAGACAAAGTATTTTTGTTTTTTAAGACCAAATATTTGCTTTTCTACAAAAAAAGTCTTAAGCTTGATTGAATGTTCTTAAATTGAATCAAGTCTTATCTCCCAAGTAATTTGTTTCAAACAAAACAGTTTCATTCTAAAAATGATCTGTATTTTAATCAGTAATTCTAAGAGTCACATTACTGATATGACTCTCCCATAGTAATTCTGATTATAGGAACAGCAACTATTTTTTGGTAACTAAAGGAAAAACAAAGAAGAAAGCACAGACATACAAAGACACAAATATTTAATGAAACACCAACCATGGCCAGACACCAAAATGGGAGCTAAGCATACAAGGTAAATGAAGCCTATAATTGATTTGATGACATTACTATATTTTTCTCATATCAAAAGAGCTATCCATATTGCCATTCATCCATAATGAAAGAGAAACATGCCTCACAAAAACTCTCTCCTAACTCTGGCAACAATCTGCTCCTCTATTCAAGAGGCTAAATCAATTTGCTTCGAACAAAACAGTTTCATTCTAAAAATGATCTGTATTTTAATCAATAATTCTAAGAGTCACATTACTGATATGACTCTCCCATTGTAATTCCTCTATGGGAATTACTATATGTCTTTGGGTGATTTTACTATTTATGGTTCATGCTTGCTGTGCATTCAGTCCTGGGAATATATAGTACATATGGTATTACAATGATGATGGTGATGGTGATGATCATAGCAATAGCTAATACTTATTAAGCATTTATTTAATTTATTCAATTCTGGATACTGCTCTAAGCACTGCATTTATTATTTAGTCAAATCCTCATAATACCCCATGGGGTGTTAGGTGTGACAGAGCGAGTATTAAAAGACAACTGCTTAATTTAAAAATATTAGATCAAATTCAGGGACTTAAATACATCAAATTAAGAAATCTACTTTTACTTCTTAATTCTTCTATCTAGAACCATAGGTAACAGCTTAATTATAAAATACATCACTGTGTGTTTAACTTGTAACAACCTGCTCTTCAGCAGAATATCTGCAAAGGTAGGACAAGACCAGTGATAGGGAAGAGAAAAGAACAGTCATCCCCTCCCTCTTTAAACCTGTGTCAAAAAAGAAAAGTACAAAGTAAATTTGTATTATCAAATGATTTATACCAAAGACTTCAGTCTGAACTCTTTTAACTTGTGATGCAATTTAAGATTTAGGAATTAATTTCTTCAGTTGTTTTTTCCACTGAGAAGATTTAACAATGTTTTCCCTTTCCTACTCCTTTCTATTTAATTTTCCAAAAATAACCATTCATCTGACTAAAAGGTTGAATGGGAAAGAAGTATTTTCATATTCCCCAAAAGGTATCCCTAAATTCAAATCAGGATACTCCACTGGGTTGAGAATTCCAAAACTCCATTAATACCTTCAAATCCCAAATTTACTATGAATCTCAAGACTGCAGCCTCTAAAGGGGGCCAAAGGAGCTCTTCCTTCCCCCAAGGGGCCTATTCAGGAGGATATCTCTCTTTTCATAATCCTGAAATGGAGTGAATCTAACAGACCCCTTTGGGGAAAATCCTAACTGCAACAATTCTTAACCTTTTAAAAGCCATAGATCTCTTTGATAATCTTGTGAAGGCTATGAACTTTCTTCCCAGAGAAATTCTCTTAAGAACATACATATAAAATTTTACACAATCTCTCAAGTTTCATAGGCTTACTGAAGCCCAGTCATGGATTTCAATTTTAAAATCTTGGTCTATTTTCCTTATCAGTTACCTACCCTTCTGTATCACAGGAGCTCAGGATCATATATCAAAATAACAGAGTGAAATTTTTTGAAGAAAAATCAATTGAAAGAAAAATGTTAAATGTTCCAAGATGAAAGTGGTACTTGGCAATGTGGGGTATCACTAACCTGGTTGTACACCAAAAGGTTTCACCAAATGACATGAGTGAGGCCATCTAGAAGTTACCATGGTCTTACTATGCACAAACTACATTATTCTCTCAGATTCACACTACTGATTGACACTTTCTTGCTTTAGATATTTCAGTACCACTTAAACAATGGAAAATTTGACATTCTAATATACTCATATTTTCCTTTACTATTTCTGATTCATATCTGAAAGACAGTTTAGCTTTTGTTGTTTTTTATTGTTGATTTTATGATTTAGCTGTCAAGAGTTGGAGAGAAAGGAGGTCTTGCTTTTCCCTTGTCTACAATGAGTACACCTAAACAAATATTTTAATATAGTAATACATTCAAGCTATGTAAGATCCTTTCTTTCTCTTAGGTGAAAAAGGGCTCCCTGGTCTATCCAACAATCACAGTGACTCTGAAATACATCTTTGCATCTCCAGGACCTACTCCTAATCCACTAGATGAGGAGATTAAGAGACTCTACCAACTATCTAATAATCTGCAAGGTCCATAACGGCAGGGCTCTGAGTGGTTTTGGTCCCTGTACTATGGCCAGTGCTTCATGCCTGGCAGTTAGTTGGTACTGAAAAACTACAATTTTCATGCAATGATGAAATGCAGCTACTAGTTCAATCACTAAGTATGTAAGCCTGGCAAGTTGCTAAACATCTCCAAGACAGATAATTTATCTAAAAAAGGAATAATAACCTTCATAGAGCTATTACTAAGATTGAATAAGATCAAGTCCATAAAGAACAGAATAGTAGTAACAAAAATACTATAATTATCCTTTAATGACCTATATTTTAAGGTCTATCAGAATGAATATAGCTGAGTTTTTTAACATGACTACATTATAAATTGATGTGATTCAAAATATTTTTATGACCACATTTTTATAAAATCAATAATAATAGGCAAAAAACCACATAGGAACAGAAATATTAAATACAGAGATGAAGAGGGGGGAAAACTCATAAATAAGGCAATGTTTTGAAAGAAAATAACTTCCTTATATATTTGTGGCTTAAAACATAACTAATACTTTCCAAATGACAAACCTGACACAAACATAACAACTGGAAAATTTATTTTTGCTAAAATTATTATCCAGCTCTGTCAAAAAAAAAATCCTTACTTCTTAAGGGCACGTACTCTAAGATGAAAATGTCTTGGTGCTGAAAAAAGAGTCCATGAAAAAAAAAAGTGCTTTAGTTTTCTTTTTCCCTGTGGTACAGGTTTCTTTAAAAACTAAGTTTAAAGCGCCATCTACTGTGTCTGTTAGGATCACCTCACTTTTGTTGGTTTTATCGCAAAATGCTGCAGAAATGCAAAATGAAGCAAAGTTAGAATCAGTTACTTTAAAATTATATTCGAAAGAAGTTAAAGATGGTGTGCTTTTTTATATTTATATTTTTTATACAATATAGATGTAAATGCCTACTACACTGTACGTGTGTGTGTGTGTGTGTGTGTGTGTGTGTGTGTGTGTATACACCCACATTCTCATACCTGAGCAATCATTTTTCCTGTTTTCTTTTCACTTTCTTCTCAAGTAGGCCTGAACTTATGATAAGATAAGCATCACAGAGGACCAAAATGCTTATTTCTATACGTTAGAGGGACAAGTAATGACAAGAGCAAATTTTTATGGAGGGCTTACTTTGTATCAAGTAGTGTCTTAAGCGCTTTTCACTAAATATCTCACGTAATCTTCACAAAAACACTTTGAGACAGGTGCCATTTCTATTATCTCTGTATTACAGGTAAAAAAAATTAGGCACAAATTACAAAATACTTTCCCCAAGGTAACACAGCTTATAAGTGACCAAACTATGATTTGAACCCAGACATTTGGCTCCAACCATCTCTTAACCATGATACTTTTACTATCAGTGAGTTCAAATTATTATAAATCACACTTCTATCATTAGAACTGCATAGGACAAACTCTGCATCCTGTTTTACTTCAATACATTCTAACATCATTCTACCTTTAGGCTTTTTTTGGTATGTTTCTATTGTTAGGAGGTATTTTTATAGAGAGAGAAACTTGTTAAAATACCTTGATCATACTCTGGAGATTCTAATTTGATACATTTGATTTGGAATTTGAAAGCTTTGTTTTTAGCAAGTTCCCTCCAAAGACTCTGACGCAGCCCACCTGGGATCCTGCATTTAGAACCATGGAGTTTTAAGACATATTCTATTTGGGGGCTACCCATCTGCTCTTAGGTTAGAAGTTCTCCTGACTTTTCTCTTATTTTAGAGTTTAAATACAGAGTACTAGGAAGGCAAAACTCTGTCACAAATTAAAACATATGAAGGAATGAGGGATTTTGTGTTTTTACTGACTTTCAATATACAGAAGCATACATAGTAAATGGAAATAGTAAATGGTAAATGGAAAATATTTTGTTTGTTTAATAATCTCAGAAGAATAAGGAAGAAATGCAATAAGCCTCACTAGCTGTTTCTGTACACAAACTTGTTGCTGACCCTCCAGGTAACTTATTTTCAGTGGTTTTCAAAAGTTGCTCAAGTAATTCTCATTGAGGGGGAAAAGGAAAGGCAAAGATTCAGCACCATTCCCATCCCACCCTCACTTAATTAAAATAAAGTTTCCATAGATAAAGTTTGAAAACCACTGACTTATACTCCACTAATGCTGGTATTTGGTTCGCATGGATGTAGCATGCAAATAAAACCAAGTATCTTGAGCCAAGGGACTGTGACTCATTGTCCTTTTAAAGTAAATGGATGGATGGATGTGTGGGTGGATATAGATGGCCAGTCCACAGCTCCTGTGAGGGTGACTATCTTATTTATCAACCCACAGGGTCTTTTCATTACACAGATATAGGTTTTAGTGAGAAAATATTAAAGTATTAAAGGAATCTCCAGTTCCTACACAACCTCCTGTTTCTTCCCTAAGAGTACACTTGGGGGACACAGAGCTCTAAAATTTTTTAGAGAAGGTCACTTGTAAACATGGTGTGCTTGTAATGTAATGAAATTGGTGTTTTAATAAGCCTCTATAACTTACATATCTAAATGAGTGACATTCGTGAAATAAATCGACCAAGAACTCATTCTAATGGAAATCCTGTCATCTACAACAACATGATCAACTTGGAGGACAGTGCACTACGTGAAATAAGCCAGACTAAGAAAATTGCTGTATGAGCTCACTTACATGTGGAATCTACAAAAGCAAACTCCTAGAAACAGAGAGTAGAATGGTGGTTAGCTGGGGTGGGGGAAATGGGAAGATCCTGGTCAAAGGGTACAAGATTTCAGTTATGAAATGAGTAAGTTCCAGGATCTGATGCACAGCATGATGGCTACAGATAATAATATTGTGTTGCATTAAAAATATGCTAAAAGTAAATCTTAAGTGTTTTTACACATATAAAAAATAGCAACTACATGAAATGATGGGTATATTCATTAACTTGATTGTCATAATCATTTCACAATGTATACATATTTCAAATCATAACATTGTATACCTTAAATATATACAGCTTTATTTGTCAATTATACCTTAATAAAGCTGGGGGAAAAAACAAAGCAAGTCATCTAAAGATTTTAAAAACTTACTCTAATACTACTATTACACAAATATTCCTGCAATTTCTCCTTGGTAATTTCCTTCAGAAATTTTGGAATAACAAAAGAAAATTAGTTTTATTACTTTATATGTAATTTGTATTTAAATTTTCTTTAGTTTGATCAGTCATCTTTTTCCTAATACTAGATTCTAAATGACCATTGACTGTATCAAAAATAAAAAAATATTCTAAAAAATAAAGACTTGCCACCACAGAAAAGAGTCAGAAGAATGTACTATTCTAATAGCTATTCCCCAAAAAAGGAGCATGCATAAAATGAGTATATAATCTTCCGTGACCATTTCAAGGGAAGCAGTACATATTTGGATGTACACAGCTGGCATTAAAAAAGAAATTCAGACACTGTATTTTTTAAATCACTACACTTTATAATTACAGCTATTGCGGCAGTGCTTTTCATTTTCTGTATATCAAAATGTTCTGTGCCCTAAGTCTTCCTTTCACAAGAAGAATCAAAACCAAGCCCTCTATAGGGGCTCCAGTCCGGCTCTTGGAGGATTTGGCAGGCTTGGTAACTCCAGTATATTGACATTACTCCTACTACTTCACATAGACCTTCACTTCAAGGGTGGTGTGTCTTCCACCACATTGCCCAATTCTTCCACTATTCCAAATACTCTGAAGAAGCTTCCCAGAAATCCCCATTTGGATCAGCAAAAATATTTTGGTGTCATCAGCAGATTTCACCATTTCCTTCTGGAGTCATTAAAACATTAAACAAGCACGATCTTGGTATCAACCCTTGGAGTTCCTCCTATTAACCTCTCTCCAGCTGAAGTCAAGCCATCCTCTGCTATGTTGTATTCCCATCATAGGATCAGGATGTGTTTATTTGCTAAAAGTTAAACTTGGATGGATATTTTTTAACTGAAAGTTGCAAAATGCATTACGAAAGCAAAGGGAAAAAATTCCCAAAGGGAAAGCCAAAGAAACCAGAAAGAGGAACAGCTTCTGCTTGAGTTGTCTTATCTAAGCACTTAAACGACCTCATATTCAACTGATTCTAAAACCTTGACAGAATTTTGACCTTGGCCCTCCAATTATTTATTTCTTTTATAATTGTACGAGAAACCTTATTAAGCACATTTGGAAATTCTATATGAATTATAACCAGCAGGTTCAACTATTTTGTTAGCTTTTTCCTCTGTTTATTATACTTGAAGGGAAAAAAGCAAACAGTCCTTACCTAGAAAGTGGAAAAGCAAATAGTTTTCTCCTCAAACTGGTCTGTACTCTGAACAAGCGAATCACTCACTCTCTTTTATTCAAGTGCAAATCTGTTTGAAGCTTTGATGCTGCTTTCCCAGCCAGCTCTCTGCAGCTGCATAAAAGATGAGCTGTGAGAATGAAAACTAGATCTGGGCTAAAAAACAATACTGTCCATATGCAAACTCATTCAGAAAGTAGTGAGGCTTCTACACAACCCTTCCCATTTCTTCCATTCTAGCTTACCCCTAGCCCAAAGGAGGAGGTACTGTACCAGACCACACCCAATCCTGTTTAAAACAACAACTTGTCATATGTAAGCAGGGGAAAGATAAGGTTCCTAGACAACCCCCTCCCATTCCTGACACAGCATCTGAGGTGTTCTCAGGATCAACCTTCAGCTCAAGGCTAGACAGAATGAGGCAGGGTCAATGGAGCGAATAGGAAGACCCTCACAGGTGTCTTAAGTTGACTGTGGACAAAGAGACTGGCAGAGGCACAACAGCAGCAAGCAGAATCTACTTTACCTCTCTCACCCCAGGCAAAAGCAAAGCAAAAACCTTTCCCTAAAAAAGCCAGATCTGCTGTAGACTTTCGGAAAGTCTGGCAGCCCATCAGTCTACATGTAAGAGTGTCAGGTAACCTTATTATCCCAGCAATCTACTTAGACCAACAGTGAACCACAAAATTGAGAAAGTTCACCATCAAAATCAAACTCTGCTAGGATCAGAAGGGTATTCTCAAGGGTTTTTACTCAGATGTCATTATAACTCCATGTTATTTTTAATACTGTTCTTTGGATTTTGCCCCACACAGAATTCCCAAGTCACAGGAGGACCATGAACAATGTCCAGATGTATAAAATGCAAAAATACTTCCCTCCTACTTGTGGATTCCAAGATAAACACCACAAGAAGCACGTGTTACTAAACTCAGAGCTCATTCCAAATTCAATACTGCATCATGTGCACAGTGCAGGGTTTAAAAAACAAAAATTCACAAATACTCTACACGGTTCATAAGTCAGTCTTGGGCAAGCATATGACCACGTAATAAGGAAACATGAATTGGAGAGCAGGGGTAAAGGGTGAGAACAGCTTCAGTCATGGCCTTTCCCAGAAAATTGGTGCTATTTTCGGTGAACACTTGTATAATATGGGACATAGATGAAAGAAGAAACAGTATTTTTCTTTTTTTTCTACTGATGGCCCTCAATTCCAAAACCACCCAGCAAACAGGAAAACCCTACAAAGATTTCAAAATCCCTAGCTAAGCCATATACAAATATTATTAAATACACACACACACACACACACACACACACACACACAGAGGTAATGAATACCTAAATGTCTGGCTGGCCAGCCCAGACAGAATCCTTTTGACCTATAAAACTTGGTTCTGGACAGAGTACATGGAACTTTTAGGAGGCAGGGAAACAGGACATTCAGGTCATGTGAAAGGACCTCTACATTATTTTTATTATGTTTCAAAAACTAAAGTAAAAAAGAGATGGATAGATGAACAGATAGTGGAGAAATAGTTTGGCTAACTGAATGAGTTCAGTTTTTCTCTCAGCATGTATCCTAAGGAAAAACTTCTAATAAATTAAGACTGGAAAATGTTTACTGAAATATCTTGACTTCTTAAAATTATGCAACATTTCACAGAATAAAATAATATATATCCTACATAGGCCATGAAGCATAATGATAAAATACCTATCTATGAATCCATCATCCAACTTATTGATTAGAACATTCCCAATCCCAATGAAATTATGCATGGAGCCCTCCTGAATCCCATCTTCCTTCCTCCTTCCCAATGATCATCACTACTCTGAATTGTGCATTTATTTACTCTTGCCTTTTATAAAAATAGGTTTTACCACAGCTGATTGGAGTGTTCAAATGCATCTGATAATCCCCCCTTTGCATAGGCTTCCACACTGAGAAGAAAAAAAGAGTAAAGTTCTTACCTCAATGCATGAAAAAAGTAATTGCCTGTTTGTCTATCTTCTCTCAAGATCAGGAGTTATGTCTTATTTGCTGTAACTTCCCAGTAACTTGCAGAGTGATAGGCACAGAATGAGTGCCAAATGATTATTTTTCAACTAATTTTTCAAATTACAGCCAAAATACGCTAAATGTTTCACAGTCAGAGCTGGTCAACAACGACAGTATTGCTCTTTTGACCATTTCCTTTCTTCAATGACAGACTTCCTATCCCCAGTCACTGGCTCAATTCTACCAATTATCTCCCTAGTCTGCAAATCAAAGTAAGTCACTACATCACCTCATCACACACTAGATATAACCTTAGGAGGCACTGTAATTGTCAAATGAGACTATTTCCCCAGGAGTCGTACAGTCTGGGATTATTACATTAATGCTTAATTTAGTAGTAATTGAGCTATACTTAACTACAAGATGCCTGTAAGACACAGAAGCATCAATTGTTTCCTACTGGAGGACAGCATCGTCTACAAAGCAAACTATTATCAGATTGACTGAGAAGTCCCTGCTGTTTGACAGCAGAGTTTCACAACTACCTTAAAATATCTTTACATTATGTACTGAACACAAGTCTCTAGGGGGCTGTGTTCTGAAGAATAAGCCTACACCCTCAGTTATGTCACCATTATGCAATATACTCATAACAAATTTTTCCATCAGTCCAGAAGAACAAAACTGACAACTAACGCTGCTTCAGATTAAAATTATATTGTGTGACCTCCCCAAAAATTATCAGTGTTAGAAAACATTTCTGACTCAGCTCTTCCTTCTGATCAAAGCACAAGATTAAGATTGAGAATATCTAAAATATCACTCTGGGTATGGAGAGGAGTCAGGAGGGAATGCCTAAAGAACTTAAACCAAACATAAGACATCAATCTTAAGAGGCAACTGCATTGTTATTCCAAAGGATTTAATAGCTTTACTTTAGAAAACAAAGTTTAGGAAACTGCTTACATAAATAAGTGTTCTCTCTAGTTTGGAATTAGTTCTTATATTGCAAAAAACTAAAATTAAAAAAATCATAAAGCACTGGAGCACACTACTTTACAAAACCCACATCTTCTCGTGTAACACAGCTGAGAAGCCTTGGTCAAGAATCCAAACTGATTTTGATAGACCATTCCAGGGAAAAACCTTGAGAAGGTGAACATCCTTCTCAGGAGGCTTTTAGTGCTCTATTTCAAACAACTAATGCCAAAAAGAAAAAAAACCCTATGTATGCTCATTATTTGCCAGATACGACCATTTAATTTATCTCAGCCGACTTGAAAAATACTTTCACTGTTACCACTGCTCTCTGATATCAAGCTGAAGGTATGGTAGAGAGACTGAAACTATTCTCGAATGCACTGCTGGGAGAGACTGTTCAAGGTGGACAAGTGATCACAACCACGTCAGTGTGACATTCATCAAAGCCATCTACCTGCTCAATTACTAACAGGGAAACATCTCCACTCAGACAGTAACAGAGACACATTCGACTTTCTCCACCCACTTCCCCCCCAACCTAAATATGAATTTTGTAGCCAAAGGGTTACGCTCATCTACCTAAAGTCAAAGAAAGACAATAGTTCATAGCACTATGATGCTGATCGATTATGAGGGCATTTCTCTGATGGTGACTTGACAAACAGAATTACTGTCATCCCTGCTGTGACCAGGTGGTCCTTTATTGTTTTTTGTTTTTATTTTTACCTATATTTCTAAGGACTACCTTGCCTGAGCCCCAAAAAAGGAAACTATTCTTTTATCACTATCCTGCCCCACAGCATTTCTCTACTACTTAGTAACTAGGAAACACAGACAGTAGGAAGAAGGCATGTTACCTGCTAAGAGGACATTGTTTCATTCTTAGTTTCACTTTATTGGTCCCCTTTAATTGCAGTCCATCCATACTGGCTGAGGGAAGAGCGCTGAGTATCAGTAAAAGACAATTGTCAGCACCCTGTTCAGCCCCTTGGTGGCCACCTACCTGAGACAATCAAGCACACACACTGCAATACATCTAAGCCACCTTATTTCATCATGTTGTAAATATTGGACTTACATGAATAAATTTACTTGTGCATCAAAAGAGGCAAGAAAGAGAAACAACAGAATGGGAGAAGATACTTGAAAATCAAATATTCACCATTGTGGAGAAACACCTAATGCCTTGTACACAGGCATCCTTGACAGTGGTGTGCTACAGTGGAGGAGGGTGTGTGGTGCTGTTGGGAAATTCTTCAAAGTCAGAACCCTGAATTCTACAAAGAGCCAGGAAACCTGTTAGACTCTAGTCAAAAGGCTTGCTGAAATCCCCATCTGATCCTATACACTCAACACCTTGAAGGATCCCCCTCACGCCTCCCCTACAACACGGTCACTGATAAACACTAAGTAATGAACCGCATCCTCTGGATTCCTGAATAACTAGCCCTAGAGAAGCTCATTTTCTAATATGTTCATAAGAATACAATTTTTTTTAATTCCAGAAGAAATTTTCTCCAATAGGGGAATGAAATACAGGATATAAAACAAACAAAACTAAAATCAAAAAGTATTATTTTCCATATTATTTAACATAATGTACAAAGATGGGGTCAAGTTTTTAAGTTCATAAATTTTACCTATAAACTCTCAGTGGGTAGGGAAACCATCTTGTTCAGTGTGGTACCCTCAGCCAGATTCCCTAACTCTTACTAAATACTGTCAAATAAATGAATAATCAAAGAAATGAACAAATGCCATAGGAACCACTCTCCTGAGGTAATTATTGATGGCATTTTACAATTCGACTTATTTTCTATTTACCATCCTACTTCTTTTCTCTTTTTGTCTTTAGCTCTTCATTTCTTTCCTTCTTTCTCATTTTAAACCTATGTCTTCAGACTGCCACTGGCTGTTCTCACTAGCCACTGCTTTGTGAGATTGATCTCCGTACGGGCACTAGAACGCTAGCATTTGCTAATTATAAAGCGCCACCTAGTGGTCTAAACTCCCTTTATACAGAAAGTACCAGATAATTAAACTGGAAAACCTGATAACTAAGAAACACGGTGAATTCACAGTTCTTATGTTTCAATTTCTGGTAAGTTAGCAAAGGTCCAATTCCATTGAGATCTTTTATTTAAATTACACTTTTAACGCTATAAAATACAAATCTGATTATATTTTCCTCTATCTGCAATATTGTTTCCTTAACGTACCTGATCATCATCTAACAAGATGCTCACTGACATTTGTCTAATTGTCCCACAATCAGTAACAAGAGCCGGCAGCTGAAAGTAAGAAGCAGTACCTGCCTAAATCTGAAGGAAAGCACCAAAAATTTTGTCCACATAGCTCCCCTAAGGTTTGCTAAAAAGTAGTAAAACTAGGCTGCTGCCCTCAATCAACGCTCCCAAGGACAGAACCAAGGCAAGGGAGAGGCTGGAAGTCTGGTCTCATGGGGGTCATCAAGTGGGCACTTCAACTTTGAGAGACACAAGGACAGATAGGCAGATTGGTCCCAAGTTGTCTGCTACCAGAGCTGCAGAAGCTGAAAGCATCTGAACATAGAGATCGATGCAGCTAAGCCTCTGGAGATTTCCGAAAGAAAAGGACTAGCTAGAACAGTCCATGTCTTAAGCACAAGGCCCAAAGAAGGTTGTAGCATATGTAGCTAGACTGGTAAAAAAAAAAAAGGACTAGGGCCAGTGGAGGGCACATAAGAGGCCCTTACCAGTTCCAGCACCTCCATGTGCAGAACCATGAAGTAGAAGGATGGGGAAGGGATGTTCATTAGCACAGCCACCCTGTGAACAGCGGACCACTAAACAGGGACCAGTGGGGGAAGCCATGGCTACCCTTCCCTGTAGGAGTCCTCATTGACAGAAGGGGTCTGGATGAAGGTGGACACTTCTTAAACAAATAACCATCTATACTAAAGTCTCCACATTGGTGGAAGACACTGGTATCCAGCAGAACTAGAAGACTTAGAACACTGTCTCCACCAACCACACTGAAGACGTCTGATTTCCCTATGCCCACATGCTGTTGCCAACATACAGGATCTGGGTCTTGAAAAGGGAGGAGGAACACAGTATCTCTGATCTAGACTGTAAACAGCCTGAGTCACAGCTCTAGCTCTATCCTGTACTGGGAGGATATACTTTCCAAAGTGTGTGCTGGCCTACACTATTTTAGTAACAAAATATATACACCTACATGCATACACACACACACACACACACACACACACACACACAGGAAAGTTGTGGAATGTGCTCTTGCTTGAAGTTTCACACAGACTAGAATATTTGAGAAACAATACTTACTTATATTCTAATAAACTGGACTTGCTCAATAAACTGGTTACAATAAGAATTGCTAGGGCACTTGTTAAATTCAGATTCCCAGCCTTCCTCTGATTTTCCAGCTGTGGGTGAAGTTTAAGAATTTGTTTTTGTGGGGTGGGTTTTCTGAGTGATTCTTATGATCACACAAATTTAAGAAACACTATTCTAGGTGAACTGACTAAACTCCTGAGTATAGTATCCCTGCTCTATGAGAAGGCTCTCACATATTTCCCTATCCCTTCCTCTTACTCTGGGCTACAAACAAATAAGAATATTTGCTATTTCCATATTTTGCAAACAGCATTACATCCCTATGCCCATCTTCTCAACACATGCTTTTCTTGGGATAATCTTCTTTCTTCATTTGACAAATATCAACCAATTCCAACACTTTCAACCCTCTGTGATATCACATTTACTTGGTTGTATGTTAAATTTCTTTCTTTGGGACTAAGAATTATTAGAGGGCAGGATTGATGTCCTAACTTGAACTATATTCCCAGAACCTAACACAGAGCTTGACATACAGTAGGTGTTCTATCAATGCTTGCTAAGTGAATTCACTGAAGTTGCCAGACTTCTAGATGACTATATATAATAGGAACTTTGCCATGAAATCTTACACAACTTTAAAACTTTAAAGTAATAATCTTCATTTAGATGTTTTTCACCCCTTACAGTTTCTCCTCTATGTACTTGTTCCATTTATCTGTGTACATATTACTGACCAGATGAGAAATTAGATGAGACATATACATGATTCTATATTTATAAGGTTAATGGTGATGTGACACAAAACTGCTACCCTTCATACTATAGCCAAAGAAATACAAAGTTTATACCAAGTAGGTTTATAATTCATCAGGCAGCCTTCTTTAAATAGAAAATTGGAATTTGTTTTTAACCAATCTCTAACTACAACATAACTTTAAGAATTCCATAAAAAATCCATTATTAAACTGGGCAAACATCACTTTAGTGGCATAAGTCAGTGGGGTAGAAGTCATCTTGGGAGGGTAAAATAAATTATTATGTAAGAAATTCAGCTGCTTTCTATACCTAAAGTTAACAACTGAAAGACTTTTCCCTTGCACTAGTTCACAGTCATTTTTAAAACATTTCTTATAAATATGATAGTGCCACACATATAAAAATAAAAACAGATATATGCATATGTATATATGAATTTTAAATTCTTCAGCTAATAATAGACAATGGTTTTCCCCTGTCCATACTCTGAAAAAACAAAACAAAACAAAAAACCTTTCTTTACTAGAGTGTGGCAGGGACTATTTTTCAGCTAACCCAACACTCAGCACCAACGTTTGTCAGTTCAACTACAGATACCGAAGGAGCTAAATTCAGTAGACCCTCAAGCAATGAGGAGTTAAAGGGGCCGACCATCCCCTACTCTGTGCAGTTGAAAATCTGTGTATAAGTTTTAACTCCCCAAAAACTTAATTACTGATACCCTACTGCTGACCTGAAACCTTACCAATAAAACAACTGACACGTTTTGTATGTTATGTTTTATATACTGTATTCTTATAATAAACTAGAGAAAAGAACATGTTTTTTCAAATTATTACAAATTTCCAAAAATTTTTCCAACATATTTATTGAATTCACATATAAGTAGACCCATGAGGTTCAAATCCATACTGTCCAAGGATCAACTCTACTAGATTTCTAAGCCTCTATTCCAACTATGGGTGATCTAGAGCAGAGTACTAAACTTTACAAGCCTCCAAAGAAGACTGTAATTGCCTGTTTACTTGTATGTATCCCCTACAACAGTGTAAATTCCTTTAAGTTGGGAACTATTTATTCCCTAATCTCTAAAGGAACTATGAAACTCTTTCAGAATGGCCAAACACATCTTGTATACATTTGATTTGTTTCATAGAGACTTCTTCCTTGGATTTTACATTCTTCTGTTCTAATCTGTACTGATCTGCTCTTAACCTGTTAGCAGCTATCATCCTGGACTTCCCTTTTATCATCATCCTAGGAATTTCCTTTATCTCTCTCCAGTGTCATATCATTTTCCTGGGCTTCATGTCTTTTTTTTTTTCCTGTCTCTTTCATGTCTTTCCTCTCTTTTTGATCCTCCAGTAGCTTCCTGAGGAAGAACATAGAGGAAGTAAGTTTTTGAGACCTTGCATGTTGGAAATATCATTTATTCTATCCTCATAATTGATTAACTGTGTGGCTGGACATAGAAATCTGTTCATGATAATTATCCCTCTACACCTTGCAAGCAATGCTCCATTATACTTTCCAGTGTTACTTTTGTAAAGTCTGATACTCTGTTGCTTTATTTGTGACTTGTTTTTACTCTCTGGTGCTCTGAAATGTCCTAGTAATATGTGTGTGGGGTTTTTTTTTTCCGATTCATAGAGCTAAGCACTTTCAATTTAGAAACTCATATCCTTCAGTTCTGGAAAATTTTCTTGTATCATTTCATTGATAATTTCTTCCATTCCATTTTCTTTGGTCTATCTCTCTGAAAGTCATATTAGAAAAGAATTAGACCTCCTATGTGGATTCTCTATTAATTTTAATATTAGCAATAAAATTATTAATATAATTTTAATATTTCTCTAGTATTACTGCATCTCTTTGGCTTTTATTTTCTGGAAGATTTCCTCAATCTTCCAAACCATTATCTTAAAAGTTCTGTTTTTATATTATATGAGCTCTTTTCCCCTGAATATTCCTTTTGCACTTTCTCTTTTTCCCTTAATAGTGTAAGTTCCTTTACATTGGGAAATAATAGTGTAAGTTACCTTATTCTTGTTTCATGTGACAATATATTCTCTGATCTCACAGAGATAGTTATGTCAGGTACTATGCTAACTGATTAACATTCACCATATTTAATCATCATGACCAACTTCTATGTAGATGTCTATGTAGATGCCTAACAGACATCTCAAACTCAATACATAAAGGACTGAACTCCTGATATTCCTCTTAAAACTTGCTCTACATAGTCTTCCTCTTGCCAGTTAATAACAATTCCATATATCCAGTTCCTCAGGTCAAAAGCCTAGGCTCCTCTTTGCATTTTACAAAATATATCCAAGCCATCAGAAAACCCTGTTGGCTGACTCTCCCAAATGTATACTGAATTCAACCATTCCTCACCATCTTCAGGTCTACTACTTTGATAACCATCAGCTCTGACCTAGGTTACTATAAAAACCTCCTAACAATCCTCTCTTCTTTTATCCATAATCCCCTACAATATATTCCCAAGAAAGCAACCAGAGTTAGCCTTTTAAAACCTTTTTCAATCTGCTCAAACATCACCTTCTTAATGATGCCAATCCTGACTTTCCTAATTCTGTACCTGCTTGCTTCCCTAATCCATTTCTCCGCTGCTGTTCTTTTTCTTTTCTTACAGCAATTACTATTTTTAATATATAATTTGTTTATTGCTTTTTCCCTGACTAAAAAATAAGCTACACAAAGGAAGAGATTTTCCTTGTTTTGTTCACTGATCTAGCCTCAACATACTGAAGAGTGCCTAATAATAAATATTAGTGAATGAATGAATAACTTTCATATATGAGAGACATGAGGCCTACAGAAATGAACTTTTCTAAGGCCATATATCCAAAACATGAAAAACCTGGTTAAAAGCCATGTTGCACTAGTGCCAAGGTCCACGTTTAAGTTATATAACACATCATCCAGGTCTGTGATTAAAATGAGGTGACTCCTCCACAGATTTCCAAATTTTGGGGTTTTTTTCTTGTATTTCTATTAAAGGAAAAATACATTCATTTGTATAAATTCAGAGGGAAAGTGTTTATACAAATGTAACATCAAGTTGTAGAATGTGAAGGCATTTAACTCAACACAAAAGCAGCAGATTATGCAAGACTGAAATTTCTTTGAGTCCATCAACTACCTAGATGGGAACAAGGTTGCCAGAAAAACTAAGAAAGAATTTCTGACCCTCTGGAAGGAAATGTACTATTTTGTCCCACTTAACTTAGCAAGGCTTGCTTTTGAAGTACACAGTATCTGACTTTATCCAGGATTTTCCAATCTTTCTTCCAAAGATTTACTTTAAACACACACTCTTATGGATTTTAACTGGACAATTGAAAAGTTTTTGGCTATTTCCTCTATTCCTATTCAAATGTCTAAGTTACATACTTTCCTTAAATGAGGGCTAGGGAGGAAAAAAGCTTCAGGCTCCAAAAGGAAATACCCCTTTTTTTGTATTGGCAGGCTTAGAAAGTAAGGATAGAGACTTTTTATATGCTGTAACTTTAGACAATACTAATAAAGAGAATCAAACTCCTGTAGTACAAGTATATAATTTGATAAATATTCTACGTGTTATGTAAGAAAGACATATTTCACCTCTTAAAGTCAAGAGGAAAGCTGGAGAGAGGCCTTTTATGTGTCTTTGGCAGTAGGTCTGGTAGGCAGGACTAAAGCTGCAAGAAAACAAGACCCTTCTGCATATTTTCCTTCACACTCACTACTTACCTGACATCATTTCTCTCCAGCAAGGATGACAGAAGCCAGTAAAAGTAGAGGAATCAGTTCTGGAAAAAATAAGCCACTGCCAAAGTAGGGGAGAAAGCAAGCAGTAAGAAGTCTATTCCCAAAGTATTCATGCAGGCACTTTTCCTTCTCCAAAGTGCCACAGTTTTTTCATTCACTATTAAAAAGTCTATCCAATAAACCTTCCTCAGGCATTGCAGCAAATAGTTGCTGTTTTTGCCTGACTGGCATCTAATCCCCACCTCTTCTGATGAACATACCCCATTTCTTTTGGAAAACCACCCCTCCAGACTCTCAGATCATGTGTTTTGGAAGGGGCTACATCCCCAAGAGTAGGGGTGAAGTGTTCCATCTGGATCTAGCAGGAGTAACAAATCCCTGGCCAAATGGCCATACAACCAGGTTTTTACATCAGAATGAACCCCCAGGACTTGCACAGAAGCTACAAACAGAGACTACATAGGTCTAAAGCTATTTTGACAAAAGTAGACCCTAAGAAAAAGGGTAGCATTGAAGAACGTAGAACAGAAAGACCAAGAGAAAGAAGAGTGAGTCCTGATGAAATCATGAGTCCTCTGAATGAAATGTCACCTGAAGCTAGACTGCTCCCAGACTAGTAAGCGAAAAATATGTGTGTGTGTGTGTGTGTGTGTGTGTGTGTGTGTGTGTGTGTGTGTGTGTGTGTACACATACATACATTCTAATACAAAGGCATTCACCAATAATTCTAATCTAAGGCACTCAACAAGCACAATTGCTGATTGTACTTGATGTCTGGAAAAACACAAGTCCAGAAATGAGACAAAGATCCATTTTCAGGGTTAAACCCACATAAACAACTGTTTTATTCACTCAGCCTACTAACAAAGACCAGGATGATGATAAAGGCACAGCACATAAAATATTTCTAGAATTATTTCTTCTAACTTATTCTGCAAAAGAAATTCAGTCTTAGATTACCAACTGAATAATGAAATGTGGCATCATTAAGAACAGCAACCTTTTTCCCTGAAGTTTTTCTGATCATTCTAAAGACTTTTGTTCTTGATTTGCTTCCTACCTCTGTCCATTTCAACATCATTTCCTCCCTCTAATTGGACACAAAGATCTTCCTACCAAGTTAAATATTACTCTAGTACTCGTACTACATCAAAATCAAAGCATCATTCATTAACTTGACAAAATAATACATACCTTAGTCCTAAGCCAGACTTTTATATAATAAAGAAACACTAAGAACACATTCACTAAGGTCAGATGCAAAGCAAGGATGCCTGCTGTCTCTACCATTCAACACTGAACTGGAAATATTAGTGAAATAGGCAAGAGGTTTATGAGTTGGAAAGTAAGCGAAATTACCTCTATTTTCAGATTATATAATAGCGTATATAGAAAATCCTATAGAATCAATAATATGAACTAACTGCAACAGTAAAAGAATTCAATAAGGTAGCAAGACATAAAATAAAATACAGAAACAATAGCCTCCACATACAAGCATGTTAAACAATTAAAGGATATAGAGGAAGAAAACTCTACTTAATAGAGCAACAAATAAGACAGAATTCCCAGGGAAAAGCATATTTTTTATTGAAGTATCATTGGTATATAATCTAGCATTGGTTACATGTATACACCACAGTGGTTCAGCAGTTACCCATATTATTAAATCCTCACCCTCATTAGTGCAGCTACTATCCCTCAACATAGGAAAATGTTACAGAATCATTGACCGTATTTTCCATGCTGTACTACTATCTCCATGGCCAACTTATACTACAATTGAGAATTTTTGTGCCCCTTTACCCCCTCCCCATCTCTACCCACCAACTCCAACCCCTCCCCCATGGTAACCACCAGTCACTTCTCATTGTCTATGAGTCTACTGTGATTTTGTTCACTTTGCTTTGTTTTTATGTTCCACAAATAAGTGAAATCATATGTTACATTGTCTTTCTCCACCTGGCTCATTTCACTAAGGATAATACCCTCTAGATCCATCCATGTTGTTGCAAATTTCAGGATTTCTTTCCTTTTCACGGCTGAATAATATTTCATTCTGTACATATACCACCTCTTCTTTATCTATTCATCTATTGATGGGCACTTAGGTTGCTTCTATAACTTGGCTATTGTAAAAAAAAATGCAGCAATAAACATAGGAGTGCACATACATCTTTTCAAATCAGAAATTTTGTTTTCTTTAGATAAATTCCTAGAAGTGGAACTACTGGGTCAACTAGTATTTCTATTTTTACTTTTTTAGAAACCTTCATACTACTTTCCATAGTGGCTGCACCAATTTACATTCCCATCAACAGTGTAGGAGTGTTTCCACTTCACATCCTTGCCAACACTTGTTATTTCTTATCTTTTGGATAGTGGCCATTCTAACTGGTATGAGATGGTATCTCACTGCAGTTTTGATTTGCATTTTCCTGATGATTAGTGATGTGGATCATCTTTTAACATGCCTGTTGGCCATTTGTATTTCTTTGGAGAAATATCTGTTCAGGTCCTCTGCCCATTTTTTAATGGGGTTATTTGTTTTTTTTGGTGTTGAGGCATATGAGTTCTTAATATATTTTGGATGTTAACCCCTTATCAGATGAATTGCTTACAAACACATTCTCCCATACTGTAGGTTGCCTTTTCGCTCTGCTGATGGTGTCCTTTGCTGTACAGATGCTCTTTAGTTTGATGGAGTACCACTTGTTCATTTTTTTATTTGTTTCCCTTGCCCAAGGGATGTGTCCAGGGAAAAACTACTCATGATTATGTTCAAGACATTTTTGCCTATATTTTCTTCTAAAAGTTCTATGGTTTCATGCCTTATATTTAGGTCTTTGGTCCATTTTGAGTTTACTTTTGTGTATGGAGTTAGATAGTAATCCAGTTTCATTCTCTTACATGTAGTTGTCCAGTTTTCCCAACACCAGCTATTGAAGAGGCTGTCTTTCCCCACTGTACATTCATTGCTCCTTTATCGTATATTAGTTGACCTTATATGCATGGGTTTATATCTGGGCTCTCTATTCTGTTCCATTGATCTATGGATCTGTTCAAGTGCCAGTACCATACTGTTTTGACTACTGTAGCTTTGCAGTAGAGCTTGAAGTCAGGAAACATAATACCCTCAGCTTTGTTCTTCTTTCTCAGAATGGCTTTGGCTATTTGGAATCTTTTGTGGTTCCATATGAATTTTAGGACTGTTTGCTGTAGTTCATTGAAAAATGCCATTGGTATTTTGATAGTGACTGCACTGAATCTATAAATTGCGTTGAGCAGGATGGCCATTTTGACAATTATTAATTCTTCCTATCCATGAGCATAGGATAGTTTTCCATTTATTTGTGTCTTCTTCAATTTCTGAACCATGAGTGTCTTATAGTTTTTGTAGTACAGGTCTTTCACCTCCTTAGTTAAGTTTATTCCTAGGTACTTTATTCTTTTGGATGCAATTGTAAAGTAAATGGAATTGTTCTCCTGATTTCTCTTTCTGATAGCTCATTGTCAGTATATAGGAAACACAACAGATTTCTCTGTATTAATTTGTATCCTGCAACTTTGCTGAATACAGGTATTAGTTGTAATAGTTTTATGGTGGAGTCTTTAGGGTTTTCTACATATACTATCATGTCATCTGCAAAAAGTGACACTTTAACTTCTTCCTTACAAATCTAGATTCCCTTTATCTCTTTGTCTTGTCTGATTGCCATGGCTAGGACCTCCAGTACTATGTTAAATAAAAGGGGTGAGAGTGACCATCTGTCTTATTCCCAATCTTAGAGGAAAAGTTTTCAGCTTTTCGCTACTAAGTGTGATATTAGCTGTGGGTTTGTCGTATATGGCCTTTATTATGTTGAGGTACTTGCCTCTATACCCATTTTGTTGAGTTTTTATCATGAATGGATACTGAATTTTGTCACATGTTTTTTCAGTATCTATTGAGAAAATCATGTGTTTTTCATCCTTCTTTTTGTTACTGGGGTATATGATGTTGTCTGATTTATGAATATCTTACAATCCTGGCATCCCTGGAATAAATCCCACTTGGTTGTGATGGATGATCCTTTTGATGTGTTTTTGAATTCAGTTTGCTAATATTTTGTTGAGGATTTTGGCATCTATGTTCATCAGGGATATTGGTCTAAAATTTTCTTTTTTTGTAGTATCTTTGCTTGGTTTTAGTATTAAGAGTGATGCTGGCCTCATAGAATGTGTTTGGAAATACTCACTCCTACCTTTTGGAATACTTTAAGAAGGATGGATGTTAGCTCTTCTTTAAATGTTTGGTAGAATTTAGCTGTGAAACCATCTGATCCTGGAACTTTGTTGGTTGGGAGCTTCTTGATTACCGATTCAATTTCATTGCTGGTAACTGATTTATTCAGATTTTCTATTTCCTCCTGGGCCAGTCTTGAAAGATCATGTTTTTCTTGGAATTTGTCCACTTTTTCTTAGGTTATTTATTGGCATATAATTTTTCATAGAATTCTCTAGTAATTCTTTGTATTTCTGTGGTATCCTCTGTGCCTATTCCTTCTTCAGTTCTGATTTTACTTGTATACTCTTTCTTTTTTTCTTGATGAGTCTACTAGGAGTTTGTCTATGTTATTTTCTCAGCGAACCAGCTCTTGGTTTTGTTGATTTTTTTCTATTGTTTTGTTCTTCTCTATTTTATTTATTTCTGATCTGGTCTTTATTATGTCCCTCCTTCTTCTACTAACTTTGGGTTTCATTGGTTCTTCATTTTCTAGTTTCTTTAACTGTGAGTTTAGATTGTTTATTTGGGATTGTTCTTGTTTCTTGAGGTAGACCTGTGTTGCTATGTACTTCCCTCTTAGAACCACTATTGTGGCATCCCACAAATTCTGGACTGCTGTATCTTTGTTTACATTATCTCCATGTATTGTCTGATGTCTGTTTCAATTTGTTCATTGTCTACTGATATTTAGGAGCAGGTTGTTAAGCCTGCATGTGTTTTGGGGCTTCTGTGTTTTCTTTGTATAATTTATTATTTGATAAAATTTCAATATTTTTTAATTTATTGAGGCTCTTTTGGTGGCCTAGTATGGGATCTATTCTGCTGTACATTCATGTACACTTGAGAAAAATGTGTATCCTACTGCTTTTGGGTGGCACAGTCCATAGATATCTATTAAGTCAATCTGATATAATGTGCTGCCCAATGCCTCTGTTTCCTTATTTATTTTCTGTCTGCTTGATCTGTCTATTGATGTGAGTGGAGTGTTAAAGTCTCCTAAAATGAATGAGATGCAGTCTATTTCCTCCCTTTAATTCTGCTAGTATTTGTTTTACATATTTAGGTGCTCCTATGTTGGGTGTACAGACATTTACAATGGTTATATTCTCTTATTCTTAGGGATAAATTGACAAAAAATATGCAAACCCATCTGAGGGATATTTTAGGACATTCCTGAAACATGCAAAAGTAGACCTGAACAAATGAAAAGATAATCCAGTGTTCTTGGACAAGATGACTCAACATCTTAAAATTGTCAGCTGTCCTTGAATTAACTTATAAATTTAATACAACCATAATAAAAATACTAATAACTTTTTTTGGGGAGCTAGACAACTTGATGCTAAAATTCATATGGAAAAATAAACATGCAAAAATAACCAGGAAAACACTAAAAAAGAAAAATTATGAAAGGGAACTACCATACCAAACATTTGAACATAAAACCTCCATAATTAAAGTATGTAGTATTAGCACATGAATAGACAGACCATGAAATAGAATACAGTCCAAAAGCAGACTCAAATACATACAGAAACTTAGTAATGATAAAGGTGTCATCTCAAAACACTGGAAGAAAGATGGTTTCATTAAAAAATAAGTAAATTGTGAAGGGAGAACTGTTTAGCCATTTGGAAAAGAGCAAAACTAGATCCCTACATCAAATCATTCACATGAATAAATTCCAAAAGAATGAGAACTAAATGTAAAAAATTAAACTAGAGTTGATTCTTGTTATTCACAGTAGTTATGCTATATATCTCTACAAACACTAAATGAGCAAATACTGAATCACTGCTCCTAGGGGAAATACAGAGTTAGGTTCCCCGAGTCTAATACTTCATCAACCAAACAATACATAACTTGCTTTAGGTGTTTCTGTTTAAAGACACCTTATTTTCTCTGTAAGGCCCATCACAGTCTTCTTGTGCTTTGGAACAGTAAAGAGCACTTCAGAACTACACTTGGGGACCATTTTAAATAGCAAAATCACCAACAAAAAGTGCAAAAATATGAAATGAACACTTGTTTACAACACAAGAGCTGAAAGAAGACAGAGCATCACCTTGTTCAACCTCAGCTAGGACTGTGAGCACCGGGCAACTCAAATTTTTCACCACTCTGTGTTTTATCTGCAAATGACTGTGAAAACAGCACGAGTATTAATTCAGGGGTTACATTAAATTTTAGTGAGGAGACAAATTCACAAATACAGAATTCGTAAATAATGAAGATCAGTAGAACAAAAAGACATCCTACAGTTTTTCTGTATGGGAGAATATATTCATAAATGATCTATCTGATAAGGGGTTGACATCCAAAATATATAGAGAGCTCACATGCCTCAACAACCAAAAAGCAAATAACCCAATTAAAAAATGGGCAGAGGATCTGAACAGTCAATTCTCCAAAGAAGAAATACAGATGGCCAACAGACACATGAAAAGATGTTCCACATCGCTAATCATCAGAGAAATGTAAATTAAAACCACAATGAGATATCACCTCACACCAGTTAGGATGGCCAACATCCAAAAGGAAAACAACAAATGCTGGGGAGGATGTGGAGAAAGGGGAACCCTCCTACACTGCTGGTGAGAATGTAAAATAGTTCAACCATTGTGGAAAGCAATAAGGAGGTTCCTCAAAAAACTAAAAATAGAAAATACCATTTGACCCAGAAATTCTACTCCTAGGGACTTTCCCTAAGAAAACAGGATCACAGATTCCAAAAGACATATACAGCCCTATGTTTATCACAGCACTATTTACAATAGCCAAGAAATGGAAGCAACCTAAGTGTCCATCAGTAGATGAATGGATAAAGATTATGTGGTACATATACACAATGGAATATTATTCAGCCATAAGAAGAAACAAATCCTACCATTTGCAACAACATGGATGGAACTACAGGGTATTATGCTCAGTGAAATAGGCCAGGCAGAGAAAGACAAGTACCAAATGATTTCACTCATCTGTGGAGTATAAGAACAAAGAAAAAACTGAAGGAACAAAACAGCAGCAGACTCACAGAACCCAAGAATGGACTAACAGTTACCAAATATTTCAATGAAAAATTTTAGAGTATCTGTAGTATGCTGCCTTATCAATAAGAAATGAGCAATAACATCTTCATGCAAAAAGAAACACAGGAGGGATAAACAAGAAACTTACGAGATTGGTTATCTGCTGGAGGTAGGCACAACAGCAAGGAATGATGATCAGGTAGAAACAGCATAAAAGGAATGAGGGATGGCTACTTTGAGTATATCTTTTTGTATACTTCTAACTTTGTTAAAAGTAAATATACAAATAAAATCAACCAGGGTGAGGTAAAAATCCTAAGATGGCATACTAGTAGAATGTATTTCAAATGTGTAACATAATCTCTCGGGTTGGGATAGGTAGTGGACAACAAACCGAAGTAACTTTTGAACACAGTATTTGAATTATAGTCTAGCAGGCTAAAGATTTCTTCTTAACTCCAAACGAACTGTAAACTCTAAACAGCAGGGGCTTTCCCCTGAGAGGTTTAGGTTAGCATTTCTGAAACCAGTTTCTGTGTATTCTATGATTGAGTAAGTATACTACAAACAATGGCAATCAGGTTTCTCACCATTGGAGAAGTAGTTACAAATGTGGAAAGGAGAGAAAAGAGAATGAATCCTTTGACACAGGATTACTCTTGGAAGTATCAGTATGAATTCATGGTTTTACATAGAAACAGAAAAAGGTAAAGACATAGACATAAATGTAGAAATACATATACACGCACATGCACACACATACTTTTCTCCCTACTTTTGTCCACTAAGAGGACTTAGAATCAATGAGCACACCAAGTGCCCAGATTTTGGTTTCCAAATACTATACTAAGAGGAACAAACACTGTTTCAACATCTAGGACTGGGAAAATACAAGAGTACTTTCCTGAGTGAAGACACATCATTTTATGTTAAAAGAAAGTACTCAAAGAATGATAAGGATATGTCAAAAGAAAATAGAAGCCAGCCTGAAATGGTTTCCACTTGCCAAACCTGTGATGATTTCAGTATCAAAAACATAATGGTAGTAATGGTTTACAGCCCAGCAAACTAAAAAAAAAAAAAATCCATGAGGTTTTTTTAAATGAAAATATATAAATAAATGGATATAAAAATAAATAAGCGGAGAAAAGGAAACCTGTTCCTTAAAGAAAGCCAATTAATAAATGATAGTATATGAAATTATAGTATTAGATGAGATTATAATATTAGAAAATCACCATTTGACAACCATCAATGGATGTTAAAATAGAGTGCAAGTTTGAGGAGTAACAGGATATTTGCAGAGTCTCAAAGTATCTCCTCACAAGATACTTACTAATTCCAAAAGGGGAAAATAGTAACTCTTAAGTAGAAAAACCTGACAGAGACTTCTTCAACAAAGTGATAAAAGCTGACATCACCAGTAATGGTACACATCAGTATTATGAACCTTCTGATATAATACACTGAAAAGAATACATATCACTTCTGTGGTATTCCTGTTAAAAAGAGCATATCCTAAATCTAGCCATGAGACAACTCAAATTAAGGGACATTCTACTATTGAGGGGCATATTTAGGTAAAGGGGCATCATACATACTTAGATAAGGAAACTAAACCCTCATAATCATATTTAAACTTCATTCAACACTCATACATTGATGATCATTGCCAAAATCAATAATAGTTTCCTAGTAAATAGTAAAATGATGACCTTCAATTTCTATCATTCCCTCCATATTTATCAACTAGTATTCTTCTGTAAAGGGTTACTTGATTTCCCTGAAGAATAGTTAATACAGAAAATAGAGTAAATGCTGAATTCTTCCCTTTAAATTGCCAATTTCCACACTAAGGAATTAGTGTCCTGGTTTTATAATTTTCAGTGAGATGTGGGTATTTTTCCTTTTATTATTATATTTGACTTTTATGTATTAAATGTGTTTCAATCAATTATATGTTTTGGTGATGTTTTGTTTTATTTTGTTTCAAGACTCGAATTTTCTCATATTTGGCCAATAGGAGTCACTCATGCCCTTTGAAGTTCAGTTTGGGACATAACGAATTTGAAGAGCATAGGGGACATCTAAGAAGACAGACCTAGAAGACAACTGGATGTGTTCTGAAACAGGACAGAAACTAAAAAACTAACTAATTAACAAAAGCTATAGAAATATATGTCTTATTCCTAAGGCATCCTAACCACCTTACAAAGGTGCCTGGAAAGTCTTTTTAGTATAAATTAAGATTTTAAAAATTAATATTTTCCCTAGCATTTTCTTCATCTGTCCCTGTTTTATTTCTCTTTCCTCTATTTACCGTGTGATGGTTAGTATGCCCCAGACTATTAGATAAGGTTCTTCCCCTCAGTGAATTTAGTAGAAGAGACCCAGTAACTATCTATCATAACTGTCCATTCTACATGCCAGGTGACAAATACAGGTCAAGACAAATATATCACAGAATAAAATTAGTGTTATGGAAATAGAAATAAAGGATTATACCCAGCTAGAATAATCTCTACAGAAGTAGTATTTGAGTCACTATCAAAGGTTGGTTTTGATAGATAACAGGGAGGAAAGCATGCCAGGGAATTGGAGGAAAGGGGTGGGGTGAGATGTGGTGGGGAGAGCTAGTAAAGGGACGGGCATATCAGGAGCTGAAGAGGGAGAAAAATGTAACGTGATTTGGGGGCACGGTGAAGAGAGTAGACTATTTATAAGAAAAGCACTATCTAAAAGAATTACAGTGTGGACAGGTTCTATATTTATATCTCCAATATCATAGCCACTGGTTACATGTGGCTATTCACACTTGAAATGTAGAAACTGAAGAACTGAATTGTTAGTTTTATTCAAGTTTATTTACTTTAAAATGAATAATGTCTACAGCTAGTGGTTACCATATTAGACAACAGATTATGAGAATAAAAACTCAACGAGGACAGGTATTTTTGTCTGTTGAATGAAAGAATGTATGATTGAAAACACACTTGAATGAATATTCCTAAGTGTATATCTTAGGGAAATGTGGGATACATGTTTGGAACAGTAGGTTAGGACCAGTCTACAGATGGCTTTAAACACAAACTTACAGTTTGAACTTCATTCAGTAAGGTAATAAAGAACCACTCACATTTTCTTAATAAGAAAAGCATAATAATTGTTTTAGGATAAGTAATCTGGCAGCATTGAGTAGCATGTACTGACAGGATAAAATCTGGAAGAGAAATGGGTAGCTTAATTATAATGCCTAAATTAGAGGTTCTTGAACTTTTTGTTCTCAAGACCCTGTATTCGTTGTCTAGGGCTACCATAACAAAGCACCACCAGTGGGCGTGGCTTAACACAGAAATCTATTCTCTCTCAGTCTGGACACTAGAAGTCTGAAATCAAGGTTTTGGCAGGCCAGACTGCCTCTGCAGGTTCTAAGGAAGCACCCTTCCTTGCCTCTTCCTACCTTCTGGTGGTTTCTGGCAGTCCTTGACATCCCTTGGCTTATAGCTGCACCACTCCAATCTCTGCCTGTCTTCACATGGCATTCTTTCCTATGTGTCTCTTCTGTGTCACTATATCCAAATCTCTTTCTTGCTCTTATAAAGATACCAATAATTGGATTTAGGGCCCATCCTAATCCTGTATGATCTAATCCTTAATTTGACTACATCTGCCAAGATCCTATCTCCAAATAAGGTCACATTCACAGCGACCAGGAGTTAGGATTTGAACATACCTTTGTGAGGGGCACAACCCACTACAGACCCCTTCACACTCTTAAAAATTAAGGTTCCCAAACAGCTTCCTTATATATGTTACATTTATTGATATTTACTATATTAGAAATTAAATTAAGTGCTTAAGTACTTATCTATTCATTTATTTTATGATAATAATAAACTCATTGCATGTTACCTTACATTTTTATGAAAAACAACTATTTTTCCAAAATAAAAAATTCACAAAAAGAGTGGCACTGTTTTATATGTCTACAAATCACAATAGAAGACAGCTACATTC
Organism: Manis pentadactyla; assembly: GCF_030020395.1. NCBI lineage: Eukaryota > Metazoa > Chordata > Mammalia > Pholidota > Manidae > Manis > Manis pentadactyla. The sequence goes on from NC_080029.1 coordinate 33,412,808, forward strand.
TCATATCTACTTGTGCAATCTGTTGCAATGCATAGCTTTGGTTAAAGTATCTGAAGATCATCTGGCTTCACAAAGATAAGCAGTTGGAAAAAAAAAAAAAGAGTTTCAATGGCTTTCTTAGATAACTATAGATATTCCTCCTTGATAGTATACCAAAACTCAATGAATGATCATTTTTGAAAGGTTTGTTAGATGTGTTGGAAGAGGTCATCAAGAAGATATGACTGTCAGTTAACCCACGAGCTGGGCCTCGGCAATCTGAGGCTCCTCACTCCCTCCCCTATCCTTCAAATGTGGATTCCACTTGCCTTCCATGTTCCCAGAAGCTGCCCCAAGGACACAGCCTTAAGATAGCAATGTAGAGGCGGAGCCAACATGGCGGCGTGAGTAGGACAGTGGGAATCTCCTCCCAAAAACATATATACTTTTGAAAATACAACAAACACAACTAGCCCCAAAAGAGAGACCAGAAGACGCAGGACAGTGGCCAGACTGCAGCTACACCAGCGAGAACCCAGCGACTGGTGAAAGGGGTAAGATACAAGCCCCGGCCCGGCGGGACCTGAGCGCCCCTCCCCCCAGCTCCCGGCGGGAGAACAATAGGCAGAGCGGGAGGGAGACGGAGCCCAGGACTGCCGAACACCCAGCCCCAGCCATCCGGGCCAGAGCGCAGACACAGTACATGCCCAGGGGGCCCTGGATACTGGGGGAACAGGGAGTAAGACCTCTGAGCGGGTGCCGAAGCTGATGCCCCTGTGACAAAGAAAAGCGGGGGCTTTTTGAAAGTCTTAAAGGGACAGGGACTTAACAGCTTGACGGAAACAACCCAGGTCACAGTACAGCAGCTGGAAATTACAGGGAAAACCGGGTGCACTAACCCCCTGGGCAACAGCTCTGAGACCCCTCACGGAGGCAAACAGTCAAGCAGCCCCCCCCATCCATCACCCCACCGGGCGCTGCGAAAGCAGAGAAGCAGCCTGAGACAAATTCCGCCCACAGAAAGGGAAATTTCTCCCTCCCGGCCAGGCAAGACACAAAGACCCACTCTACACGCAATTACCCAACACAAGCCACTAGGGGTCGCAGTTGCCCCAGTAAAGAAAGGCCAGTAGTAAGTGAAAATTTTGGCCCTCCCAGCTGACAGTCAATAGCACCTGTCAACATGAAAAGGCAAAAAAATATGATCCAGACAAGACTAACCCAGACAGCTTCAGCATCTGCTACATCTTCCCCTGAGAAGGAATCTGGGGAGACAGATTTAGCCAGTCTACCTGAAAAAGAATTCAAAACAAAAGTCATAACCATGCTGATGGACTTGCAGAGAAATATGCAAGAACTAAGGAAGGAGAATTCAGAAATAAAACAAGCTCTGGAAGGACTTCAAAACAGAATGGACGAGATGCAAGAGACCATTAATGGACTAGAAAACAGAGAACAGGAACGCAGAGAAGCTGATGCAGAGAGAGATAAAAGGATCTCCAGGAATGAAAGAATTTTAAGAGAGCTGAGTGATCAATATAAAAGAAATAATATAAGAATCATAGGCATTCCAGAAGAAGTAGAGAGAGAAAAGGGGATAGAAAATGTCTTTGAAGAAATAATTGCTGAAAATTTCCCCAAACTAGGGGAAGAAATGGCCTCTCAGACCACAGAGGTACACAGAACTCCCATGACAAGGGATCCAAGGAGGGCAACACCAAGACACATAATAATTAAAATGGCAAAGATCAAAGACAAGGACAAAGTATTACAAGCAGCCAGAGAGAAAAAAAAGGTTACCTACAAAGGAAAACCCATCAGGCTATCATCAGACTTCTCAACAGAAACCCTACAGGCCAGAAGAGAATGGCATGATATACTTAATGCAATGAAACAGAAGGGCCTCGAACCAAGACTACTGTATCCAGCACGAATATCATTTAAATATGAAGGAGGGATTAAATAATTCCCAGACAAGCAAAAGTTGAGGGAATTTGCCTCCCACAAACCACCTCTACAGGGCATCCTACAGGGACTGCTCTAGATGGGAGCACTCCTAAAAAGAGCACACAACAAAACACCCAACATATGAAGAAGGGAGGAGGAGGAATAAGAAGGGAGAGAAATAAAGAATCATCAGATTGTGTTTATAATAGCTCAACAAGCGAGTTAAGTTAGACAGTAAGACAGTAAAGAAGCTAACCCTAAACCTTTGGTAACCACAAACTTAAAGCCTGCAATGGCAATAAATTCATACCTTTCAATAATCACCCTAAATGTAAATGGACTGAATGCACCAATCAAAAGACACAGAGTAATAGAATGGATAAAAAAGCAAGATCCATCCATATGCTGCTTACAAGAGACTCACCTCAAACCCAAAGACGCGCACAGACTTAAAGTCAAGGGATGGAAAAAGATATTTCAAGCAAACAACAGAGAGAAGAAAGCAGGTGTTGCAATTCTGGTATCAGACAAAACAGACTTCAAAATAAAGAAAGTAACAAAAGACAAAGAAGGACATTACATAATGATAAAGGGCTCAGTCCATCAAGAGGATATAACCATTATAAATATATATGCACCCAATACAGGAGCACCAACATACCTGAAACAAATATTAACAGAACTAAAGGAGGAAATAGAATGCAATGCATTCATTCTAGGAGACTTCAACACACCACTCACTCCAAAGGACAGATCCACCAGACAGAAAATAAGTAAGGACACAGAGGCACTGAACAACACACTAGAACAGATGGACCTAATAGACATCTACAGAACTCTACATCCAAAAGCAACAGGATACACGTTCTTCTCAAGTGCACATGGAACATTCTCCAGAATAGACCACATACTAGGACACAAAAAGAGCCTCAGTAAATTCCAAAAGATTGAAATCCTACCAACCAACTTTTCAGACCACAAAGGCATTAAACTAGAAATAAACTGTTCAAAGAAAGCAAAAAGGCTCACAAACACATGGAGGCTAAACAACACGCTCCTAAATAATCAATGGATCAATGACCAAATCAAAATGGAGATCCAGCAATATATGGAAACAAATGACAACAACAACACTAAGCCCCAACTTCTGTGGGACGCAGCAAAAGCAGTCTTAAGAGGAAAGTATATAGCACTCCAAGCATATTTAAAAAAGGAAGAGCAATCCCAAATGAACGGTCTAATGTCACAACTATCAAAATTGGAAAAAGAAGAACAAATGAGGCCTAAGGTCAGCAGAAGGAGGGACATAATAAAGATCAGAGAAGAAATAAATAAAATTGAGAAGAATAAAACAATAGCAAAAATCAATGAAACCAAGAGCTGGTTCTTCGAGAAAATAAACAAAATAGATAAGCCTCTAGCCAGACTTATTAAGAGGAAAAGAGAGTCAACACAAATCAACAGTATCAGAAATGAGAAAGGAAAAATCACAACAGATCCCGCAGAAATACAAAGAATTATTAGAGACTACTATGAAAACCTATATGCTAACAAGCTGGGAAACCTAGGAGAAATGGACAACTTCCTAGAAAAATACAACCTTCCAAGACTGACCCAAAAAGAAACAGAAAATCTAAACAGACCAATTACCAGCAACGAAATTGAAGCGGTAATCAAAAAACTACCAAAGAACAAAACACCCGGGCCAGATGGATTTACCTCGGAATTTTATCAGACATACAGGGAAGACATAATACCCATTCTCCTTAAAGTTTTCCAAGAAATAGAAGAGGAGGGGATACTCCCAAACTCATTCTATGAAGCTAACATCACCCTAATACCAAAACCAGGCAAAGACACCACCAAAAAAGAAAACTACAGACCAATATCCCTGAGGAACGTAGACGCAAAAATACTCAACAAAATTTTAGCAAACCGAATTCAAAAATACATCAAAACCATCGTACACCATGACCAAGTGGGATTCATCCCAGGGATGCAAGGATGGCACAACATTCGAAAGTCCATCAATATCATCCACCACATCAACAAAAAGAAAGACAAAAACCACATGATCATCTCCATAGATGCTGAAAAAGCATTTGACAAAGTTCAACATCCATTCATGATAAAAACTCTCAGCAAAATGGGAATAGAGGGCAAGTACCTCAACATAATAAAGGCCATCTATGAAAAACCCACAGCCAACATTATATTGAATAGCAAGAAGCTGAAAGCATTTCCGCTGAGATCGGGAACTAGACAGGGATGCCCACTCTCCCCACTGTTATTTAACATTGTACTAGAGGTCCTAGCCACGGCAATCAGACAAAACAAAAAAATACAAGGAATCCAGATTGGTAAAGAAGAAGTCAAACTGTCACTATTTGCAGATGACATGATACTGTACATAAAAAACCCTAAAGACTCCACCCCAGAACTACTAGAACTGATATCGGAATACAGCAAAGTTGCAGGATACAAAATCAACACACAGAAATCTGTGGCTTTCCTATATACCAACAATGAACCAACAGAAAGAGAAATCAGGAAAACAACTCCATTCACAATTGCATCAAAAAAAATAAAATACCTAGGAATAAACCTAACCAAAGAAGTGAAAGACTTATATTCTGAAAACTACAAGTCACTCTTAAAAGAAATTAAAGGGGACACTAACAGATGGAAACGCATCCCATGCTCATGGCTAGGAAGAATTAATATCGTCAAAATGGCCATCCTGCCCAAAGCAATATACAGATTTGATGCAATCCCTATGAAACTACCAGCAACATTCTTCAATGAACTGGAACAAATAATTCAAAAATTCATATGGAACCACCAAAGACCCCGAATAGCCAAAGCAATCCTGAGAAAGAAGAATAAAGTAGGGGGGATCTCACTCCCCAACTTCAAGCTCTATTATAAAGCCATAGTAATCAAGACAATTTGGTACTGGCACAAGAACAGAGCCACAGACCAATGGAACAGACTAGACAATCCAGACATTAACTCAGACATATATGGTCAATTAATATTTGATAAAGGAGCCATGGACATACAATGGCGAAATGACAGTCTCTTCAACAGATGGTGCTGGCAAAACTGGACAGCTACATGTAGGAGAATGAAACTGGACCATCGTCTAACCCCATATACAAAAGTAAACTCAAAATGGATCAAAGACCTGAATGTAAGTCATGAAACCATTAAACTCTTGGAAGAAAACATAGGCACAAACCTCTTAGACATAAACATGAGTGACCTCTTCTTGAACATATCTCCCCGGGCAAGGAAAACAACAGCAAAAATGAACAAGTGGGACTATATTAAGCTGAAAAGCTTCTGTACAGCAAAAGACACCATCAATAGAACAAAAAGAAACCCTACAGTATGGGAGAATATCTTTGAAAATGACACATCCGATAAAGGCTTGACGTCCAGAATATATAAAGAGCTCACACGCCTCAACAAACAAAAAACAAATAACCCAATTAAAAAATGGGCAAAGGAACTGAACAGACGGTTCTCCAAAAAAGAAATACAGATGGCCAACAGACACATGAAAAGATGCTCCACATCGCTAATTATCAGAGAAATGCAAATTAAAACTACAATGAGGTATCACCTCACACCAGTAAGGATGGCTGCCATCCAAAAGACAAACAACAACAAATGTTGGCGAGGCTGTGGAGAAAGGGGAACCCTCCTACACTGCTGGTGGGAATGTAAACTTGTTCAACCATTGTGGAAAGCAGTATGGAGGTACATCAAAATGCTCAAAACAGACTTACCATTTGACCCAGGAATTGCACTCCTAGGAATTTACCCTAAGAATGCAGCAATCAAGTATGAGAAAGATCAGTGCACCCCTATGTTTATCGCAGCACTATTTACAATAGCCAAGAATTGGAAGCAACCTAAATGTCCATCGATAGATGAATGGATAAAGAAGATGTGGTACATATACACAATGGAATACTACTCAGCCATAAGAAAAGGGCAAATCCAACCATTTGCAGCAACATGGATGGAGCTGGAGGGTATTTTGCTCAGTGAAACAAGCCAAGCAGAGAAAGAGAAATACCAAATGATTTCACTCATCTGTGGAATATAAGAACAAAGGAAAAACTGAAGGAACAAAACAGCAGCAGAATCACAGAACTCAAGAATGGACTAACAGGTACCAAAGGGAAAGGGACTGGGGAGGATGGGTGGGTAGGGAGGGATAAGGGTGGGGGAGAAGTAGGGGGGTATTAAGATTAGCATCCATAGCGGGGTGGGAGAAAGGGGAGGGCTGTACAACACAGAGAAGACAAGTAGTGATTCTACAACAGGTTGCTACGCTGATGGACAGTGACTGTAAAGGAGTATATAGGGGGGACCTGGTATAGGGGAGAGCCTAGTAAACAAAGTATTCGTCATGTAAGTGTAGATTAATGATTTAAAAAAAAAAAAATGCAGTTCCTATGTGGTGACCTCTAATGAGTTCTACACAATGATATAAAGGACATATAAAAGTGTAGGCAAAGGGTCTGTTTGTGTTTATACAGAGGATCAAAGCCTAATTTGGCTACCCCGAAAATGAACTAAGAAACGATATGAAAGAGAACTTCCAACATCAGCACTCTCTGGAAGACTCATGCCAGAAGATGATCATCAAAAAACCCCAACAAAGATCCACGCACTGCTACAGCTGTAGATGCACTCATCCCACCAGCTCCTGGACTTGCCATGGGAATGAAGGAGATATCTAAGCTGGCCTGTGCATACAGTAAAACAACAAATTTGACTGGATCTATACTGTCGGAACTCAACCAAGAATTAGGAGAAGTGCAAATTGTAGCGCTCCAAAATCTTACAACTACAGACTATTTACTGTTAAAAGAACATATGGGATGTGAACAGTGCCCAGGAATGGGTTGTTTTAATTTGTCTGATTTTTCTCAAACTATTCAAATTCAGTTAGATAATAACCATCATATCATTGATAAGTTTTCACAAATGCCTAGGGTGCCTAACTGGTTTTCTTGGTTTCACTGGAGATGGCTGGTAATTACAGGTATGCTTTGGTTATGTAACTATACTCCTATTATGTTAATGTGTGTGCGCAATTTAAGTAGTAGCTTAAAATCTATACATGCTGAAGTTACTCTACAAGAAGATATGTCAAAGAAATAATCAATCTTCCCATGTTTTCTCCCGCCTGCTACTTCTATAGCTTTTCTTCTTCCTTCCTAATTACAACGAATTCTTAAATAGAATTCGTGCCTCATATCAAATTTACCGAGTATCATAACTCCTCCAAGTGGTAAAGATACCTCAAGACAAATGCTGGGCATAGAAGCCACAGGGCATAAATATGCAAAGAAATAAAAAGCTAACCATTTCAAACAATAAGGCTTCTCTCTCACTTACCAACGTAACATTTCCCTGTATGGCCCCGGAAGATGACTGGTTAGCCAGAGACGGGTAAGATTCCTCAAGGGAGGAACAACCTAAGACAGGCACAGTCGCAGGGGGGTCATCAGGTGAGAAATTGGGGATCAACAGAGGTGAGGCTTAGAACCTCACCCTCCCTGTTCTGAGAGAAATCTTCTGCATATGTGGATGTTTTATTGCCCTGGTCTAGCTTGGATTAACACATAGTCTACAGGCACACACCTGATCATCTACATTTGCTCTCTTACAACACTAAACTATGTTTTCTACCTTTATGTTGTATCTACCTACCACTTCAGCATCTTATTAAAAATAATAAAGAGAGAAATGTGGTATCCACATATAAATCAAGTATAAAAATCAAATGTGTATTCATATTTGAACTGTTTATAGTTCATAATGCATGAGCAAAACCAAAAGTTTCTGTGATGACTGCCCTTGTACTGTTCACCATGTAACTTATTCACTATGTAAGAATTTGTTCTCCATGTAAGAACTTGTTCGTTATGCTTCAGAAGATTGGAGACTGACGAAAATTAGGCTTGGGGTGGATTAATGATTGTGCATTGAGCATTGACTCCCCTATACAGAATTTTATTGTTGTTAACAACCATTTGATCAATAAATATGAGAGATGCCCTAACAACAACAACCAAGAAAAAGTACACACTTCCAATTGTAAAATAAATAAGTAACCGGGATGTAATGTATAGCATAAGGAATATAGTCAAAATATTGTAACAACTTGGTATGGTGATAGCTGGTACTTAGAATTATCATGTATATAAATGTTGAATCACTGTGTTGTACACCTGAAACTAATGTAATGTAATACTGTGTGTCAACTACCCTTCAATAAAAAATAATTATCTAAAAAAAAAAAAAAAAAGATAGCAATGTAATGCTGAGACCACCTATATAGTATATGTGACTAAACCCAGTCAAGAATTCTGGATAACCTTGTAAGATTTGGTGGGCAGGTGCAGAGATCTACTTGTCTTGCAGCCACCCAAGACAAGTCTAATATGTAAGTTCTGTTGCTTATTAAACCTGCCATCTGCCAACCAAAGCCTGCCTCTTTCTTTGATTTCTCCCTACCTTCCCTGCCCTCCACAAGGGGTATGGATTCAGATTACACATGGGAAGCCCCCAAAGAGCTTGCAAACCAAAAACATGGACTCTGATAGCCTATCAATGAACTTTTTCATTGCTCTGCTACATTAAAATTTTTTTTCTACCTTGCACATTGAATGGATCTTTACCCATGTATGATTTTATAGTACCATGTATTGGTCATGTGGAATATGTTGGTTATGCAGATCTTCCCAATATTAACACACTTCAAATACCATCAATCTCATCAGTAAAGTCTTAAAGTATGGGGAAGTTTTCCACATTTTCATCTTTGCCGGGAAGTTTAAATTTTATCATTGACAATAATAAAATTATGTTTGTTCATTTTTGGTAAACTTTCTGCCAAATATCAAAGTCTAAATAATCACAGTTTAAACAACTATAGTTATTTTTTTTCCAAATAAAAATGGCGTGCCATGAAAAAAACAGCTAATTTAGCTCACAACTCAAACAACTGCACTAGTGCTGCTCCTTCAGACAGCCATCGTATTTCAGAATATAGAGGTGGCTTATGAGTATTTAACACACTGTCAAATGGAGTAATAATAAAATATGCACATAAGGGGCAATATTTAATGAAATTAATAACTTCTACTGATTCATTAAGGACATTCTTAAGCAAAATTCAATTTTTTTTCACAAGTGTATGACAGCAAAGAATCATTGATTATTAATATGGTTTGGTACCACAGCCTTAATTTGTGCTAGGTCACTATAAGTTTATTCATCACTTTTTTCAGAATCAGTGCAAATATCAACACAGTAAAAGAGGTAAATAACAACTTAGTATAACTGAAAATAGTTGCGCACTCCTAAAAGTGCGCACTCCTGAAAGAATCCTCAGCCCCCTGCAAAGAGTTCCCAGATCAAATTTTGAGGACTACTACCCTAGATAAGTGGTTCTTAACTTTGATGTGCACAGAATCACCTGTGACCTCCAACTAATGAATCAAATCTCTTTGCAGACAAAGCACCATTCGATGAATCTTAGGTACGCCAAAGGTTGACTACTACTGGCCTAGATAGTCTAATGATAAATAAAAACTACGATTACAGCAGTTAGGAATGGACAGCAGGAGATAGCAAGAAACCCTATTTAGGACTAAAAGGCTTTACAGATTGGTGAAATATGAGAATATGAAGAAAATTTAAATGTCAAAGGTTTTGAGTCTTGATTACTGAAAAAATGGTGATACCTTAAAAGAATGAGGAAAGTCAGGAGGAGCCTATTAAGAACTACAGAAATAGGAGGGAAGATGAATTATCTTTTCCTGATCTTTCTGGTCAGAATTAATCTCTTCTACGTTCACATTAAATGTTGTTTATGTCTCTATTTTAAAATTTCACCTCATCTTAAAATTTAGTTCATCTCTCATTGCATTACAGTAGCTGTTTACATGTCAGTCTCTAACTCAGTAGAAATTAAACTCCTTGAAGGCCTGAATAAACTTGGGAGCATCAGTCCCAGGATCTAACTATATAATCTGGAGTGTTACTTTCTCTCTTTAGCCTCAATTTTATCACATCTAAAATGTGGATAAACTGATCTACTTCTTAGGGTAACTCTAAGGATCAGAGATAAATTTTCCTAACTGGCATAATGCCTACCACATAGTAAAAACTCAAGAAGTAATAATAATAAAATCAATCAGCAGAGTTGCATTTCTCTTAAAAGTATTCCTTTTAGACCTAAGACCTTTGGTAATTCCTACTGCAAAGCACGCAACAGATACAGTTCATTCTCAATCAATTATAGAAATGATAACCTAATCTGAGAACTGGATCATCCAATGTATCCTATCAAGAGCTCATTAAGTCCTCTAGGAAAATTAGTACAATTTTATAATTTGTTTTGCTTTTTTGGAATGCTGCATCTAACTGTGCATAAAAATTAGAAGAAAAAAATCTCAAGTAAAATTCCTAGATCACTAGTGGATCTAACTTATTCATGCTATCTTTAACCCTCATATACACAGATAATTGACAATTTATAGCAGAAGAATGAAATTCTTTTCTCTCTTCATGTAACTGAAACACACATCTGGTCTAAAAGGCAGAAATTTGCAAGAATCACTCCACAGAGGTTAATAGAATAGAAGTACAGTACTTCTACTCCATCTAGTTGAACTAGGAACAGAGCTGAGGCGAGAATGGGGAGGGGTAATCCTAAGGGAGGTAAAATGCAACTCTCAAAGCTGGCTTTTAGCCTGTACAGCTAAGCTTACATCTCCTGACTTGCCAAAAATAACATTAGGGTCTTTCTGACCACAAGTAGTAAGGACTACAGCTTTACGTTTCATCTAAAAATAACTATTTAAAAACAACCCAAAGAAAACATACATCAGTCAAAGACTGATGAGAATTTTTAAAACTCTGCATCATAATCCAATAAATGCTGCTTCTTTTACAATCAGAAATGGTGCCTCCCTCCTCCCATTATATCTAAATGGAATGTGTGGGGGAGATTGTAAAAAAAGCCTAGAATGTCAGATCAACATGCTCTCAGTTGCAAGTAAATAAAAACCCAATTCAATGTGGTTTAAAGTTAACACTTTCTCAGTTTTGTGTGCATATGAATTATCTGGGGGGTCCTTATTTAGTGTAAATTCTGATTCAGGAGGACTAGGGCAGGGCCTGAAATTCTTCATGTCCAACCAGCCCACAGATGATGCTGGTGCTACCAGTCCATAGACCAAAAATTCAATACCAAGGACTCAGACCGTAAGGAAATATGTAGATTAACGTATCTGGAAATCTTGAGATAAGAATGTTCAATGATGTTCTCAAGGACCCATAGCTTTTCTGCCTCTTTGCTCTACCATCCAAAATATCAGCTTCATCCTAAGATTGGCTCCACTTTCTTGAATACACTATGGTTGATAATAGTAATCAGGGCTACATGTTTCCCTGGTCATGTCCTGCAAAAGATACAGAGTGGCTTCTCATCGATGTCTCTTAAGAACAAGGAAGAATATTCTTAGAAGCTTAGCAGATTTGTCCAGCATCCTATTTGGCAGAATTGGGTTATGTGCTCATCTTTGAACCACTGATTGACTAGGCAGCGCAATTAATCCTTGAACCAACCAAGCCCAAAACAGGGATCCTGAAAAAAGTCATGGGTTCACCAGGAAGGAAAAAAGAAACAGATGCCTGATTGGCTATAAGTAATGTCCAATATACATAAATATTTTCTTCCCTTACCCCACCAATGTTATCATTTGCTACTGCATCAACTTCTGCTTTAAAAAATCCCATTATATTGGGACATCTTTAAAATCTTTGCTGCATAATGTAAGATGGCTTTCTAAGCTCCTTCATCTATTAGAATATATATTACCATATACCAATAAACAATATCAAAATATTTTACCAATATAAAATGACAAAGAAGTTCAATATATCAGAATGTATAAAAGTATAACATAATAAGAATAATATGACAGAATATATAGCAGCCTGGCAGTAAAGTAAGAAATAAATTCATACTGTGGGATATATACATGACCAAGTGAACAGATGAAGAAATGTAGGCTTCAGTCTTGACTTTATCAATCTTTCCAAAGAAGCAAAACTTCCTCCTAGGGTAACTTTTAGGGTACATAACTTATACTTGGATAAAACTGTTAAAAAAAATTCCCTCTAATAATACAGAGCAATAACTTGTAGAAGAAAAATACCTAAAAAAGACTTAACCACATATGTCACAAATGCCAAACATCTACCATTTAGTTTAAACCAAAATCAGAGTCACATACACTGCATCAGAGATCCCTGAAAGCAATACCAAAAATGTGGACTATGTGTTCTGATCCTAAATGTTGCTCAACTTCACAGAAATCCTAGATTCCGGAAATGTAATGCTCTCCGTAAGAAGCACTCCTTGCTAGGAAACAGAAAGCAAAGGCTATAGTCAACTATATGGTCTCAAAGCGTGCATAACAGTTGTTCATAAGAAAAACTTGCAAAAATATCTGTCATAGTTTACTAACAGATATTTTTAGAAATTATTAATACTAAAGGAATGTGATCATTTTAAAGATTGGGTTCACTATTTCATAAGCGTTCTATTTTTTATTCAGCACTAACATTATAAAGGAAGAACTATTATTTCAAAATCATATTTATGATACATAATATAAAGTATTATACAAGACTATCTTCAGATGTGGGTCTATTCTTTTCAACTTGTGTTCTAAGTGGTACCTAATCCAAGTCATTATACAAATCCAGCACTACAAAGATATAGTAGAATGTAAAAAAATTGAATGGTATTATTATTCATAATAGCCAAGATAGAGAAAGAACTTAAGGGTCTGTCAATCAATGAATGGATAAAGAAGAAGATACATACACACACACACATATATATATATACAATGTAATGTTATTCAGCCATGAGAAAGAAGGAAATTCTGTCATTTGTGACAATGTGGATGAACCTGGAAGACATTATGCTAAGTGACATAAGACAAACAGAGAAAGACAAATACTGTATGATCTCACTCATATGTGGAAGCTTAAAAAAAAAAAGTTGACCTAAAAAAATAGAGTAGAATGGTGGTTTGCAGGGGCTAAGAGAGGAAATGGGGAGATGTTGGTCAAAGAGCACAAACCTTTAGTTATAAGATGAATACATTCTGGTGATCTAACTACTTACAAAATCTAAAAGAAAAGTCTCTCTGGCCTCCAAGGATCTCCGTAATATAGTCATTATATCCCCTTAACCTAATTTCCCATCTTCAGTAAAACCTCCTGCTGATTTACTTACAACGTCCTAAAAAAAGAAACAAAAAACTTTACACTTTTTCTGCTTTCATATATTTGCTCATACCATTTGTAACACTTGAAATTGCTTCCCTAATCCTAACTGTCCACATTACCTATGTATCCCAAGTTCCATCTCTCCCTTTAAGTCAACCCTAACAATCTCTCCAGGTGATTCCTATGCATGCTCAAGGCTGACAACCACAAGATTTGGGGATTATGGCTGGCTATAAAAAAACTGAAAACCTTATTCTAGTAATTTAAACATAGGTATTTATTTGCCTCATGGAAGAAAAAAATCCAGAAGCAGATAGTGCAGGGCTGACACCCAATGGTATCAACACCCTTTGCATATTAATTACATCATGGGCACAAGATGGTAGCTGCACCTTCAAAGCAGGAAAAAGGAACAAGAATAATGGACCCTGCCAGAAACACCACTTTCCTTTTATTTGGACAGTAAAAGCTTTCTAGGAGGCTCTCCCCACCCCACAAATAAGCCTTCCCTTAAATGATGTGGCAAATTTTATTTTCCAAAAATGGCCACACCAATATATTTATCCCATTCCACATGTTCTTTTTATGATATAACATACTTCTCCACCTGAGAGGTCATGTTCTCTCCCTTTGAATCCGGGAGGAGACTTGTGACAGACTTGACCAACACAGCACAGCAGAAGTGGTACTGCATAACTTCTGAGACAGTCATAAAAAGAATACGGCTTCCATCTGGGGATCTCTCTCTTGGGAAGTTCTTAGAACCCAATGACCAGGCTGAGACTACATGTGAATGTTTCAGCTGGCCACCAGCAGACACAGCATTAAATGCCAAACAGCATGAACCAGCCTTCATATGATTCCAGCCCGGAGTCTTTGAATCGACAAGCTGAGGCCTCAGATACCATGGAGCAGGAACAAGTTGTCCCCATTGGCTTTATCTGAATTCTTGACCCATATGAGGAATAACAAATGGTAATTGTTGTTTTAGGTCATTACATTCTGGAATAATTCATTAAGCAGCAATAGACAACTAAAACAGGCATCACTGGCCAGAACTGGGCCACATGGCCACCTTCAGCATGGAAGAACCTGGGAAATCAGAATCATGATTGCCATGAACTTTTAGCTAAGGTGGGCACAATGCCGCTGAAGCATGATCAGGGTTCTGTTAACAAGGGGAAGATGGAAATGAGTACTGGCTAGGCAACCAACAATACCTGCCACAACCACTTACTTAATACTTGTTATTTACTACCTTGTATCATGTTACTCTTTTCCTAAGTATATGTTTTATACCCACTAAAAGAATACACGTGTCTTGAAGGCAAAGACTATTTTATTACAAAATGTCTTAAATGGTGGATATGCTAAAAATATTACCTATTTAACTTCTGAAGGGAAATATTTAGGTTATAAGTTAGAAAGAACTTCTAGGTCCTAGAAACTGTGAGGTTCTGAAACAAATGCACAGAAAAGGTGTTATAATTTTTTCTGCAGTTCTTTCAGAATAACTTCTCTGGGAAAATGCTGGTACAACTGAATAACTGAATAAGCTTTGAAGACCCCTTATAGTAAACAGACAAACATCAACTGACTCCAGAGTCAGAATGAGACATCACAAGGGTGTCTGTAAATATGCCCAAAGCAGGCCAGTACAGGCACTTGCCCAGCCCTCTATATAGAGATAAACATTGGTATAGGCAATTAACAATTGCAGAGTACTTTGTAAACAAAAAATGCTAAATAGTTATTTTCAAATAATCACACTGATTTATTACTAAATGATAAACTTACTCTTGGTGGAGCAGGAACCTCACTGTAGCTCCCCAAGTACTCCTGACCCCTCATGATTTTTACCGAGTCACTATGCCTATTTCTTTTTTCTTTTTTTTTTTTTGTAGATAATTATTTTTTTATTGAAGGGTAGTTGACACACAGTATTACATTACATTAGTTTCAGGTGTACAACATAGTGATTCAACATTTATATACATGACAATTCTAGGTACCAGCTATCACCATACAAAGCTATTACAATATCTTCACTATATTCATTACATCCCGGTTACTTATTATTTTACCATTGGAAGTGTATACTTTTTTTTTTTTTTTTTTGTGAGGGCATCTCTCATATTTATTGATCAAATGGTTGTTAACAACAATAAAATTCTGTATAGGAGACTCAATGCTCAATGCACAATCATTAATCCACCCAAGAGCCCAATTTTCATCAGTCTCCAATCTTCTGAGGCATAACAAACAAGTTCTTACATGGAGAACAAATTCTTACATAGTGAATAAGTTCTTACATGGTGAACAGTACAAGGGCAGCCATCACAGAAACCTTCGGTTTTGCTCATGCATTATGAACTATAAACAGTCAGTTCAAATATGAATACTCATTTGATTTTTATACTTGATTTATATGTGGATACCACATTTCTCTCTTTATTATTATTATTTTTAATAAAATGCTGAAGTGGTAGGTAGATACAAGATAAAGGTAGAAAACATAGTTTAGTGTTGTAAGAGAACTATGCCTATTTTTTTAAATAAGATTAAGAATATAGGAATCAGATGTTACTGTAATTTTTTAAAATAAATCTTAGCACTAGTCAGAAAACATTCCAAAACTTTTATTTTAGCTAAACGGTAGTTTAATTAAGTGCATTATCTGAGTTTAGTAAACTGGTTCATCATAACTAAAGCTAACAACAGCCACTAATTCAGGTTTAGTTATGAAAATGTTGACTAATATTCACATAATGCTTCAGAATTTACAAAGTCCTTTCATAGGTAGATAAACACTTGTATACATATTCCTATAAAATTATATATGAAAGTGCTTTGTAATCTATAAAAACCTCTATAGGTTGGCCATCTAGCAATATATATTTACTATTACTAATTACTATTTATTAATATTATTAACTATAATAATTTTTTTAAATAACATTAAGGTTTACAGGGCAGGAGCTTTTCTCTCCTTTGTACACATAAGGGTCTGAGGCTCAGAAAGGAGAACTGACTGCTCCAATCACATTTTGAGATGCACTTGGTTCTTAGACTTGTAGTTTCTGACTTGAAATTATGTGTGCTTTCTACTGCATCATGCTGTTTTTATAAAATGTTGACATTTCAAAGCATAATTCCAAAAAACTGGGAGAAAAAAGGGAAGGGAAAGGTTTATTGCTGGACAGAAAACTGTCATTTCTAAGGCTGTAGGGCAGGTCAAGCCCATGTTGTTGCACAACCCAATAAACTAAGCTAAAGATCACAAAGGAAAATAAAAAAGAGATTCATTACGATATAATCTAAGAAATGGAACCAATTTTAGTAACTTTAAGGTAGGAGCATAAAAAACCTTTTTATATTATAACAGATTTTCAATATTTCTTTTAAATTACTCACTTTGGTCCTCATAAACTATAAGCACTGTTTTATTACAGGTCAGATGAGAACTGTTCCTCCCGCAAATACATACACTAAAGATCCTTTAAGTCATGATGCTTATAAAAACTACCTTAGGTTGTAAGTTCCTAGAAACTTTTAATGAAATTCATAAACAGACACATCTGGCAATGCCATGAAATGAAAATGTCTCCTGTCCAGTCACAGCGTGTAGTGAATCTTCATTAAACCTCAAAACAGGTAGTCTGCACTTTAGATGTTCCCCAACAGAGGTCCAAAGTACAACTGTTTAGGAATTATTTTCCTAAAACAGCATACTTATCCCAGGACTTAAGCTACACATTTACCAATTATGGCTTGAGAACACAGAAACCCAACCAGTCTTCAGCACATTCACTGGCAGACAAAGGCATTAATTATACTCTTAACATAAATTTTGGTTTATATGTAGGGGAAAAAGCAATCAAAGCTGCAAGTATGCAAGTGTTTCTCTTACTTGAAATACTGATACCACTAAGAGAAGCACTCTGCAGTTACACTGCCAAACAAGGTGTAAAGCTAAGTGTGAGACTCCATTGAAAATGGCTTAGAAGAAAGGATTCTGAGTATTGAACAGCTTGTAATGTAACAATAAGAAGCAAGGGCGGAGAAAAGTCTTGACTACTGCATTAAGAAGCAGTGTTCCATTGTGAATAAGAACACATGCATGGGAATCAGATCTGAGTTCAAATTCTCCCTTTCCCACTTTGGCAGTGTGATTCTGGGAGTTACTTAACGTTTCAATTTCTTCAACTGTAAAACAGGAATAATATAACCTACCACACAAAACTACTTAGAAGTATTAAATGAAAAATGATTGAAATGTACTCACTGTAATACCTGGAACAAAGGTAAGCACTCGATAAGCTTTTTATTATTAAGGGCCTTTCAAGCCTGTAGATTATTTAAATAAGCAACAACTTAAACAACTAGTTACTTTTGCCAGTAAAACAACACAAACTCGGAGACACTAAATGAGATCCCTGATCTGCAAAGGGACTTTAAACCCAAATATTTATGATCAAAATTAAATTTTACAAGAAACTTAGCTTTTCAAACCATTATGGGTAAGAAAAAGAGCCATTGCTCTTTCTAACCACACCCTTTTTTTCCCCTCCTATAACCTTCAAAATAGTCTTAGGATTAAAAAGCTATAATTTGATTCAAATGTTTTACTTTTAACAAAACATTTCCCAGCAGAGACTGAATGAACATTAAGATAATAAAAAAATATATAGGAAAATGTAGAATTTTAAAAATTATCTTTTTTCAGCATCAATGATAAACAGAAGGCAAAAGATGCTAAGGGAACAAACTGTTCAAATCAGAAATTCCTAATTTTAATATCCTCTATTTTAAATTATCTTAGTTGTATTAGAAGACAAATAACAATAACTGTTAAACAGCTTTAAACAAAAGCTGTTACTTGTTTACATACTCCAAAATGTTTGGAAAAACTGTTTTAATATTACAAAGTTAATTAAGTGCTTACTGCAATTCTTATGCTCAATAAAGGAAAACATCCTAACTGGGGCAATTAAAGTTGTTTTCTGTTTTATAACTAAAACTTTGCCTAGTATTTCAAACTCTGTTAAAATTATAAACTATCAAAGAAATAAATTTACTGACTTAATAAACTGATGGAAAACAGAAATAAAACTGCCAAAAAGTTTCCAAAAAGAAGTCAGAATTTAACAAAGCTTTTAAAAGTGAATAATTAAAACACCAACAACATATACTTGCCAGGTAAATATATTAACTCAAAGGACATATACAAGGAATACAAACAATGCACAGCCATTATCAACAAAAAAAAACAATTTTTGTCTTTGAATTAAAAACTTAAGACTGGTATCCAAACTCTGATACAGCCAGAATTGTACTTCAAATTGTTTATATGAATTTAATTAAGTGGTGAATTCTTAGTAACATTCAACACAAGATCAAATTTCTCAAAAAAGCTTTCCTTTGATAAATTTAAAATCATAAGTAGAATATCATCTGACATTGTTAAACTTCTAAACAAGGCATTATAGCAATACTATAAAGAGCACTGATGATAAATTCCTACTTTGATGATTACAGTTCTTTGTGTAAAATCTTGTGATGTGTCACACTAAATTAAAGGTACAGAGCTTTCAAATTATCAGCAAACCCTCTATATTCAATTTTAAAGAAGGAAGTGGAGGCAGGAGAGATACCAAAGGTCAGCTTCCAACTATCTTTTTCCTTTTTAGGATGAATGTTAGAACGTTTTCCCTTTAAGTACTGTGAGAATTGAACTGGGCACTCAAGTATGCATTTCAGAAATTATGTAACTATAAAGTGATATAATCATTCTACAAATACGTACTTATATGCAATGTAGGCATCTATGTAGAATGCATAAAACACGGTTCTGTTTTCAGGGAGATTTCTAATATAACTTAGGAGCTCAGACATACACTTACAAAATATAAATGACATTGCAAAGCAATAAATTGGATTAAAGTTCCAATTAAGAGGATCATTTGGCAGTACAGAATACACTGGGGCTAAAAGCAAGGGGCACAAAGTCTCAGGGAAGAGAAAAAACTTGACAGCTCAGATATGAAAAAGTGAAATTCAGAAAAGGAGGGATGAACGGGAAGGACACCCACAGTTCCAACAACTACAAGGAGTTAGGGACAGATCAGCAGTCTGCACAGAAGGAAAAAGAAAATGGGAGAGTAGGTTAGTGTCAAATGGAAGTGAACTTTGAAAATTGTATCAGGAATTTAGATGTAGTCATTCAACAAATATTAATTGAAACAATAATTGTGTGCCATGCACTGTCCAAGATGCAAAGGGTACAAGTGTGAACAAAACAGATAAATTATCTGCTTCATAGTGATTATAATCAGATAGATTTTTTTCTGTAACAGTGCCATGCATTGCTTCTGGCACAGGAGGATATGATCAGAGATACACTTTGAGAACATTTTGTAGCAATGGTATGTACCTATACACAAATGACAAGCAGACTAAATTAAGGGACTGCAATAGTAACCCCAGAAACAAGTAGCAAGTGATATTATTTAATTATGCAAATGACTTCTTGAGCAGTTTTAGGTATATCATCTCACCCCTGCTCTCACTTGAAAATTGAAGTTTGCCACTCGGCCACAACCTTAAGATCCTCAACTGGAAAATTCTACAAACACATCAAGGTACTGTGTAATATGTACACTAACACTAAAGACCAAGAGCTGCAACTTGCTTCCATTTCTAGCTTTTTCAACTTTGGCATCATGCTTGTGTTTTATCAGTTGAACCACTATCTGTCCTCAAAAGAGCACTCTCCTTCTGAACAAGAATGGACAGTAAGGGTCAGGTTAGACATGACAAAGAGTGTAACTAGAGCCTATGCCACCTCCCTTTATTTCTCTCTGTGTAATCCAGTCCCAAGTAGGACAGAGGAGGGGATACCACACTACTTCTATACCTCTTTAAAAAAGAACAGTAAACAAGATACAGGCTTCCCCTGCTGAACAAAATTAGAGCACTCCAATGAAAACTTTCCTAAGTCAAAATGGTATAAACTGAAGAAGCAGTTACCATTAATTTATAAGGAAAAAGTTTTGAGCATCCACACATCCAAAAAATAACCTCTCTTAGGCTTTTCTGATACTTAGGACACATCTTGCTAACAATGCACAAAATAAATCAAAATAAAGCACAGATGCTCACAGACATAGTTCAAAGCTATGGTGGCTTGATGCTGAGTGTGGTTCCCATGGAAAGAGTCTGGCAGGGCCGCTCTCTCTGCTTGGGTGCACACTGCGTCTATAAGAGCTGGCTGCAAAACAAACGCTGAATGCTATTTTCACTTTTTGCCTTTCTTCATGAAAGCAAAAATCCTCTTTGAATTTCTTTCAGTTAGCAAAAAAAAGGTACTAGCATAGGTTTTCCAACAAAGTGAAGCAGCAGAACTGAAAAGAGACTAGTGGTTGTTACCAAAGAGTAAGGGTTGGGGAGAGTGGGTGGGGAGGGAGAAGGGGATTAAGGGGCACTATAATTCACAATCACAACATAGGCAGGGCACTGAGATGGTAGTAAAGCACGGAGAGGACAATTAATGACTCTATAACATCTTACTGCATTCATAGGACAGTGACTGAAGTGGAGGGGGTGAGGTCTTGATAATATGGGTGAATGTTGAGCCACTGTTTTGTGTATGTGAAACCATCATAGAATTGTATATCAATGATACTTTAATAAAAATACAGAAGAGAAAAAAATTGCTAAACAGTAAAAAAATACATGCCTTTCACTTGCCCTTAAAAAAACACAATAAAATGTACAGATAAAAAAAATAGTGAAGCAGCAGAATACGAACTTTTGAAAAGCAGGGGATACCTGTACTTACTTTACTCTCCAGTATACCACAGAAAGCTATTTGCCTCCTACAATTAACTTATTTATAGAAACTTTAAGGGCAAAGACTGTTTTATTCATCTCTATGATCTCATAGTGCCTAGCACAGAATTTTGTACAAAATTGCTGACAGTAGAATTAAAGAGAAAAAGAGGAAGAGAATCTAAGATCCAAATAAGTGAATCAACCAGGTATAAAAAGGCTCAGGCAATAATAGCATCCATCAACAAAACAGCTAAAAGGAGATAAAACAGCAAGGCATGATTTTTCCATTTGAGGAGATTGCAGCCTTGTGAAAAAACATATTTGAATGAGAGAGAGAAAATACACCAAGCATCTGGAATGAGGTAGCTACTCAAATTAATAATTAATGGCTACCTTTTACTGAATGTGTCAAACATTGCGCAAAGAACATTACAGACATTATCTCATTTAATCCTCACACCCCCATGAGTCAGTTATTACTATCCCTGTTTTGCAAATGTGAAACTAAGAGTCGGAGCTAGGATAAATTAACTTACTCAAGGTCATAAAATCAGCAATTGGTGAGGCTATCATTCAAACCAACATCTAACCCCAAAGCCAGTCTACTCTTAACCCACCAGGAACTGGGGTGACAGCTTTGAAGGTGGTAGGAAGTTACCAGGTGCAGAATATATTTTGAAAATGGAGCCAACTAGATTTGCTAAAAGATGAAGAGCACAGTTAAACTGAAGAAGTGATAGTACTATCTATAGTACCAGATGACTAAATTGATAAGATCCAATGCAACAAAATTAAGTCTCCTTCTGGCCCCTATATCCTTCTCCAGACGCAACCACTGGATTTTCTTTATGAGCTTCCAGAGCCAATTTATGCATATAAAAGCACCAACCCACTCTCTTTTTTTAACTTATTTTTAAATAATTTTAGATTCATCAAACAGTTGCAAAACGAGTTCTGATATGCCCTTCACCCAGCTTCTTCTAATGTTAATATATAACCAAAGCACAATTACCAAAACAAGTAAGATTGATGCAATACTACTAACTAAATTTGCCAGTTTCAAGCAATTACAAATAAAGCAGTCACAAATATTATTGCGCATTATTGATGCCCCGTGTGTTAGGGGTCCTCGGGACCACTCTCTGACTAGAGGATTTGCTAGAAGAACTCACAAGACTTAGAAAGCCATTACATTCACAATTATGGCTTATTACAGCAAAAGAATACAAGATTGAAATAAGCAAAAAGAAAAGAAGCATGAGCAAAATCCAGAAGAAACCAGCACAAGCTTCCAGGTGTCATCCCACAGTGCAGTTGCATGGATGTGCTTAATTCTTCCTGCACTGATGTATGACAGCACATGCAAAGTGATCCCAACCAGGAAAGCTTGCCCAAGCCCTTTTTATTGAGAGTCAGTCACAAGGCATGCCAGGTCTGTGTGACTGACTTCAGCTATCCAGATCCCAGTCCCCAGAGCAAAATAGGTATTCACGATAAACATTTGCATAAACTAACTGAACCACTTGGTATTGTGTATTCCAAGGCCTCACACATATAAAAAGACTTTTATTAGGAAGAATATTCCAAGGGCTCAGAGTTCATCTCCCAGCAGCCAGCCAAGAGCCAGTCCTAAAGACAGGCCTTTCTTAGGAGCATGCTGGGCTTAAGCAACCCACACCAGCTGAGTTAATGCTTTCCTACACAACTTGTGAATGCATTTCTAGGCTCTCATTCATTTTAATGATGACACAATATTCTATTGTATGGATGTACCCAACTAATTTAGCCAATCACCTACTCATTAACTTTAAGTTGTTTCTGGCCTTTTGCTCTAGTCAATAATAAAAACAAGGTTTTAGAAATTATTAAGAGCTATACAAAAGAAAGATATAATTTTCCAAAATTATTACCACTGACTGATGAAATAAAGGTTAGTCTACAGAGTTTAAGTCACTTGAGTGAATAAACGGTAGCTTTAAGAAAATCTGATTTCAAATGTGTGTGAGCACACAGAAGACACAGAAATGAGACAAAGTTGTAATAGACTTTTCTTATAGAAGTCCTGCAGCATTTGCCTTTAGTGGTTAATATGAAAGTTAATCAAAGTAAACCAAGAAACTCATGGTTTCTGGAAAATCATACAATAACATTACATAGCAACAAAATATAACTTCAGAGTCCAATGGCTTATTTATATATATATACACACATCAGATACATATATAATGTATGTGTTTGTATGAATATATATATATATATAAAATTACAGTCTAGGACTCCTATTTTACAATCAGAGTAACTTCACTGTGCTTTCAAAATAAATGCAAGTCCTGAATTTTTATGATTATGATAAGAATAAATGTCAAAATTAGGCACATACATTCTTTCATCTATCTCACAAGTCATAAACACAATATTCAATTTTGTAATTAACAAAATCTTAATTATTTTAAATGCACTGACCTTGTTTCTTAATTTTTTTGTCTTAATATTTACTAGTATCTAAGATAAAGTATAATCCTACAAGGTTAAGCCCACTTTGCATGATGAGACAGCTAATGGTATAAAAAATAAAAATAAAAAAAAAAACACCTGGAACACCTGAAGTTTACCATTAAACTGAGAAAAAAAATATATTTGTATGCTTTTGTCAAATAATAATAAGAAGTTCAGCCTTCTAATATTTGCCTCAAAACAGGAGCAGCTTCCACTAATTAACGGTTTTTAAACCCTTGTCTCTTGAAAATAAGAAATACACGTATCTTAATTCACTTTTCTAAACAGCTTTAATTATTTTATGAATATTATGATTTCAAAAGAAACGTTGTTATGCAATAAAGTAGAGCAATACATATTCTCAAACGGCACATAATCAAAATCATTTAACAAATTACTTTTCTTATTCAACTCAAGAGAAAACTATACTTTCAGCTCTTCTTTGCAGATATTGAAGTTAGGATATAACTCTGCATTATTATTTCAGGGTCTCATATGCTGTTTTCCAAACTGAAATATAATTGACATAAAACATTATATTCATTTCAGATGTACAACATAATGATTTGATAACTGCAATTCCATTATCCGTTACTTACTAAATATTCCTCACCTATAGTACTAGGGCCCAGAAATCAGAGAAACAGAAACATAATCTTATCTTTAAGAAGTTTACAGGTCACTATCATTCTCAGGTCTCAAAAAATAATAATCCTACTGTAGAAAAAAATCCCAGAACTGGCTTCCAAAAGATCTTGCATTCTACCCTCCGTCTTCTATTACATTAAGTATCCTTGAACAAATCAGACCACTTCTCAGCCTGTGTCATCTTTAAAGTGAAGGGGCTAATCCAAATGATCTATAAGGCCCTTTTTGGCAAGAAAATCCTACTGTTTTAATCTAATACATAACTTTCAATATGTATAATAACTGTTCTGTTATGGTAATTAGAAGTCAATGATAAACAGGCAACATAAATAACCACATCCATAATTTATTTTATACAGGCAGTATTTAATGTTCTTCTCTTATGTTATTTTCATCAAGTATTCACAAACAATTTCAGAGCCTACTGTTTTATCCAGAACTAGCATGGACACACTGTAAAAAGACAGAGATTCTGCATAGTACATCCCAACAGCAAAGCGCCTCTTACACTTCAACCATAAGCTTCAGGAAAAAAGATTCCGCAAGACTTGTACAACTGTTTCCCAAACTGCAGTCTGTGAACATATTCAGTAGTCTGTAAATTCTCATCAACTTTATAATTTCATGTTTTCATTTCAATAATGTCCTCAAAATATTAGTATAGGCATTTTATAATTGAAAACTGCCACAAGATGTTAATGTCGTTTTCAATTAAGTGATGTCAAGTAGTATCTCTTTAATAATCTGGTACTAATGAGAAAAGAGCAATGGCAGACTTCAAATGTACATGCATTCATGCCCAGATGAGGACCGTGATGTCACCCTTCCAAACAGAAGAAGGCTTTGTAGTAGTTCAAATAGAGAAAGGAGGTGGGAAAGTTGAGTCAGCACATTAAAGCTGTGCTGTAAGTTAATTTGTATTGCAAACAACAATTTTATTTGCAAATTATCATCTATAACATTAGAGTAATTAATTTGAATAGTACTATATTGTTTGTAAATACAATCCACTTTTATGGTTTCACAATGTTATTTAATATAAGAGTTACTAGCTGATTTTATAATTCTGTGTATTTCTGTGATATCATAAACCTGAAGTCAGCAATGGGGATTCATGAGAATATTACTTGCATTTTAAAAGGGGTTAATGCCTTAAACTAGTTTGCAGAAACACTGCTTTTATAAGCAGACTGCTCTCTGACCCTTCCTTCTAATTCCTTAAATTACTGGAGCTTGGGTAGCATCAGCCATGGGTCCAGAGCCCCAGGAGCAGGGAAAGAAGAGTCCAGACCAGAAGTTGGCAAACTATGGCCCATGGGTCAAATATGGCCCTTGATCTGTTTTTGTAAACAAAGTTTTATTGAACCATACCATACCCATTTGCTTACAAACGTTTATGGCTACTTTCAAGCTACAGTGGCAGAGTTGAGTAATTGCTACAGAAACTGTTTGTCCCACAAAGCCTATAAAATACTACTAGCTGGCCCTTGACAGAAAAAGTTTGCTCATCCTTAGCCCAGGTAGCCTAACAGGGCAAAATGAGAATGAGCTTCCTGGCATCTGAAAGTCCTGGAGCAAACAGAGGGGAACAAAGTTTCTGGAAGGAAGGTAATAGAATAAGATTCTCTATCTGTAAAATGAAGGTGTTAAATATTAAATATATGTGGCCCTTACAGCTTTTTTCACCTCATCAGTTAAGCATATGTGAGGCTCTGTGCTAAGTATACTTCATTCAAAAGTACAACCAATTTATACCATCAAGGGAAATACTTTTCTTAATTTTTAAATATCACACTTTTTTAAGGATTTAAGTGAAAAATGGACACTATGCCACTATTTAAGGTTGAGCATTATTATTCCCATTTTATATATTGGGAAACTGAAAAACAGAAAAGTTACTAAGTTATAGTTGTACAGGTAATAAATGAAGGAGTCAGAATTCTAACCCAGATCTGCTTGACTCTGAAGCTTATGCTAAAAACTACTGTAAACTACAATGTTTCTAACATTGTAAAAGTCCATGAGGAGAAAATTCTTCTCACCCAAAATCCTCCAGAACATGAAAATTACCTTTGAGGTAGGTTTCACAGTATGATTTTCAGAGACATAAGACCACAGCAATTATTTTAAAAGGTATTAAAACTATAGATAGATACACAGATGATACATAGATAGATAGATAGATAGAGATGATAGATGATAGATAGATAGATAGATAGATAGATAGATAGATAGATAGATAGATAGATAGATAGATAGATATAAATAGATCTCCCCTATTTGCTTACCTGAAATTCTGTGAACAAGAACAGTGGTTACCACTACTGATCACACACCAAAACAAAGTGTCTTTATTAAGGTATATACAAGTCTACTGTTCCAATACTTCATGTAAATTTTTTATTCTGCCATCTCTATTTTTAATTGAAGTATTGTTGATAGACAATTTTATATTGCTTTCAAGTATACAACACAATGATTAAACAGTTACACACATTATTAAATCTCCACCCCCAATACTGCAGTTACTATCTGATTTATGAATATTATAACATCCTTGCATTCCTGGAATAAATCCAACTTGGTTCTGATGGATAATCCTTTTGATGTGTTTTTTAATTCAGTTTGCCAATAATTTGTTGAGGAATTTGGCATCTTTGTTCATCAGTAGATTGGTCTAAGATTTTCTTTTTTTTTGTATTGTTTGCCTGGTATTGGTATTTGACTGATGCTGGCCGCACAGAATGTGGAAGTATTCACTCCTCTTCTACTTTCTGGAATACTTTAAGAAGGACAGGTATGAGCTCTTCTTTAAATGTTTGGTAGAATTCAGCTGTGAAGCCATCTGGTCCTGGAACTTTGTTGGGAGCTTTCTGATTACCAGTTCAGTTTCATTGCTGGTAATTGGTTTGTTCAGATTTCTGCTCCTTCCTGGGTCAGCCTTATGAGGTTTTTTTTTTTTTTAGGAATTTGTCCATTTCCTCTAGGTTATCCAGTTTATTGGCATATAATTTTTCATAGTATTCGCTAATAATTATTTGCATTTCTGTGGTATCCATTGTGACTATTTCTTCTTTTCTGATTTTGTTTATTTGTGTACTCTTTTCTTCTTCATAAGTCTAGCTAGGGGGTGATAACCCCTTATTTTGTTTATTTTCTCAAAGAACCAGCTCTGTTTTCATTGATTAGTTCTATTGTTTTATTCTTCTCTATTTTATTTATTTCTGCTCTGATCTTTATTACGTACCTCCTTCTACTGACTTTGGGTTTCATTTGTTCTTCATTTTCTAGTTTCTTTAATTGTGAGTTTAGACTGTTTATTTGGGATTGTTCTTGTTTCTTGAGGTAGACCTGTATTGCTATGTAATTATCTCTCAGTACTGCTTTTGTACTATCCCACAAATTTTGGACTGTTGAATTTTTCATTTGTCTCCATGTATTGCTTGATTTGTTTTAATTTGGTCATTGATTCATTGATTATTTAGAAGAATGTTGTTTAGCCTCCACGTGTGTGTAGGCTGTTTTTTCTTTGTGTAATTTATTTCTAGTTTCAAGCTATTGATGTCTCAGAAGTTGCTTGATAAAATTTCAATCTTTTTGAATTTATTGAGGCTCTTTTTGTGGCCTACAATGTGATCTATTCTGGGGAATGTTCCATGTACACTTGAGAAAAATGTGTATCCTGCTGCTTTTGGATGGGATGTTCCATAGATATCTGTTAAGTCCACCAGGTCTTATTCAGTGCCTCTGTTTCCTTATTTATTTTCTGTCTGCTTGATCTGTCTATTGATGTGAGTGCTGTCTCCTAAAATGAATGTGTTGCAATCTATTTCCCCCTTTAATTCTGTTAGTATTTGTTTTACATATTTAGGTGATCCTATGTTGGGTATGTAGGTATTTATAATGGTTATATCCTCTTGTTGGACTAACCCCTTTATCACTATGTAATATCCTTTGTCTCTTTTTAATTTCTTTGTTTTGAAATCTAATTTGTCTGATATAAATATTGATACTCCTGCTCTTTCTCCCTTTTGTTTGCATGAAATATCTTCTTCCATCCCTTCACTTTTAGTCTGTGTATGTCTTTGGATCTGAAATGAGTCTCCTGTAGGCAACATATAGATTGGTTTATTTCTGTATCCATTCTGCCATTCTGTCTTTTGACTGGTGCATTCAGTCCATTTATATTAAAGGTAATTATTGATAGGTATACACTTACTGTCATTTTATTGTTTTGTTTGTTTTTATAGCTCCTCTCTGTTCCTTTCTTCCTCTCTCATACTTTTCTCTTGTTATTTGATGGTTGTTTTTTTGACATTGTGGTTGGATTTTTCTCTTTTAATTTTTTGTGTATCTATTTTAGGCTTTAGGTTTGTGTTTACCAAAGGTTCAAGGATAGCTTCCTGACTATATAACAGTCTATATTAAGTTCCTTATTGCTCTATTTCAAACACAACCTAAAAGTATTTGTTTTCTTCTTCTTCCTTCTCCACACTTTATGTATTAAATCTACACTTTTTGTGTATCCCTTGATTGATTTTGTTTACAGTTGGTTTTGCTACTTTTGTTTTAATTTCATATTTACTTGGTAATTAATTGGTCTACCACCTTTACTCTGGGTTTAATTTCACTGGTGAAAACTTGTTAGCCTTAGTAACATTTCTGTCTACAGCAGTCCCTTTAACATATCCTGTAATGCTGGTTTAGTTGTTACAAATTCTTTGAGCCTTCGTCTATCTGGAAATTGTTTAATATCTGCTTCAAATTTAAATGATAATATTTCTGGGTAGAGGATTCTTGGTAAACGGTCCTTCTGTTTCAGTACATTAAATATTTCATGCCATTCCCTTCTGGCCTGTAAAGTTTCTGCTGAGAAGTCTGCTCATAGCCTGATGGGGGTTCCCTTATAAGTAATCTTTTTTCCTCTCTCTGACTGCTTTTGATACTCTCTCCTTATCCTTAATCCCTGTCATTTTAATTATTATATGTCTTGGTGTTGTCTTTCTGGGATTCCTTTTGTTGAGGGCTCTCTGCACTTCCATGACCTGAGTGTCTATTTCCCCCCAGATTGGGAACATTTTTTCAACAATTATTCCCTCAAAGAGACTTTCTATCCCTTTGTCTTTCTCTTCTCCTTCTGGTACCCCTATTATGCAAATATTGTTTTATTTGGATTGGTCACACAGCTCTCTCATCATTTTTTCATTCCTAGAGATCCTTTTTACCTCTGTTCCTCAGCTTCCTTGTGTTTTTGTAGTCTAATTTCCATCTCACTGACTGTCTCCTCTACTTGTTGCAATCTATTACTGATTCCCTCCATTGTTTATTTCACTTCAGTTACATGTTCTTCAGTTCTGAGTGGCTCTTTTTCAGCTCTTGTATCTCTTTGTTGACATCCTCCCTAAGATCTTCAACACTTTTCTGCAGTAAGCATATTTATGACTTTTACTTTGAAATGTTTATCAAGAAGATTGGTGATTTCTGTTTCATTTAGCCCTCTTTCTGGTGTCTTATCCTGTACTTTTGTTTGGAACATACTCCTCTGCCTCCTCATTTTGTCAGGGTTTCTGCATTTCTTGCTTTGTATTAGATGCATCTGCTATGCTTCCTGGTCTAGAAAGTAATGGCTTTATGAAGAAGACATCCTGTGGTGCTCAGAGGCTTAGAACACTTTCCTCTCCGGTGTTTGGTTATCCTTTGCTGTGGAGCCCCAGTTGCTACTGGTGGGCACTGGGTGGGGTCACCTTTCTCTCTGCCTACCAGCCATGGTTTACCTCAGTTTGCTGAGGCCAGCAGTTTTCCAAGGCCAGCAGTTTGCCTCAGTCAGCCCTTTGTGATCAGAGCAGTGGCTTCTACTGAGATCATTGTGGACAGGGCCACCTTCTGCCTGCCCTGCAGCAATGGCAGGGCTTCTGGGTTAAGGAGATAGGCAGGGCAGTCCCACAGGGAGTTGCACAATGGCAGGGTATATGGGCTTTTGGTGGTGGCAAGCATCTGGTTGTGGAGCGGGCAGGTGCTCACAGTGGTGGCAAGTGGCATACTGGTAGGGCATGCAGAGAGGTGAGAGGATATGTGCAGGGGAAGGCTGCGCACGTGCATGGGCAAGTGGTGTGGTGGGAGGCTGCACCTCAGCAGAGGCAGCTAGTAGTACAATTGTATGTAGCATGCAGCTGCTACAACTAGTTGTGCAGGCGCCCCCTAGCAGCAGTGAGGCATGCAGCACTGGGCTTAGCCACCTGTGGGGAGGAAGGAGCTCTTGGAGCTGTATCCTGCAGGCACCTCCCCAGTGAAACAGGGCCATGAAAGCTGGGAGAATCTCCCTCTTCCCACTAGGCAGCAAAGTCGAACCCTGCTGGGCCTAGTGGTCTGGCACATTGGCAGCGCAAAAGGCAGCACCTCAGGGCTGATCTGCCAGCCAGAGCAATGGAGTGTCTGGGGCTCCTTAGAGTGCCAGACCTGTTGGGCTGAGGGAGGACTGGAGAGGTATCGTTCACATGCCCTTTCTCCGGCAGAGATAGCTCTGTCCAACCCTCGCCCCATTGGCTCCCCTCCCACTGCTGGCAAGTCTTTCAAAATGCTGCCTCTATTGGGTCCCAGCAGGACCACTGCAGCATGCCTGTCCTCCACAAGCAGCTGCTATCTCAGCCTACCAGAGTGTTCCAACTGTCCCTGGTGTCCATTCCCACTAATCACCAGAACCCAGTGAAATGCAGGCTCATGATTCTGGAGCAGATCTCCAGGGCCAGGTGTGCAGAGTTCCTGGGCGCCTATCCCCTCCCCACTCCATTCCTCTTCCTCCTGCCTGTTGGCTGGGATGGGAGAAGGGCTTGGGCCCTGCTCGATTGTGGCTCTACCACATTATGCTTCCCTGTGTGGTCTTCTCTTCTTCCCCAAGTATAGGTGGTCTGTTCTGCAGTCTTCAGTTCATTTTCAGGTTTAGTTGTATTTGCTATAGTTGCTTCCTTGGTGTGTGTATGGCCTTCCTGCTCCATCATCTTTAGCCTCTCCCTGTTTTATAACTTTACCTCTAACACACCTGCCATTATTTGTTTGTTGCCTAGTAATTTAACTTCATCATGTTTTTTAAAATAAAAAAGTAATTTTATTTTACTACATAGAGCAATTTGGAGAGAACTGACATCTTGACACTACTGAGTCTTTATTTCACAAGAATGATACATTTCCATTTATTTAAGTCTTCTTTGATTTCTCTATTTTGTAATTTTCAGCATAAAAATCTTACATATATTTTGTTATATTTATCATTAAGTATTTCATTTCTTGTGCTCTTATGAATAGCATAGGTTTTCAAATTCAATTTCCAGTTGTTCATCTCTAGCTTATAGAAAAACAACTCATTTCTGAATATATTGACTCTTGCATCCTGCATCCTTGCTAAAATAAATCACTAGTTAGATCTAGTAGCTTTTTTGTTATTGCTATAGAATCTTTGGGATTTTCTACCAAAAACACCATAATAAAAGCAGTCTTAGTTCTTCTTTTCCAATCTAAATGTACTTAAATTATTTTTCTTGATGTATTATACTGGCTAGGATCTACAGTACACTGCTGATTAGAAATGATAAGAATGGGCCATTTTTGCATTGTTCCCAATCTTAGGAAGAATGATTATACTTCACCATTAAGTATTAAGTATGATGTAAGCTGTAAGTTTTTTGTAGATGCCTTTTATCAGGTTGGGAAACTTCTGTTTTACTCCTGCTTTGCTGAGAATTTTCATCATGACAGATGATAAATTTTGTCACTTGTTTTTCTCCTTCATCTACTGAGATGATTTCTTTTTAAAATATGCTGATGTGGTGAATTTTATATTTTAAAATGCATTCAAAATCAACTTTGCATTCCTGAAATAAGCATTATGTATTACCCTGTTTATTTACTGCTGGATTTAATTTGCTAATATTTTGTTAAGGATTTGTGTGTTTACATTCATGAGGATATTAATCTGTACTTTTCTTTCCTTGCAAATTTTCTAGAAGATTTGTACAGAATGATATTATTTCCCCTTAAATGTTTGGTAGATTTTACAAGTAAAGCCATTTGGATGTAAAGTTTTCTTTGTGAGATTTTTAACTGTAAATTCAAATTCTTTAACAGAAACATCCTTTATTATTCATTTAATAATCTATATGATCTACAATAATATCCCCTTTTTCATTCCTGATATTGCTAATTTGTTTCTTTTCTCTTTTTCTTAGTCAGTCTGGGGAGAGTATTACCAATTTCATTGATCTTTTTAAAGATCCAGCTTTTTATTTCATTGATATCTTTCTATTGTTTTTCTGTTTTCAATTTCATTGATTTCTGCTCTTATCTTTATTATCTCCTTCCTTCTGCTTACTTTGGGTGAATTTGTTCTTTTTTTTAAAATATTTTTTTCATATTATTCATATACAATTACACGAAAAACATTGTGGTTACCAGATTCCCCCCATCATCAAGTCCCACCACATACCCCATCACTGTCCATCAGCATAGTAAGATGCTATAGAGTCACTACTTGTCTTCTCTGTGCTATAATGCCTTCCCCATGCCCCACCCCACATTGGTGTGCTAATCGTAATGTCCCTTATTCCCCTTATCCCTCCCTTCCCACCCATCCTCCCCAGTCCCTTTCCCTTTGATAACTGTTAGTCCATTCTTGGATTCTGTGAGTCTGCTGCTGTTTTGTTCCTACACTTTTTCTTTCTTCTTGTACTCCACAGATGAGTGAAATCATTTGGCACTTGTCTTTTTCCACCTGGCTTATTTCACTGAGCGTAATACCCTCTAGATCCATCCATGTTGTTGCAAATGGTAGGATTTGTTTTCTTCTTATGGCTGAATAATATCCCATTGTGTATATGTACCACCTCTTCTTTAACCATTCATCTACTGATGGACACTTAGGTTGCTTCCATTTCTTGGCTATTGTAAATAGTGCTGAGATAAACATAGGGCTGCATATGTCTTTTTGAAACTGAGCTCCTGCATTCTTAGGATATATTCCTAGGAGTGGAATTCCTGGGTCAAATGGTATTTCTATTTTTAGTTTTTTGAGGAATCTCCATACTGCTTTCCACAATGGTTGAACTGATTTAATTTGTTCTTTTTTTTCTATTTTTTTTTAACAAACTTAGATCACTCATTTGAAATCTTTCTTCTTTTTTAGTATAAGTATTTAATTGTGTAAATTTCCCTCTAAGCACTGATTTAGCTGCATTCCACAAATTTTGGTATGTTGTGTTTTCATTTTTAGTTACCTCAAAATACTTTCTAAATTATCTTGCTTTATTCTTTGACCAATGTGCTATTTAGAAGTGTTTTGTTTCATTTCCAAATATTTGATAATTTTCCAGATATGTTTCTGTTATTGACTTTTAACTTAATTCCCTTATGGTCAAAAAACATGCTTTGTGCCATTTCAATATTTAAATCTGTTTAGGCTATTTATGGCCCAGAATATGGTCTACCTTGGTGAATATCTCATATATACATGAAAGGAATGCATTTTCTACAGGCATTGAATGGAAAGTTTTGTAAACATCACTTAGATCAAATTGATTATGTTATTCTGGTGTTCTGACTGACTCTCTGCCTATTTGTTCTATCAATTATTGAGAGAAGAAGTTGAAATCTCCAGACATGTGGGCATGAAATCTCCATACTTGTAGACAAACATACATATATACTTATATACACAAACGTATGTACAATGTGACAATCAAAATTCAGTACAAATTATATTTTTAAGCTTTTCCCCCACATTTTGAAAGCACTGCATGTTCACTGTAAGAAATTTTAAATTTCAATGAAGTACTCATACCACTACCCAAATTGGTTTTACTCTTTACTCTTATTTGAATGAAAAGATATTTAGAGACACAATGCCACACATGGCCCTGGCCTAATGCCACCATCTCAGACCTACAGCCAGAGATAAGCAAGAATGCCTGGCTTTCCACCCAATCCTCAGAGGCCATCAGACATTCATTTACCATAGTTCTACTAAACTGAGATAAAACTTTTTCTACTTCCTACCTCTCTGATACTATGTAGATCTCTGAAGCCTTTTCTAAGTTTAAGAATTTTAAGAATTCTTTTTCTTCCTACAAGATGCCAGTATAATCTGAATACAGCTCTTATATGATAAAACATCCCTCTATCTAAAATTATACTTACTACTATTATATTCAAAATATGTACCAAGTGCTTACTATGTGTTAGGCACTGCTCCTGGTGCTAAGAATAAAGCAGTAAACAAAGTAAACAGAGTCCCTGTGACTACTTTATGGGGTGGAGGGACCACAGAAGCAATAAGCATAAACATGTAACACTCAAGAGGGTAAAAACTGAGATGGAGAAACATAAAGCAAAGTAAGAGAGATGGGGAGGCAAGGGGTGTGGTTAATACTTATATGGTCAGGCAAGTCCTCACTAGTAAGGTTACTGAAGGGGATAAATCATGAATATTTAGAGGAGGAATATCGCAGGCTGTG
The DNA here is from genome assembly GCF_030020395.1 of Manis pentadactyla. NCBI lineage: Eukaryota > Metazoa > Chordata > Mammalia > Pholidota > Manidae > Manis > Manis pentadactyla. The sequence goes on from NC_080029.1 coordinate 33,447,547, forward strand.
GAATAGCAAACACTTCTTGGGGCAGGAATGTTGGTTGGCACAATTGAGGAACTAAATGGAAGCATAACATGTGCTAATTTGAAAGGGATAATGAATCAGGCAACAACAGTTTCAAGATATTTAGTTCCATTTGAAGCCACCTATTCAAAGTATAGTATAAGAGTTTAAAAGTTTATGATTTTTCCATTTAAATGAGGTAATTAGGCCAGAAAAATTCTGACATTTCCTAAAGAAATATTTTTCAAAATCTTTCTAGAATAGTCACTTGTCACAAAAGCTAATACCACACTGTTATATAGTTACATATTGTGTTTTTTATTTACCTCTGAAGAGAAAAATAAAGAACAATATGGCAATATGAAGTACCTATTCTTTCAGAAGACTCTATTTTTTAAAAAAAAGAAAAGCAGAACCCCTTTCTCAGGAAAATAAATGAACTCAGAAAAAACTAAAAAGTATTAGCCTACAATTACTATTTAAAAGCAAACAAATACAACTTTTAGAAGTCAATTTTCATGGATGGACCTAGGGGGTATTATGCTAAGTGAAATAAGCCAGGTGGAGAAACACAAATACCATATGATTTCACTTATTTGTGAGATCAAAAAACAAAAATGAGCAAAATAACAGCAGATTCATAGAACCTGAGAAGTGACCGGTGGCAACCATGGGTGAGGGTCTTGGATGGGTGGGTGAAGAGACGAGGGGGATAAAGGGGCACTAAAATTCTCGATCATAATATAAGTTGGTCATAGGGATGGCAGTACAAGATGGAAAATATAGACAATGACTCTGCAACATCTTTTTATGCTGACAGTAACTGCACTAGTTGGAGTGAAAATTTGATATTGTGGACAACTGTTGAACCACTGTGTTGTATACTTGAAATCAATATAAGATTGTATATCAACGATACTTCAATTTAAAAAGTGAATTTTCATATTTTACACAGGATTAAGTCAAGCAACAGTATGACTTAAGTAAATATGCATACTTAATTTTCCCACTCAATCAAATAACTCTACAAAATACTTTTAAGTTCCCTTATTCTCCATGGCCAGGGAAGATATGGATTTAAACTTATCATTTTAACCAACTACAATAAAATTTACAAGATGAGCCCCATCCAGGATAAAGTTTACAGTACTTGATTCACCAGGAATTACATCATATAATCAAAAATGTTAACTTAAGGAGTGGTGGAGCCAAGATGGCAGCGTGAGTAGAGCAGCAGAAATCTCCTCCCAAAACCACATATTGTTTGAAAATACAACAAAGACAACTCTTCCTAAAAGAGAGACCAGAAGACACAGGACAACAGCCAGACTACATCCACACCCGTGAGAACCCAGCGCCTCGCAAAGGGGGTAAGATACAAACCACAGCCCAGCGGGAACCAAGAGCCCCACACCCCAGCCCCCGGTGGGAGGAGAGGAATCGGAGTGGGGAGGGACAGGGAGCCCAGGACAGCTAAACACCCAGCCCTAGCCATCCGCACCGGAGCGCAGACACAGTGCGTGCATGGGGTGCTGAAAACTAGGGAAACAGGACAGTAAGACCTGTGAGCGGGTCCCCGCAGCGGGTGCCCCGGGGAAAAAGAAAAACGAGTGCTTTTTGGAAGTCTTAAAGAGACAGGGACCCCACAGCCGGACAGAAGTGTCCTGGGACACTTAGCCCAGCAGCAGGGAACTCTGGGCACCCTAAACCCCTGGATAGCAGGGCAGCTCAGAGGACCCTCACGGAGATAAACAGCCTCCTGGCCGTTTCCCCTCCAACACGGCTCTGCCATATCGGAGCAGCAGCCCGAGGCAGGCCACACCCACAGCAACAGTGGACAATAAACTCCACAGCGGCCGGGCAAGAATCATCAGCCCCGTCTGGGCACAGCTGCCCAGCACAAGCCACTAGAGGTCGCTGTTCTCCCAGGAGAGGAAGGCCACAAACCAACAAGAAGGGACATTCTCCCAGCCTTCACTCGTGCCAGCTCCGCAAACTATCTCTGTCGCCATGAAAAGGCAGAATTTGAGGCAGAGAAAGATCACAGAGACAACACCTGAGAAGGAGACAGACCTAACCAGTCTTCCTGAAAAAGAATTCAAAATAATAATCATAAACATGCTTACAGAAATGCAGAGAAATATGCAAGAGCTAAGGGATGAAGTCCAGAGGGAGATTACAGACATCCAGAGGGAGATTACAGAAGTGAAACAAACTCTGGAAGGATTTATAAGCAGAATGGATAAGATGCAAGAGGCCATTGATGGAATAGAAACCGGAGAACAGGAATGCATAGAAGCTGACACAGAGAGAGATAAAAGGATCTCCAGGAATGAAACAATATTAAGAGAACTGTGTGACCAATCCAAAAGGAACAATATCTGCATTATAGGGGTACCAGAAGAAGAGAGAGAAAAAGGGATAGAAAGTGTCTTTGAAGAAATAATTGCTGAAAACTTCCCCAAACTGGGGGAGGAAATAATCGATCAGACCACGGAAGTACACAGAACTCCCAACAGAAAGGACCCAAGGAGGACAACACCAAGACACATAATAATTAAAATGGCAAAGATCAAGGACAAGGACAGAGTTTTAAAGGCAGCTAGAGAGAAGAAAAAGGTCACCTATAAAGGAAAACCCATCAGACTATCATCAGACTTGTCAACAGAAACCTTACAGGCCAGAAGAGAATTGCATGATATATTTAATGCAATGAAACAGAAGGGCCTTGAACCAAGAATACTGTATCCAGCACGATTATCATTTAAATATGAAGGAGGGATTAAACAATCCCCAGACAAGAAAAACTTGAGGGAATTTTCCTCCCACAAACCACCTCTCCAGGGTATTCTAGAGGGACTATTCTAGACTGGAGCACTCCTAAGACTAAACAGATGTCACCAGAGAAAATAAAATCACAGCAAAGAAAGCAGACCAACCAAATACTAACTAAAGGCAAAAAATAAAATCAACTACCCACTAAAAGCAGTTAAAGGAAACCTGAAAAGAGCACAGAATAAAACAACCAACATATAAAAAATAGAGGAGGAGGAATAAGAAGGGAGAAAAGAAAAGAATCTCCAGACAGTGTATATAACAGCTCAATAAGTGAGCTAAGTTAGGCAGTAAGATACTAAAGAAGCTAACCTTGAACCTTTGGTAACCACGAATCTAAAGCGTGCAATGGCAATAAGTACATATCTTTCAATAGTCACCCTAAATGTAAATGGACTGAATGCACCAATCAAAAGACACAGAGTAATACAATGGATAAAAAAGCAAGACCCTTCTATATGCTGCTTACAAGAAACTCACCTCAAACCCAAAAACATGCACAGACTATAAGTCAAGGGATGGAAAAACATATTTCATGCAAACAACAGAGAGAAGAAAACAGGGGTTGCAGTACTAGTATCAGACAAAATAGACCTCAAAACAAAGAAAGTAACAAGAGATAAAGAAGGACATTACATAATGATAAAGGGCTCAGTCCAGCAAGAGGATATAACCATTCTAAATATATATGCACCCAACACAGTAGCACCAGCATATGTGAAACAAATACTAACAGAACTAAAGAGGGAAATAGAATGCAATGCAGGCATTTTAGGAGACTTCAACACGCCACTCACCCCAAAGGATAGATCCACTGGACAGAAAATAAGTAAGGACACGGAGGCACTGAACAACACACTAGAACAGATGGACCTAATAGACATCTATAGAACTCTACATCCAAAAGCAACAGGATACACATTCTTCTCAAGTGCACATGGAACATTCTCCAGAATAGACCACATACTAGCCCACAAAAAGAGCCTCAGTAAATTCCAAAAGATTGAAATTCTACCAACCAACTTTTCAGACCACAAAGGTATAAAACTAGAAATAAACTCTACAAAGAAAACAAAAAGGCTCACAAGCACATGGAGGCTTAACAACATGCTCCTAAATAATCAATGGATCAATGAACAAATTAAAATAGAGATCAAGGAATATATGGAAACAAATGACAACAACAACACAAAGCCCCAACTTCTGTGGGACGCAGCAAAAGCAGTCTTAAGACAAAAGTATATAGCAATCCAGGTACACTTAAAGAAGGAAGAACAATCCCAAATGAATAGTCTAACATCACAATTATCGAAACTGGGAAAAGAAGAACAAATGAGGCCTAAAGTCCGCAGAAGGAGGGACATAATAAAGACCAGAGAAGAAATAAACAAAATTGAGAAGAATAAAACAATAGAAAAAAATCAATGAAACCGAGAGCTGCTTCTTTGAGAAAATAAACAAAATAGATAAGCCTCTAGCCAAACTTATTAAGAGAAAAAGAGAATCAACACACATCAATAGAATCAGAAACAAGAATGGAAAAATCACGACAGACTCCACAGAAACACAAAGAATTATTAAAGACTACTATGAAAACCTATATGCTAACAGGCTGGAAAACCTAGAAGAAATGGACAACTTCCTAGAAAAATACAACCTTCCAAGACTGACCAAGGAAGAAACACAAAAGTTAAACCAATTACAAGCAAAGAAATTGAAGCAGTAATCAAAAAGCTACCCAAGAACAAAACCCCCGGGCCAGACAGATTTACCTCGGAATTTTATCAGACATACAGAGAAGACATAATACCCTTTCTCCTTAAAGTTTTCCAAAAAATAGAAGAGGAGGGAATACTCCCAAACTCATTCTATGAAGCCAACATCACCCTAACACCAAAACCAGGCAATGACCCCAACAAAAAAGAAAACTACAGACCAATATCCCTGATGAATGTAGATGCAAAACTACTCAATAAAATATTAGCAAACCAAATTCAAAAATACGTCAAAAGGATCATACACCATGACCAAGTGGGATTCATCCCAGGGATGCAAGGATGGTAGAACATTCGAAAATCCATCAACATCATCCACCACATCAACAACAAACAAGGACAAAAACCACATGATCATCTTCATAGATGCTGAAAAAGCATTTGACAAAATTCAACATCCATTCATGATAAAAATTCTCAGCAAAATGGGTATAGAGAGCAAGTACCTCAACATAATTAAGACCATATATGATAAACCTACAGCCAACATCATACTGAACAGTGAGAAGCTGAAAGCTTTTCCTCTGAGATCGCGGACAAGACAAGGATGCCCACTCTCCCCACTGTTATTCAACATAGTACTGGAGGTCCTAGCCATGGCAATTAGACAAAACAAATAAATACAAGGAATCCAGATTGGTAAAGAAGAAGTCTAACTGTCACTATTTGCAGATGACATGATATTGTACATAAAAAACTCTAAAGACCCCACTCCAAAACTACTAGAACTGATATCGGAATACAGCAAAGTTGCACAATACTAAATTAACACACAGAAATCTGTGGCTTTCCTATACACTAACAATGAACCAATAGAAAGAGAAATCAGGAAAACAATTCCATTCACAACCACATCAAAAAGAATAAAATACCTAGCAATAAACCTAACCAAAGAAGTGAAAGACCTATACCCTGAAAACTACAAGACACTCTTAAGAGAATTTAAAGGGGACACTAACAAGTGGAAACTCATCCCATGCTCTTGGCTAGGAAGAATTAATATAGTCAAAATGGCCATCCTGCCCAAAGCAATATGCAGATTTGATGCAATCCCTATCAAATTACCAGCAACATTCTTCAACAAACTGGAACAAATAGTTCAAAAATTCATATGGAACCACCAAAGACTCCGAATAGCTAAAGCAATCCTGAGAAGGAAGAATAAAGTGGCGGGGATCTCACTCTCCAACTTCAAGCTCTACTACAAAGCCATAGTAATCAAGATAATTTGGTACTGGCACAAGAACAGAGCCACAGACCAGTGGAACAGATTAGAGACTCCAGACATTAACCCAAACATATATGGTCAATTAATATTCGATAAAGGAGCCATGGACATACAATGGGGAAATGACAGTCTCTTCAACAGATGGTGCTGGCAAAACTGGACAGTTACATGTAAGAGAATGAAACTGGACCATTGTCTAACCCCATACACAAAAGTAAATTCAAAATGGATCAAAGACCTGAATGTAAGTCATGAAACCATAAAACTCGTAGAAAAAAACATAGGCAAAAATCTCTTAGACATAAACATGAGTGACCTCTTCTTGAACATATCTCCCCGGGCAAGGAAAACAAAAGCAAAAATGAACAAGTGGGACTATATCAAGCTGAAAAGCTTCTGTACAGCAAAAGACACCATCAATAAACAAAAAGGTACCCTACAGTATGGGAGAATGGATTTGTAAATGACAAATCCGATAAAGGCTTGACATCCAAAATATATAAAGAGCTCATGCACCTCAACAAACAAAAGGCAAATAAACCAATTTAAAAAATGGGCAGAGGAACTGAACAGACAGTTCTCCAAAAAAGAAATTCAGATGGCCAACAGACACATGAAAAGATGCTCCACAGCGCTAGGTATCAGTGAAATGCAAATTAAAACCACAATGAGATATCACCTCACACCAGTAAGGATCACCACCATTCCAAAAGACAAACAACAACAAATGTTGGTGAGGTTGTGGAGAAAGGGGGACCCTCCTACACTGCTGGTGGGAATGTAAATTAGTTCAACCATTGTGGAAAGCAGTATGGAGGTCCCTCAAAATGCTCAAAATAGACTTACCATTTGACCCAGGAATTCCACTTCTAGGAATTTACCATAAGAATGCAGCACTCCAGTTTGAAAAAGACAGATGCACCCCTATGTTTATCACAGCACTATTTATAATAGCCAAGAATTGGAAGCAACCTAAGTGTCCATCAGTAGATGAATGGATAAAGAAGATGTGGTACATATACACAATGGAATATTATTCAGCCATAAGAAGAAAACAAATCCTACCATTTGCAACAACATGGATGGAGCTAGAGGGTATTATGCTCAGTGAAATAAGCCAAGCGGAGAAAGACAAATACCAAATGATTTCACTCATCTGTGGGGTGTAAGAACAAAGGAAAAACTGAAGGAACAAAACAGCAGCAGAATCACAGAACCCAAGAAGGGACTAACAGTTACCAAAGGGATAGAGACTGGGGAGAATGGGAGGGTAGGGAGGGATAAGGGCAGGGGGGGAAAGAAGAAAGGGGGTATTATGATTAGCATGTATAATGTGGGGGGTGGGGGAAAAGGGAGGGCTGTGCAACACAGAGAAGACAAGTAGTGATTCTACAACATTTTGCTATGCTGATGGACAGTGACTGTAATGGGGTTTGTGGGGGGACTTGGTGTAGGGGAGAGCCTAGTAAACATAATATTCTTCAAAAAAAAAAAAGAAAAGGTATGTTATGCACAGCACTGAGCCCGCTATGATAAAATGTCAAAAAGTGGTAAAAAAAAAAGTTAATTTAAAAGCCATTAAAATATTTAGAACTTCTTCTATGCCACATTTTCTCTTTTAACTTCTTGCTTAACTTTGTAATTCTCAAAGGCTATGTGGTAGTTTACAGTATTGAAACACATTCTTTATGTTACAAAGATCCAAAATATATCGAAAAACTTTAAAATCGTAATTAATTTTTATTTCAGTTTAAGGAATTTTCTTATCTTCTGTTGAGATGATGCACAGCTAAAACTGAAAAGCCTGACAATACTAAATGCTGGTGAGGCTGCAGAACAAGTAGAACTCTCCCACACACTGCTAATGGGAATGTAACTTAGCACAGTCTTATGACTTATAGTTTACCAACCACAAACTCTTGCAATATACCCTCATCTTCAGATTTCCTGATCACAATTCCCACTACTGAAAGCCAAGTGATCTTTCAAGGTTTCCTTACTGACACTTTCATTACTTTAACTCCAGACACATCATGTTAGTGAACCTCTGACCATTTGCAGCAAACCAAATACTACAGGGTACAAAACAGCATTGAACACAATAACATCATATTGAAACCTAAAATATTTACAAAAATTGACCACTACTGCCGTAAAAGAAACTGTAAAAATAGATGTAGGCAATTTCAGGGAGTTTTAATAAATATTTATCTCTGTTTGATATATATATATATATTATAAAAGTAACATAAAACTTTTTTTAAAAGTAATATAAAATGAAAAATATGCACAAAGAATAAACAGTGAAAAGGAGGAAAAGGTGTGACTCTCACAACTTTTAAAAACAACATCTAAATCTGCTCCAGGCACAAACTGTGAAAAGGATAAAATAACCTCAATAGATGAACAAATTTAAGATGGTGATATTTCCTATAGCAATTAGACTATATTACTTTTAAAAATTCATCCATTTTACATTTTCTTCTATTACTTGACATTATAAGTCAATGAACTTAATATAAAAAAAAGGGAAATAAAAAAGAGAGAGAAAAAGGAAAACTTACTGGGATTGAAAATTCCTCTGCCAAATACTTCAAGGAAGCTGCTTCTCTTGCCAAGAACTTGTTTCTTTCTCTCATGTTCCCCTGAAGTTGTGTATCAAACTCCTTTCTTACTACAGAAGCAATGGAGTCAATAATCACAAGTTTAACTCCTTTTGAAATAATTTCTTCTTCCAAAGATTCAATCCTATAAAAGCAGGATATGTAAAATAGTAGATAAATTTAAGATTAAATAAAAAAATAAGGTATTGCAAGAGTGAACCAACTTAAAAACAATAACAATAAATTACACTTCCCTAAGATATAGTAACAATTATAAATATTCAATAAACATAGCTTATTTCCAGCTCTTCTATACATACTGCACTCCTTTGGAAACAAAAATATTTTTGTTTCATTCCTTGGTTCTGATATGATAGTGATAAAGCTCCAAATTTTTAAATTTTTTCTCATTATTTCCTTTTTTTATTGAAGTATTGTTGATATACAGTCTTTTATTGGTTTCAAATATACAACACAGTGGTTGAACAGTTACCCATATTATTAAATCCTCACCCCCACTAGTGCGGTTACTATCTGTCAACATAGGAAGATGTTACAGAATCATTGTCTGTATTCTCCATGTTTTAGTACTATCCCCATGACCAACTTATATGACGATTGGGAATTTTTGTGCCCCTTTATTCCCCTCACCTTCCACAGTCACCCACCCCAACCCTTCCCCCATGGTAACCACCAGTCACTTTTCAGTGTCTATGGATAAAGCTCTAACTTTTGAGTAACTACTTGTGGGAGCCAGTCTCCAAAATGACGTCCATTTACTCCCACCTCCTGGTATTTATACCCTTGTGCAGTCTGCTCCCATACTGTATCAGGGTTGGTCTGTGTGACCAATAGCCTGTGATAAAATTATGGTATGTCACTTCTGAGAGTAGATTATAAAAAACTACAGCTTCCATCTTGGACTCTTTCTCACTTGCCCACTCTCTCAAATCACTTGACTGTGTGAGGCAATTTGCCAACTTGTACGTAGCTTTATGGAGAGGCCCACATGGAAAGGAACAAATGCCTCTGGCCAACAGCAAGCAAGGAAAGGAGGCCTTCCAGCGACTAAATGAGTGACCCTGGAATTCTACAAGATCTTCCAGTGCCAAGTGAACCTTGAGATGACTACAGCCCTAGCCAACAGCTTGGCTGCAACCTCTTGAGCAATCCTGAGGCAGAAACACCCAGCTAAGCCACTCCCAGATTCTTAGCCCTCAGAAACTATGTAAGAAAACATATGTTTGTTGGCTTACACTGCTAAACTTTTCCAAAATATTCTATTCCTTTAATTTTTTTCATTTTTTAAAAATATTTCATCTAATAGGCTATAACTCATGAAGAACACGGAAATAATTATTTCCTGTAAGTGAAATACATACAAACTTTGTTTTCACTCAGAAACTAAAAACATGAAAAACAAATATTAAACCTTCTAAGTATTCTTAAAATACCAAAATCTAAAATGGCATACCTTTGTAGAACTTCATCACAGCTGAGCTCCCGATAAAGATGAACTTTACTGCTTGTCAAAAGTAATTTTTCTTCATTGTTAAAGTATCTAGGAAAACGAGATTCTGCAATCTCAACCAGTCTGTTGGGGGTGGAAAATAGCACAAGTGAAAACAGTCAATGATATTTAAGGCCACATTGCTGAACCTCCAGTGAATTTTACTTATGAAACTCATAAGTCACAAATAACACTAGAACAAAAATAGAACAGGTATAAGCAGCATGGCTGAATATATAATTTTGGAATGTAGCCCTCCTTTATAAGCTCTAAGAGAGGTTAGCAGTCAGAGCATGAGACCAGCAAGGGCTTTTAGATCTCATCTAATGTTAAGTAAGTAAGCAGCAATGTCCCTGAGGTTTATCTTTCCGGAATAAATGTTGGTTATAAACAATAGTTTGACTAGTTGCTATTTAAGGTATATCTAGTAAATAAGAAAAATGCTTTTATTTTCATGAATGAAAGAAATATATTTGAACAAGTATAGAACATATTATCATTTTAACAATCAGCTCTCAGTATATCTCCACGTCAAAGACCAGAAAAATGTGCTTTCTCAATTAAAACTTAATACATGCAATGTAAATGCTATCCAACAGATCCTTGGTAAACAGGAAATTACTTTCTAAACAAACGGATGTTGTCCAATACTTCCTTGCAAAAATGATTTTCTAAACACTGAACTCTGATCCTAAAGCAAGACCTAATACATGGGTGGGCCTCCTCGAGTAGGAGAATGACAAGGTGAGCAGGTGCAACTGTCATCGTTAACAGCACAAGATCTGAGGAGCAGTGCTAGAAATTTCAAGTATGTCTGGTTAAAAATATAAAAGCATAAATCTTTGAGTGTAACTATCTATTATTTAAAATACTTTGTCAGCCCAGTACTTAACCTTCCAACAGTGACTGGGAGGAAACACTGTGAACACAAAACCATCCTACATTTTATGTACCATTTAAAGACACAAAAGTACAAAAGAACAGTGTTTTCATTTCTAGTTAATGAGTTCCAAGAAGAGGTTGAAAACGTTAAAGAGATAAACAAAATAAGTTCTGTACACATGCTATAATCAAAAATGGAAGAGAAAAATCTAAAACAGGAAATGAGAGAAGTAAAAAAAAAGTAGTCATTTTTATAAGGTATATTTTGAACAATTTCAAAAGAAAAGGCGCCATTAATTTGAACTAGAAGAAAAGAACTACTTTAGGAGGAAGCAATACCAAGAGGAAGGAGTACCAAAAGATGTGGAACAAAATGGTTCAAATGAGCAAGCATTCAGGAGAAATGCTTGAGAGAAGCACAGGGATTGGAAAGAGGAGGAAATGTAGTAAGTGATGAAAGCAAGAAGAAATGAGATGACATTGGCAAAGGCTGAATAGACAAATTTTGAAGGTTTGGAGAAAATGTAAATTCTCTGATTAGGACAACTATTGGCTGAATTTAGTGATAGTCGGAGAAATCAGCTAAAAATCTCTAACACTTGGAACCCACTTAATTTTTATAGGCTACATATGGTAACATCTGCCAGAAACGTGGAAGTTTTTCAAAACTTGGATGCTCTGTTGACTAGAAACCAGACTGAGAGGACCTCACTCACTGGCAGCAACAAGTGAACAGCTGACAGACAATAATAATTTTCTGCCTTCAACACTAGGCTGGGTTTCAACTAGAGGCTTGAGTGGTGAAAAGGCTCTGGAACTTATTACCACTCTCCTATTCCATTAAGGTCCTTCAGAAGGAAGGTGGTCGATGTATGGACATAAAATTATTTCATGCACTGTTACCATGCTAAATCTGTATCCAATGGTATTCACATAACAATATGCTGAAATTTTCTATAATAAGTTTCTCCAATTTTTTATTTTAGAAAAGATATAATAAAAAATGTAAATCAAAAACCAAATACAAATGTACTACTCTATGTGCCTTACATTAATCATAGCAATTTCTCTTGACAACGTTCATCACAAGGATCACTCTTGGTTGGAGCAAGCAACAGAAAAGATTCTTTTGCTCCTGGACATTAATAACATAAAGTTTGAAAGCAATGCCATCTAGTGGACACTTTTTTCATAAAAAGTATTCCTTTCAAAGGATGCAGTTTAGCTTCATTCATTCAACAAACACTTATTGAGGACCTACTCTGTGCCAGGCACCATCCTAGGTGCTCAGGATTTGGCAATGAACAACAAAAAAACCCAAATGAATAAATAAATAAAACCTTTCTCTCGTGGAACTTACATTCTCCTGAGAGAGGCAAACAAGTAAACATGCATTATATGTCAGGCAATAAGTACTCTAAAAAAAAGTGAACCAGGATGATGGACAGACTGTAACAGATGGAAACAAGTGCTATGTTATGTAAGGTGGCCTGGAAAGCCTCTTTAATAATTAGGTGACATCTGAGCGAAGGCTTAAGGGAGATGAAAAAATGAACCACATGGGTAGTGAGCCGAACAGCGCATAGGAAGAGAGAATTATATATAGCCAAGTAAAAAAGCCCAGATGTAAAAGGATGCCTAGGATGTTTGAGGAAATAACAAAGAGAGTAGTGTAGCTAGAACACAGGAAGCAAGAAGGAGAATAAAAGGAAATAAGGTCAGAGGGTTAGCCAGGGGCCAAGGTCACATAAAATCTTTAGGTCTGTGGTATTTTGTTTAGATTTTATTTAGTAAAGTGGGAAACTTAAGAGGACAGACATGATCTAAGTTACTTTCTTTTTTTTTTTTTTAAGACCCACTCTAGCTACCAAACAGAGAAGAGGCTAGATGCAGCAAGGGTGAAAGCCAAAGCAGCTGGTGCAGTAGTCCAGTTAAGAGATGATGACTTGACCAAGAGAATAGTTCAGGTGATTAGACATTAACTGAACTCAAGATATAGTTCAAAAGAGGAACTGAAGGGATTTCTTGACTAATTGGATGAGCATCTGGAAGAATGGAATTGCCATTCATTGAAGTGGAGAAGAATGGATTTGTTCCAGGTTTTTGTTATTAGTTCCCCCTGTTACTTCACAGCTCTTGTATAAAAGGAAAGTTAAAAGCTTCACATTAGTGACCACATGCTAACTTGAAACAAAACATACGCTAAATGTAAAAAAAAAAAAGTTTTCCAAAATTCTAGTTGAAAAATAGCATCATAAATACACTGAAAAGTAAGTTTATGATTTCTCAAAGTTTCTTGTGCATATGTAATATTTTCCTTTTCATTAATTTAATATGTATTTGCTCGGCACTATGATATTCTTAAATATAATAATGTGCATCTATTACAGATTCCAGAAAATTCCAAGGTTTTGCTTTAGTAATAAGTACTTACAATTAATTTCCACTTTCTATCCCAAAACCTTTCCAGGATCTCCCTCCCCACTAATTTACCCATTCATAAATAATAAGGCAGCTAGAACTAGACTAAGGAAAACCTACCCAGAGTCATAAAACTACCTCAACAAATGATAAGAGGGAATTTACCTCTCCTATTGTTTGCCCCCTGGATCAAAGATCCAGGATTTGTACCAACTAGCAAATAGGCAAATTTTCTTAAGACCACATTGGTATTGCCTTCAGACTCAGCCAAATTCATGTCTTGCCACTAACACTACATACCTCCCTCTCAATACACTGATTCAGAAAGAGAGACACTCTAAATACTTTGGTAGGAATTCAAGGGCACTGGCCCCTGAGAGGTGACATGCACACCAACATAGCAGCTCCTTCAAATCTAAGCTTGGCCACTGCTTCCACACAGTTCAAATACAACATAAACCTCTCCTTTGTACACTTAGTTATAACAGTTATAATTTTACATTTTTGTGATTATTTGATTATGTCTTCCTTCCTGTTGAACTATATCTCTCTTCCTAGTTTATGGAGCTTCTCTGATTTCCTGACTTCTCAGAGCTGTCCACTTCTTTCTCCTAAAATTCTAACCCTACATTCCACCTCCCCAGAACCCTAGGATCCCAGGTCCCAGCTCTTGCTTCCCAGATTTGTTTTCCTCACACACATATCCATTTGCAGTTCTAAGACGGAGCTTTATTTTCCTTTATCCATTTTATTTCTCCCAAAGTTCACTATTGAACTTTATTGCTATTTACCATCCTTATCACTTTCCCTTTAATTCTTAATCTTTAGTTCCATCTCTTACTAATTATCTCCAATAGAGATAACAGTAGTCATCCAATTCACATATACTGCAGTTCTCATGGATGCCAAAATTTCCATAGGTCATTAGGTTAATATATTTATATATACTCCCAATGTATATAGAAGCATATAGTGTCTACTATATCAGATCTTAAGCATAAGTAAAATAGGTAAAACAAACAAAAACAAAGTTTTTCCTGAATCACTCAGAAGGGGACCCAGAACTCTGTCTACTTAGCATTCCCCTCTCCCCAAGGCAATCACTGAGCACTCCCGGATTTAGCATTAGACTATACTATTATCTGATAATTAAGCAATCTGGAGATAAATTGCAGTCTATGGTGAACAAGCATGATTAACACACTATTTTAGATTACCTCCTCAAAGACATGTAAAAATAAGTTGGTGTAATGTTTAAAAAAAAATAACTACTCAGCCAACAGCCAACATTACCCTTAACAGCAAGAAGCTGAAAGCTTTTCCCCTAAGATCGGGAACAAGACAAGGATGCCCACTCTCCCCACTTTTATTCAACAGATTACTGGAGGAGCCACAGCAATCAGACAAAACAAAGAAATAAAAGGCATCCAGATTGGTAAGGAAGAAGTCAAACTGTCACTGTTTGCACATGATAACAAACCCTAAAGAATCCACTCCAAAACTACTAGAACTAATACCTGAATTCACCAAAATTGCAGGATACAAAATCAATACACAGAAATCTGTTGCATCTAATGATGAACTAGCAGAAAGAGAAATCAGGAAAACAACTCCATTCACAACCGCATCAAAAAGAATAAAATACCTAGGAATAAACCTAACCAAGGAAGTGAAAGACCTATACCCTGAAAACTACAAGACACTCTTAAGAGAAATTAAAGAGGACACTAACAAATGAAAACTCATCCCATGCTCTTGGCTAGGAAGAATTAATATTGTCAAAATGGCCATCCTGCCTAAAGCAATCTACAGATTCAATGCAATTCCTATCAAAATACCAACAGCATTCTTCAACAAACTAGAGAAAATAGTTCAAAAATTCATATGGAAACACAAAAGACCCCGAATAGCCAAGGCAATCCTGAGAAGGAAGAATAAAGAAGGGGGAATCTCCCTTCCCAACTTCAAGCTCTACACAAAGTCACAGTAATCAAGACAATTTGGTACTGGCACAAGAACAGACCCATAGACCAGTGGAACAGGATAGAGAATCCAGATATTAACCCAAGCATATATGGTCATTACTATAAGATAAAGGAGCCATGGATATACAATGGGGAAATGACTGTCTCTTCAACAGCTGGTGTTGGCAAAACTGGACAGCTACAGGTAAGAGAATGAAACTGGACCATTGTCTAACCCCATACACAAAAGTAAACTTGAAATGGATCAAAGACCTGAATGTAAGTCATGAAACCATAAAACTCTTAGAAAAAAACATAGGCAAAAATCTCTTGGACATAAACATGATTCATGAACATATGTCCCCGGGCAAGGGAAACAAAAGCAAAAATGAACAAGTGGGACTAAATCAAACTAAAAAGCCTCTCTATAGCAAAGGACACCATCAGTAGAACAAAAAGAATTCCTACAGTACAGGAGAATATATTCATAAATGGCATATGATAAAGGGTTGACATCCAAAATATATAAAGAGCTCACCCACCTCAACAAGAAAAAAGCAAATATTCCAATTAAAAAATGGGCAGAGGATATGAACAGACACTTCTCCAAAGAAGACATTCAGATGGCCAACAGGCACATGAAAAGATGCTCCACATCGCTAATCATCAGAGAAATGCAAATTAAAACCACAATGAGATATCACCTCACATCAGTTAGGATGGCCACCATCCAAAAGACAAACAACAAATGTTGGTAAGGATGTGGAGAAAGGGGAACCCTCCTACACTGTTGGTGGGAATGTAAATTGTTCAACCACTGTGGAAAGCAGTATGGAGGTTCCTCAAAAAACTAAAAATAGAAATACCATTTGACCCAGGAATTCCACTTCTAGGAATTTACCCTAAGAATGCAGGAGCCCAGTTTGAAAAAGACATATGCACCCCTATGTTTATCACAGCACTATTTACCATAGCTAAGAATTGGAAGCAACCTAAGTGTCCATCAGTAGATGAATGGATAAAGAAGATGTGGTACATATACACAATGGAATATTATTCAGCCATAAGAAAAAAACAGATCCTACCATTTGCAACAACATGGATGGATCTAGAGGGTATTATGCTCAGTGAAATAAGCCAGACAGAGAAAGACAAGTACCAGATGATTTCACTCATCTGTGAAGTATAAGAACAAAGAAAAAAATGTAGGAACAAAACAGCACCAGACTCACAGAACCCAAGAATGGACCAACAGTTACCAAAGGGAAAGGGACTGGGGAGGATGGGTGGGAAGGGAGGGATAAGGGGAATAAGGGACATTACGATTAGCATACATACAGGGAAGGCTGTATAACACAGAGAAGACAAGTAGTGATTCTATAGCTTCTTATTATGCTGATGGACAGTGACTGCAATGGGGTATGTGGTGGGGACTTGATAATGGGGGGAGTTTAGTAACCATAATGTTGTTCATGTAACTGTACATTAATGATAACAAAATTTTTAAAAATTCATATTAAAAATAAATAAATAAATAACTACTCTTTCCAAAGTGCTTTTAAGTACATCACCTACAAAGTCTTTTTTAACATATTGTAAACTTAAGTGATTTTTATTTACTCATCTGTTTCTCCCTCCTTAATAAAAAGATATCTAACAATTTATTGGCAGAAATTATTTCCTACTTTTTATCACTTAAACCTTAAGTTGTCTTTAATTAATCCTCCCTCATATTAACCCTCCATTTTCTCACTTGTGTTGATCAGACACTTGCTTATAAGCACAAAAAAGAGACAATTCTACATACAGAGACATACAGAACGCTAGAACATACTCCTTTTTGAGTCTCATATTCTCCTGCTTTACCTTTTCTTTAAGTCCAGAAACTGATACTATGAATTACTTACCATTATCCATCCCCACTTCCTCATTGTTGTGAGAACCCCAATTCTATTCACAGCAATGTTAACTGGCCCCAGGCAACTCATCATATGTAAAAGCCTTTTCTCACTTTCCCATTCTCCCTTGCAAAAAGGGGTGGCCCAGTGAAAAATCTGCAAGCAGATTCCAGAGGATAAAAAGGAAATCAGCAGAAAGGAGGCAGCTCTTCAGAAAAAGGTATACTTTCCTGATAAAAGATACAGCTGGCCTTTTCTCTTGCCACTGACTTGAGCACAGAATGGATATGATGCCTAAAAATGTACCAGCCCTACATGTCTGTCATCAGTGAACAGCAGAACCGGTGCCAGCAAACACCTACTCTGGTCTTAGTCTGCAGAAAAAATAAACCTCTTTTTGTTTAAGCCACTGGTCTGTGGGTGTTCAGTTACTTGCAGCAGAAAGCTTTCCTAACTGACTGACCAACCTTCCCAGTAATCCAAGCAGTAGTCAAGCAGTCTTGTAACAACACAAGTGAAATGTGACCAGGCAGCACAGGGCCAGCTCTATTCTCCAACCCACCACAACAAACTCCAGAAAACAGTGTGGGGACATAAGTCTGGCGTCTATACAAAAGAGCAGTGGTACTTTTGATTCCACCTGATCCTATCACCAAACCTGAAAGTGCATTCCATGTGGCAGCCAGATGACCACACTTTGAAACCCTGTGGAGAATACACTAGAAAAGTAGAAATACTATAAAAGTCGACCCCTATCTTCCAAAGACCCTCACAAGAGCTCCTTGTGAATTATGCAACATAATTCCAACAAAAGGACTAAAAATGCTACCTCTTTATTTTTTTAACCTGACTCTGATACAAGTACTAATATGCATATAGGCAGGAAAAGATACTGAAGAAAAATATGTAAATACTGAAGAAAAATACGCAAAAAGTAGATAATTAAGGCTATAAGGAAAGACAAACAAAAATAAGCCAAAATCCCCACAAATTCATTGGGAAAATGTAGACTAGTTACCTACTACTATATTCATGCTGGATTTCACCAAATCCACTGGTATGATTTTTAACCTACTCTGAATTGTAACACTGACAAAATGGAATCATGCAAAAATTTACTCCTTAAGAAGACACCCTTGTGGAGGGCCAGAAGCAAAATCACCAGATCCAAAAGAGATTATCACCAGATAGGAGATCAGCCCGGAAGTTATATCATTACGAGCCTGTATATAAGCTGTGCTCAAAAATAAAACCGCACCACTGTTTCACCACCAGTGGTCGGTGAACCTCCTGATCCCAACTTTGGTTTCTGTGTCTTTTTTGTATCTATTTCTGTGTCTTCTTAATCTCCCATCCACCCCTCTCAGGTTCAAGTTCAGCTGGTTTGCAGAGCTGGCCTCCGCAGGTGGCACCCAAACAGGGACCTGAGAACAGAGTGACAGCAACCTTAAGTGAGGAGACTCCCAGAGGGGGCCCTACGGGGCAGGCGCTCGTCGACTCATAAGGTACAGCAATATATATAGTCTGGAGGGCTGTACAGGAGCAATAGAGTCAGGAGTAAAACATGGGACAGACAGGGCTGGAGGACTGTCCAGGTCAAAGGACCATAAAATCTTTGTATATATGCTTAAAGCTATAAACATGAGGCAGTCCAGGTCAAAGGACCGAGAAATTTTTGTACATATGTTTAAAGCTATGCTTCGTGCCCACGGCAGTAAAATATGCCGCCAGCAGCTAGAATCTTTTCTAGCCTTTGTGTAGGAAACTTGCCCCTGGTTCTCCGGAGAAGGGACCATAAATGAGCAAACTTGGCAAAAGGTGGGGCTGCAGCTTAAACAGCGCTTCACCCTTAATGGGCCTCAGAACTTTCCTTGTATATACGTTTGCTGTGTGGAATTTAGTAAAGGAAGGTTTAGATCCATCCCCGAGGTTACCTGTTTGCCTGATAGACTTCCGGAGGGAAGCTCTATAGTTGAGCAGTTGTAACAGTCACCGGTTATGAGGGCTTTGGCTCATGCTACAGCCCCCATGGACTGTGAGCCGTTACCTCCCAAATATGAACAAGGCAATGAGCTACCACCACCACCTCCTGAATATGACCAAAAGTTGTTAACAGAGGTACAGCAGTGTGAGGAGGAGCTTCCTGGGAATAGGCACCATGGTGTTCAATATGGTGACCAGGAAGACCCATACTGTGAGCAGGAAGAGTTTGACTCCTCAGAGTCCAAGACGGAAGGAGGGGGAGACACAAAATCCTCTAACA
This sequence comes from Manis pentadactyla, assembly GCF_030020395.1. Classification (NCBI taxonomy): domain Eukaryota; kingdom Metazoa; phylum Chordata; class Mammalia; order Pholidota; family Manidae; genus Manis; species Manis pentadactyla. Next base: position 33,466,923 of record NC_080029.1, read on the forward strand.
CCTTGACACCTCCCTCCAACACTGGATCTGTTGACTGCTTTTCAAAAATTGAAAGTGTCTTCCCCTAAAATCCTGCAATCATCTGGAGCCATAAGATGCAAGCAGGGAACCCCCTCCGCACCTCCATTCCTGTTATTATCAGAGAGACTCCCAGTCCCACTCGCTGCTCAGCTTTGCAGCGTAGCATCCGAGAAGCCCAAAGGCGGGGTGAGGACACATCTGAGTTCCACTCCCTCTGTCTACCAGTTATTGAAAGGCGGGAGGAAGACAGAAATGTCAGAGATTATAGTCCTATCCCTTTCAAAAGCTTTGAAGGAGCTCAAGCAGTCCTGCTCTCAATATGGCTCAACTGCTCTTTTTACCCTCACTCTCTTGGAAGTAATATCAACTGAAGCTCTGATTCCTAATGAGTGGAGAATGCTTGCTAAGGCATGTCTCACTGGAGGTGATTATTTGTTATAGAAAAGTGAATTTGTAGACGTATGTGTACAACAGGCCAATAGAAATCGAATACATAACATTCCCATCAGTCTGGATATGTTGACTGGAGAAGGGCAGTATTATGCCTTGATGGACAGGCATATCAGCAAATTAACATTTGCAGAAGCAAGGCTTGAAGGAGCCTGCCCACTGCAGGAGCCAAAACTGAGGAGCTCAGCAGCATTCAGCAAGGCCCAGATGAGCCATTTCAGAAATTTGTATCTGGCTTACTATAGGCAATATCCAGAGTAGTTTCTGATTCTGAGGCTGGAACTGTTCTTAACTAGCCTATGAAAATGCTAACAGTACATGTCAGGGTCTAATTCAGCCTTATAGAAAAAAGGGAACTCTTTCTGACTTTATCAAACTTTGTGCAGACGTGGGAACTTCTTACATGCAGGGTGCAACATTGGCGGCCACATTACACAAAACATTCAGCCCGACACACCAACAAGGGACGAAATACCATCTTAAAAGTGGATGTTTTCACTGCGGACAATTTGGCCATTTTGCTAGAGATTCCTTAACCTAAGGGCTGTCCGACTACACCTCCTACCATCTTGCCCCAGGAAAAACTAATTAGAGACCCAGGTGTTTGCCCTTGGTGCCGCTGAGACAAGCATTGGGCCAAGGAAGGTAGATCACAAACTGATGTTCAGGGACTACCACTGTCAGGAAACTCCCGGCAGGGCCCACCCTGGCCCCGGAGAACAATGGGGGCCCTGTCCATGACTCTCTCAATTGCTTTCCTCAACGCAACAGAATCCAACAACTTTGTTGAGCGACCCCAGGAAGTGCAGGATTGGGCCTCAGTCCCTCCTCCAGATTCATACTGACTCCTGATATGGGATGACAAGTTAGTCCTGCTGGAATATATGGCCCGTTACCTCCTAGTACAGTAGGCCTTGTTTTAGGCAGGAGTAGATGGAACTTAAAAGAACTACAAGTGCAGCCTGGAGTCATAGACTATGACTACATGGGTAAAATTAAAGTTATATGTTGGTCACCTTTCAGAATTATACAAATGTTATCCTCTGACCATGTAGCCCAACTTGTTATGCTGCCTTTTATGCAAACTGGCCAATGTCAGTCTTCTCAGACAAGAGGGAACTGAGGCTTTGGTTCCTCGGATGCCTTTTGGGTCCAACAACAAGTAGAACTTGAACGACCTACTTTAACTCTTCAGATTGATGGAAAATGTTTTAAAGGCCTTGTGGATACTGGAGCTGATGTGTCCATCATTTCATCATAGCACTGGCCCACCACTTGGCCCACCTGAAAAGCTATGACTGATTTGCAAGGTATTGGTATGGCACAGGGTCCTCTACAAACTTCCCAGATGTTAACCTGATCAGACAAAGAGGGACACACAGGTACTTTCCAACCCTTCGTCCTTGACCATCTTGCTGTTAATTTATGGGGACAAGATATTTTAACTCAAATGTCAGTTTTACTCTATAGCCCTAGTCCTCAAGTTGCTCAGATGATGCTGAATCAAAGGCATGTACCCAACATTGGTCTGGAAAGTGAGGGCCAAGGTCGGTCACACCCAATCTCCCCACAGCCGTGCGGGATGGGTCTGGCGTAGAATACTATCCAAATTTGCCCTAGGGGCCTTGGTATCTCCTGCCTCCCTAACACTGACAGCCTCTAAAATACAATGGTTAACTGATGAGCCCATCTGGGTGAACCAATGACCCCTGACTCAGGAGAAACTGCAAATTGCTCAACAGCTAGTGTTCGAACAATTAGAAGCTGGACATATTGAGGAACCTCTTAGACCTTGGAACACTCCAATCTTTGTGATAAAAAAGAAACAATCTGGTCGCTGGAGGCTCCTACAGGACCCACACAAAATTAATGCTGTCAGTTACAATGGGAGCACCCCAACGGGGACTGCCCTCCCCTACCATGATCCCTTGGAAACACTCCCTCATTGTGATTAACTTGAAAGACTGTTTCTTCTCTATCCCTTTACATCCAGAGGACAGAGAATGCTTTGCCTTTAGCTTGCCTTCAGTTAACTTTAAAGAGTCTATGAAAAGATACTACTGGAAAATGCTTCCACAAGGAATGGATAACAGCCCCACCTTGTGTCAAATATTTGTAGCACAGGCCACTCAAGTGGTATGTGAAAATACCTGTAAGCATACATTATCCATTATATATATGGATGACATTCTCTGTTCCCATGCTAACCCTGCAGTTTTGTCTCAGCTTTATGGACTACTTAAAATACAGTTGGATGCCCATGGACTCCACATTGCTCCTGAAAAGATGCAAACGCAAGTTCCTTTCTCTTATTTGGGACCTTGTATCTTACAGAGGATTGATTGTTCAGCCACAAAAGGTGGAAATAAGAACTAGGCACTTAAATACCCTGAACGATTTCCAGAAATTATTTGGAGACATTAATTGGCTATGACCTTTTCTAAAACTTACTAAGGGACAATTGCAATCTCTTTTTCAAATTCTTCAGGGTGACCCCGGTACTTCTTCCTCTAGATAATTAACACCTAAAGCAAAAATGCTTTAAACCTTGTTGAAGATGCTATTCAGTGTGTTCAGGTGCTTTGCCTGGATCCCCAGGCACCTGTCTCTGTTATTGTTTGCACTACTATCCCAACTCCTACTGGTGTTTTATGGCAACCCACAGGTCCACTTGAATGGGTTCATCTCCCAAATTCCCCTTTCAACATCTTACTCCTTATCATATCTTAGTGTATGATGTAGTTCGAAAAGCCAGGGCTTGGCTTTGGCAGCTTATGGCTGCTGAACCTTCCTTCATTATTGTTCCTTACAATGCTCAGCAACAGGCTTGGTTATGGTCCACTTCTGAGGAATGGCAGCTAGATTTTGCAAATTTTCCTGGAAAAGTTGATTGCCATTACCCATCTAACAAACTTTTACAGTTTCTTAAGGACACTCCTGTGACCTTTCCCAGAATTATGCGTTGTGCACCTATCCCAATGCAATCACCGTTTATAGGGACGGATCCAGTTCAGATACCACCACTGTTCACGCCCCTGATGGCCCTCGCTCTCGTTGCACTCTCCATGCTCCGCCCAAAGGGTGGAGCTAGAAGCTGTGCTCTGAGGGCTCCAGTTATACCCAGAACAACCGATCCCTTAACATCTACACTGATAATAAATATGTAGTCACAGTATTCCATACCATGGAAACAGCCATTGTTTCTCATGCCACTACTGAAGAAATCTTCGAACTTTTTCATAGAGCTCAGTTAGCTCTTAGACAGAGAACCCGTCCGGTGTATGTTGGACATCTTCGTGCACACACCGGTCTTCCTGGACCTCTAACTGCTGGCAGTACAGCTGCTGATGCTGCTGCCTGTGAGCTCCCTCTTCAGGTTGTAACTTCAATCTTGGACTCTCCACTCTCAGCCACTCAACACTCTCATCGGCTATTTCATCAAAATTCCTGGACTCTTAAAAGTTTGGAATTACCCAAGAACAGGCTAGACAGATAGTTCACTCATGCCAAAATTGTCCCTCTTTATTGCCTACAACACCTCTTGGTAGCAACCCTCAAGGCCTGGTTCCAAATCAAATCTGGCAAATGGATGTTACCCACGTCCCGTCCTTTTAAAATACACCTTTCATTCACGTTTCCCATGATAATTACTCTGGTTTCAGGTGTGCTTCCCCCCGTATGGGAGAAGCCAGTGAGCACATTATTTCTCATTGTCTATACACCTTCTCCATCATGGGTATTCCTAAAATGACTAAAACTGATAGCGGGCCTGGATACACAGGTCAAGCCTTTCCAACATTTCTGTTCCACTTTTCAAATACAACACATAACAGGAATTCCCTACAACCCTCAAGGCCACGGTATGGTGGAAAAAGCCCACCTCACATCTAAAAACCAATTATTTAAACAGAAAGGGGGAAAATATGGGACCTACCCCACAAACCAACTAAACCTTGCTTTATTTACATTAAATTTTCTTTCAGTGGATGAGCAAGGCCTCACAGCAGCAGACAGATTTTGGACACCTCGGAACAACAAATTTGCATTAGTCAAATGGAAAGACCCCCTCACGGGTCTTTGGCAAGAACCTGACCCAGTATTTATCTGGGGGAGAGGTCATGTTTGTGTTTCCCCAAGTCTGCTGCAGGTCCTCGTTGGCTCCCAAGCAACTGGTCAAACATCATCATACAGCGGTCAACTCTCAAGGTGAGGATGAGTACCTCCCCAGAAGTCCAACACCCAACATCACAACAAATGCAGAGAGCCCATCGTCCGATGTGGGGACAGCTCAACAGGCTGACTCAGGAAAGACAGGTGATGATCAGATGACAAGATCTGACTCTGACCCCAGATAAGCTGTCTCTGGCGATGCTCACCATTGTTACCATCCAGGTGGGATTGGTACAAGGAGAGACCTACTGGACCTTTTATCCAAATCCCCCAGTGTTACACTCAGTTACCTGGGGTGATGAATCGGTCCCGGTATCTGTTACTGACTCCCGGGTCCTGGGAGGGCATCCAGGACCAAATGGGCCGCGCTGGCAGCAATCAGCGCTATTTAATTTTTCTGGACAGACAGTGGATCCTCCTTTATGTGGAGTCCACCAACCCATGGATGGATGCTTATTGCTAGGACATGTAATTAATACTACTGCAGGAGGTGCCCAGGTAGCTACCATTACTGGGCCCTGGGACCTTGACAGATACCTATCCACTGTCTCTTCTGTAGGGCTACCCGCTACCACCATTGTTGTGGCCCCAGCTCATCCTCCTTTACCTTACTGCACAAACACTACCAATGTAGAATTGGAAAAATTCATCTGTTGGGTAGGCTGTGCTCACCCTCTGGCTGCCCAACACAAATTTAGTCATTCCTCAGAATTAGTGTTTGACTGGTCCCATCACTTAACTGGACCTGTTCAAAATGGGATGACACCTGAAGGATATATAACACCAATTTTTACCACCTCACAGCATGAGATGCAACACCAGTTGTGGTGTATTTGGGCCACCACAGACTATGTTAACTTTTCCTCCTGCTCTTCGACTGCCTCACATCTTATACGTCCTTATGGGGTACGAACCTGCATACAACCCCCATATATGCTGCTTGTAGGAACTTTTACTGTCTCTTTCCAAGGAAAGTTGTATAACATTACCTGCATAAACTGCAATCTAACCACATGTGTGTCTACCTGGAACAAAGGGAAGAATGTCTAAGTTCTTTCCCAACCACCATATATTATGTTGCCCTTTAATCTATCTGAACCATGGTATGATGACCTGGGAACACAAGCCATTGTAGAAATGAAGAATGAGCTCTCTAGAAGCTGGAGAGCTATTGGACTCATAATTGCTGGATCAGTGGCTGATATTTCTATCCTCATCACTGCTATTACTGCAGCTGTGGCTCTCTCACAATCCATACACACTGCCTACTATGTTAATCAGTTGGCTCATAACACCTCTCAAACTCTAAAAACTCAGGAAGACATTGATATAAAGATAGAGAGCCAACTTGCTGCCTTGGAAAGTACAGTGGTAGCCACAGGCGATGAAGTAGAAACCCTCCAATGGCAGTTATGGCTTCGATGCCATGCTGCATACAGGAGTGTCTGTGTTACCAATGCACCTTATAATTCTTGGTGGGAATGGAACAAAATTCTTCTAGGAGTATGGTACCATACAAACCTTAGCACAACCTGAATGAACCAATGTCTTTACCAGCTTTAGTACCAAATACATTTCAGTGTTCAGATTTCCAGGGGTCTCATATGCTTATGCTTCTGGTTCTTGGTGCACTTTTTTTTTTTTTTTTACCGTTTATTTGTTTAATTTCCAAGTAAGTTCATCACATTGCAATTGATCGATATAACTTTTTTCCCCAGCTTTATTCAGATATAATCGACATATAACATCATTTAAGTTTAAGGGGTAAAAGGTGATGAAAGAAATACATCTTTTAATCCAAAGGTTTCTTCTCCAACTCTCTTTTCAATCTTAACCATGTATTTGTTAAGTAAACCATGTTGTTTGTCCCAACATTTCGCACAGTTTGGATTTTGCTGACTGTATCCTTCCATAGTTTGACATACCCTCTCTCCTCTGTGTATGTTGTGAACTGGTAGTTGGATCTGAAAGGCTGACCACATTCAGGTTTGACTGTTCTTCCATCAGGGGGCACCACAATGACCTGTTGTCTTTTTGTGACGCTGGCAGCCTTTTATGTTTTGAACTTTTTTACTAACAACACTTTAAACACCAAAGTGAGGGTTTTTCACACCAAATTCCCTGTGTACACCAACTGGGTGTCCTAGAAGTCCATTCAATACTGATACTAACTACCAGGAGCCAGCTCAGACCCCGCAGGTTAAGGGCTCAGTCCCACAAGACTACCCCCACTTCAGACACCGATCGCAAGGCCCAGGCCTCTGGTATTTCTGACCAGCCAGCTATAAACCGAGGGTTCCCATGACTGCCTCCTCAACTTCAATAATTTGCTAGAATGTCTCACAGAACTCAGGAAGGCACTTTACTATTACTGATTCATCATAAAGGATACAATCCAGGATCAGCCAGATGGAAGAGATGCATAGAGTAAGGTATGGGGACAGGGGTGTGGAGCCTCCATACCCCACCTGGGCACACCACCCTCCCAACACCATGGTATGTTCAAAACCCCAGAAGGCCTCCAAATTCTATCATTTAGAGATGTTTTCACAAACCCCATTACAAGGGCATGATTAAATCATTGGCCATTGGCTATTAACCAGATCCAGCCCCTTGTTCCTCCTCAGAGGTTGAGAGGTGGGCTAAAGTTCCAGCCCTATAACAACATAGTGGGTTCCTCTGGACACCAGCCACCAGCTGAAGCTATCTAGGGACCCAGCAAGAATCATCTTATTACCATAAACTCAGGTATGGTTGAAAGGGGCTAATTACGAATAGCAAATTGCTCTTCTCATTCTATCACTCAGAAATTCCAGAGGTTATAGAAGTTATTTTGCCAAGAACCAGGATGAAGACAAACTATATTATTTCTTATTATGTCAAAATATTCAATGCCTAGATCCATTAGATTGTTAGGGTTTGTAATTTGGTGACATTCTATCAGTCTCCTTCATGTATTACCAGAATACTTCTACAAAAAGACCTATTTTTTACTCAGTAATACAGTTCATAAAGAAAAAGAAGACTAGAAGGTAATTTCTTTTCTTTTTAACTCACTTTCAAAATAATGAATTGCTTCTCCAGAATCCTCCAATAGTGATCAATTAGTTGCTTTTCACTTCTTATATTATAGACTCATGGATTTAAACATATTTCATGTCTTTTAATTCACTGCCATTATTATTCTTTTTGGGCACAATCTGTTTCATCTTTGACCAGTAAGAGCCTCTTCAGACTGACTGCTGAGTCCTTCTGACAGTCCCCTAAGTAGACTTTGAGAGCTTCTTTGCTATCTGACATGTTTCAGACTCGACTGAAACATTTCCTGCTCCAGAGCTAGAATCAGCCATTACCCCCAAGGAACCCTCATCCCTTTTAGTAGGAAATGATATCTGGATTTCACATTCTGAGAGTAACACTTGTCAATTCTTTATTTAGCAAACATTTTCTGGGCAGTTAATATGCATCAGTCACTGGATTTAACTTTGAAGATACAAAGATATGACACAAACTCAAAGAGCTAACAAAACAGTGGCAAATACTTAGAAAGAATAGATAACCAAGAGAAGTCAAACAAAACAAATAAGCTCTGGGCAAAATAATCCATTTGAAATGTATCTAGTCAGGAAATACACTTTCATCTAAATAGCATTCTTAGAGAGAAATAAAAGAGAGATCTGATTAGTAATGGTATAGTTAAAGAAAGACTTGAAGGACTATACCTATACTATACTTGACTAAGAGAACAGAATTGAATCAGTCTCCAGATGTATAAATATTCCTGCTTATGAGTGTCAATCATAAGACGTATCTTCAGATAGAGAATTACACAAGAGAGAATGCCTCTCTCATGGCATGTTAAAGGTCCTTGTCAAACTAAGGAAATTTTTTTTTTCCAAGCCTAAAACACAGTTCCTGTCAGTATGCCTCATATTAAATACCATACTATTTCAAAGATTAAAGTGAAATATTTCTCTGTCAAAAAATGTTTTGAAACTTTTTATCGAAATTGGAAAAAGAAAAACAAATGAGGCCTAAGGTCAGCAGACGGAGGGACATAACAAAGATCAGAGAAGAAATAAATAAAATTGAGAAGAATAAAACAATAGAAAAAATCAGTGAAACCAAGAGCTGGTTCTTCAAGAAAATAAACAAAATAGATAAGCCTCTAGCCAGACTTATTAAGAGAAAAAGAGAGTCAACACACATCAACAGAATTAGAAACAAGAAAGGGAAAATCACGACGGACCCCACAGAAATACAAAGAATTATTAGAGAATACTATGAAAACCTATATGCTAACAAGCTGGGAAACCTAGGAGAAATGGACAACTCCTTAGAAAAATACAACCTTCCAAGACTGACCCAGAAAGAAACAGAAAATCTAAACAGACCAATTACAAGCAACAAAATTGAATTGGTAATCAAAAAACTACCCAAGAACAAAACCCCTGGGCCAGGTGGATTTACCTCGGAATTTTATCAAACATACAGAGAAGACATAACACCCATTCTCCTTAAAGTTTTCCAAAAACTAGAAGAGGAGGGAATACTCCCAAACTCATTCTATGAAGCCAACATCATCTAATACCAAAACCAGACAAAGACCCCACCAAAAAAGAAAACTACAGACCAATATCCCTGATGAATGTAGATGCAAAAATACTCAACAAAATATTAGCAAAAATTCAAAAATACATCAAGAGGATCATACACCATGACCAAGTGGGATTCATCCCAGGGATGCAAGGATGGTAGAACATTTGAAAATCCATCAACATCATCCACCACATTAACAAAAAGAAGGACAAAAACCACATGATCATCTCCATAGATGCTGAAAAAGCATTTGACAAAATTCAACATCCATTCATGATAAAAACTCTCAACAAAATGGGCATAGAGGGCAAGTACCTCAACATAATAAAGGCCATATATGATAAACCCACAGTTAACATCATATTGAACAACGAGAGGCTGAAAGCTTTTCCTCTGAGATCGGGAACAAGACAGGGATGCCCACTCTCCCCACTGCTATTCAACATGGTACTGGAGGTCCTAGCCACAGCAATCAGACAGAACAAAGAAATACAAGGAATCCAGATTGGTAAAGAAGAAGTCAAACTGTCACTATTTGCAGATGACATGATATTGTACATAAAAACCCCTAAAGACTTCACTGCAAAACTACTAGAACTAATATCAGAATTCAGCAAAGTTGCACGATACAAAATTAACACACAGAAATCTGTACTTTCCTATACATTAACAATGAACTAATAGAAAGAGAAATCAGGAAAACAATTCCATTCACAATAGCATCAAAAAGAATAAAATACCTAGGAATAAACTTAACCAAGTAAGTGAAAGACCTATACCCTGAAAACTACAAGACACTCTTAAGAGAAATTAAAGAGGTCACTAACAAATGGAAACTCATCCCATGCTCCTGGCTAGGAAGAATTAATATCGTCAAAATGACCATCCTGCCCAAAGCAATATATAGATTCGATGCAATCCCTATCAAATTACCAACAGCATTCTTCAATGAACTGGAACAAATAGTTCAAAAATTCATATGGAACCGTCAAAGATCCCGAATAGCCAATGCAATCCTGAGAAGGAAGAATAAAGTGGGGGGGGATCTCACTCCCCAACTTCAAGCTCTACTACAAAGCCACCGTAATCAAGACAATTTGGTACTGGCACAAGAACAGAGCCACAGACCAGTGGAACAGAACAGAGACTCCAGACATTAACCCAAACATATATGGCCAATTAATATTTGATAAAGGAGCCATGGACATACAATGGGGAAATGACAGTCTCTTCAACAGATGGTGCTGGCAAAACTGGACAGCTACATGTAAGAGAATGAAACTGGATCACTGTCTAACCCCATACACAAAAGTAAACTCCAAATGAATCAAAGACCTGAATGTAAGTCATGAAAACATAAAACTCTTAGAAAAAAACATAGGCAAAAATCTCACAGACATAAACATGAGTGACTTCTTCATGAACATATCTCCCCGGGCAAGGGAAACAAAGGCAAAAATGAACAAGTGGGACTATATCAAGCTAAAAAGCTTCTGTACAGCAAAGGACACCATCAATACAACAAAAAGGTACCCTACAGTATGGGAGAATATATTCATAAATGACAGATCCGATAAAGGATTGACATCCAAAATATATAAAGAGCTCACATGCCTCAACAAACAAAAAAGCAAATAATCCAATTTAAAAATGGGCAGAGTAGCTGAATAGACAGTTCTCTAAAGAAGAAATCCAGGTGGCCAACAGACACATGAAAAGATGCTCCACATCGCTAATCATCAGAGAAATGCAAATTAAAACCACAATGAGATATCACCTCACACCAGTAAGGATCGCCATCATCGAAAAGACAAACAACAACAAATGTTGGCGAGGTTGTGGAGAAAGGGGAACCTTCCTACACTGCTGGTGGGAATGTAAACTAGTTCAACCATTGTGGAAAGCAGTATGGAGGTTCCTCAGAATGCTCAAAATAGAAATACCACTTCTATTTTGTGGAAACACCAGGAATTCCACTTCTAGGAATTTACCATAAGAATACAGCACTCCAGTTTGAAAAAGACAGATGCACCCCTATGTTTATCGCTGCACTGTTTACAATAGCCAAGAAATGGAAGCAACCTAAGTGTCCATCAGTAGATGAATGGATAAAGAAGATGTGGTACATATACACAATAGAATATTACACAGCCATAAGAAAAAAACAGATCCTACCATTCACAACAACATGGATGGAGCTAGAGGGTATTATGCTCAGTGAAATAAGCCAGGCAGAGAAAGTCAAGTACCAAATGATTTCACTCATATGTGGAGTATAAGAACAAAGAAAAACTGAAGGAACGAAACAGCAGCAGAATCACAGAACCCAAGAATGGACTAACAGTTACCAAAGGGAAAGGGACTGGGGAGGATGGGTGGGAAGGGAGGGATAAGGGCGGGGAAAAAGAAAGAGGGCATTATGATTAGGATGTATAGTGTGTGGGGGGGCACGGGGAGGGCTGCGCAACACAGAGAAGATAAGTACTGATTTTACAGCATCTTACTACGCAGATGGACAGTGACTGTGAAGGGGTATGTTGGGGGGACTTGGTGAAGGGGGTAGCCTAGTAAACATAATGTTCTTTCTGTAATTGTAGATTAATGATACCAAAATAAAAATTTTTTTTAAATGTTTTGAAATTTGTAATTTTTCTATTCACTAATATTTTACTTCCAACTAGAAATTAGTTACAAGGCAGCTTACCTTTTGTCTTTCTTACTAATTTTCCCTCTTCCCCATTTTTCACTTATATTTTTCCCTCTGTTTCTTGAACTGCTTCCTTCTCGACTTTCTGCAGAACACAGTTTATCCAGGACCCCATTTAAAACAAAAAGAAAGGGATAGAAAAGACAAAAAGAAACTGCTTCGTGCCACTATGGAAAGCAGTATGAAGATTCCTCAAAAAACTAAAACTAGAAATACCATACAACACAGTAATTCCTCTCCTAGAATTTTACCTGAAGAAAACAAAATCCCTGATTCAAAAAGACATATGCCCTATGTTTATTGCCACATTAATTACAGTAGCCAAGATATGGAAGCAAATGAAGTGTCCATTAACAGATGAATAAAGAATATGTGGTACATATACACAATGGAAAATTATTCAGCCCCCCAAAAAGAAAGAAATTCTGCCTTTTGCGACAACTTCTAGGATGGACCTAGAAGCTATTATGCTAAGTGAAATAAAGCAAGTGGAGAAGGACAAATGCCATATGATTTCACTTGGTTGTAGAATATAAAAAGAAAACAGAACAGAATGAACAAAATAGCAGTAGACTCAAGACACTGAGAAGTGACTAGTGGCTACCATGGGAGAGGGGTTGGGGTGGGTGGGTGGGGCAGGTTGTGGGGAGGGTAAGAGGGATAAAGGGGCACAAAAATCTTAATCATAATGTAAGTTGGTCTCAGGGATAGTAGGGCAGCATGAAGAATATAGCCAGTGATTCTATAATATCTTCCTATGTTGACAGTAACTGCACTAGTTGGGGTGAGGATTTAATAATGTGTGTAATTGTTGAACCACTATGTTGTATACTTGAAACCAATATAATATTGTTTATCAACTATACTTCAATAAAAGAAGAAACTGCTTCCTGTGTCAATTTTAAAAGGAAAATTACTGTAAAACATTATCTAGCATTCTGTGTTCTCAAAAAAAAAAAAAGAGGTAAATGTTAACCTATTTGAAAATTTTACATGCTGTATACAAGTTATAAAAATAAAGCCTTATTATGGAAAAACCATAAAAATCTCCTACCTTTCAGCACTAAATGCTGACTCTGTGTCAATGTACACAACAGCGCCTTCTAATCCTCCCATGTTGGTGGGCAATGTAGCCAAAATGCTCATCATCATACAAAATTGAGTTTTTCCACAACCTGGTGGCCCTGTAATCTAAAAAAAAAAAAGTTATTTGTGTAAACATCACAAACCAGTCAGACACAGCAAAAGTCAAAGCAAGTTCCTTTTAAGAACTTGCCACATACACAGCCCAACTAACCTAGGTTCATTGTATATAATAAACTAGCTCCTCTCCTATGCATCTGGATTGGTACTTGTTATACCATCCTTGGGAGAAATAAGAAAATAGTCGCTCAAATCATCTTCCGTGTTCCACAGTTCAGATGAAAAACTTTGGTTCAGAAAGGCTGGAGGATTCATTCATACACCCACAACTTGGAGTTCTATACCTTTTCCTCATTAAGATATTTATAGAAGGATCTTGAAAATATTTAACAGGCTTCAATAATCGATTTAGCACTTGTTATGAACTGTCCTTTCAAAACAATTTTGTACTAATCCCCTTATAAGCTACTTTAATCTTTATTCTTAAGAGTAAAGTATTTAGTGGTGAAAGGTACTGATGTACACAATTTACTTTCAAACAGTTCCACAAAAAAAAGTGTGTGTGTGTGTGTGTAATAAGAGATAAAGCAAATATAACAGAATCAACAATTGCTGAATCTAGTTGATTCATATGTTTACGCATATATTTTAAAGTTTTAGTTGGTGGAAAGCTATTTTGATCATAAAATTTTAAATCAAGAGGGTATAGATGGAAAAGAATAGGACATTAATTGCATGTACATTCAAGTCAAATGAAGTAGTTAACAGAAGTTAATTTGGAAATGTTAAAATAATCCCTTTTGAACACGTGTTATTTGTTACATTGGCTCTGGCATCCAAATTTTAAGAACCGAAGGACTATCTATCCCTTTTGTAAAAATAACACTAAAGAACAATTCTTCATAGTAGGAGGAAGGGAAAAGAAGATGGAAGAAGGAGAGAAGATTATCTCAGTTAGAGATGAAAAAAAAAGTCTGGGCTAAGACTGAGAGACATACTGTGGATATGAAGAAACTGTCTTGGACACATCATGAAGCAGATAGAACCAGAGACAGCCCATGAACCTAAAGCATGTAGACCAGCGGCCCTCACACTTGAGTAGGTCTGGGGTTTGGACCAGAGAGTCTGCATTTCTAACAAGTTCCCAGGGGATGCTGATGTTCCTCTACACTTCTGAGAACCACTTTTGTAGAATTTAGACCACAACTAAACTTCATTTCTCAAGGTTCAACATTAAAAAATAAAAGCTCAAAAGTTAGAAGCTATTTACTGATCTATAATCTCTAAAACAGTGATTTAGACTTTAAGGATAAATCATTGCTGCTGCCAGTAACAGTTTGCCAGATCATTAGTGCCCAGTGAAAAGGGATCTCCAAACTTCTTTCATTATGCAATCTGGACAAACCAAATACAAACCAACAAAAAAATTTAGTATGCCCTCCAATATATGCATATTTATTATATACCTACTATTTTACGAATATGTTCTGTGCAGTACAAAATATACATAAAATAAGGATTAAAAAAGAAAAGATTACAAGCACTTAATAGTTTCATATCTTATTGATTAGATGTACAGATCTTTTCACTCTCATAAAACTAATTATTAATACTTTTAGTGGAACAATGGTAATGAAAATAACAAATGAAATTATATTATTTTTAAAATATTGATTTAAAGACTATGTAATTCAGTGATTGAAATGTCAGGTCCTACACTTATTTCGGTACTTAACTGCAATGGATATATAGTTAAAAAAGGGATAATTTAAAAAATGCCAGGACTAAAATTAAAGGAATTCATCATTTGTTGTCCTCACTACATCACTATTTTCTTTTTTCAATATCTTCCATCAATTAGCAAAAGCCTTTATTGAACTTTGGCTAATAAATTTCCATCTTCTCTCATGTCAATCAATTGTTCTTGCAAACTAATCAGAAGATACGGGATTTTAACATTTCTTAACAGTTGACTTAAAAATCAACTGAAACTTCATTTGGAAGGTTTTTCAACAGTACAGAAAATACGGTTACAAGTTTTTTAAAGTGTTCAGGTGGTAAAGTTTTCATAAAACACACACATCCTTGACAACACCACATTATAAAAGAAACATTTCCAAGCAGTGATTTAAAAAATGCTCTCTATTTTACCCTCTGTCTTTAAAAAGGCAATTACTTTCTCACTCATTGTTAAAACATCACCTTTACTTTGATGGGATGGGTAAGAGTGGTCCACTGGTTGGTTGTTTGGTTTTAATCTGCTCTGAGGCATATTACATAGCCATGTGTCATGTAAATCAACAAATTTAACTTGTCTTTTCATTAAAAAAAAATGATTCACCCATCCTGGAACTCAGCAACTCTTTCACAATCTTTGCTGAGAAGTAACCAAAGAAGCTCTTGTAATTCAAATGATTTTCATGGCCACTCCCCATCTCATTTCAGAGTACTAAAGAGATTTTACACTTTACCAGCCAGGTTTTTATAAAGATTAACATCAATATCCTCCTAAGCACTCTTCACACATTTGACATCAACTTTTATTTTGCTATAGATTGCCTAAGGATGATGCAACAGAAAAATTCAAAGAATTTTACAGGGAATGTCTGTACCTGCCATTAACATTATTTGTACTATTAGACTAGACTACACTACACTAATCTGTCCATCAGCCCTTCCCTTTATGCACCCATAAATACTTTATGCTTTTTTAATGCATTTCAAAGTCAAAGTCATCAATATACTTTCCCCTAAAAATTCGGCACATATTCCATTAACCTGAGTTTAACATGTATGTTTCTTTTTTCTTTTGAGATAAATTTTACATACAATGTAATGCACAATCTTAAGTATACCATTTGATTGGCTCCAGCAAATGCAAATACATATGCAATCTAAAACCCTATCAAGTCAGAACACTACCATTACCCCAGGCACTCTCCTCAAAGACATTGTTTCATACTCAAGAAGTCATTTATTTTTGAGAATATACCCTCCCTGACACATCTTTAATGGCACACACAAAAAATCTGGTTCCACCTGTATTTCATTACCGAAACATAATCTAATATGAAAATCCGGGCCATGTTAGAAACTTCTGTACATTAATTATATAGTATCATTCCACATTGAATAACTTGTTTTAATCTTGATGCCTCAAATCATCTGCAATGATTTCTCTGTATCTTCTGAAAGCATTTGTTCACAAAAGAATCCACTTAAGTTGTTGCTATGTTGTTTCCTGTGTTTTATTTCACCCATTTCACTGTAACAGGAAGAAAGAACAAGTATGTCCCTAATGTTATTAACAATGTATTACATTTGGTCTTTTGCTATTAACAAAACTCAAAAGAGACTTTTAAATATCTGTCATTAATTTTAGTGAAATTTTTCTAGATACTGAACTATGTATCGCATGATTTTAAATGTCACTGAAAAAAGTGGAAATCTGTCTTCCTGGCTTGTTTGTTTCTTAGTTATGATGGCTTCCTACTATCATTAGCCAGCATTTCAAGGGACAAAATAACAGAGAAAGTTGCATTGTTAACAATAATGGATATAATTCCATATAAGAGAAATTCCAAAACAACAGAGAAAGTTGCGTTGTTAACAGTAACGGATACAATTCCATATAAGAAATTGTCTTCTTTGTTATTTCATAATTGGGGGGATGTCTTCTCAGGTGGGATTAGACTGACATTGCTTTGCAGTTCATTAGTCAAAGGAGATTCATCAGCTCTTTTATGTGCATGTGGTTCATTTCTGCTCACATTATTAATACTGTCTTCAACATACAATTTCTTTGCAGGAATCTTTTTATGCCACTTGTCTGTTTTGCAAGATTTGGTTTAGTTACATCTGTAAATCCACCTAACTAGGTATATGTAGAACTACACTTCACCCAAATATGCTGAAAATAAAGATACAAGCAAGGTACTCCCATCAATCTTCTGTATCCTTTCCTCATGGACTATACCTGAACGTGACAGTCTGACATAGAGACCAAGTGAGGACGCCAGTTTCAATCTGTATACTAAATATTAATTAAGGTTTATTTCATTTTTTAGACTGAAATACCAATAAAAGTCTAATATTTTCTAATGGCCCACAACTTAATGGGCCATCTTAGACATTCTGGTTTGGAGACTGCTAGGTTTAAAGAGCTCCAAACATTTTTCACAGACTTTTCATCATTATCAAAGACAACGAGGGTCAAATTAATCATCAGATGTCAGAGCAAAGGTAACTTTTGTCAATAAAAGTTGAAAGTGGATCTAGAAAATGAGAAATGGTTACTCATTAAAGTGCAAACTCATGGAGCAACAGAGGACTGCCTTTCTATGCCTACCATCTAGATACCAGGCTTTAGATATGGTCTAAGATTTAATGAACTTAAACTCATTAAATGCTTTGTGATTTTTAGTGGAAAGGTAAAACAAGCCATCATTTTAATTAAAATTGATATATATGAAAATATGCAGTAACATAACAAATACCATGAAAATGTAAGGCATTAATTTATTATTCCATCTTTAAGGAAAACAGGTTTAGAAAATCTGAAAACTTAAACCAGTATAACTTGCATTTTTCCTACTTCGTTGTTTTTAGATACTGATTCAGTATACTCTTGGGAGAAGTAAAACATCATGTGAATTACATTATAAGACTTCTGAGTTTGTTTGGTTTGTTTTTTCTTTTTGTTTGTTTCACTTCACAATAAAATCTGGATAATAACATTTACTTAAGCTATAATAGCTGATTTCTAATTCTTTAGCAACCTCAGATTTTCTTCCTATTTTTTTATCCTCCCTTCCTAGACTCAAAAAAAATGTATGCTCTGATGGGCCAACTGGAGTTAAGTTTCATTATTTCTTTCAGTTTACTTAGTGGGTTAAAACATTTCAACATTAATAATTTTTAACTTCAGATAGTTTTGCTCTGAGTTCTCACAGCCAAACCACAAAACTTCAAGTTGTGTGCAGTTCCCAGGTTCGTCTCCGAGGGCAGTTAGGAAGAGAGAGCATGCCAAACCAGGACAACAAAGTTATTCGCTTCTTGGCAAGTCAGACCGAATACATTTGCAAGCAGAAGACACCAGTAAAATACAACTAGCTTTGTACTGATAGAGCCTGAGTTTCAACCCCACCTGAGAATGTAGAAGACCTGGAAGAAAATAGCCAGTTATGAATCTCTCTCAAGTACCAACAAAGAAGCAAATACTAATCATTGGTTTAAGGAGGAAAGCGAACTATTCCCAAGAAAATAAAGTCTAATTGTACTAAAGTAAAAATGATGCCTACTAATTTTAATCTTAAATGAGATTAAACAGTTGAGATGAATGTGAAACCCAGACCTGTTAGGACGCAAAATCTTACCAAGTCAACTCTCCGCACCTTCAAGAGGGAGGCACCAGGATGGGGCAATCTGCCAAGCTAATACTTTGCAGATGATTTAAGAACTGCCTGGTTCTGATCTGAGAAGAGTATGTGGAAACTTTGTGCCATTTTTTTAATGACTCCCCTCCCAACCCCAGGAGTTGTCTCCATTTGCTCTACAATTAGTAGAAATATTAGGTCTTCAGACCCACAGAATTCATTTTAAGAATAATGAACTTTCTAAATCCTGAAACAAATAAACAAAAAGCAAACAATCTCAGAAAGACCAGGGAGCACTTTTTCCTTGTGAAAGAAACCTTGATCTTAAATTACTTGACATCACCATATGGAAGATTTTACATGTTGGATTCTCCCCACCACACCCTCGTATTTCATATTGACAACTGCTGTTTTTGAAGGACATGCATGGGAAGGGAGGGAAAAGAGAAGGGAAGAGAACATAGAAAAAAAAAGGCAAGAGGACATAGAAATGACAAGAACCCCAAATTTCACAATTAAAAAAGAAATCAATCTGTATCAAGGGATTTAATCATTCATTAAACAATCATTTAATGTGTGCATATAAAAGACTATGAACCTTTTATGGAGAAAGATGTTCACCCTCTAAATCAAAAGTGTGAAGAATGAGGAGCAACGACCCAATCAACCACATATGCTAATACCTGTATCAAGACAGAGGTTTGGCCTTTCCAAATACTAAGCAGGATAAAGAAATCATGTCAGCTGATTATATCCTAGGAACACCAGTTAGAGCTCTCTTTTCTAGTCTTCCCACCACTGTTGTTGCACATGGAGCAGACCTGAACCTGAGTATAGCTTGAAGGAGATGAGACCCAGGTTAGCAGACCTGCAGACCCATGAGCAAGAAAAGAAATGTCTCCTGTGTTGTAAGCAGTGCAGCAGCCATAGCTAATTAATAAAGAACCTACATCTTATACTTCACTGTTAGGCATTTCTATTCCATGCCTGGCCCTTGCAGGCATTTGAGTTTACAACCTCTGCCTTATTATTTCCTGTGATCTTGTAGGCCATAGCTAATCCTGCCAATGAGAAAGAAAAAGAACTGTGTAACATTTAACTGCCCTGAGGAAAAATCAGAATGCCAAAATGGGACTCACAACCTGCCTCTACCTTTTTTGGGATAGTAGGATTGTCACTTCCAAAGTAGAATGGCCCCACTCAAAGAGGACACCTGGTCTCCTTAAATCATGAACACAGCCATAAAAATGACTCAGGAAATACAAATAATGTAGAAATGTGTGACACTGTTTCTTATTATTTATAGCAAGGAACTGGGTATAATGAACACTCTTAAATGTTGTAAAGATTAGGCAGTGCTTCACAGGTTTACTTTTCTGAGGTACTTGGAAATAGATATGCAGATGCTGTATGTCTGTTGACATGAGTTTGGACCAGTTCTCTAGTCCTGTAATATCTGGATTATAATATGAAAATACTGTTTTTGATGATCCCTTTAAATACAACTTTAATTTTACCTAATCACATTAACATCTTTACATGCATTCTGAGCAGGGGTGATACTTACCACAAGGGCAAAACTTGGTTTTAACCGGGAAGGGGTGGAGGAGGGAATTTACTCTTTTTATGTATAAAGTATATATTATATAGTACATGAACAGACACACAGTATATTTGTGGCATTAAAATCTCATGGAGGAGAACGTGGGGTTGATTAGGAAAAAAATGTCTAAAAAGCTCCTTAGGGACAATAATGGAAATGGAAATAGGATGGAGAGACACTGCTCTAGTCTATATTATCTCATATGAGAGGTCTACCATTACATGGTTTGATCTCCACATAATGTAAACTTCTCAAGTTTAAACTGCAAACATATTTTTACTACCAACATTCAGTTATAACAGATGCAGATTTATTTGCTTATAGTTTCCACAAGTAAGGAATTTGATGTTCTCAGGGAATGGGACAAAGCCCTGGAGTTCACAGCCATTAGTGATTCAGGAGAGCTGTTTTCTCTTTGATTTCTCCTCTGTTGCTTCTGCTTTGGGCATGAGTAATGTTTCTGTAGTCCCACTTTTATTCTTGGTGCTGTAACTGAATATACACACAGATTTAGGGACATTCACATGAATCAAAACTGATGACAAATAAACTAAGGAATTCTGAAGTTGAAGTCAAGAAAGAGCAGCTATAAAAATGAGAGCAGAATGTTTCCAGGTTTATTATTACTCCCTCAGTCATCTCCAAGCCTAGTCTAAGTTTATTCAACCAGTTGCCTTACCCCTCACCTCCATCAGGTCTAACTTCTACCTGATATCTGGGACTCTAGATTTGGCCTTTTGACCAGAAATGAAGATCATGCAATGTAATTAATTAGATACCTCCACGGATATTGGTATTAGTATTGGTATTAGTTTTCTGTTGCTATGTATCAAATTACCACAAATTTAACAGCTTAAAACAACATCCATTTATTATCTCAAAGTCCTACAGGTTAGCAGTTTTGATGGGCTTCACTAGGTCCTCTGCCCTCTCACAAGACCAAAATCAAGGTGTCAACTGAGCTGGGCTCTTACCTGGAGGCTGGGAGGAAGTATCAAGTTCCAAGCTCATTCAGGTTGTTGGCAAAATCCACTTCTCTGTAGTTGTAGATGTGAGCTCCCTGTTTCCTTTCTGGCTGCCATCTGAGGGCTGCCCCCTGCTCCTAAAGGCCACCTGCATTCCTTCTCACATGGCCCCTTTCATCTTTGTGTTTCTTTTGACTCTGGCTTTCCCTTCTTTAGCCAGAGAAAGCTCACTGCTTTCAAGGGCTCATAGGATCAGATCAGGATAATCTCCTCATCATAAAGACAATTACGCCATACAACATACCATAATCATAGGAGTGTTATCTGATCATATTCACAGGTTCCAGGGATTATGGAAGAACATTTCTCGGCAGCCGTTTTAGGAATTTTGCCTACTACAAAGTCTTTGAGAATGGAAAGGTAATAAAGTTTTTTTAAATTATACACATACACACACATACTTATATAAATACACATAAATATGTGTTTGTGTGTATGTGTATAAATAATGGCAGCCAGTTTCTAAGAAGGACCCAGTGATCCTCACATGGGTATTTATGCACTTCTGCAGTCTCCTCCTACACTGTATCTAGGCATTTATGTGACTAATAGAAGACAGCAGGAGTGAACCTATGTAACTTCCAAGGATAGGTCATAAAAAACATTGCCATTTCTACTTTGTTCTCTTTGCTCACTTACTCTAGGGAAACTCAGCCGCCATGTCATGAAGACACTCAAGAAGTCCTGTGGAGAGGTCCATGCGGCCAATAACTGAGTCCTCCTGCCAACATCAGGGCCAGCTTCCCAGCCAGGTGAGTGAACCATCTTGGAAGTACATCCCCCAGCTCTCATCAAGTTTTCAGATGACTGCAGCTTTGGCCAATATCTTGGCTGATACCATAACTGGAAATACCCAGGTAATCTACTCCTGAATTCCTGACTCACAGAAACTATATGAAATAATAAATATTTTGTTTTTAGCCACTAAGATTTGCATTGATTTGTTAAACAGAAATATATAACAAAAAACACATAAATATGTAGATATAGACATAAATACATTAGAGAAATGCAACTTTAAAAACATAAGGGAAAAACTCCTAAAACAATCACTGATGTTCATTAATAAAAAAAATCAATTAAGTAGATAAATCATATTCCCTAAATCTATCATTTTGATAATTTGAAAATACAAATGGCATACAAATGAAAATAAATACTGTACCCTAGAATAGCAATAAAATTTAAAGTTCCTAAAGATTGCCTTATTCTAAGACTGAAAGAGAGAGTGTAGGAGAGGCAGCAGGACCAAAGCACTATACTAAATAAGTGCTAAAAACAAGTAAATGAAAACATTCATTTGTTCATTTGTTCAACTAATATTTAAGTACCTTCCACTGTGCTAATAATGAGGATATAATAAGAAGAAAAACACATAACCCCTACCAACTTGGAATTTATCCTCCCCTGAGGAAGATCTGCATTACCTAATCAAATAAACATGAAACTGTAACAGTGACAAGTGACAGTGGCAGAAGAACCACAGCACATGATTCAGTCTTCCAGGAATACATGATAATTCTAAATGTTTTAATTTAAACATAATAGGCTCAAAATACATAAAGTAAAAACTATAGAACTACAAGTAAATTTGTCAACTTGACAATATAATGGACTTTTTTAACCACCTTCTCTGAGTTATTATTAAAACAGGCTGAGGGAAAAAAATCAGTAAAGATAGGGAAGATTTGAGCAACCTAAAGTAACAAGCTTACTTTAATGTTCATATGCAGAGTACTCAATTATTAGAAAACAATCATTCTGCTCAAATACACATGGAAAATTTATGGAAGTTTATCACATATTAAACCTTAAAACAAGTTTCAGGAAATTTCAGAGAATCAATATCACATGAAGTTCTCTAACCAAATGCAATTAGGTTAACTAACTAAAATTTAAAGATAAATTTTTAATTAAATAATTTAGATAAACAAAAATTCCAAATAATTCACCAGTTAAAGAGGCAATCATAATGGAAAACTTGAAATACCACTACAACTAAATGAAAATAAAAACACTTCATATCAAAAAAGAATGCAGCAAGAGAAATTCATAGCCTTTCAAGCTCAGAGTAAAAAGAAGAAAACCCAAAAATTAATGGATTAAATGTGTAATTTAAGAATTTAGAGAGAAAATAAAAAACAATCCCAGAAAAAATACAACTGGGTCAAAAAAGATAATACAAAAATAACAGTAATCATTGAAGTAGAAGACAAAGAAAAGATAGAGGGCCAAGAAACAGCATAGTTCTTGAGAAAGACTATGAAAATACCCAAAACTTTAACCAGATAGTTTTTAAAAAGAAAGGAAAAGAGAAGACAAAATAAGTAATATTAGAATGAAAAGGGGGATAAAACCACATACAAAACCAGATTTAAAGGCAAGAAGAATTCAGTGAATAACTTTATGACAATAAATTCAAAAATTAAAGAAAATGAGAAAATTCCAAAAAATATCATTCACTAAAACTACTCAAGAAAAAATAGAAAACCTGAACAGTCCTATAACCATTAAAGGGATTTACTTCAGTTTTTTAGTCTTCCCACAAGGAAAATATCATGACCAGACAACTGAAAAACAGCATTTTTCAGGCAAGATCTAACAAATTTTCAAGAAACAAATAATTCTAATCTTATAAAACTATTACAGAATATAAAAAAAGAGGATATATTTCACAATTCATTCTACCAGTTAACTCAAAATAGATCACACAAAAATCAGCTCAAACGGGATCATAGACTAATGCAAAACGTGTAACTATAAAACTCTATAAGAAAACATAACAAAAATCTCTAGGTCCTTGGCTGGACAAACAATTCATAGACACAACACTAAAAGCACAAACTATAAAACAAAAAAAATTAATGGACTAGATTACACCAAAATGTAAAACTTCAAAAGCTACTATTAAGAAAGTGAAGAGATAAGCAACAGACTGGAAGAAAATAATTGCAGATCATATATCTGATAAAGTACTTGCATCCAGAATAATACAAAGAACCCTTACAACTAAAAACAAGAAAACAACCAACTAACTAACAATAGGCAAAAAATTTGAATAGACATTTCACCAAAGAAAAATTTTTAATGGCTAATAAGCATACAAATAGGAGTTCAATATCATTACTCATTAAGGAAATGAAAAATAAAACTACAATGAAATACCACTGCACACTCACTAAAATAGATAAGAGTCAAGAAGATAAATACTAACTGTTGGTGAAGTTGTGGAGAAATGAACCATCATGCATTGCTGGTGAGAATGTAAAATTGTACAGCCACTTTGGAAAGCAGTCAGGCAGTTCCTTAAAAAGTTAAACATGCACATATCATATGATCTAGCCATTCCACTCCTAGGAATCTACCCAAGAGAAACAAAAACCCACGCCCACACAAAGACAAGTTCATGAACATTTATAGTAGCTTTATTCCTGATAGACAAAAACTGGAAACAATCCAAGTGCCCATCAGTTGAAGAGTAGATAAACAAATTGTGCAATAATACAACAATTAAAAGGCACAAACTACCAACATGGATGAACCTCAAAAACATGCAATGTGAAAGAAACCAAATTCAAAAGACTACCTATTATAGAAATCCATTTATATGAAATGTTTAGAAAAGGCAAATTACAGAGATACACAGTAAGATCAGTGAGTGCCTAGGACTGAGGACGGGGGCAGGGATTAACTATAAATGGGCATGAGGGAACATTTTAGGATAATGGAATGTTCTAAAATTGGATTTCAATGTGATTTATTGTAAATTTACTAAAATAATTGAATTATACAGACATAATGGTTAAATTTTATAGTATTTAAATTGCACCTTAATAAAATTATCTTCTAAATAGCCAAATGAATTATGATTCCACATTAAGTAACAGGAAAGTAAAAACTAAGACCACAAAGAAGTCTGTTAATACCTCCTTGCTTAATAAGGCAAGAAGATGTGGAGCAAGAAGAATTGCTGCTTATCACTGGTAGGAATGTAAGCAGACACAACTGCTCTGGAAAATAACCGGAATGTAAGCAGACACAACTGCTCTGGAAAATAACCTGTCCTGATTCTGTAAAATTACAATATGCACATACCCTATCACCAGAAATTAACTCCAAGGTAGATAACCTAGATAAGAGCTAGATAATAAATATTTTAGGCTTTGCAGACCCTGAGGTCTCTGTCACAACTAACTCAACTCTCCCTTTTATCACAAAAACAACCAAAGACAAATATATAGATAGATGGATAAAAACAAATGAGCATAGCTGTGTAACAAGAAAATGCCATTTACAAACACAGGCATGGAGCTGGATTTGACTGCTGGGAAGTAGTTTGCCAAGCCCTGCCTTTGAAAAATGCCTGTAACATGCAAACCAGGAGACATGTACAACAGTTTTCACAGGACTTGTTCATATTAGCAGCAAACTAGAAACAACCCAAATGTTCACTCATGGGAGAAGGAACAAACTGTGACATATTTTCAAAATGGAGTATGATACAGCAATGAAAGTGAATTATACTATTGCTACTAGCAGCAACATGGATAAATCTTAGGAAGCAATATTAAATGAAAAAAGGAATTCACAGAAGAGATATGATATGATCTAATCACAGATTAAATTATAATTATAGATTTAATAGAGCTCAAAAATAAGCAAAACTAAATAAAATATTATGACTGCTGTGTAAGTACATAAGCCTTGGAAACTATAATGAAAAAAGTATAGGAATGGTAGAAATTCAGGATAGAGACTACACCCTAAAAGAAGGTAAAAAATAGGATCAGGGAGGATCCCACAGTCAGTTTCAATGGCTTTGGTATTCTACTTCTTACTGGATCATAGACTCATAAGAGTTTATAACTTACATGTGCAGTATATATTTAACTTTGTATATATAAAATATGTATTAAAACTTTATTAAGAAAAGGTGAACTCCCTCTACTGAACTGAAAAATTCCAAAACGACTTGAAAAGGGTAACTGTAACTGAAACAGAAAGTAGAGAACTTGCCACTAATAAATAGTCGTGGTATTTATACTCCAAGTCAGCCAAGCAGATAACAACAAAACACCTAAATGCTTGTTACTGTCACTTGGATTCAGAAAGAATTGATAAAAGCTAAATTAATCTTAAAAAATAAAAAGCAGTTGTTAGTCAATCTTCCTTAAGCTCAATTTTTGCTATTATAACTGTGGAACACTACTGTTATAAACCTATTTGAGCAAAGGTCCAACTAGATTGCCAAAAGATTTTGTAAAATGGATTCTGGCACCACCTGGTGACAAAGAAGGGTATTTTCTGGTTTTGGGTTCTTTTATTTATTTTTAAAATTCACTCATTCATTCACTTACCAACTATCTGGTAGTCATAGCACACACACATTTTTAAATCTTTCTTGGAAGACAGAACATAAAATAAGGTATAATATCTAAAACAGAGCACCTATCTTCAAGGAAAAATATCTACAAGTTAAATCTATAACTATCAGAATGTAAGAGTCTGCTCTTGTTTAGAAGTATGCTTAAAGTATTCATGCCCCTAAAACCTATGGCAAGAAGTTCATCAGGAGTAAGTCATGACATTAAGACCAGTAAGCACACAAATGTAGTTTTCAAGAAAAAGGACTGTGGTGGTTTTTAAATGTCCTCTAATTCTCATTCTAGAAAACAATATGGAGGTTCCTCAAGAAATTAAAAATAGATCTACCATACGATCCAGTAATTCCACTTCTGAGTATTTACCCAAAGGCAATGAAAACAGAATTTTAATGTGATATATGTACTCCCATATTTAAAGCAAAATTATTCACAATCACCAAGATACAGAAACAATTCAAACCATAAAACTCTTAGAAGACAACATAGGCAAAAATCTCCTGAATATAAGCATGAGCAACTTCTTCCTGAACACATCTCCTCAAGAAAGGGAAACAAAAGCAAAAATGAACTCATGGGACTACATCAAACTAAAAAGTTTCTGTATGGCAAACAAAACCATCAACAGAGCAAAAAGGCATCCTACAGTATGGGAGAATATATTTGTAAATGACATATCCGACAAGGGGTTAACATCCAAAATATATAAAAAACTTACATGTCTCAACACCCAAAAAGCAAATAACCTGATTAACAAATGGGGAGAGGATATGAAGAGACAGTTCTCAAAAGAAGAAATTCAGACGGCCAACAGATACATGAAAAGATGCTTCACATCACTAATCATCAGGGAAATGCAAATTAAAACCACAATGAGATATCACCTCACACCAGTAAGGATCACCACCATCCAAAAGACAAACAACAACAAATGTTGGCAAGGTTGTGGAGAAAGAGGAACCCTCCTACACTGCTGGTGGGAATGTAAATTAGTTCAACCATTGTGGAAAGCAGTATGGAGGTTCCTCAAAAAGCTCAAAACAGAAATACCATTTGACCCAGGAATTCCACTCCTAGGAATTTACCCTAGGAATGCAGCAGCCCAGTTTGAAAAAGACATTATGCACCCCTATGTTTATTACAGCACTATTTACAAGAGCCAAGAAATGGAAACAACCTAAGTGTTCATCAGTAGATGAATGGATAAAGAAGATGTGGTACATATACACAATGGAATATTATTCAGCCATAAGAAGAAAACAAATCCTACCATATCAGTGAAATAAGCCAGACAAAGAAAGACAAGTACCAAATGATTTCACTCATATGTGGAGTATAAGAACAAATAAAAAACTGAAGGAACAAAACAACAGCAGAATCACAGAACCCAAGAATGGACTAACAGTTACCAGAGGGAAAGGGACTGGGGAGGATGGGTGGGAAGGGAGGGATAAGGGGTGGGGGGGAAGAAAGGGGGCATTATGATTAGCATGTATAATGGGGGGGCACAGGGAGGGCTGTGCAACACAGAGAAGACAAGTAGTGATTCTACAGCATCTTACTACGCTGATGGACAGTGACTGTAATGGGGTTTGTGGGGGGGACTTGTAATGGGGTTTGTGGGGGGAACTTGATGTTCCTCAAGTAATTGTAGATTAATGATACCAAAATAAAAATAAAACATAAAAATAAATTTAAAAAAATAGAAAATCACAATGAGCTATCACCTCACACCAGTAAGGATGGCCAGCATCAAAAAGACTAAGAACAACAAATGCTAGCGAGGATGTGGAGAAAGCAGAACCTTCCTACACTGTTGGTGGGAATGTAAGCTAGTTCAACCATTATGGAAAGCAATATGGAGGTTCCTCAAAAAAACTAGAAACAGAAATACCATTTGACCTGGGAATCCCACTCCTTGGAATTTACCCAAAGAATACAACTTCTCAGATTCAAAAAGACATATGCACCCCTATGTTTATCGCAGCACTTTTTACAATAGCTACAATATAGAAGCAACCTAAGTGTCCAACAGTAGATGAATGGATAAAGATGTGGTACATATACACAATGGAATACTATTCAGCCATAAGAAAAAAACAAATCCTACCATTTGCAACAACATGCATGGAGCTGGAGGACATAATGCTCAGTGAAGTAAGCCAGGTGGAGAAAGACAAGTGCCAAATGATTTCCCTCATTTGTGGAGTATAACAATGAAGCAAAACTAAAGGAACAAAATAGTAGCAGATTCAGAGACTCCAAAAAGAAACTAGTGGTTACCAAAGGGGAGGGGTGTGGGAGGGTGGGTAGGGACGGAGG
This sequence comes from Manis pentadactyla, assembly GCF_030020395.1. Lineage (NCBI taxonomy): Eukaryota > Metazoa > Chordata > Mammalia > Pholidota > Manidae > Manis > Manis pentadactyla. The sequence goes on from NC_080029.1 coordinate 33,495,719, forward strand.
GAGAAGGGGATTGAGGGGTATTATGTTTAGTACACATGGTGTGCAGTATCATGGGGAGAGCAGTGTAGCACAGAGAAGGCACATAGTGGATCTGTGGCATCTTGCTGCACTGATGGACCATGACTGCATTGGGGTATGGGTGGGGACTTGATAACATGGGTAAATGTAGTAACCACTTTGTTTTTTCATGTGAAACCTTCATAAGAGTGTATATCAATAATACCTTAAAAAAATTATTTTAAAGAAACAATTCAAATGACCATTAATGGATGAATGGATAAAAAAGATGTACATATCCCATTTGAGACAACATGAATGGACGCTAGGCAATTTATGCTAAGATAAATCAGACAAAGACAAGTACCGTGTTATATCACATATGGAATCTAAAAGTGTTAAACCTGTAAAAAAAAGGGTAAAATGGTGGTTACTTGTGCCATTGGGGAATAATAGTGATGGTATTTAAGGGTACAAATGTACAATGAGTAGTAAATAAGGCATAGAGATCTAAGGCACAGTGTAACAAATATAAACAATATTGTACTATAATTATGTAATGTGATACATCCTCCTACATCAGCAATCATAATACAAAAATGTATCAATGTAACACATTGTATATCTTAAACTTACACAATGGAACACATAAATTTATTCAATTAAAAACATGTCCTCAAATTCTTGACACTTCTTCTTTCAAAGGTAAAGCCTAATTTCCCTTTCCTTGAACATGGGCTGGAATTAATGACTCACTTCTAATGAAGAGAATGTGGCAGCAGTCATGGTAACTTCCACAGCTAAACTGCCACTTCCATCCTGCCTTGGGGAAGTTAGCCACCATGTCAAGAAGGGACCCAGGCAGCCTACAGAGAACCTGTCTGGGGAGGAACTGTGACCTCCTAGCAACACCCAGTATCAACTTGCCAGTCATGTAAGTGAGGCCCTTGAAAGTAGCCTCAAGCCCACCAAGCCTTCAGATGCTGCATCCCTTGCCAATATCTTCGAGCTAAGCCACTACAAAATAACTAATGTTTATTGTTCTCTTAAGTTTAGGGATTATTTGTTATGCAACAATATATAACTAATACAACAACCTATCACTTTCTAGAACCAAATTTTATCTCCAACAGGAACTAAAAATAGCTCACTTCAGTTTAATACTCTAACTGCCCATGTTAATAAAATTTCTAATTTTCCTTCCTAATCACTAGGTAATGGTCCTTTTTTAATTTCCCCAAATTGTTTCAAACTATTGTATAATATTCATCACTTGCTAAATTAATTCTGAGAAACAGTAACCTAAGCAGACCTCAGTTGGTCAGCAAAGCCCCTGTACTAGGTACTGAGTGGAGAACCATGCTCTTGAGATATTTATAATTTAATTCAGGTTACTACTTGTGAAACAACTTCTATTTTTTAACCAAACTTTTCCCTTGGCTCTGCAGGTTATAGGTCAATGGAAGAAGGTTTGGGAAGTGTTTCTTTTACCTCTGTCAGGGATCCACAAGCCACACCACCACGCAGGGCTTCATCTAGTGCAGAAAGGGTTGTAGCTAAGAATGCTGGTGAGGGAGCAGCACACCTTTGTGTCTTCATCCCATAAACCTGAACAAGGAAAAAATGAAGTTCTTTTCAACCTCTAGATCTATTCAAAAGCAGAAACCAAATCCAAACCCCAAATTTAGCAGCTGTAATGGCAATACATCATTTTTCCTCTATTATTTATTTGTTCAGTAAATATTTACTCTGTGCCAGGGACTGTGATAGATTATTAGGGATATGACATAATAACAGAAGCATACAGAGCACCTGGCCTTACAGTACTTACTGTCAACCAGAAACTGAAATTAGAACTAGAAACTGGGCAATTACAGTACGATTAATAAAGAGATATTGTAATAGGGTAAGTGGAGACACAAAAATAATATACTGATCTAGATTTTGTGATCCAGGAAGACTTCACAGAAGAACTGGATGTCTGAGCTAAAATCTGAAATAGCTGTTAGACAGGCATAGGAAATGTGCATGTTCCTGCCAAAGAGAGACAGAAGTTACACAGAAAGGGAAGAAACAGAAACTAACAAAAACTACTAAAACAACAGAGTTCACTTAGAATGGTTGAAAGATGGGGTGTGGTCATAGTGAGACAAGCAATGAAGCTGGAAAAATATGCAGGAGCCAAATCATGAAAAGCCTTGTTGAAGTTTGGAGTTTATGCTGAGAGCAACAAGGAGTGAGTTACCGTTTTAAACCAAGGTTGGTTTGTGAAGAGCAGTTTGAAGGTAGGTATAGTAAGCTGAGAAGTGGCCCACCAGAAAACATTCACATCAAATCCTTAGAACCTGTCAATGTTTTTTTATTTCAAATAAGGGTCTTCGCAGATATGACTAACGTGATTACATGCCACTGGCAATGTATAAAAAATCACGTGTCTCTCTACAATCTCTTACTTTAAAAATTACTACTATTTTATTAAGTTGCCCAAGTAAGCTGAGGTCAAGCCACAGAATTGTAATCATTCATTCATTCAATAAATATTGAGTGCCTACTGCATGCCACGTACTATGATAAACTCTGGGACTCAGTGGTAAACCAAACAGACATAGTTCCTACCCACTTAAAGTTTACAATTCAATAAACCTCTCTCTCAAATCCAAATCAAAACCTATCTCTTCTGCCTCTGTGAAGAGGTACAAGACCAGCATATTGACACTTATCAGCCATAAATGTGCCCCCTCTTGTCTTATCTCACCTATTGAATTTTTAGATCAATGAAACCATGGGTTATCACAGATTTTTTAAAGCTATATTCAGGCACATTAGAAAAAAATAGACAAAGTCCTATGATTTGCATATGATTTGGTCATACCTGAATAATGTCTATAATCTGCCATAAGGCATCATACATGGACATGGGAATACTTTATCAAACTTGTGAAGGCAGCCCAATCTGTCAACATGAAAGTACTTACAACTGTAATTATAATCACCAGAATAATAGATTTAGTGAAAACCCACACACAAAAAAAGAATAAGATGAACTAACAGAACAAGACTTCAGAAATAACAGTATATATGTAAATGAGACAAAAGGAATATTGTGATATGACACTCCACCAGTTTATTTTCTACTTTGGTGGCTGCTGCTTTTCACATTCATCATTCTCTAATCTTATTTTTAAATGTTGGCCTCACTGGGTCTTAGGTAAACTTATCTCCTTGCTATACACTTTCTAGGCAATCACTCATCCATTCCCATGGATTTGACTATCATAGTTACACTGATGACTCCCAAATGCACACATCTATTGCAGACCTCTCCTATAAGCACTAGGTCCATATATTTAACTGTCTACTTCACATCTCCACTCAGTCTTTCACAAACACCTTAAATTTGACAAGCACTAAATGAAATTCACAATCTGCCCCCCTCAAATCTGATCCTCTTCCAGTTTTCCTTATCTCAGGCCATGGTACTACCCAGTTTCTCAAAGCAAAGTTCATGGAATCATCTCTAATATGTCCCTATATCCCACTACCCACAGTCAATCACCAAATCCCACTCATTCTCCCTCCTAAATCTCTCTCATGATAACTGATATTATACCACCTGCTTTAATACGACACTAATAATCCATGTCACAATCACTTTCTGTCTGAGATATAGATATAAATACTTAACTAGTTTGCACAAATATTGTGTTGATCCTATTCAATCACTTGTCTTTGTTGAAGACTGAGTTTTTAAAAACATATATTAGATCATACCCTTTTATGACTTCTCATTGCTCTCAGAATAAAATCCAAAGTCCTTAACATGCTCTGCAGGCCCCAATGGTCTGACTCCTGCTTACTTCTCTGACTTCATCTCTTGCCAAGCTCTTCCTCACTGCTACATTTCATTCATACCAGCCTGAGTTTCCCATACAAGCACCATTCTCCTCGTCATGAGGCCTTTTCATTTCCTAGTCCCACTACCTGCAAACTTTTTCCCACTCACCTCCCTTTCCAACTCCTTTGCCTCTCTCTCCTATTCATCCTCAGGTTTTAACTAATGTGTCACTACCTTGGGAGAACTCTTCTTGACCCGTAAACTAAGTACTGACCCTGTTATTAGTTTCAAAGCTCTGTACTTTTCCTTGATAGGACTTACCATTACTACAATGAACTAATTATTTCTGTAATAATTTGTTTACTGCCTGACTTCTTCCACTAGACTGTAAGGGCAGGAACTTTACCAATCATGTTCACAACAATATTCCCAGTACCTAACAGGCTACCTGACACATTAAATACTGGAGCTCAATAAATACTGGTTGAAGGAATAAATGACTGAATAAATACATGAGCAAAAACATTTTTCATGAAGGAATGAACTAAGACTAAACCAGTGTTTAAGGCAGGACTCAAATCTAAAGAATTCTACAAAAGTAAACATACAACAGAGGAGAAAGATGGCTTCTTGAGTTGACATTTAGAATGGTACTGATACTGCAGCTGGAAATGTTGACAGAAGTGGAAACTAAAATTGAATTCCTTGCCCAGCTCTCTTATTTCATCATGTAATAGTCATAAACCATAGATATTGACCAAAGAGAACAACAAATGCCAAATTAAAAGGTTTCCTTGGTACTTTACAACTTTTAAAATTTTAACAAGTTAATCTGAAACCTAATCACAGATTCATCACATACTAGTTTAACGCTCTAAATTCTCCCATAAAACAAAGTGAGCTATTCAAAGCTGCAAGATTAATGACAAAGCTAAGACTATCACCAATCTATAATGCTAATTCTAATTCTCCTGGCTTTTCTACCTCTAAAGTATTTCCCTTTGATCACAAGCTAAACCTGAACAAAAGAAAATACTTGATCTGTTTGTTGTTTACAAATTTCAAATGACACTAACATTCTTTCCTTCCTACTGCATAAAACTGCACCCAACTTTATTTCTCAATGATAACCAAATTTCAGTATAAGAGAATTACACAAGTAATTTAAAATCTACATAAATAAATACATTTGCAAATCACTGAACAGACTTTTAGGCAGTTCTTACCATAGGAAAAAAAGGTATTTTCTATCACGCAATAAACCTACATTTTGAAAAACTAAACTCATGAGAAAGAAAGCATGAAATAATAGTACAACTTGACAAGGACTAGTTATAAAAGACTTTTTAGCTCTTTTCATGAGTTAGGATAAATTTTCAAGTATTATTTATTTAATTATAAGCAAGTATAAGTCTAATATGTGTACTTTATGATGCAGAGTAAGAGATGATGGTAAAAAATAGTATTACAGAGTCAGGGCACTCTAAAATTAAAAGTATATTATAATTTAACCATGACATCTACATATCCTACCCAAATAAACAAAAGAGAAAGGTGACATTTTGAAATATCACAGTCAGCTAGACAGGAAAAAACTTCCTGCTGCCTGTTCATTCCCATAATTAGGAACTGTCTCCCATGAGCATAAAAACTACATAAATTTTCACATATACTGTGGACCCTTGAACAACATGGGTTTGAAGTGCACAGGTTCACTTACACATGGATTTTTTTTTTTCAGTAAATATATCAGAAAATTTTTTGGACATTTGTGAAAATTTGAAAAAACATTTTCATTTCTCTAGCCTATTTTATTGTAAAGATATAGTATATAATACATACAACACACAAAATATATGTTAATTGACTCTATGTAATTGGTAAGGTTCTGGTCAATGGTAAGCTATTAGCAGTTCAATTTTGAGAGAGTCAAAAGTTATAGACAGATTTTCAACTGGCAGGGGGGCAGTTGGCAACCCTACACCCTGCATTGTTCAAGGTTCAACTGTATTCTCATTAAAGGACTAACTCTATGGTGTGAGAACCAATATTTTTGAGGTGCGCGTCACTATTTTTGCTTCTGCCTCATTCTAAAACAGATTTGAGTCAGCTAAAGAGTCATTTCAAACTAAAAATCATAATCAAATTATAATAAAAAAATATACGTACCGTTTGCATTTGTGGGGCACAGGCCCTACTGACCGTACAGAGAAGTTCATGGACACCATGATAACTAAGGCCAGTCATCTTCATAAGCTCCAGTGGGGAAAGACATAAAAAATCCTAAAGAGATATAAAGAGAGTATTTTAAACATTTATGTGTAACAAAGATACTGGGATTAAAAAGAAATCTTCAATTCACACTGTCCATGTGTAGATAAAAGCATAATTTATTGTGAATCAAAGACTTGTGTGTTCTTTATTATGTGTTCTAAATATGCCTTACCTAAAAGATATGGTGACAAAAGCTTATCTTCTAATTACCCAATGCAGTTAACAGATACCAGAGAACACACCAAGTAAAGTCACAGCGCAGCAACCACTGCCACAGGTGTGTGAGCACTGCACTTGTACTGAAAGAGTCTGGGTCCAAACAGCCAGCCAGGAAGTGTCACATGGAAACGAGTGGCTACCTCAACTATGAGATCACCCAGAGAAGTATTTAATAATCAAGAAAGAATAAAACTGACTATGGAATGGAGTTTTAAATTTCATACTTTCAAGAGTGTTTCAAAGTATAAACGTAAGGATTATTAAATGTACAACAGAGGAACCAAAGATACTGTTAATACACAATGCTATTTTTAAAAAACAGCATGCTCTGAAAGTCTGTCTTATGAAGGATTAAATTCCAACATAAAACTGTAAATCTTATTTAGTGTCCAAAGAGGAACTTGCTTCACTACTGTGCTTAAAAAATGCAACATCAGCTCTATAAATTTCTCTCACTCCATCAAGAAGAAAATTATCCTACTGATTTCTTGTGCTTTTGAGAGAAATTTTCATTTTTAATATCATCTCTTCATTTGAGTTGTATTTATCATGTAACTACAGATTGTCTTTTAAGTGGACAAAACTTCTCTAGAATAAATAGCACAGGTATACTTCACCTTATGCCATGAGCATTCTCCCTATCCAAGCCCACCCCAAAATGCAAAAATACTGAATTTGAATAAATAAAATCACATTTGGAAATACAACCTTGTTAAATTTTTTTACATATGGTTATATAAAACTATATTTGTAGGAGATAGGATTAAAGATGTGTGAGAGGTGAGACAGAGGCTTCCTCCTAAAACCGCATATAATATGAAAATATAATTAATACAACTAATCCTGAAAGACCAACAGGAAAGAGGACTGCTCCAGACTGCATACACCTGGAAAAAAGAGGAGACCTCACGGAACAAGGTAACATACCAAAGCTGTGGCCCAGCGGGACCCAAGCCCTTCCCCCTCACTAGCTCACGGGAGCGGAAGGAAGAGAAATGGAGTGGGGAGGGAGTGGAGGCCTGAGACTGGTGAATACCTAACTCCGGAGATCTGCACTGGGAGCACAAACCTACATTTCATGGTGCTTGCATGGTACTCTCATGATTAGGGGGTTCAAAAGCTAAGACAGGCAGAATTCCTGGAGAGACTGAGATTCCAGCCACTTGTGGAAAGCAGGGATCCATATCTGGCTCCTTGGGGACAAAAGAAAGGCAGACAGTCTAAGAGACTTCCTAAAAAGGAAGCCCTTAGCAAGACGGCTGCTAAAGGGGCAAGGAGTACACAGAGCTTACTGCTCAGGAGAAAGGACAGATAGACAAAATTGTCTGGGTGTACTCTGCCCAGCAGGTTGGGAGCTTTTATGATCTTCAGGGGCTCTAGCTCCCTGGCAGCTACACAGCTCCAAGGACCCCCTCCATGATACGCAGCCTACTGCGCCTTTCTCCCGGCCAGTCCCACCTGGCTCACCAACTGGCAAACCCTACCCTGGCGTTAGGCCAGCCAGAGGGAAGACCTGTCTAAAGCAACTACAAACGCAAAGCATAGAGGCTTATACCTGTGTACTCAGCCCACTGGTTCAGGCAGTGAAGACAGGTATAGCAGCTGGGAAGCAGGAAACAGCTCTTTCCTACCCCCAGGCACCAATACCACTTCCTTGAGACCCCCGACATTGCTTCAGGAGCTTAGCAGCTCCAGAGAGTAGAGCTTCTGGGCACTAGAGGGCGCCATATCCAAACATATACAAACATGAAATGCCAAAGAAACCTGGTTCAGAGTAAAATTAATACAACTCCTGAGAAAGATGACACGGACCTCATGACTCTTCCTGAAAGGGAGTTCAAAATAAAAATCATTAACATGCTCATGGAGGTACGGAATGATATTAAAGAACTCCAGAATGAATTCCGGTTGGAGATCCAATCATTGAAGAGCACAGTGGAGGGTATTAAAAGTAGATTAGATACAGTGGAGGAGACGATAAATGAAATAGAAACTAGAGAAGAGGAATACAAAGAAGCTGAGGCACAGAGAGAAAAAAGGATCTCTAAGAATGAAAGAACATTGAGAGAACTGTGTGACCAATCCAAATGGAACAATATTCACATTATAGGAGTACCAGAAGAAGAAGAGAGAGAAAAAGGGATAGAGAGTGTCTTTGAGGAGGTAATTGCTGAAAACTTCCCCAATCTGGGGAAGGAGATAGTCTCTAAGGTCATGGAGATCCACAAATCTACCAACACAAGGGACCCAAGGAAGACAACACAAAGACATATAGTAATTAATATGGCAAAGATCAAGGATAAGGTCAGACTATTAAAAGCAGCCAGAGTGAGAAATAAAATCACATACAAAGGAAAGCCCATCAGGCTATCATCAGACTTCTCAGCAGAAACCTTATAGGCCAGAAGGGAGTAGCATGATGTATTTAATGCAATGAAGGAGAAGGGCATGAACCAAGATTACTTTATTTGGAAAGATTATCATTTAAATTTGAAGGAGGGATTAAACAATTTCCAGATAAGCAAAAGCTGAGAGAATTTACCTCCCACAAACCATCTCTACAGTGTATTTTGGAGGGACTGCTATAGATGGAAGTGTTCCTAAGGTTTAATAGCTGTCACCAGAGGTAATAAAACCACAGTAAAGAAAGTAGAACAGCTAACTACCAAGAAAATGCAAAATTAAATTAACTATCCCCAGAGTCAATCAAGAGATAGACAAAAAGTACAGAATATAATACCTAATATGTAAAGAATGGAAGAGGAAGAAAAAGGAGGAGAGAAAAAAAAAGAACCTTTAGACTGTGTTTGTAGTACCATATTAAGTGAGTTAGGTTAGACTCTTAGATAGTAAGGAAGTTGCCGTTGAACATTTGGTAACTGCGAATCTAATGTCTGCAATGGCAATAAGTACATACATATAGATATTCACCCTAAATGTAAATGGACTGAATGCACGAATCAAAAGACATAGAGTCACTGAATGGATAAAAAAACAAGAGTCATTGATATGATGCCTACAACAGACTCACTTTTAACCCAAAGACAGACACAAACTAAAAGTGAAGGGATGGAAAAACATATTTCATGCAACTAATAGGGAGGAAAAAGCAAGAGTTTCAGTAGTTGTATCAGACAAAATAGACTTTAAAACAAAGAAAGTCACAAGACACAAAGAAGAACATTACATAATAATACAGGGGTCAATCCAACAAGAAGATATAACCTTATAAATATCTATGCTCCCAACACAGGAGCACCTACATATGTGAAACAAATATTAACTGAATTAAAAGGGGAAATAGAATGCAATGCATAAATTCTAGGAGACTTCAACACACCACTCACTCCAAAAGACAGATCAACCAGACAGAAAATAAGTAAGGAGACAGAGGCACTGAACAACACATTAGAACAGATGGACCTAACAGACATCTACAGAACTCTACACTCAAAAGCAGCAGAATACACATTCTTCTCAAGTGCACATGGAACATTTTTCAAGAATAGATCATATACTAGGCCACAAAAAGAATTAAAAAGATTGAAATTCTACCAAAAACTTCTCAGATCACAAAGGTATTAAAGTAGAAATAAATTGTACAAAGAAAACAAAAAGGCTCACAAACACATGGAGGTTTCACAACATCCTCCTAAATAACCAATAGATCAATGACCAAATAAAAACAGAGATCAAGCAATATATGGAGACAAATGAAAACAATAATTCAACACCGCAAAATCTGTGGGACGCAGTGAAGGCTGTGCTAAGAAGAAAGTATATTGCAATACAGGCCTACCTCAGGAAAGAAGAACAATCCCACATGAGCAGTCTAAACTCACAATTAACGAAACTAGAAAAAGAGAACAAATGAGGTCCAAAGTCAGTAGAAGTAGGGACGTAATAAAGATTCAAGCAGAAATACATAAAAGTGAGAAGAATAAAACAATAGAAAGAATCAATGAAAGCAAGAGCTGTCAAAGACAGCATAAAAAAAGAAAATTATAGACCAATAACCCTGATGAACATAGATGCAAAATTACTCAACAAAATATTAGCAAACTGAATTAAAAAATACATCAAAAAGATCATCCATCATGAGCAAGTAGGATTTATTCCAGGGATGCAAAGGATGGTACATTTGAAAATCCATCAACATCATCCACCACATCAACAAAAAGAAGGACAAAATCCACATGATGATCTCCACAGATGCTGAAAAAGCATTTAACAAAATTCAACATCCATTCATGACAAAAACTCTCAATAAAATGGGTATAGAGGGCAAGTATCTCAACATAATAAAGGCCATATATGACAAACCCACAGCCAACATTATACTTACCAGTGAGAAGCTGAAAGTTTTTCCTTTAAGATTGATAACAAGACAAAGATGCCCACTCTCCCCACTTCTATTCAACATAGTACTGGAGGTCCTAGCCATGGCAATCAGACAACACAAAGAAATAAAAGGCATCCAGATTGGGAAGGAAGAAGTTACACTGTCCCTGTTTGCAAATGACATGATATTGTACATAAAAAACCCTAAAGAGTCCACTCCAAAACTACTAGATCTAATATCTGAATTCAGCAAAGTTGCAGGATATAAAATTAATATGCAGAAATCTGTGGCATTCCTATACACTAATAATGAACAAGCAGAGAGAGAAATCAGGAAAACAATTCCATTCACAGTTGCATCAAAAAGAATAAAATACCTAGGAATAAACCTAACCAAGGAAGTGAAATACCTATACTCTGAAAACTACAAGACACTAATGAGAGAAATTAAAGACTATATCAATAAATGGAAACACATCCTGTACTCATGGATAGGAAAAATTAATATTGTCAAAATGGCCATCCTGCCTAAAGCAATCTACAGATTCAATGCAATTCCTATCAAAATACCAAGAGCATTCTTCAACAAACTAGAGAAAATCATTCTAAAATTCATATGGAACCACAAAAGACCCCAAATAGCCAAAGCAATCCTGAGAAGGAAGAATAAAGCAGAGGGATCTCGCTTCCCAACTTCAAGCTCTACTACAAAGCCACAGCAATCACGACAATTTGGTACTTGCACAAGAACAAACCCATAGACCAATGGAACAGACTACAGAGTCCTGATATAAACCCAACCATATATAATCAATTAATATACGATAAAGGAGCCATGGACATACACTGGGGAAATAACAGCCTCTTCAACAGCTGGTGTTGGCAAAACTGGACAGCTACATGCAAGAGAATGAAACTGGATTATTGTTTAACCCCATACACAAAAGTAAACTCGAACTGGATCAAAGACCTGAATGTAAGTCATGAAACCATAAAACTCTTAGAAGACAACACAGGCAAAAATCTCCTGAATATAAGCATGAGCAACTTCTTCCTGAACCCATCTCCTCAAGAAAGGGAAACAAAAGCAAAAATGAACTCATGGGACTACATCAAACTAAAAAGTTTCTATACAGCAAAGGACACCATCAACAGAACAAAAAGGCATCCTACAGTATGGAAGAATATACTTGTAAATGACGTATCCGACAAGGTGTTAACATCCAAAATATATAAAGAACTTACATGCCTCAACACCCAAAAAGCAAATAACGTGATTAACAAATGGGGAGAGGATATGAAGAGACAGTTCTCCAAAGAAGAAATTCAGATGGCCAACAGACACATGAAAAGACACTCCACATCACTAATCATCAGGAAAATGCAAATTAAAACCATAATGAGATATCATCTCACACCAGTAAGGATGACCAGCATTGAAAAGACTAAGAACAACAAATGCTGGTGAGGATGCGGAGAAAGGGGAACCCTCCTACACTGCTGGTGGGAATGTAAGCTAGTTCAACCATTACAGAAAGCAATATGGAGGTTCCTCAAAAAACTAAAAAGAGAAATACCATTTGATCCGGGAATCCCACTCCTTGGAATTTACCCAAAGAATACAACTTCTCAGATTCAAAAAGACATATGCAGCCCTATGTTTATCACAGCACTTTTTACAATAGCTACGATATGGAAGCAACCTAAGTGTCCAACAGTAGATGAATGGATAAAGAAGATGTGGTACATATACACAATGGAATACTATTCAGCCATAAGAAAGAAACAAATCCTACCATTTGCAACAACATGGATGGAGCTGGAGAACATTGTGCTCAGTGAAATAAGCCAGGCGGAGAAAGACAAGTGCGAAATGATTTCCCTCATTTGTGGAGTATAACAATGAAGCAAAACTGAAGGAACAAAATAGCAGAAGACTCAGAGACAGCAAGAAGGAACTTAGTGGTTACCAAAGGGGAGGGATGTGGGAGGGCAGGTGGGAGGGAGGGAGAAGGGGATTGGAGGTATTATGTTTAGTACACATGGTGTGGGGTATCATGGGGAAAACAGTGTAGCACAGAGAAGGGACATAGTGAAATCTGTGGTATCTTACTACACTGACGGACAGTGACTGCATTGGAGTATGGGTGGGGACTTGATAATATGGGTAAATGTAGTAACCACATTGTTTTTTCATGTCAAATCTTCATAAGACTGTATATCAATAATACCTTAATAAAAATTTTTAAAAATAAAAATAAAAAAATAAACGTTTACATTAAAAAGACTATATTTGTATATATTGAGTGGCTTGTTACTTAATATTAGCCTATTAGAAGCACCATCATTTTTCTTTTTCTTTTTTTTAGAAACCTAAACTTTCATATTTCAGGTTTATTTAAGAGCTATTAAGGTATACTTAAGATTAATTTGTAAAGTTTCTCACTGAGAAAAATTAAGTAAGTTTTACCTGACAGGTAACAATCTGGTATCTGTTCAGACGGTCACACAGCTCTTCTGATAACCCGACTCGTCTTAGTTTCCTGCTACTCATGCCTTCTGCTGCAGCAAAATAGAAAACTTTGAAAAAACATTGGAAAATAGCATAAGTGATAGTAGATGGATTATCCCAAACATTCTGCAAAATAAAAAAATTTTTCAAGCTTCTCCATATGCAAAATGAAATGTATGGCATTAAAATCTTACTGATAAAATAAAGGAAGGCTATAGAATCTTTCTAAATGCTTTCAATAGGGAAGACAACTATTTGCCAAACATGTACACAGAGAAACAAGACCACACAAGAATGTGCATTTCACAGAGTTCTTTTATACTTATTATATGAATACAGTGAGACCACTTCACTTTTGAATAGTATCTTAAGATTTTCAATATATTTATAAATTTTATTTGGATGTGTAATTAACCTTCAAGGCACATCTCCAAACAGCACTCCTAGGAAGTCTTTACTTTCATTGCACTGTAAATAATAAATTTATTCAGCACCTATTGTATACTAGGTAGTAGTCCAAAGCTTTGCATAAATTATCACAGTTAATCTTCTCAACAGCCCTATAAAGAATATTGATTACAGATCGCATTTTTACATATGAGAAAACTAAAGCCTGGAAATGTTAGCTATCCTGTTGTCACCAGAAAAAGTAAATGGGGGAGGTGGGAATGTAAATTAGTTCAACCACTGTGGAAATCATTATGGAGGTTCCTCAAAATGCTCAAAATAGAAACACCATTTGACCCAGGAATTCCACTCCTAGGAATTTACCCTAAGAATGCAGCAGCCCAGTTTGAAAAAGACAGATGCACCCCTATGTTTATCACAGCACTATTTACAATAGCCAAGATATGGAAGCAACCTAAGTGTCCATCAGTAGATGAATGGATAAAGAAGATGTGGTACATATACACAATGGAATATTATTCAGCCATAAGAAGAAAACAAATACTACCATTTGCAACAACATGGATGGAACTAGAGGGTATTATGCTCAGTGAAATAAGCCAGGCAGAGAAAGACAAGTACCAAATGATTTCACGCAGAACAAAGAAAAACTGAAGGAACAAAACAGCAGCAGAATCACAGAACCCAAGAATGGACTAACAGTTACCAAAGGGAAAGGGACTGGGGATGATGGGTGGGAAGGGAGGGATAAGGGCTGGGAAAAAGAAAGAGGGCATTACGATTAGCATGTATAGTGTTTGGGGGGGTACGGGGAGGGCTGTACAACACAGAGAAGACAGGTGGTGATTATACAGCATCTTGCTACGCTGATGGACAGTGACTATAGTGGGGTAAGGGGGGGACTTGGTAAGGGGGAAGCCTGGTAAACATAGTGTTCTTCATGTAATTGTAGATTAATGATAGCAAAATTTTTTTAAAAAAGTAAATGGGAGAATCCATAATTTGAACACAGTAAGTTTGACTCTGAAGCCTATTCTCTGAACCATTACCCTCTACTGTTAAGTCTATTTGTAAGTCTATAATCATATTTAACCTCTCCTTTTCTAATGAGTCAGAGCAAATCTTCTGAACCAAATGAGATTTTATTATTTCAGATGTTTACAAACTGAAAATGTTTTTTATTACACTAGATGTTCACATCCCAAATGCAATTAAATTCCACTCTTGTTGTCAAACCTCACTAGGGCTAACTGACGTTCATGGAACATTTGCCTTCAGAGAGCTAGAATAGAATCACTGATTCCTTTACTAATGCATGCAAAGGAGAGGCTATGTACCTCACAGAGGTGGAAAAATATCTTACGGATAGAGTAGAACAGGAACTCTTTATTCTTCCAGGTGATAAAGCAATATAATTATGAGAAAAGGAGTAACATTTTAGAACAAAAATATTTATTGAGAATGTAGGTATATGCTTATTTCCAATACCCTGGTCCAAATTTCTACTTAATATCTAAATTCTCAGGATCAGATTAATGTGCTTTCCTCTCCCTCTCCCTCCCTCTCTCTCTCTACCTCTCTCTCACACACACGCACCCCTCCCACAAACACAAAATGCATCCCTCTCACTTCTCTCAATGGGAATTTGTTGGTATTAATTTCTGTTTCCCAAATGCAAAGTTTACCAGGACACATCTGCTGTACCACTGCCTGGTGTCTTTACAGATCAGGTACTCCTGGGCAATGATATCATTTAGGCTGATAAACTCAATCAAAAAGGAGAACTGTAACTCCCAGACTACATGGACTTTAACAATGACCAACTGTGCTTCCTCCACCTTATTGGGCCACTCCCATTACTTGCCTGGACTATTGCACAACTGCCTCTGGTCACTCCCTGCACCACCAAAAAAAAGAAAGAAAGAAAGAAATCCATTCATTAGTTACATCCACAGACACTTCTTAAGCACACATTCTGCTGAGCTCTGGCATACAAGAATCATTTAAGCATATTTCCTTCCCTTTGGGAAATCACAGTAAAAGAAGAAAAGAGATGTATACACAAATAATTACAGTCATGCTTACTGTATTGTCACTGGTCTTTAAATATGCTATGGAAGCAGACAGAAAGAAGCATCAAACCAACCTGCAAGTCAGCTCAGTGCCACAATCCTGCCAGAGGTAGCTTCTTAAAAATGTGCTCCAATCCTGTCACTGTCACACTTTAAAACTGCCCATGAGACCATTAATCTACAAGATAAATCCCACAGTTCTTAAGGTCACATAAACACCTTTCATACACCGGCCCTTCAGTTCCCTCTCATTCATACATCAGATTGCAAGGCCCAAATCCTGACCTTCCTGGCAAATGTACTTAGCCTCCCAGTGTTTAAGTTTCCTCCTCTGCAAAACAAGAGTAATTCAACATCTACTTCATAGGAATGCAGTGATGGTTAAAGGATTTGGATGGTGCTTGGCACACAGTGCTTGTTAACAATCATGTATTTATCACTACCAATTCATTCAGCAAAACATCATTTGCTGCTTCACATGATGGGCTCTCCAGCCACAACAACATGTTGATAGTTTACAAAAGGGCCATCCTGCCCTCCTCACTCCTCCACAAAGTCTTCCCCCAACTTTCTCTTCCTCTCCGATGTTCTCATCACACTTTCTACATATCTGTTAGATCTTATTAACATTATTATGGCTTGTAAGTTTGTTTCTTCCACCAGCGATTATAAATTCCTGCTCTGTATGTGTGAGCGCGCGTGTAAACAGGGGGTGAGGGAAGATACTCAATCCTGGAGATTGAATCCTCTCCTCCTCATCAGGAAAAGCCCTCGTTAGACGTTCGATAAAAATTAAGTAACAATAATAGCTAATATTTATTGATTCTCTTATTAAATGCCAGACACTGTTCCAACCACTTCTAACGTTTTACCCCATTTTACAGATTAAGGATACTAAGGCACTGAACTGAAAAGCATGAAGTCTAACAGCTAGCATATGGCGCAGTCCGCATTCGAATCCAGGGATCTGACTCCAGATCCCAGGCTATTAACTCCCTCTTCTTTAACATTAACTGATGGGTGGCTGACCCTAAACTTCTTAATGATGGGCTCCCGTGCCCACATTCCAAACTGCCTGCAAGCAGGAAGAAAGATGGGCATGAAGAGGCTAAAACATCACACCAAAATCCCCTAAAAGGAGCTTTTTCCAACCAGAAGCGGCTTCCAAGCATCCCCCACAAACGAAGGCCAGAAGCCTCCAGATCCGCTGCAGCGTTCTTGTTAAGATCCTTACCGGCCTAAGGTGGGCGTGCCCTGCACCCAAGAGAGACCCTCGCTCCCCCTGATACCAATACCACAAACAGTAGCCAGAGAGGAAGCAGGAAATAATGAGCGCACCCCGATTCCCCAAAACTGCCCCCAACATGAAACTTTCCAGTACCGGGTCTGCAGCATCCAATTTTCAAAGTTTCCCCACCCTTCATACAGCTCCCCGCGGATTGCGCCGCAAAGCAATAACCGAAGTGCTGGTTGGGCCGTCAGCCCGCGAAATATCCAATCAGAAGTAGGAAAAGGCCCAGGTCGGCTCCGCTCTTTGCTGGGAATTGTAGTTCATACTCTGTAACTTAAAGTCAAGGAACCCTAGTCAGTTTCTCTGTAAGGTAATTATCGAAATCCTGCCGAGCAACAACAAGCAGTCTTGAAGCCAGGAAAAATCTTGCTTGGAATTTTCCCTTTTCTTTCTTCTGTCACTACACTTAAAAATTGCTTAATAGACCAGAGAATCAGTTTATGGAATAGATGAGAATACACGTGTCATTGAAGAGGTTTTGGAAGAGAGCTTTTACCTTGTTTTGGTTTGCTTGTTTCACTACCCTTTGGTGGTGAAACAATTTGGGAAATGGTGAATGAAACTGCTTAAACTGAAAACACGTAATGGGGAAACGTTGAGTCTGTAGTTGAAGAACATGAAGGGAAGCAAACAGAAGGTAAAAACAGCTGTGACAAGAAACCTAGAAAACCATTAATGACTCGGTTTCAGATTATCATATTTCCAAAAAGCTTTCGCTCATTCGTTTCCCTCATCTCTCCTGTGCATACCTCTATCTTATAATTTAGCTCACTATCTCGTAATTCTTCACCTGCACCCCTAGTGAGCATTTACTGTGAGCAACTTGAAGACAGGTACCACATCTTATTCCGCTTTTAAAATAGGGCCTAGCACTCTGTTCAATTAACGGTTGTCAGGTAAAGGGGCAAATAAATGAATGGAGTTCAGCAGGGAAAACGGGAATTCAGAACGTAGGGTTCTGGGATTTTAGGCGAGCCCAAGGGGACAGAATAATGGAGGAGGACTCCTTGCTCTGGCAAAGCACTGTCACTGGATGGCGCTCAGCAAACGCTGTTCTTGTCACCTTCTCCGCCGAATGCAGAACGGAAGGTGTCAAGAGGTAGAGCTGTCAAAACTGAGAGGGATGATCCTTGGCTAGGGAGCTCCGATTTACTGTTTCCGAGCGTCCTAGTTTTCTCTAATCCAGAGAGGTGGCGCCGCGTGACCCAAACAAATATGGTGCTGTATTTGCATCCTCCCTCCATTGACCAATAGGAGTAGCCGTAGTCATCATCACCGCCCCCTCCCTCACCCTTGGGTATGAGATCTGTCACCTGACTCGGCTCAAACATGGCTGCGCTGGAAGCTCTACTGCCTTGGCGGCCAGGAGTAGGTGAGTGTAAAACACCTCAGACAAGGCGGGGGCGCTCTTCACGACCCCTGCGGGAGCGCCCCTGCGCCTCTACCCCCACAGCCCTCCAGCTCTGGCACAGATTCGTCTCATCTTCAATCCCCCGCCTTAAGAGAGGGCTCAAACTAGGGAGGTTCCTTATGAATTTCTTAAGGAGGCGACCACCTGGGGATTTAGCGCCGGACTGGGCTTAAAGTTCGGGAAGGAATACGCAAGTGGAGTGATGGGTCTGCACCACACTCAGGGCTAATACGACGGTTAATATTAATTAAATATTGGACATGTCTAGAGAAACGGGATCCACCCCGTCGGGTACTTCTCAAAAAGACGTAGTAACATGTCAAATCAAACTTACCGATAATTAGGAAAGTTAAGTCCCGTCTTTCCCACTCGAGCTAGTAGTTCTAGTTTGGCTATATTATAGTTCCGTTTCTTTTCACTCTGCTGCGTATTGTTTCTAGAAGGAGCTTCACGAATGAGAAAATTGACTATGTATTCTGCGTAATTCATCTCCTGTGTCTCCCTGCACTCTGTGCTGGGAAAATGCTGCATCCATTTGGAAAAGAGGAAACTGCTTCCCAGAAGCAGCTTTTTGGATTTTTCTGTGAGTGCCTTCGGAGAGGAGAATGGGAGCTGGCACAGGCATGTTTACCTCAGCTCCAGGAGGCACATGGGGATATCCCAAAGAAGGTAGAAGATATACTTCAGGCTCTGGTGGTGTGTCCAGATCAGCTGAGGTAAGGATCTCCTCCTCCCAGACAGTCACAGGGTAGAAGATACAAGGCTCAGTATTTGGGCTCTGGTCTATGTGCCTCACTCACCTACCCCTGAAGAATTAGCAGAGGCAGAGGTGTTTCACAAACTGAAAATTTACCTCTATAATACATGCTTATTACTTAATCAGTATTGGCTTTGAATTATCATTGGGAGCCACGCTTAATCCTGGCCAGCAAAGTATGCCTGAAACTACCATTTCTTGTTTATTATCATTAAAATAGATGGTAGAACTGCACTGAAAAGCATTTTCTTTGCCTCCAAAAAAACAAACCCTACTCTCTTCTGGATTATGAAATTGAAGATGTTGTGGTAGCTTCAGCAAAGGACTAGAAGTTATTTCACTTAAAACTTCTTTATTATGAAATAATTAGACTTACAAGAAATACAAAAATAATACAAAGATTACCCTTTGCCCAGCTTCCCCCAGTTACGGTATCTCATAAGCTATAGTACAATAACAAAAAGGAAAATGACATTGGTACATTACTGTTAGACCTCAGATCTCACCCAGTTTTCACCATTTTTTAAATGTGTTCATTTTTATGGATAGAGTTTTATGCAATTTCATCCATGTATAGATTCATATAACTACCACCATTATCAAGAAACAGAACTGTTCCATTACCCCAAAAGAATTACCTGACTCCTTGGGACTACCCCTTTGTACTTTGACCCTCCTTGTCCCCTGTCAACCACTGTTCTCTGTCTAATTTTTAATGAAGTTCTTCTGGCAGTGCTATTAACAACTAGAGTTATAGATGTTAAATGTACTCTTCAGTCTCTCCCTCACTTTTCCTTACTTTGGCAGTTAAGTCATACTGTCTAACTATTATATTAACACATACAGAGTGGAGACTTAGGTGAGACTTCTTTTTGTCCTTTATTTTTTCCCGTAAATTTGGGTTCTGGCCAGTTACTCTCCAATTTAAATTGCTAACTTCAAGGAAAGGCTTATGAATTTCTATAACCCTGTTTTTAGCATACAGTTAAAAATAACTTTATATGAAGTTCCTTTTTTCATTTTAAGACTACTTGAGATTCAGTTTCTATTTTCAAGAATATGCTTTAGGTAGCTTTGCTTTTCTGGTTTTCTATGTAGTATTTTGTTTAAAAATAATAAAGACTAAAAAGGGAGGTGGAGGTAGGATTGAGATCCTTTTATTTTCCTTTTTTTCCCCCTTTTTTTGAAATGAAAGCTGCCATATACTTTCAAAATTTTTTCACTAGGACAATGACTTGCCTGTTCATGTTTAAAACAGACTGAGCAGTGAAATCTAAATCTTGGGTCACAAAAGAGAAAAGGTCAACTCTGTTAAGAAATTCCTTCTTTTTACATTTTTCAGATGTGGACAGGACATCAACCCTCAAAGATTAGCCTGGGTCTGGCTTCTTGTACTAGAAGAATGGTTGGCCCGAGAAAAGGTAAGTAGGTTTATATTTTAAATTCTCCCCTGAGGCCAGGACTGAGAAGAACTTGGAAGTAATTATAAGACTTCCCTTCTGTTTCCTTCATTATGAGGTTTGTCTTATTCCTCTCTCAGTATTGACAGTGAAAATGGCTAAATTTTTATTACTGTCTCCTCATGTAAATTCATTCTTTAATTCACTGACATACATTGGCATGTAATACCACTGAAGTGATACCATTTTATAAATACCACTGAGAGTCTTATGTCTGAACAGAACTGCAGAGTTTAGTGAAAGTGACAAGAAAGAGAGTATAAACCTCAGAATACTCAAGTAATGGAGAATGGGCTGAGCTGAAACCTGGTGGTTCTTCCAAAAATCCTATGTTAACCAGTCCAGTCCAATGAAATCTTATAGAATTAAACCTCATTAATTAATAATTTCATAACTCATAACTAAAAGTTATCAAATATAAAAACAAAGTGAGCAAATTACTGAAAGAAAACTTGTAAGGAAATTTTTTTAAGAAAAATTGCCATTAAAAGCCTTTTTAGAAGTATGTGATAATAATTAGAAATTGATATCCATTAAAGGAATTTCTCTGAGGCAATTTTGTATTAAATCTCAAACTTTGTTTTTCCCAGCATCAAAGATCATTTTGTCCTTAAATCTTGAGATTTAAGTGGGGTACCTCTAACTCAGAAAAGAAATGGCTGGCCCAAGGTCACACCATAAAGCTAGTCGGCAGAACTAGAGCTGGAACCAAGATCTGACTTCGAGTCCCAGTCCTCTGCTTTTTCCACCTCAGTATTATTTTTAGCCCTAAGAACTTAAAAGTAAGAAACCATAAACTCTATTTTGTAAATGTGTATAATTTAGCCTGATTTTCTCCTTTAGGCTCCTCAGTCATCAGAATTAATTTTGTCTTTAGCTCCAGTTTTGCCTGACCCATGTCACTTCTCCCCATACCTGTCAAAAAGTAAAAGAAATTATTGATCTAAATTTACCTCTTATCCAGGCTTTTGCCAGTTGTCAAAGAGAAATGACAAAAAAAAGACTAGCAGGAGAGTGAAGAAAGAAAGGCAAAATTGAAAAATAATCAACTTCAGGGTGATGAACAGTTGGCTACAGTTTCAGATCTAAAAGAGAAAAGTCAAAAGATTCAATAGTATCTTCAAAGAAAAAAACAAAAAAAAGTCTTGCTGTTACTGACAAGGTATCATCTTTCTAAATCATACATGGGATTTGTCGAAGCAGATGGATTTTTCCCTCACAAAGGGTACTTGCCTACTGTATAGCCGTCTGGTTGCTTATTTTCTGGACAGTTGCTCACCCAGATCAGGTGGTGGATTCCACTTGCATGGCTCCTTAGCAGAGGCTAAGAGTTGTTCTTGTTTTTCCCAGCGTCAAAGATCATTTTGTCCTTAAAGCTCTAGTGCCTTGGCTATTTAAACAGCTCTGAGAATGTTTTAAACTTTCAATAAGGACCTCAGAGAATTTTTCAACTTTTATACAAGGACCAAGATTTCAAATGCATTCCTGGAGTAGTTCTGCTAAGCCAGGCGTGATCCTGGAGTGGCTTTCCTCTTCTAGGGGCTTGCTGGCTGCCTATCCTTTTCCAGTCTCCCACCTTCCGCCAAAAGCTTCCTTTTTAATTATTAGCACAAACAGTGATTCCATTTTCCTTTTCCATCATCCACCCTTGCCTTCTGGCTTTTTATCCTGTAGTGATTTGTCTCTCCATGTATAAGCATGTGTGCAAAGACTTAACTGCCAAGACATTTCCTGCCCTGCTGCTTTCAATAGAGGAAAACTGGAAAGAAATATCCACAATACAGGATTGCCTAATCTTTTTAAATTTTAGCCATGCCACTATTAAAGTTATATGGGAAATGACTTTTCAGTGACATGGAAGGATGTTCATATTCTGCTATGTGGGGGAAAAAAAGCATGCATAGAAAATGGTCTGAGTGCCTTCACATCACAGTCTAAATAGTAGTTCTCTTTCAGTGGGAAGATTTGTGGGATGGGGGTGGTATATGTGTGTGTTTTTGTTTGCCTATTTGTATACTCAAATTTTTCTAAGTCGAACATACCTTGCTTTTATAGTAAGAAAATCTGTGCTTAGAAATGTAGAATACATTCTTGCCTGTTTTAGGAATACTAGTCATTTTTGACCCTGCATTTTCATAAAGTTAATCGTACTCATAAAATAAATATAAGCTGATCAGTCTTTCGGATTCTAGATTAAAGTCCTAAAATCTTAACCAGACTGTTGTTTTAATAAGGACCTGCTATCTGGACATCTAATCTGGTCATTCCTCTTAGTCCTCAATAGAAGCACTTAGCCTTCAGCTTCCCAGCATGATTTTTCTCCACCAACATCCAATCACCAGCATTATACAGACATTCAGATGGGAATGCATTAGGGAAGGCTATGGTAAGAAAAAACAGAATTTCAGACCAGAAATACACTAGATGATGTTAGCCTCTAATGTGAAGAATGGAAATAGGAGTAGAGTAATTGTGATCTAGTGTTCTTAACCCCCCTCACACACACACAATCCTGCAGGCACTTCTTGCCTGGAGTTAGGGGACTTTTCAATAAAACTGAGCTTCTGGAATCTTTAACCAGCTTTATGATTTATAGGTGTCTCTAATTTAAACCCATGTTTTCCAGGATTAGATCCAGACTTAAATTTTACTTATATTTGTGTCTGGAAAAGGGAGACTATAATTTTAGGTTTAAGAACCATGTGAAAGGAAATGATTGTGAAAATAGGCAGGTCCAGGGAAAGTCCAAGGCTTTCTCTTTCTTTATACATTACTCTCCTCTAATGGCACCTCTCAGTAACAAACCTTGGGACCACTTTTTTGTTTTTCACACTTGAAATAATTGGAAAGTACTTTCAGACCATTTCCTCTGTAGTAAAGACTTTTGTAAAATATATACAAATGCGTCAGAGAGATTAAATGAAATTTTTAAAAATATGTAAAAGTATGGTACACAATACCTGACACATATAAGCATTTAACAAATAATAGATCTCTTCCTCTTTACTTTTGTTTTCCAACTTACAATAAATATCAAAAACAGGTTTAGACCAAAAGAGAATCATGTGGCTGTTCCCTCCCAGCCTTACTCATAACTGGTTGTTTGGACACTGCAAGAGAGATTTCTTGGAGAAAGACGTCAAGTGACAGAAAAAGTCACATGAAATGAGCAAACCTTGAAGTGTGAGGCTAATCAGTGTGGGACTTATATGTTGTATTTGAGAGAAGTATGCATCTAAGTTTAGCTGTTTTTGTTTCTAAAGAAAGTATCTCAAAACATATCAAGGAACTTACAATTAAAAGTACCTTATCTTAGAGGACTAGCAGAAATAAGACTAAGTGGAGAGAAATATTTACTTACTATTTGTTAACTAAAGCAGATACCTAATCTCTATGCTTTCTTCTTACAATTCCTCTAGAAGTTACTCCCAGCTGTTTTCCGGAGAAAGCTTGAGTTTCTTTTATTATCAGAGAACCTCCAAGGTGACATTCCAGAGGACATCCTCAAGGTGAGAGAGGGCTCTGGAGCCATGTGCCCAGAGTTACAGTCACTCAACAAGCTCAGCTTCTAGGGCTCCAGCAGAGACAGGTCCCAAGAAGGTGGGCTAAACTCTGTTCTCAGACCAGGCTAGGTGGAGACCCCTCTGAGGGGAGTTCAGAATTGTGATAAACTTAACTGATTTTAGAATTCTTAAAAGCGGATTGTCCATAAATATTAAGTATAGCTAGGGGTTAAAGATTTTTTTTATTTCATGTAAAAAGAACACATAAGTTGGACTGGAACTAGGTGTTTAAACTTTTCACCAGTATATGGTAGGTGACTGTAAAGGGAGAAAGGAACCAGTGTCTGTTGAATACCTCTTCTGTGACAGGTGCACTGAATGTGTTATAATTAATACAAAAATTTTCTGGGGGCAGATTCAAACTAAGTCTTAACTGTATCTATACTTCAGTGCCTGCGGCATGCTGTGAGCCTCAATACTCATTTTCTTCATGACTCGGCCACCAGCTAATTAAAGACATTAACAGTAGGATTTAAGGTAGGGACTTTCACTTGTAATTAGGTCAAGGACTAATGGTCATGTGACCACCTTAGAGGCCCTCACTGAAGAAGCAACCCTGAGCACCTTCCGTAGACATGGTGCTAAAGTGTGGGAAATTTCCTTCCTCACCCACTGTTCTCCCTGTGTTACCACCCTGCAAACAAATTATAGGCTATAGAGGTTCTTGCCTTTAGGGGCTTATACTCTAGTCAATGAAGAAGGACCCTACACACATGAAACAGTTATGTACTAAACCATATGGTACTAAGTTTGAGTACATTAAAAGCCCAATAAAGAGGGAAAGTTGTGTGGATTGGAGGTATTAGGGATGGGCTACTCCCTAGAAGGACAAGGAATGGGCTTTACCTAGTATTTAGATTAAGGGTAAAAAGCTGGTAGCAATGCACTTTTAAAAATTAAATTTAAATGCCTTGAGATAGACATAATGTCTCATGTCCATGTTACCTGCTTAGCTTGTGAGTTTGCAGTCCCTGGTATGGATCAGCAGTGCATATTTTGTAGGCAATAAGGGAGGGCTACCTTAAGCTTGGAGGCCTTGAGCAGTTGAGTTAATCCCTACCTCAGTCTCTCCCCTTACAAAATGGAGCTAATGGTAGTTAGTGTCTTCCTCTTAAGGTTGTTATAAGGATTAATTTTATTTTTCTATGTAAAGGACCTGGCACATAGTAACTACTACAGAAATGTTTGTCACTACTATCATACTATCATATATATATATATGTATATATACACACATATTTTTATTAGGAAAACATCAAGGCATACAAGTGTCTAGGTTAACATTCAGACATGCTCACCACACATCGCTGTCCTCATCCTCTATTTAGGAGCTATATGAAGCCTTCACACAAGGTGCAGTGGACCCTCAGCTTGACAGAAATCAGAGGCAGGAGAGCCGGACCCCCCAGCTCAGCTCAGAAGCTATCTCTGTGCTCTGGGATCTGCTGAGGCACGCTCCCCAGCCAGCACAGGCCCTTTTGGAGCTCTTGCTTCGGGAGGATGGCAGCACCAGCCTCAGTAGCTGTCCTCTGCAGAAGGCATTGGTGGACCTCATTCGAAAGGCACTGCGAGCTTTGCACAGCCCTGCCACCAGGACCCCTGGCATAGTAGATGCCATCTACAGAGCCCTGCGGGTGCTGCATTGCCCTGCAGAGCCGCTTGGGGTGGAGCTGCAGCTCCTGTGTGAGGAACTACTGGAGGCCTGCAGGACCCCAGGGAGTTCCCTGCAGGAGGAGCAGCTGCTCAGCTGCCTGCTGCACAAGGCTGGTCGGAGCCTGGTGTCCCTATATGGCCATACCTATGCAGAGAAGTCCACAGAAAAGCCACTGAAGGCCACACCCTCGGGAAAAGGTATGTTCCCTTTGCTGCTTCTTATGTGTTGGTAATTCCCCTGTGCTCAACCGTGCTGAAGTTCCTCTAGGCTCGTGCCTTCCATGCTGCTCAGGAAATCTAATGTGAGAAGCTAAGCAGATATGGGTAAGATGTCCTCTTATAAAAGCACAGATTTTAAAGTTTGAGATGGGAGTAATGGGAAAAAGGAACAAAGTAATAGCAATAGCAAATAAGAAAGAGATTTTCAGAAGGTAATGAGAGAGGTAAAGCATGTTTAAGATAAAAGTGTAGAAAACCTGGTTTCAGTTTTTTAAAGAGTGAATTGGTTTTACGATGGGCTTTAGTTTGGGAAGGAGGGCTCCTGGTACCCCAGTAACCCCATCTGGTTTGATTCTCAGTCTCGCCAGACCATCTAGATCTGGACCGGGTAATGGTTACCCTGTTCTCCAATTGTGACCCAGCCCAGGCTTGGAAAGCGGCCTGTTTCTACTGCCTGGACAGCAGCAAACACTTCCTGGAGCAGATCCTGGTAAGGCAGGCTTGGTTGTTCTCCATCACAGAGGCACCCAGGATCCTCCGTGGGCTTTCTCAATCTTCATTTCCCTCTCATTTATCCAACACAAAGCAGCCTAATTAGTGGTGAGTCATTTGGTTCTGTCCATCCCACAGTCACAGGGGAAAGAAGGCACCAGGAGAGAACTAGCGTCATTCATAATTAGAGCTACAGCCATTTTATATCATTTCTTGGCAGAAACTGAAATGTTGGCTATGTGTAAGCTTTTCAGAGAGTGTGAGGAAGAAAAGACAGTGGCAGCAATATGTTGCCTGCCTAGCTGACTTGGGAATTTAATCTTCACCTCCCAGATTGCAACTGAGCTTCATACAACAGATATTTATTAACCTCACCCTATGTGTCGTCACATACTGTGCTAGGAGCCAAGGTTACAACAGAAGTCAGTCCTTGCCTTCAAAAATCTTACAACCTAGTGTTTTTGTGACCTTTGTTATTCAAATGGCCATTTCTGTCATTGTCTGTAGTCTCCCTGCTATACTTAAAAGCTTCTCACCCTGATGAGCAGCAAGTCCATACAACTGCCTACAGCAGCCTCCTTTGGCCCGCAGGTGACAGCATTGACACTGTTGAAGGAGGAAGACTTCCCAAGTCTTGGCTGCCTGCTAGATAGAGAATTTAGGCCCCTCAGTCGACTGCTCGTGCTTCTGGGCTGGACACACTGCCAGAGCCTAGCATCAGCGAAGAGACTGCTCGAGACCCTCCACAGGAACCAGGTAACTCACTGCAGTACAGGCTGCTCCAGAAACCAGTGTTCTGGCACTTTGGGGTGAGGCAGAATGTTGGGTCCTGGAGTTGGTCACAGTCTTTGACCCCAGGTACCTGAGTCAGTGTCTCTTCTCCTACATCAACACAGGACCAAGGCTGTGACAAGCTCCTGAGGGATGCCTGTGATGGGCTGTGGGCCCACCTGGAGGTCCTGGAGTGGTGCGTACAGCACAGCAGGTAGGCCATTTGCAGCTGGCCCCCATCTCACCGCTGGGCACACGTGCTCCATGCTCTGTACATGTGGCCATTTCAGAGCATCTTCCACATAAATGTTTTGAGTTCACAGTGCTGATGAACAACTAGTAATATTTCCAGCTATTAAAGCAGAAAAGAAACAAAGTAATGATTATCTTCACCATAACCATAAGGTTGTAACTAGAGGATGATTTAAGGATGACAGTGATAAAAAGAACAGTGTCTCACATTTCCTTAGCATTTTCTATATGCCAGGCATTGCTCCAAGCCCTTTCAGTGGATGATTGCACTTAAGCCTCACAATCCTATGAGGTAGATACCAATATATTCTTATTCTAAAGGTGGGGCATCTGAAGCTTAACATAAAGTTAAACATGAAGTTAAATAACCTGCCCAAAGTGACACAGTAAATGTGGTCAGTGTTCATAGCCATGTGCTTTCCTGGATCACACATTGAGTCAACACCTGCCTGATGAGCACATGCAAGGCCACGTTCCCTTGATACCTCAGCCCTAGGGCTTCCCTACCTCTGGGTTCCTATTCTGTTCTTTGCCCATTTCAGCAGCACTTCCTGAAGCTCAGTAGGCTGAGAGGGAAGTAGCAAGGGACCCTTAATAAAGCAAAGCAGACAGGCTTGTATCAGTTCTTTGCTAGGAAGAGTACAAAAGTTGGGAAGCTTAATCTGCAGGCTCTTTCTAGACTTTACTGACCAAACAGGCCCCTTCTGGGTCCCTTCAAAATAAGTAGTGCTGACTTGATAGATACACTCCCAGGAGGGTAAATAAATGCTCTACACCATCCTAGACCAACTAAAATGTAGTGTTTGGGGAAGTGAAACCTGTGGTGTATGGGCCAGAAAGAAAGAACAAGAGGGAATGGAAATTGGTCTTTCTCAGAGTAATTATATAAACAGCCTTCCCTTCCATCCTCCCAATTTTCCCTTTCAGCAACCCCATACCAAAGAGAGACCTCCTGTGTCATTTACATGGAGGAGACAGCCACTCAGTGCTCTACTCTCTCCATCACCTTACAAACCTCCCAGCCCTCAGGGAGGAAGATGTTCTCAAGCTTTTACAGAATCTGCCAACCAAGGACCCCCAGGAAGAGCATGGTGAGTTGGTAATGGAGTGACTTCAGCAAGGTTCCCACTCAAGACAATCTTGGACAAGTTTCTTGTAGCACAGGGCCTATCTAGATGTGATCAGTCAAGATGGGTGATTCAGCAGGTGCCCTCCAAATTTAGTGCTGTGTGCCCCAATCAGATTATGGGATGTAGGGTCATTTTCCACCCCTTTGTTGGTGAGGTCTAGGGAATCCTATGAGAATAGTTTCATAGGAACCTTTGTTCTTATAGAACCAGCTCAGGAACCACTAGCGTACCTCATTCCAGTGAAACAGAACTGGGAACTGCCCTCTGAATTCACAGCATTGGCATCGGCAGTGTTTGTGCTAATTCTTGTTGAGTCTCTCCATCTCCATAAGCCTTCTCTTGGCACATTTTGTGCCAACCTTCTCTCCCACATCTTCTTCATACATTATTGAACAGTAAAAGAGGTTTAGAAGAAAAGCTCACCTGAAGCAACAGCGAAGCCTTGTTTTAACTTTAGATCTTGCTTAAAATTCAAGTCCCCATTAACCAGCTCTATTTGCTCCTTAAAGTCATATCATAGAGTGCCACAGCCTGCCACACAGGCCAGGGACACTTAGCTTTGAGAGAAACATTCTCACGTGGCAGTGGCTGTTTCTCAGCCTACATATAGCTTTGATTTGCCTTTAAAAGGACCTACCACTAATTGGAAAACCAGTGCTACCAGTTCTACTTTTTTTTTTCTGGAAATGTAGGCAATTTGTTTAACAGATTTCCTAAAGGAATTGGAACTCTGTTTTCTACATACAAGTACATAAGGCTTCCAAAGAAGTATTTTTAAATCTGATCCCTGGTAACCCAACAGAACACACCCAGAGCTTGAACTTGGAAAAGGCAAAAGAGGAATAATAATAGGGGTGGGACTAGGGTGAGGCAAGAGAATCATCTGGGGTACAAAATTTAAGGGACCACTCACTCTCAGAGTCATGCAAACGCTTGCAAGTCCTGACCCTGGGCAATAATGCCCTGTAGAGGCAAGGGGCAGAGAACAATATTGATCTCATTCTGCTTATTACCCTGACCTTGGCAAAGCTGAGCTTCCTAGAAGAAGTAGTTGCTAAAAAGCTTGTACATAAAGGGGTTTATTGCAACATCACAGTATCAAAGTATCCCTACCTACTGCAGTGTCCTGCCCTAGAGGACTCTGCATAGGTAAGAAATTTATCTAGTGGAACTATATGCAGCCATCAGAAATTTAGCTTATGAAGAAACATAGCCAAATGCTTCTACTATACTGGGTTTTTTGAAAATAGAAAAATTAAATAGTATATGAAATGTTATTACACTTAACTGAAATACATACACAAATATATATATGCAAAACTGTCAAAAGGGGTTCAACCAGAATGTAATGATGGTTGTATTCAACTGATAGGATCATGGGTGATTTTTTTCTTTTTTTCTTTGCTACATATAATGCTTTTTCTTTGAGTGAATTGTACTTTTGGTATGGAAAGAATTAAGGCCAAGTTAAAATGTTTAGAGATCCTTTACAGATAGACTATGGTGTCCTCCCTTCCTCCTGAAGTTCAACTTTTTTTTTAAATGAGAATTTTTTAAGTTGTTAAACAAGTACAAGGAATTTCAAAAGAGTTTGTGTTTTTTCCCCATAAGGTCTGCTTCCAGTGCTTCCTTAACAATATCAAATATTGTTTAAAAAAATTTTTTTGTGTTGCCTTTGCTCTCATTATTCAATCTCTTAAACACACTTTAAGTGTGCCTCTTGGATAATGGTGCACTAAACATTTACTTTAAGGTTTAATTTTTTTAAACTGGAAAAAAACCAAATATTTTAAGAAATATAAGGAAAGCCTTGCTAAATAGCCATGAGGGCTATGCTGAACAGACATACAGGAAGGAGTTTGGTGGGGAAAGGGAAATGGAGGGTGCTGAGATTGATGTTGAGTAGAGGAAAAAGCCTGGAAGGGGCACAGATCAAACTGACCAAAAGGAGAGAAGGTGAGAACACTGAACCTAGTAGTATAGCGTCTCTTTGCTTCAGCCTTCCTTGCAGGACTGGAAGGATCAACCCTGAAGTTCTGCCTGTTTCTCTCTGCAATTCAGATTCAGCTGATGCCCCCGTTGTCCCAGTCTCTGAGCACCTGAGCCAGTGTCAAAACCTGACTCTCTACCAGAGCTTCTGCGCCATGAAGTATGCCATCTATGCCCTCTGTGTAAACTCGCACCAGCACTCCCAGTGCCAGGAACACAAAGACGGTCCCTCTGAGGACCTGGCCTCCGCTGCAGAGCCAGTGAATGATTCTCTCTCCTCCCCAGGTACAGCATTCCGCCCCACCCCAGTCCCTGGCATAAGCTAGTGACACTCTGTCCCGGTGAGTTCTTTGGTAGGAGCCCTTTTCTGCCCTGATTGGGGAGGTGGCATTGGTTTTATTTTAATCGAAGAATAATTTCAGCCCTTTGACAGCCTCCATGAATCAACAGGAAATAGAGAAAGTGATTTGCTTTAGTTCTAATGGAATTTGATCACCTAGTGCAGCATTTTCCAGATGCTTTGTTTTTTTACTATCATTCACAGTAAAAATAGCATTTCACATCACAGTCCAGTTTGCATCTGTGTGTTTATATATGTATGTGTATATAAATGATATATAAACTGGAATAAATTTTAAGGAACAGTACGTATCCTTCCAAATGGAGCATACTCTTGATTATTTTTCTCTTCTGTTTCATTTTTTTAAATGCAACCCTCGAAGTTGATGTCATGGGTCACAGCCTACAATGTGAAAGAATCCTATGTCCTGTGTTCTCTCATTTTTCTCAGTGACTTGTAATCCCTTAACTTGTCTTCCATTATTAGTAATCAGTTATCTCTCATTTGTAGCTTTGGAATAGACCTTCACCTCTGAGCATGGTCATTTTTGACCAGTGAGTGTTTCTTAAGAGATCTAGGTAGCCTGTGATCACCTTTAATGTAACAGTGAGTGAAAATAGAATTGAGAAATAAGGAGTCTCCATGCCGCCTTCATTCCAGGAACTAAAAGATGAAGTACTCATCAGAGAGGAGGAATAATGTTATATGTAAAAAGTAGAAGCAAATAATGAGTGGAGTGTTAAGTAAGCTGTACTTTTAACTAAGGTAGCAAAATCTTTCTGTAAATCATGAAAAGACATGGCTGAGTAATCTCTTATTGTTTTGGCTAGACCCCAATTCCCTTAGTCATTAAAAATTGTAACTTTTTAAAATTTAAACATTTTTTAACATTTAAAAATGACTTAAACTTGTGAGGATGTTAGAGTCTGGAAAGTAATGTTTCTAATGTGTGCATTTTCCCTCTTTTTCTTTGACCTCTTACACATGCTTCTTTAGGTGCCTCATACCTCTTCTCAACATACCTGGCCAGATGTCAACAATATCTGTGTGATATTCCTGACTCTTTGTGCCTGGAACTTCTAGAAAACATCTTCTCACTGCTCCTCATCACCTCTGCTGATCTTCACCCAGAGCCTCACTTGCCCGAGGACTGTGCTGGGGATGACGACGTTCAGGGGAAAGGCCTGCTGAATTTGAGGTCCCTATCAGAGAGCCCTCAGCACGTAGCACAGACTGATTGGAAGTCACAGAAGGGTTCCCTGGGAGTCCCCAGGAGCCTTGCTCATTCAATTCCAAGCTGTTTGAAGACTGAGCTAAAAGGCAGTTCCCCAGAACCTCACAGGCACAATTTTTTGGACCTAAAGCATTTTACTTATGGTATCAGTGGGTTCCTGGCTGATGAATTCGCAGTAGGGGCCTTCCTCAGGCTTCTCCAGGAGCAGCTGGATAAGCTCAGCAGCCACAGCCCCTCTGAGAAACCAAAGCTGCTGGAAGGCCAGAGCTGCTTGGGAAGCAGAGATGGACTGCAGAGCCGCCTGCACCAGTTTTCCAAGGTTCTCTCCGAGGCCCAGTGGAGATACAAGGTGGTAACAAGCAACCAAGGCTCAGGTGAGAGTTGATAGCAGAACTGATTGGTCCAGAAAGTGAGGACAGAGAAAAATCCCAGGAACGTGGGAGAGAGTGAGGAGTGTGAGGGAGTCAGACCATAACTCAGGGCATATCACCATGGCAACCAGTGTCAGAACCATTTCTCGGAGCCCAGTCCAGTTCTGCCCCTACCCATTGCCCCAGCAGGTGGGCCAGATCAAAACGGATCACTCTTCTGTATGACCACTGTGTTTGCTCTTTCAGAGGAGCAAGCTTCCCAAAGATACCGACCCACTGCCACATGGCACCACAGTCTCTGCCAGGGTCATCGGACAAGAAGGAGGTGGGCAGGTAATCTGAAGAGCTCTTCCCATGCCTCCCAGGCAAGTGGGATATTGCCACTTGTCCATTCTGCTTTCAGATAAAGTGCATGGTCCAAACAAACAAAATGATCTAAGAGTATCCTAGTCCTACTCCCGCAAAGTAATCCTTGCTAATAGTTTCCTTCCAGAAATTCTCCATGCAATACAAACATATTACTTTATATATACAGATGCATCACATTATATATATCGAGGCTATGACTTCTTTTTTCACTTACATCCTTTTATAGATACAGGTATATCTACTACATGTTGAGAACTTAATGTTTTCAGTTATTTTAAAGGCTGCTTAGTACACCATTGTCATATGTACCCTTTTGTGGATATTTAATTCATTTGCAGTTTTTAGCTATTACAAACAGTGCCACAGTAAACAGCATTATACATATGTCTGTGCATACTTGTGTGAGTTTATTCATAGGGTAAGTCACTAGCAGTAGAATAGAAGGGTCAAAGGTGTGTATAAAATAAAGACATTATCAAATTTCCTAAAAAAATCTTTGCCGGTATGAGTAATGCCGTGGTGGTGTATCATTGTTTCAGCATTAATTTTTAGTTTGAGATTGAATGTCTTTCCATGTATTTATTGACTGCATTTTACATGAGCTACCTATTCATTTCTAAGGTTCATATTTTCTGTTGAATTGTAGAAGTTCTTTATATGTTAAGGAAAATGTTCTGTCATTATGCTAAAATTTTTTTCCTCCATTTTGTCTTTTGACTGTGATTATGGGTTTTTTTAAGGAGTTTAATACAGGAGCATTATACAGGAGTACTAAATTTTTAGATAATCAAATATCCCTAATGGCTTTTGGTGCTGGTATTTAATAATTGTAAGAGTTATGCATAAGAGTTTCCCGTGTGCTAACAATGCTAGGTATTTTAAGGGAAGTGAATGAGGCATAAACCAGAGCTTTGCTTTCAACGACTTTAGAATTTACCTGCATAAATATTATATATGAGAAACTGCACTGAGGCACTGCCTGAAAACAATAAATCTCTAGGAGGAGGATCAGCATAGCCTAGGAGTATGAAACTTGAGGAAACAGATTTTATGGAAGAGTCGACTTTTGAACCAAGCTCAGAAGAATGAGTAGGCTCTAGCTAAGTGACAATGAAAAAAGTGAGCATACTGGGCAGGGTGGAGGATACCATGAGAGGAACCTGGAAAATGTCAAGGGTGAGTTGCCAAGGCATTAAACTGCTTGATTAATTGATTTCAAAGGCATAGTTTACATCGCCTGACCCACCCAGCCCAAGAATGCAGAGTCCATCTTCACTTTCCTACAGTTCTCTATTCCTTATCGAACAGTGAGCCAGGTAGACTCCCCTGCATGAATCTGCTGTCGCCCTTGAATGACCACACTAAGGAATAGTGAGCCTCTGTTTGTAAGCCTGAGCACTTGAGAAAGCAGGCGTTGAGAAGAAGCTTTTCCTTGAGAGATTTAAATATCATGGTCTTGGGCAGATTTATACTCAGTTCCCTGCCTTTTCAAGTATGAGGACTCCTTTCTCTATGTCAGAGAATTTTGTGACCCTCCTTTGTACCCTACCACTTCCTGGTCCTAACAGTTGTGCTTTTATGTTTTCAGAATATTGACAGTGCTCAGTGATGGGGGGTGTTGCTGACCCCTAGGAGTAATTTTCAAGTTCCTAGGGCTCTGAGACCCACAGGTTGGAAAGCACTGGTGTGAGCTTCTACCCAAATGAGCTTCGGGCCATATTAAGCCCACCCTTCACCGTTGGTCTGCCTGGTTTTGCTATAGAAGGAGCAGCAGGTGTTGTAGTTACCCACTAGCCTCTTACCCTTAACAGCCCAGATCTTGACCTTCAAGCCAACTTGTCACTTTCTACTGTAAGGAATTGATGGTTGGTTTCCCCTCTTTTTCCTAATTCCTTTAGATGGCCGGGACAGAGGTTCCAGTACATCCGTGGAGAGTATAAGTAGTGAGCTGAGCACAAGTACTTCAGGTATTGGGAGGGTCCCGACCAGTTGCCAACTTCAGGCAGCTCTGTTCTGATACAGAGTTGCTATACATCATAGTGATAAAAACCTGGACTGAGCAGATCATGCCCATGTTCAAGAAGATTGGTTCTAAAAGGCACAAACTTCCAGTTTTAAGATAAATAAGTCCTGGGGGTATAATATACAGCATGGTGACTATAGTTAGCAATACTATATTGTATATTTGAAAATTGCTAAGAGAATAGATCTTAAAAGTTCTCACCATAAGAAAAAAAGAATTGTAATTACATGTGATGATGTATGTTAACTAAACTTATTGTGGTGATCACTTCACAACATATACATATATCAAATCATTATGTTGTTCATCTAAAACTAGTACAATGTTTTTTGTCAGTTAATCTCTATTTACAAAAAGAGGAAGGTTGGTTTTGCATATGGCCAGCCAGATTTAAGTGGGGAAAAGGGAAAGGGCTGTTTGCTGTCAATTGTGTTACCCATCAGCAGAGAGAAACAGAGGTGAACACCCAAGAATGTTTCTTACATCATTGTATTCAAAGGTGATAGCATAGGTTTGCCCTTCAGTTGTGGGAAAATCAAGACCCAATTACAGACCTTTTAGAGAACCGTCTTGAATATATAAGAATTTGTTGGAAGGTGGCAGCAGTATAGTTTTTCCTCAATTTCTGTTGCATTCTTGGCCCCCACATTCTTGTGTCCCAACAGAAGGAAGCCTGAACACTGTGTCTGGAAGGAATGAGCTAGATGGCCAATTGCAGCCCCAACCTCAAAATTCACTCATCCCCATGATGTTCTCCCCACCTGAGTCACTACTGGCATCCTGCATCCTGAGGGGGAACTTTGCAGAAGCCCATCAGGTAAGGGGAGTACCTGTGCAGAAGGTGTGAATCTAGCCCATACGTTGTCACAGTAAAGAATGCCAAGTCAGCCCCTCGCCCCATGGGGCTTGCTGGGCCTCAGGAGAGCTGGATGCCTGTGCAGAGCCAGAGCCACTCGGCAGCCCTTGATGGGCCACATCCAGCAGGAGAAGCAGGGGGCAGGTCCCATGTATCAAGGCCCTGTCCTCAGCATTGCAAATTTCAAGATCCAGCAGGAAGATTTAAGCTGCTGAATTGTTGGTTTGTTTTCTTAACATAAACAGCATTTTAACAAGATAAAAGAATACTCAGCCACAACCTCGTCACTTCAAGACATTGAAATATTTTTCTTTCTTTGTACACCCTCTCTGAACACATACATGTTTTTATATAGTTAAAAAGCATGATGCAGACAATTTTTAATAATAAATAGAATGCCAGTTTGGTATACAAGAAGTATAGGGGGCTACCAAACCAGAATGTTCATGTTGTAAAGGGAAATGCACAAGGAGTAGAAATCAGAAAGACATTTATTCTCTCTGAGCTTCGATATCCTCATTTGAAAGTTGGAGCTAAATGTAATACCTGTTGGTCCTACCTCATGGGAATGTTAATGAAGAAGATTATGTCCAAGCTGTGAGAAATACAAGAATCCTCTACTATTACTTAAATTGAAGAGCATAAAAATCTACTATTGTGATTTTTTAAAACTCTCGGTATATTTATCACACTTGTGCTGGTTCCTTTTACATATAGGTCAGAGTTTTTCTTTGATTTGGGTTCAATTGTTAATAAATTGAGGAGAAATCTCAGTGATTGGAGAATCTTTGCTTAACTTCCTCTGACCATTTAGGTCCCATACTGAAATGATAATTCTGACACTCTGGGGAGGACAGGACCTTCACCCAAATCGAGAGGAA
Source organism: Manis pentadactyla (assembly GCF_030020395.1). Lineage (NCBI taxonomy): Eukaryota > Metazoa > Chordata > Mammalia > Pholidota > Manidae > Manis > Manis pentadactyla. Next base: position 33,532,439 of record NC_080029.1, read on the forward strand.
GTCAGTTGTGAGCCCCTCGATGCTTTGCCCCTAAATATCCTCACCTCCTTTTCCTTTCCTGGGGTCTTCATCTTTTTATTTTACTTTATTTTTAATAAAAGCTTTATTTTTTCATCCTGGCTACAGAATAAGTTGTGCATATTATAAGAAAATGCCAAAAAGTATTAATGAGAAAATAGAATTATTTGTAACCCTATTGCCAAGAACAACCAATATTAAAGGTTAAGGATATTTTCTGCCAATATTTTTCCAAGATACATATGTTTTTTATATAGCCAAGATTATTTTGAATCTAAAATTTCATGCAGTGCCCTTTTTGCATTTACCTTTTAACTGATTCTAGTGACCTTACAGTAGTCTAATCAAGTAGCTGCATTTGACCATTCCCATTACTCAACATTTAGATTATTTTCAGCCTTTTAATTACTGTAATAAATAGTGCCAAGATTACCACCTTTAGTCATGAGTCTTCTGAATGATTTTCTTAAGAAAGTTTGTCATAAAAATTATTGAGCCAAAGAATATAAACCTTTTTAAAAGCTTTATAGACTGTTAAATTGCATTCCAAAAAAGGTTGTGACAGTTCATTCTATCACCACCCACTGAGGGCTTATTTTATACTTTGTTAATGTGATAGATGCAAAGTGATATCAATGTTACTTAAAGTCCCTGGATTACCGGTAGGGGAAAACATTTTTCATCTATATATTAGTAGCATTTATATTCTCTCTGAAATCGTCCTATCTTTTGTGTATTTTCTCCTGGGACCTTTGTGGTTTTCTTGCAGACTTTATGAGTTATTTCTGTATTTGATCTGGTCTTCTAATGTTCAGTGCTGCTCTTTCAACTCTACAAAGCAGATGTCTTCAGGCCATAGTCTAATGATAGGCAGGATCTCATATCTCTAGACACTGCTCAACAAAGTATGCCCCCCACAACCCACACTCACTCCTTCCTCTCCTGTGAACAGGTGGTGTTCATGTTCAACCTGCAGTCCTCACCCAGCTCAGGGGAACTGATGTTCATGGAGCGCTACCAGGAAGTGATCCAGGAGCTGGCCCGAGTAGAGCACAAGATTGAAAATCAGAGCTCAGATGGGGGTAGCAACACCACTCGAAGAACAGGCAGTGGCCGCTCGACTCTACAGGCCATCGGCAGTGCAGCAGCAGCAGGTCAGGCTTCCCTGTTGCCAAGGGAGATGGTGAGGTAGCTGAGGGCGGAGGGTGTCAGGAGAAGCCACCCAAATCACAGGTTTATCATGAAGATGAGCAGAAATCCAGAGCAGGACACTTGCCTTGAAGAACAGCAATCCTGACACAATTGGCATCAATTTCTAGCTGTGCCAAATATCCCTGATCATGGCGGTCACATATCTGCCACCTGAGCTCCTCCATTAGGTGTGGCCTACATGACTTAAACTGAAGAGTGTGAATACTGTTTCTACCAGGTGTTTGGATTGCCACTGTTTTGGGCTTTGGAAAATGGTTAGGAGTTTATTCCTTCCCATGTAATTATTCAGGGGTAAAACATGTTATTTTATTTTCCCCAAAGTGAAGAAGTTATGTATAACACCTACGACCTGGGACTTACAGATCTTAATTCCTCACCTTGGCTGCATGGCAGAAAAGCTCATCTTTTTATGGTTTTTTGAAAGTGGTATCTTTTCCCACATTTCCACACTGCTTACTCATCTAGACTCCATCACACAGTGCTCCTTCAGTATTCTCCCAGGAATTTTCAATGCCTGTTGGAAAGAATATGTACACCTCCTTTTTCTTTTTACTGTAAATAGGCTCTTACAACAGGGACCATTTTCTGCCATGCTTTTTTAACAATGTATTTTAGAGGTCTTTTCTGATTAACACACACAGGTCCACCTTGTTCTTTCTCAGCCTTTCAGATCCCATTTAGAAGAAGCCCTCACTCATCTCAACCATTTTGAGTTTTTCTTGATCTTCCTTTCCATGCCATTGTTTCCATACTGTAAGCATGGGCTGTAATGATGGCATTAATATGCTTAAAAGATATCCTGTGCAGAATGACCTCAAACATTTTTTAATGACTACTTTACAAAATAAAAGTAATAGTCTGAATCATTTTACTTCTTGCTTTTTCCACTGTACCTGCTGGGTGTCAAGGAATGGTATTTTACTCCATCTCTGACGTGACTGACAAGCTGCTCAGCACCTCCGGAGACGCCATCCCCACACTGCAGGAGGACTTCTGGATAAGCAGTAGCCTGGGGGAGCCCACTGCTTCCCTGAGAGAAGTTCTAGAAGACCTCAGTTCCCCTGCCATGGTTGCGTTTGACCTAGCTTGCTCTCAGTGCCAGCTCTGGAAAACCTGCAAACAGCTCTTGGAAACGGCTGAACGACGTCTGAACAGTAGCCTTGAGAGCCGGGGTGAGTGTGCTTCTAGCTTTCTCCCTTAATTCTCAAATGAGGAAATGGGTGTCTGAGATACTTGAAAAACTGTACAAGAAGAAAGCATTTACTGGGGAAGGAGGAACAGGGCAAAAAGATTATTAGTTAATTTCCTCATGTCCAGTCTGGTGATTTAAATACAGTGTGTTGGAAGTCTTGCCTTCTTAATAGACATGGCAATCTGCAGTCATTTGGGGAAATTCTTTTCTGGTTTACAGATAAATTCAAGGAAGAAATAGATACAAAACTGGTACAGATGGAGTTGTGCCTTTAGACGGCATGCATCGTCCTGAATGAATCCCACCTAACCTAAAACCTTAGACAGTCCTGAGTTTTTAAACAAGGTATAAAGGAAAACTTAGTGGATCACTGTTGGAGGCAAGATTGTACCTTGAGGTTAACAATGTCCCAGGATGTGTATATGGAATTCTTGGAGGAAACAAGTATCTAAAGGTAGAGAAATGTGGAGAAAGAATTAGGCCAAGATTCACTCCCCACCCATCTTTGATACACACACCAGACATGGAAAGACTGACCGGTGGGAGAAAGGAGTGTGTTCTTGCTCAGTTATATGAAGAGAGGAGTGGGCAATAGGTCACATTATGAACAGCCACCCCTAGGTTCAGTGATTTGCTAGGAAAACTTACAGAACTCAGCATATAATTATACTCACAGCTAAGATTCATTTCAGCAAAAGGATACCAAGCAAAATCAGCAAAGGGTAAAGGCTCATGGGATTAAGTCTGGAGGAAACCAGGCACTGGTTTCCAAGCTCTCAAGAGTCCTCTTCCCCTGGAGTCACACAGGATGGGCTTAGTTCCTCCAGCCATGAGTTGTGACGCGTATGAAGTGTTGTCACCATAAAAGCTCATTAGAGACCCAATGCCCAAGGTTTTTATTGGGGGTTGGTGACAAAGGTGCTCCCTGCTCAGCATATACCAAAATTCCAGACTCTTGGAAATCAGGTGTTCAACATAAACCACATTATACAAACTATTTAGGTACAGTGAGCCACTCTTACCTAGGGAAAGTTTTATCTCAGTGTAAGAAAGCATTACGTACACAGATGCCAGCCAATGACCAACCTGCAAGCAGGCCTTTCCAAGGATAGCGGTTTTAGACTTACTGTATTAACTCTTTTCTTCACATCCCTCCAAATCACTTCTGAGCTGCTGCATAAAATGCCCTTTAATGTTCACATAGGCCTTCTAAGAAAGTATACTGTGGCATATGCAATGCTGTTTTCATCCAGCAATTTCCCTCCCCCTTGTCTAGTACATATATTCTAAAATGAAAGGAGATATTCATGCTAGTAGCTGAGATAGTTTGATGTCAATCAGTTACGAGTTTAGTACCTGCTGTGTTTCCAGATTATCCCAAGTATATGGAGATACAGGAGAGGCATAAGGAATAATTTATTAGTCTAGTAAGGGTATCAAGATACTACTTAGAGCAAAGAGAGAAAACAGATAGGATCCCAGCCCAGGTTCTCAGCTGAGGGCAGTACCAGGGAAAATACACAAAAAGTGTCTGATTGGCTTGGGACAAGTTTCCATAGGAGTACCAGAGATTGTGGGGCTGCCGCTGTTGACAACTTAGGCATCATGCCATAAATATCTGGAACCTCAGATGTGGCACAAGGCAGGTGTGCTGGTTGTCACCCAGAATGGCACAGCATATGTTTCCTCCTTTATATTGAAGAAGATAAAACTTTACACGTAAATACAGGACTGAGTATCAATCTCTAAAAGTACCTTTTTTTTCCTGCATTCCCTCTTCCTTCATCTATTTGCAGGTCGACGGCTAGACCATGTACCCCTCCATGCTGATGGCATTCGCGGCTTCCCAGTGGTTCTTCAGCAAATCAGTAAGATTCTCAACTTCCCGTTTACCTCAGCTGGACAATCTAAATCAGGTGAATTTTCTCCCTTTTTGTTCTCTCCTGGACTCAGACCGTTAGGTCAGCTTCAGACTTCACTTTGGCTTTCTCATTTGCTTTCCATAGAGAGTGTGGAAGAAAAAGGAGGCGGGCCTCCGAGGGGCAGCATTGCTGAGCTGCTTCAGATGTGCTGGCCCAGCCTAACTGAGGACTGTGTGGCCAGCCACTCTAGCCACTCCCAGCAGCTGGATCAGGTCCTTCAGTCACTGAGAGAAGCACTAGAGCTGCCAGGTACAGGCCAGCTGCGCGGGAGTGGACGAGGGCTGCACTCGGGAGGGGCGCCGCTGAGAGCAGAGGCTGAGAACTGTGGAGCTGGGCTCTACCAGCCCTAGGTAGCCAGGGCATGTGTCATAATCAGCTCCCCCTGTTCTCCTGCCTCTCAAGTGAAAGAAGACACAACACTCCCTTAGCTGAGACCTTTTCTCATTCCTAATGAGGTGTGTATCAAGAAGGTACTCAGTATTGATCAACCCTTCCCCCAAAGATTGCTGTGCTCTTCATAAAGCCACTCTGCCCCAGAGACACTAGGGTGAAAACAGAACTAGCCACCCAGATTTCTCCAGACTCAAAGCTCTTCCTGGCTGAGAATCACTTGTACAAGCGACTGACTTAGGATTTCATAGCTGCCTTGTAAGTGTGGCATCCAAGCTGTAGGATGCCCCATGCAGTGCACAGAAGCCCAGTTCACATATTGTGTCAGAAATTGACCCAAAGCTGGATGCACAGACTAAAGCCTGCCTCCCTTCTCCTGCTATAACAACTCTCAGAGCCCAGGAGTACTCCGCTTTCCTCACTAGTGGAGCAGGCAACCCAGAAAGCTCCGGAGGCAGAGGCCCACCCTGTGCGCATCCAGACTCAGCTCCTGCAGAAGAACCTGGGCAAACAGATCCTAGCAGGCAGCAGCCAGACTAACTACCTGGGCACCTTTCTCAGTTACTGCAGCACCCTGGCTGCAGTTCTCCTTCGGAGTTTGAGCTCAGAGCCTGGTAAGTAGCAAGAAAGAGGAAACAAAGTCATGACTGGTCTGCAAGTGTTTAGGGCAAGAAGAGGAAAAGTTTTCCATTAAGAGGTTCGGGGTACAGCAGTAGACAAAGACACTAAGTATATAAGGTCCTCTCTTGTTCAACTCTGTGTTTTGTTCATCCCTGTGTCCCTATTGCCTGGTAGTTTTATAACAATTTTGACTGCACTGACGACTCACAAATACCTCTCAGACCATTGTGGATTTTAAACACCCAGCAGAGAAATCAGGTCTCTGATGTGAGTGCCAGATTCTTACTTGAGTGTACAGAGCAAGTACTGTACTCACAAGGGCAGGATGAGCTGTGGCTAGACCTCACCACTGAAGTTTGTCTGTGATGGGAAGTCTCTAGAGGTGCAGATGAACTTCTGGTCAGGGTCATGTTGAGAATAACTTTTACCTAGAAAATATCAACAGAAGGGCTTTCAGTGTAGTCCTCCTTCATTTTAACATGGTACCTTTTTATTGAGTCTAGAAAATAGGGCTCTGAACCTTTGTGGTCAATGGTGCAAACAGAGGCTACTTTGTTTACCTTTGCAGATCATGTGGAGGTCAGGGTAGGAAATCCTTTTGTTCTCCTGCAGCAAAGCTCTTCCCAACTGGTGTCACACCTCCTGCTTGAGAGACAAGTTCCCCCAGACAGGTAGGAGCCACCCCATGGAAGTCGAGCATGGATCTTGCTGATTTTTTTCTCCGGAAAACCAGGAGCTTAGTGGGACTGTGCTTGAGTTAGCTACAAAGAGTGGGGATTTCTTCCAGAATTTTCCCTTAATTTGTGTTTCCTTAATTTGCATTATATGGTTCCATTAAAATTCATTGTGCCTCATTTCTTTTTCTCTTGCTGCCTCTAGCATTAATATTGCTAGTATAAAATTAAAGGATGAATATTCACTTACAAATAGGCAAAAATCCAAATATTTGATAACACAGTAGTTGGCTAGGCTATAAGAAAACAAGCATTCTCATAGACTGCTAGTAGAATATAAATTGTTACAGCCCCTGTGGGGGTCCATATGGACAATTTTTCCATATTTACTAAAATTACAAATTCATAGACCCTTTGATCTAACAATCAGTTGGGGAATTTGTCCTGCAGCTTTGTTATACATATAAGAATGATGTATATATAAAGTCATTTTATTATAGTTTCACATGTAATAGCAACAGATTAGAAAAATCTGTTGTCCACTAATAGGAAACTAGTTGAATTATGACTCAACCCCATTATGAAATTCTGTGTGGCTGTAAAAAAGAATGAAGGGGTCTCTAGAGGAATTTGGATAGGTCCCCCAGATAATGTTACTAAGTAAAAAAAGCAAGGGGACAGACCAGTATGTCTAATAGGCTACTTTTTGTGTTATAAAAAGAGAGAGAGAGGAAAACTTAAAGAGCTTGCATTTACATTTGCTTGAATTTACATAAAAAAAGAATCATTTACATAAAGAAATTCTGAGGTTGGGTGATAATGGCTATATATTCAGGCCTCTCTGTTTCTCTTCCTCCAGGCTGGCAACGCTTCTAGCTCAAGAAGGTCTTAGCGTGAGCATGCCAAAGGTCATCGTCAGCTGCTGCTGTGAGCCCCTTGCCCTTTGCTCTTCCCTGCAAAGCCAACAGACATCATCCCTTCTCACCCATCTGCATACTCTCGCCCAGCTGCACAAGTCCCACTACCTAGAGGACCTCCCACTTTCTACTCTGAGCTCCCCAAAGCCAACAGAGAATCCCACGTTAGAGAGAAAGCTCCCCTCCTCCCTAAGAGACTCATCACCCCTGGCCCTTACCTCCTCCACCTTGGCCTTCCTTAAGTCCCACTCTAAGCTACTGGCTACGGTGGTCTGTCTGAGGGCTTCACGAGGGTCAAAGCTCACCAAGCCCAGCTTGTCATGGAAGGAGCTTTGTGGACGCAGGGAGGTGCCTCTGGCTGCAGAGCAGGTATCCCGGGAGTGTGAGCACCTCCTGGAACAGTTCCCTATGCTTGAGGCTTCCCTCCTAGCTGCCTGGGAACCCCTACGAGGGTCCTCCAAGCAGGGGCAGAGTCTGGCAGCTGGTCTCTGTGGCCAGGCTAGTCTCTCTACTGTCCTCTTGGGCCTGCATTCTCCCATTGCCCTGGATGTGCTTATCGAGGCCTTCGAGGAAGCCCTGGTAGCCAGAGATTGGCACCGAGCCCTTCAGCTCATTGAAGTGTATGGGCGAGACATGGATGACTTGAGCAGCATAAAGGATGAAGTCCTGAGCTGTGCTGTAGCATGTGGTGAGCAGAAAGCTATGCCTCCCTCCTTTACTAGTGGTAATGATATTTACATTCACTACATGTATCATCACACTTGAGCATCACAGTAACTCTAGAGAAAGGTACCCCTCTAATACCCTTACTGAGATACTGAGAGGCTACCAAGGCTCAAAGGATAGGACACTTGCCCATACAGGAAGTGGTGGAGCAGAGCTTAGAACCAAGTCCATTTAACTTTAGAACAGGCACTGATAACTAGTATTCTCAACCCTGCATAACAGAAGTGCTGAAAAGTACTATAAACAACAAATATGTGAGCCCCTCACCCAGAAGCCCAGGGTGGGGTTCAGACAAATGTTTACTTTAAAATGGAGGTCAGCAAGGGACCTCTAAAGGGACTTGTAAGCTATACAGTCTTGGTTGCAGCTACTCAACTCTGCCATTACAGCATGAAGCAGCCGAAAATACATAAACATGAGCATAGCTATAGTCTAATAAGGCTTTGTTTATAAAAACAGAATGTGTGCCTGTTTGACAACGTCTAACTCTAAAACCTTCCCAGGATATTTTGATACATAACCAGAGTTGAGAGCAGTGACCCACAACACTCCAGTAGGGGGAGCAAGAGTTGGTAGTGCTGTAGGGAATGGCTTCTGGGTAGGGGGCTTGGTTGCCCTGTGGAAAGGAGAATATCCCCCCGAGTAGGTGGAGAAATCCATGCACTGGCTGTGTTGTCTTAATTGGTTGGCAACTATTTTTTTTTGGTATCATTAATCTGCAATTACATGAGCAACATTATAGTTACTAGACTCCCCCCATCATCAAGTCCCCACCACATACCCCATTACAGTCACTGTCCATCAGCGTAGTAAGATGTTATAGAATCACTACTTGTCTTCTCTGTGTTGTAGAGCCCTCCTCGTGCCCCCACCTGCATTATGTCTGCTAATCGTAGTGCCCCTTTTTCCCACTTGTCCCTCCTTTCCCACCCATTCTCCCCAGTCCCTTTCCCTCTGGTAACTGTTCGTCCATTCTTGCGTTCTGTGAGTCTGCTGCTGTTTTGTTCCTTCAGTGTTTTTCTTTGTTCTTATACTCCACATATGAGTGAAATCATTTGATACTTGTCTTTTTCCACCTGGCTTATTTCACTGAGCATAATACCCTCTAGATCCATCCATGTTGTTGCAAATGCTAGGATTTGTTTTCTTCTTGTGGCTGAATAATATTCCATTGTGTATATGTACCACATCTTCTTTATCCATTCATCTACTGATGGACACTTAGGTTGCTTCCATTTCTTGGCTATTGTAAATAGTGAAGCGATAAACATAGGGGTGCATCTGTCTTTTTCAAACTGGGCTGCTGCGTTCTTAGGGTAAATTCCTAAGAGTGGAATTCCTGGGTCAAATGGTATTTCTATTTTTAGTTTTTTGAGGAACCTCCATACTGCTTTCCACAATGGTTGAACTAATTTACATTCCCACCAGCAGTGTAGGAGGGTTCCCCTTTCTCCACAACCTCGCCAACATTTGTTGTTGTTTGTCTTTTGGATGGTGGCCATCCTAACTGGTGTGAGGTGATATCTCATTGTGGTTTTAATTTGCATTTCTCTGATGATTAGCGATGTGGAGCATCTTTTCATGTGTCTGTTGGCCATCTGAATTTCTTCTTTCGAGAAGTGTCTGTTCAGATCCTCTGCCCATTTTTTAATTGGATTATTTGCTTTATGTTTGTTGAGGTGCATGAGCTCTTTATATATTTTGGATGTCAACCTTTTATCGGATATGTCATTTATGAATATATTTTCCCATACTGTAGGATGCCTTTTTGTTCTATTGATGGTGTCCTTTGCTGTACAGAAGCTTTTCAGCTTGATATAGTCCCACTTGGTTCATTTTTGCTTTTGTTTCCCTTGTCCGGGGAGATATGTTCATGAAGAAGTTGCTCATGTTTATGTCCAACAGATTTTTGCCTATGCTTTTTTCTAAGAGTTGTATGGTTTCATGACTTACATTCAGGTCTTTGATCCATTTCAAGTTTACTTTTGTGTATGGGGTTAGACAATGATCCAGTTTCATTCTCTTACATGTAGCTGTCCAGTTTTGCCAACACCAGCTGTTGAAGAGGCTGTCATTTCCCCATTGTATGTCCATGGCTCCTTTATCATATATTAATTGACCGTATATGTTTGGATTAATATCTGGAATCTCTATTCTGTTCCACTGGTCTGTGGGTCTGTTCTTGTGCCAGTACCAAATTGTCTTGACTGCTGCAGCTTTGTAGTAGAGCTTGAAGTTGGGAAGCTACATCCCCCTTGCTTTATTCTTCCTTCTCAGGATTGCTTTGGCTATTCAGGGTCTTTTGTGGTTCCATATGAATTTTATAACTATTTGTTTCAGTTCGTTGAAGAATGCTCTTGGTATTTTGATAGGGATTGCATTGAATCTGTAGGTTGCTTTAGGCAGGATGGCCATTTTGAGAATATTAATTCTTCCTAGCCATGAGCATGGGATGAATTACCATTTGTTAGTGTCCTCTTTAATTTCTCTTAAGAGTGTCTTGTAGTTTTCAGGGTATAGGTCTTTCACTTCCTTGGTTAGGTTTATTCCTAGATATTTTATTCTTTTTGATGTAATTGTGAATGGAATTTTTTTCCTGATTTCTCTTTCTGCTAGCTCATCATTAGTGTATAGGAAAGCAACAGATTTCTGTATATTAACTTTGTATCCTGCAACTTTGCTGATTCCGATATTAGTTCTAGTAGTTTTGGAGTTGAGTGTTCAGGGTTTTTTATGTATAGTATCATGTCATCTGCAAACAGAGACAGTTTAACTTCTTCTTTACTATCTGGATGGCTTGTATTTCTTTGTTTTATCTGACTGCCATGGCTACAACCTCCAATACTATGTTGAATAACAGTGGGGAGAGTGGGCATCCCTGTCTTGTTCCCAATCTTAGGTGAAAAGCTTTCAGCTTCTTGCTGTTAAGTATGATGTTGGCTGTGGGTTTGTCATATATGGCCTTTATTATGTTGAGGTACTTGCCCTCTATACCCATTTTGTTGAGAGTTTTTATCGTGAATGGATGTTGAATTTTGTCAAATGCTTTTGCAGCATCTATGGAGATGATCATGTGGATTTTGTCCTTCTTTTTGTTGATGTGGTGGATGATGTTGATGGATTTTCGAATGTTGTACCATCCTTGCATCCCTGAGATGAATCCCACTTGATCATGGTGTATGATCCTCTTGATGTATTTTTGAATTTGGTTTGCTAATATTTTGTTGAGTATTTTTGCATCTATGTTCATCAGGGATATTGAGCTGTAATTTTCTTTTTTTTGTGGTGTCTATGCCTGGTTTTGGTATTAGAGTGATGCTGGCTTCATAGAATGAGTTTAGAAGTATTCCCTCCTCTTCTACTTTTTGGAAAACTTTAAGGAGAATGGGTATTATGTCTTCTCTGTATGTCTGATAAAATTCCGCGGTGAATCCATGTGGCCTGGGGGTTTTGTCCTAGGGTGGTTTTTTGATTACTGATTCAATTTCATTGCTGGTGGAAGGTTGTATTTTTCTAGGAAGTTGTCCATTTCTCTTAGGTTTTCCAGCTTGTTAGTATATAGATTCTCATAGTATTGTCTAATGATTCTTTGTATTTCTGTGGGGTCCGTTGTGATTTTTCCTTTCTCATTTCTGATTGTGTTGATGTGTGTAGATTCTCTTTTTCTCTTAATCCGTCTGGCTAGGGGTTTATCTATTTTGTTTATTTTCTCAAAGAGCTAGCTCTTGGTTTCAGTGATTTTTTCTATTGTTTATTCTTCTCAATTTTATTTCTTCTCTGAACTTTATTATGTCCTTCCTTCTGCTGACTTTGAGCCTCATTTGTTCTTCTTTTTCCAATTTCAATTATTGTGAATTTTGACTATTCATTTGGGGTTGTTCTTCCTTCTTTAAATAGGCCTGGATTGCTATATACTTTCCTCTTAGAACTGCCTTCGCTGCATCCCACAGAAGTTGGGGCTTTGTGCTGTTGTTGTCATTTGTCTCCATATATTGCTTGATGTCTATTTTAATTTGGTAATTGATCCATTGATTATTTAGGAGCATGTTGTTAAGCCTCCATGTGTTTGTGAGCCTTTTGTTTTCTTTGTACAATTTATTTCTCGTTTCATACCTTTGTGATCTGAGAAGTTTTTGGTAGAATTTCAATCTTTTTAATTTACTGAGGTTCTTTTTGTGGCCTAGTATGTGGTCTATTCTGGAAAATGTTCCATGTGCACTTGAGAAGAATGTGTATCCTGCTGCTTTTGGGTGTAGAGTTCTGTAGATGTCTATTAGGTCCATTTGTTCTAGTATGTTGTTTAGTGTCTCTATGTCCTTACTTATTTTCTGTCTGGTGGATCTGTCCTTTGGAGTGAGTGGTGTGTTGAAGTCTCCTAAAATGAATGCATATTGCATTCTACATCCTCCTTTAATTCTGATAGTATTTGTTTCACATATATCAGTGCTCCTCTGTTGGGTGCATAGATATTTATAATGGTTATATCCTCTTGTTGGACTGCCCCCTTTATCATTATGTAACATCCTTCTTTATCTCTTGTTACTTTCTTTGTTTTGAAGTTGATTTCGTCTGATACAAGTACTGCAACACCTGCTTTTTTCTCCCTATTGTTTGCATGAAATATCTTCCATCCCTTCACTTTTAGTCTGTGTATGTCTTTGGGTTTGAGGTGAGTCTCTTGCAAGCAGCATGTAAATGGATCTTGCTTTTTTATCCATTCTGTTACTCTGTGTCTTTTGATTGGTGCATTCAGTCTCTTTACAGTTAGGGTGATTATCGATAGATATGTACTTATTACCATTGCAGGCTTTGGATTCGTGGTTACCAAAGGTTCAAAGGTAGCTTCTTTACTGTCTAACCATCTAACTTAACTCTCTTATTAAGCTATTATAAACACAGTCTGATGATTCTTTATTTCTCTCCCTTCTTATTCTTCCTCCTCCATTCTTTATATGTTAGGTATTTTTTTTGTGTTTCCTTTGACTGCTTTTGTGGATAGTTGATTTTATTTTTTGTCTTTAATTAGTATTTGGTTAGTCTTATTTCTTTGCTGTGATTTTATTTTCTCTGGTGACATCTATTTAGGTTGGCATCTATTTTTAACATATGTGAAATGGATGTGGAATAGATCTACTAAGTAATAATGACAGGATATCAAGGGAGTAAAACTAGTTTACTGAAATAACTTTGAAGTAGTTATGTGTGGCACAGAGTGGAAATTGCAGGACAAACTACAAGTTCCACTGAGAATTTGAGCTTGAAAGAGTGCTATATTCACAGCATGCCAAAACATGGAGAACTCCATCTTTTCTGTCTTCTCTTCCTTCTCCCTTTCTCTTCTCTCTCTCTCTCTCTCTCTCTTCAGAAAGTCTCATGCTCTGATTAAGTTTGCATAAAGAGAAACATAGGATATAGCAATTCTCCTTGTCATGTGATGGTTCCAAGTGTAAAAACTAATTTAAGATCAGATGGATCTTAAGGGTCTTCCAAACTCCTATTATCAAGTTGAACAAAGCCCTTCTCTTAAAAAGGAACCTTAACTCTTGTCAAGGTAGCCTTGCTACCCCTGGGCATCTTTTTTTGTCTTGTAGACAAAGAAGGTTGGCAGTTCCTATTTCCCGTGAAGGATGCATCTCTGAGAAGTCAGCTAACCCTACAGTTTGTGGACAGGTGGCCCCTGGAGTCATGCCTGGAGATCCTAGCCTACTGCATTTCAGACACAACTGTCCAAGAGGGACTAAAGTGTGAACTACAGAAAAAGCTGGCAGAGCTGCAGGTGTATCAGAAGGTATTATGGGACCTGGCCTCAAGAGAAAGGAAATAGGCTTCTCACCCTATTACCAACTCTAACTTTCTCTCATGTGATGGTAGATTTTAAGAAATCTAGGCCTGGCTTTTACTCTGCATCTGGCTTCTTTTTCTTAGGCAAACAGCAAAGAAGCCTCCTATCTGGTTCCTATTTTATTTAGTCCTATAATGTTAAATATACATGCATCAAACAAGCATAAAAATTATAACAAAATTAACATTGGAATGATGTTTTATTGTCCACAAAGCCTTTTTCACATATATATTTGAGCTTTGTGTATGTTTTATGTCTGTTATGTCTTTTTTATTGCCCAGTTTTTAGGAGCTTAATCTCTATCATGTCTTTTTTAGGGATTGCTTTAAACAAAAAGGCAGCCAAATTTTAAGAGACATTTGGAAGGATGCATGAAAGTGACACTTTCAATAGTGAAAAATTCTTGTGAAATATGTTATATGTAAAATCAAGAGGCTCAGGGAGACAGATTTAGGTGGTTACAGCTACATAACAACTATGAAATACATGCTAACTTTTCCATGTGTACTTAGAACAGAACAGAGTCCAGTTTTTTTACCAGGGAATGTAAAAATAGCAGGTAAAAAAGACTTTCTTTCCACTCATCCTCAGCAGTTTTCATCAGAGCCCCATGAATGGTGATCCCACAGAGCATTAAAGCCACCGAGTATTTTGAGGTAGCATTTGAGGTGGGAGAGAATGGGACAAGTGACCCCAGAAGGCTGAGCAAGCTATAAAGCACAGAAGCCTCTGAGAACTGTCCTCACAGTGAAGGTCCCCAATCCTGGCCTCCCCACTTAGCCTTTGCTCCCTAAGTGTGCCTCCCAGATAGGTTCACTCACCTTTCCAAACAATGTGTGCCCCACTGTCTCTAATTCCAGCTCTCTCCTGGCAAGTTCTGTCAGCCTGACTTTGGAAGAGAGAACTAGGGATGGGCCGATGACTTGTTCATGGAGGCAGAAGCTGCAGTGTGGTTTGATAGCTTTTCCTGTCTTTCCTTAGATTCTAGGTTTACAGGCTAACCCAGTGTGGTGTGACTGGCAAACCCTGCGGAACTGTTGTGCTGAGGACCCATCAGCTGTCATGAACACAATTCTGGAAGCAAAGGTACCATTGTCCTGGGTAGTTTTCCCCTTCCTCCTCTCTTCAGAGTTGAAATTCCTTAACTGGTTGTACAGACCCCTTTCCATGTATCAGTGTCCTCATATTTTTGGTAACTACATCACATTCTTTTTTCTTTTTCATGTGTATGAAATTTACCAGCATACAGAGATGTATAGTATAGAGAATAGAGTTGACGCTTTTGTGATATTACCCTTCTATTCATGCATGAGATTTCATGTGCTGTATACATTAGGTGCAGAATATATGACTTAGTAGGGAATCACCGTACCACCAGTCATGAGCATCCCCACCTTTATTAAGACATCACCAAATTGCTCTTAAGATCGGTTACCTTGATACACCACTCACAGTTCCTGTTGCTCTGTATCCTTACCAACCTTTGGTATTAGCCAACTTTTCACTTTTTGCCAATAGGATGGTATTTCATTATTGTGTTAATTTATATTTCCATGATTACTAAGACCTTGAATATCTTTTCTTGTGTTTATTGGACAACTGAGTACTAAACGATTTTATTTATCACTTGAGGAATTGCTATACTAGGGTTCAAAGTAGGTATGTTCATCCAGACGTTCAGGGAGGAAAGCTTTATTGACTGTGCATTTATTTGCCACTGTGCTAAATGGTAGAGAAACAAAGATAATTAAGCTCAGTCCTTGCCTTGCACAACTCACATTTTGGGAAGGGGGGCAGTGTAAGACACATTCCTGGGTGACTGCAGTGTATCAGGTGAGCCCAGATGGCGGTGGGAGCACAGGCAGGGCACCTAATGAAATGTAAGATTCAAGGAAACATCCTATGGAAAGTGGCCTCAGGCAAATCTGTGGGAAAGGCATTCCAGATGCCACCAGATTATAATACTTGGACAAAGCCCTGGGAGTTCCATTCTCTGAAACTTTAATTTAGAGTTCACAAATTAGGGGTGGGAGGTAGTAAGAGAGGACACGGATGAAATCCAACCCCCACCACATTTATTTGACTCATGCATTATTGGTCTGCAGAATTTTTATTTTTTCATATATGTTTCATTGCCAACATTCTATTTTAAAATAGAAGCATTTTTTAATTAAAAAATTTTTTTTATTTTTTTATTTTTTTAAGTCTGGCAACACTGGGCCTACACATTCATCTGGCAACATCAGAGCTGAGTAGACACTGTCTGCTTTGGACCATCTTCCCCACTTCCTTAGTATCTGCCCAGGGCTGGCACTAAGTGTCAGTCACTATGTGTCATCTGTTTCCTTTTTATGGTAGAGCCAAGAAGAAAATGATACCATTAACAGTTGTCCTACTTTGATCATTTTAATAACTTATTTTGCCACTCTAGTCCTTTGAGTTTATGATCCCACTTTAATCCCACAGTGAAGTTCCCATCAGCACTTATTAAACTTTTCTGGGCTTTAGCAGACTCAAGACCACCAAGAAAAACTAGGCAAAAGCCAGATGAGAGACAAGGCTAGTAACTTAAAGGGATTGAAGGCATGGTGTGTGTTTCTTTCCAGGAATATGGGTTGTGTGAGGAGTGGGGCTGCCTGTACCCCATTCCAAGAGAACATTTAATCAGCCTACATCAAAAGCATCTTCTACACCTTCTAGAAAGAGGAGATCATGAAAAAGCTCTCCAAGTAAGTTTCCAACTCTTCCCATTTTTCTTTTGGGAAGGGACAAAAAGGTTAGCCAAATCAGGTGGTTTTGTTCTGAATCCCATGCAAAGCCTTTCAATCTCAGATCTGCCCCTTAGTGTCCTTCAGGAACCCAGTCATCTGAGCAGAAGGTGCCTATGCCTGCATTAGGTGCCAGGTGGGCAGCTGGGTCCAGGACTCTGCTGAACTCCAGTCCTGTCAAAGCCATCATTTGTGAAGCTACAGGGGTGGTGAAAGAATGAGTGTGGAGAAGGGGTCAGTCCAAAATGGATAAACCCAATGTTCCATTCTCAGATAAAACAAGGCTGTACTAGGAGTTCTGTGGGGCTCACCTTTCTCCTCTACTCTGCTCCTGCAACAGCTCCTACAAAGAATTCCTGACCCCACCATGTGCCTTGAGGTCACAGAGCAAGCCCTTGACCAGCACCCTAGCTTGGCCACTTCTCATTTTTTGGCCAACTACCTCACCACCCACTTCTATGGAGAGCTGACTGCTGTCCGACACCGTGAGATCCATGCGCTGTACATGGGTTCCAAGGTAAGGAGGCAAAGGGTGTGTTGGGAAAGCATGCCTGAGAGGGAGACTGCTGGCCTGGCTCCCATTTCAGAACTTGCCCTTTCAATGACTCTTCTTCCAGGCACCTGCCACCCTGGGCCTGTGCTATATAAAATCTTTACCCTAGCAGCCCACCATATCCTAGCTGAGTCCCTCAGGATTTGTCATTCTCTTTACTGCCATGACTCCAAAGTGAATTTTACCTGGCCCCTTTAAGTTCTCTTTAAGTTTTCCCTGGCATCTGCTGTATCAGTGTTTCTCAATTGTGACCATGTCTTAAAATCACCTGGAGTTGTTTTTTTTCAATTAAGATATCATTGATATACAATCTTACGAAGGTTTCACATGAAGAGCCTTGTGGTTTCAACAGTCCTCACCCCACCCCCACTGCAGTCACTGTCTGTCAGTGTAGTAAGATGCTATACAGTCATTATTTGGCTTCTCTGTGCTGTGCTGCCTTCCCTGTGACCTACCTATATTGTAGAATCACCTGGAGTTTTTAGACATACCAATAGTTGATCTCCACCCCAGGTAAGTTAAAACTGAATTTCTTGGGACAGAGCTTGTCTATCATACAAAGGGATTCTGATACGAGGATTTCAAACTACTGCTTGATAAACTAGTCTGTGCTCAAGGAAAAGGGTTAATTGTCTAGATAATATGTGTAACCTTGGAGACATTAATACAAGAAATTATAAGCTAGACAGTGTAATCTAGTGAAGGAGGGTTTAGGGAGAGATGGGACTGACATGCGTATAGTGATGCTGATTGGCAGTCCTGTGTACCACCCCCTAGTAAAGGACGAGTGCTGGGAGAGGCATCAGTGTGACCACTTGGCCCACTTGCTCAGAGTTCAATTATGTAAACTGTTTCTAAAGAAGATATTTTCTTTTTTTTTCTAAGATGCACTATACCTAAATGGGGGAGTCCTTCAAAACTGGCGATGAGCAGAGCTAGTGAATATATTTCAAGCTGGTGATATCAACCTCTAGAAAGAGTTTAGAGTCACCATTTGCCTGAAGTCTACTAGTATTACCTAATATTGTACTTACTCTAATATAGCCTCTAATGGGTAGAATGGTGGCCCTAAGGATCAGGCAGAGCTCAAGCATGCCTGGAGGGTCTACAACAGGGGTCAGCAGACCCACCTGTGGGTCAAATCCAGTCCTCAGCCTACTTTTGTAAATCAAGTTTTATTGGAATACAAACATATATATTCCTTTACCTATTGCCTTTGGCTTCTTTTGAGTAGTTGAGACAGAGACCTATGGCCTGTAAGTCCTAAAATATTTACTGTTTGACCATTTAAGATTAGTTTGCCCACCCCTGCTCCCTTGTGTAAGTACAGGTACTTAGAGTACTTCCTGGTGCCACCTGGAGGCCAGCCTTGCTTCCCGAAAGACTACTAGCCAGTTTCAGTAGTGAGCCTATGCCTTCTGGGCCCAGATATCCTTCCCCTTTCCTAGGAAGAACCTCGGCTTTCTTCTGAAATAGTGCACTATTTTCTTTACTCTGTGAGTCTATCCCACAAACAGGTTCTGCTGACCCTTCCTGAGCAGCACCGGGCCAGCTATTCCCACTTGTCCTCTAACCCCCTACTCATGCTGGAGCAGCTGCTCATGAACATGAAAGTGGATTGGGCCACTGTGGCTGTACAGACTCTGCACCAGCAGCTGACTGGGCAGATTGGCTTCACCATGGATGAAGTTGACTCGCTGCTTTCCAGATATGCGAGAAAAGCCCTGGACTTCCCGTACCCTCTGAGAGAGAAACGATCGGGTAACTACCAACATCCTAGGTGGGGGCTCTTCCTGGAGCAGAAAAGACCATACTACATCCTTACTTTTAATTTCTCCTCTTTTATTATTTTGAGTTGACCAAGAGTGAAAGGAATACACTTCAGGAGAGAGAGCTCTTTATGACAGTGAAAACTTGGCCTTGGAGGAAATAGCAGGCTAATCAGAATTAAAGGATGATAGATAACCACCATGTGCATAATAACAAAAAGGTTTGGGAAACAAAACCTGCTGGAAGCAGACCCCATCTGGCCTGGGCCCAGTGGGCTTTTCAGTGCCATCGTTTTGCATTGAGGGTATGCTCTGTTCCAGAGTCACATCAGATAGCACTAGTGTGTGAGCTGCCTCAGCCTCTTGAATGAAGAAAATGAAATAAATGCGGGCTGATGTTCCTAGCCAGCTTTTTTTTTTTCTTATTCCCTACCCTCCTTGGCCATCATTTAAATGTCTCCTACTTCCCTCTGGGCATGTTTAGATCTGTTTTGTAAAATCTTAGCATCTGCTTCATTATCTCATGTGCCTAAACATAGTTTGTTTCTTGAGGAGTTTAAGAAGCATGTTTGCTATTGTCTCAGAAGTACATCTCACCATTCTTTTTAAACCTAGTAGAATCATGGGATGACAGTCAGTGAAGCCAACAGGGCTTTCAACTAAAAATACCCGGCATGCTGAGGAAAGATGCTTATGGTAGAATGATGTTTTGTCAGCATTTTCCCTCTCTACAGATTCTGTGATTCACCTCCAGGAAATTGTCAGTCAGGCATCAGACCTTGAGACCTTGTCTAGATCACCATCAGCAGAGTTCTCTTCTGCTACTGCTCCTGGTAAGAATAGGTGCTGAGAGTTACCCATTTTTTTAGTTCAATCTTGCCTTATTCTGACTTCTGATTATTTTACCTCTTTTTTCATTCCCATTTACTACATTCTTATTAATTGCTCTTTTTGGTTTGTCCCAGCTTTGTATATCCCAGGAAATTCAACATGCAAAAATCCATTCTCGTTATCTGTAGTAATATATATATAAAGTCTACACAAACACTGAATTAGCAAATACTGAATCATTGCTCTTAGGAAAAATATGCACATATATTCGCACATATATCTTACAGATTATAATCTTAAATTAAAAACAGTTTATCCTAGTAGATGCTACCTTCTTTATTTTGCAAAAGAGAAAAATAGGCTCAGAAGTGTTAACGTGACTTGGCCTGAGGCTGCCCCTAATGAGTGTTTGTGATTCAAATCCTGTCAAACAAGCCCCAGAGCCAGAGCTTCTCACACTACACTGCACTGTCCCCTACCAACTCCATCCTCTGATCACCTATGTGAGTTGAAATAAGAAAGCAGAACATCACCTTGTTCAACCTCAGACAGCCTGCAAGTTAGGCAGCTCAAATTATTCGCCACAATGTGCCTGTCCACAGCAGTGCTGCAAATTCTGATTTTGAGGTTACAAATAAACTGTGGTGAGTAGGCAAATTCAAAAATACAGAAATCTGCTAATAAGGAGGATCAGCTTTATTTAATCCTCATGTCCCTACATTGCAGTTAGTTACTTATGTCTGTCACCTACACAGGGTACAAGCTCCTTAAAGTTCTCAGCCACATCTTGGTCCCCGCTTTTCACTACCCCTCCTTCCCCGCAATTTCTGGCCCCTTTCACAATGGCCTACACTTAGAAGAAGCTCAACGAGTATTTTAGTAGCATTTGGGGTAGCAGGATTCTGGGGAAAGAACTGTAGACTCTCTTCTTCTGCTGAGTCGCTGTGTTTTTCAGTTCCCTTTTTCTGTGGGCTGCCAGCATTTCTCTGCTAGGTGACAAGAAATCTCTTTAGATACCATAAAGCCAAGACTGTGGCATTTCATGGCCATACTTTAAGAATTAGCCATGCTTCACTAATGCAGACCTGGGGGGAGGGCTCAGACTTACAGGTGTATAAGCAACTTCACACATCTGCATAATGCAGCCTGAGCAGCTTCAGTTTACTTTTTTTTTTTTTTAGCTCTTTATTGTAGAGAATTTCCAGTTTACAAAAGTAGAACAGTGTTATGAAGTCTCACATACCCATGATTCAGCTCCAATAATTATTATCTCATTGATGACCATTCTTGTTTCATCTACACTCCCATCCTTCTACTGGGGCATTTTGAAGAAAATCCTAGATCATATCATTTTATTTATAAATATATCAATATATATCTCTAAAAGGTAGATATCTATAAAACAAAACCATACATCATCATTATACCTAAAAACAAATTGACAAAACCTTATTATTATCAACTATCCAGTCAGTATTCAAATTTTCCCAGGTGTCTCAAACATTTTTTTACAATTGTTTTTTTCTACAATCAATATCTAAATAATGTCCTCACATGGTGTTTGGCTAAAACATCTCTTAAATCTCCATTAGTCAATAGGTTCCCTCGCCTCTTTTTTTTTTTCTATTTCTCTACCTCTTTTTTATTTATGTTGGAAGCTAGACCATGTGTCCTATAGAGCTTCCCACACACTGGATTTTGCTTGTTGCCACCTGCGGCAATCTGAGTCCTGTCCCCTATATTTCCAGTACAATGCTAGCTGGACCTAGAAGCTTGATTTGATTCAGGCTTAATATTTTTTGGTAAGTATATTTGATAGGTAATTGTGTGCCTTCCATCTGGAGATACACAATGTCCAGTTGTCTCTCTTTTTGCAACACAGTCAGCCATTGATGATCATTAACGAGATCTGTTTTTCAGTAGGGTTTTGTAAAACAGTGTAATTCTAACTCTCTCATTCCTTCTTCATTTATTAGCTGGATTGTTGATGACCTTTCACTGATTCATGCCTCTGGCTCCCAGGTGTCTCCACTGTTCGTCCCCCCAGTCCGAGGGAAAGGAGCTTCCCACGGGGTCAGCCCCCACTGGAGTTCATGCCCCCAGCGACTCCCCCAGCCAGGCCCCAGTGGGTACCAGATGACAGTGAGAGCATCTGCATGGTCTGCTGCAGAGAGCGCTTCACCATGGTAAGCAGTGTCAGTCTCCAGCTTCACCTGCAGGAGAAATAAAGAAAAAATTGTAGCGCATGAGCCATAGTCACCTTCTGCCCCTAAGAGGATATTGGTGCTTTCAGAAGTACCACCAAATCTAAGACTTTGAATTTATCTTTGATCTGACTGGAATCTATTTTCTGGATTCTCAACTAGCCTTAAATTCTAAAGTCTTTGCCATTCTCGTGAAATAACTAAAAAGAGGTAGAGTGATAAAGCCAGAGGAAATCACCAAACATCAGGTGATCTTGTTTCTAGCTCCACTACCTTTCTCTTTAGGATAGGTGACCTGGTAGTAGTTTTATCTGCTGGCTCTGGAGACAGAGAACCTGGGTTCTGAATCCCAGCTGTGCCTCTTACTAGCAGTGTGACTGTTAACTTTCTCAGTCTCCGATGCTCACTTGTAATCTAGGGATGATATGTTGTTTGACTCACGATGCTATGAGGACTATGTACAGTAACATGTCACCATGCTGGACACAGTGCCTAAGTGCTGATGGAAATTATGATGATGTAATCTCTCTGTTTCTTCCCCATCTATAAAAGAGGTGTAATGCATTTATCAACCTCTAACAATGAAATGAGGCAGTACTTGTAAAAGTAGTTCCAAAAAAATGACACTTTTCATTGTCACCAAATACCATGTAGACATGTGATCTACAGTGGCTGAAATTGTCACCTCTTCCCTACTACTTTTTGCTTTGCCTTTACATGTCACATCCACAGACAGGTAGAACTTGTCAGGAGCTACTGCAGAATTGCTCATGACTTGGACACCTTTGCCATCAGCCAAGAGAGATCTTTAGATGTCAGCTCCTTGAAGGCAAGGGGTGGTGTGCTCTTTCTCAATAGAGGCCCAGCAGCTGGTATCCTCAATAAATCACAGGCTGCAGACCAAGATTAATGTGATGAAAGGTTAAACTCATAGTTCTGCAGTCTCACCCTTCCTTCCTCCCTCTTTCCCTTCCCAATGACACTCCTCAGTTTAACAGGCGCCACCATTGTCGCCGCTGTGGCCGGCTAGTGTGCAGTTCCTGCTCCGCTAAGAAAATGGTGGTGGAAGGCTGCCGAGAGAACCTCGCACGCGTGTGTGACCAGTGCTTCAGCTACTGCAACAAAGAGTGAGTGTCCTGCAGCGGGGCTGCTACTGTTACTCACCACTACCCCCCCCCCCAGGTCCTTACACTCCTAGGCATTTCTGGAGAAGAGCATCTCAAATGGGGAACGATTACTAAACATTTTAATTTAACATTTGCACTGAAATGCCAGTCACTCTTTGGTGAAATGTTTGACCTTGGTCAGAGAAACTACTAAAAGAGGAGGCAGGGGTGGGAGGAAGCAGAGTTCAGTGTTCGTACACGATGTTCTCTCTGAGATTAGGACACCTGGTTCTTCAGCCATCCCCTGGCCGTAGCCACTGATCCCAGTTCACCAGCCACGTCACCTGTTTGCCAGCTACTCCTGCTTCAGCTAGTCTCAGCTGGATGCAGAGGGACATGTTCACACCCACTGAATGTTTGGGCAAGACTTGCACCAGCTCTGATCTAGCTAATCATCCTTGCTTGTATTCCACGACTGGAAGAGCGCCCACACTTTCTCACCCATAGGTCACCTAGTGACAGACGTTAGAAACTGCTCATACCTCTGGCAAGACAGGTCAAGACTGTGTTGCTGGCTCAGTGTTGCTCGATTTTTTCCACCACTTCTAGCAGCGTAAGAGAGAGAAACCAAGTCTCTTAGAGCATCTGGGAGTATGAACCAAAGCATCTCTCCAAAAGCAAGATTACTTTGAGTTCTTCATGTTTTACTTACAGACTTAAATAGGTTTCATATTCTTCTTAATAGGTTTTGACCAAAATGTTAAAACAAACATGAATATTTCCTATCACTATGCATCATAATAATTACTCATCTCATAGGAAGGAAAACATGCCATGTTTATATTACAGCTTCTGTGACCCTGGCACACCCCTGCCTTTCTTGGAGTGAGCGAGAGGAGAGAACCTGTACTGCTGAGATTTGAAATGAGCAGTTAGAATTGATGGAGATTCTTTCATTCAACCGTCACTCAGCAGTAATCACTTTGCCCTCAAGGAGCCCCCATTTCAGTGGGGAGACAGCCAACAAACAGACTGTAAGGTCACGGGAAAGTGCAGTGGTGGAAGCAAAGCCAGCTTAGCCCTGTGGTCAGAAAGGTTTCCTAGTGGTGTGGCGCCTAGTCTGAGCTTTAGAGGATGAGGAACTAGTAGGAAAAGAAGCCACAACAGCATTGCCAGAAGTGGGAGCAACATCTGCAAAGGAAGGCACTAGAGAAAATGTGAGTCATTTGAAGAAGTGTAAATACACAGGTAATAAGCTAAGGTTCTGGCCAGTATACTGTGGAGTTAAAGGCTGGCAGCTGAGGACTTAGGCAGTTGCTCAAAGGCTTTGAGTTTGCTCTTTGGCAGCATGGGCAGGGTTGACCTGCAGGCTCCTCATGCAGGTGACAGATGTGGGCACTGGCCTGTGGCACCAGGACTTAGTGCTTAGTGATGCCAACAGAAGCTAACCAGAAACCAGAACCAGTGGCCAGCTGGGGGACACTTTTATGAATAGAGCACAGGTCATAGGTGGCAGGAGACGGTCTCAAGAGGTAGCCAGACCAGGTCATAATGGGCTTTGTTTGCTGACTACAAATGTGGAATATTTTTATCCTGAGGAGCTACTGAAGATTTGAAGCAGAAGCATAATGTGACCAGATTTGCAAATTTTTGAAACCTTGCTATAGCTACAGAGAATAGGTAGACAGATCAAGGAGACTAATGGGGAAGCTATTGCAGAGGCTCTAGCAATAAATGATGGCCCTCTCTGAGGAGGGAATGAAGAGAGAAAGGGGGACATTTAAAGAGGTATTTAAAAGAAGGAATGGGCAGGAAGTGGTGAGTGATTAGCTCTAACAAGTGAGGGAGTGAAAAGAGCTTTGGATGATTCTTATATCTCATTAAGGTAACACAGTAAATATCGATGCCATGCACCAAGCTCAAAACACAGAGGAGGAAGAGGGATTCAGACATTTCATTTTTCTTTCTGTTTCCAGTGTGCCAGAGGAGAATCCAGAACAACCACAAGGTAAGACTGCATCATAGTCCCTGTGGCTCTGTTTACATGCTCAGATTGGCTCTTCCATAAGCATGTCAGCTGTAACCGATACCCTTAATGGCAACCGAGTCCAACTTGTTGGGCAAAGAAAATCCTTAGCATTTCCAGCAAGCTGTTTCCCTAAAAGTTAATTACCATATTAACCTATCATACTGGCCCATTAGCTTCCAGGATTGAGTAGGGCAGCAACGAAAGAATTTGGTCCTTAATAGCCTTTTTTTTTTTCACCCCCTAGGTTTCCCTTCACCATCATCCTGCCTCCTAAATGCTCCCTCCATCCCCCTAGGTAATCACTATTCCTGCGCCCTTCCGCAGAAGACTAGTTTTTAGAGTAGCCCCTGGCTCAGCCCTCCATTTGAGAAGCATGTACCTCTCAGAGTTTCTTGTGGTGAAGCAAGCTGGTTATATGACAAACTTTGTAACATCCCAGATCTTCCCTGGGGAAGAAAGTTTGAGGTGCCTAATGCAGTCCCTTAAAGGAAATAAAAGGGACCAAGGAGAGAGAGAAAGGGCCCTCAGACAGCAGGCAAGTACTTGTCTGCCACTTACACCAGCTCACTGGACTGGATGGACAGGACTGCTGGCCTGTGACTGACAGCTGAATGGCATGTCTCTTCTCACCACCAGACAGCTCCAGGAGTGAGAGCCCTCCGTACTCAGCTGTGGTGACCGTTCCCAAAGCAGCTGAGGTGGAATGGATTTTGGATCTGAATGAGGAGGAAAATGAGCTGGTACGCAGTGAATTTTACTATGAGCAGGTAATAGCAATAAAATATGGTGGTCATTTGAGTTTCTTGATCATGTGTAATAATATGGCAGAAAATGCAGATAGGTGAACACAGCCTGGCCTTCACTTGCTTACATTATAATAATATGGCAGCTAAGACAAGTAAATCAATGAAGCAGAAAAATGAGGAACATCTTGGGAAATGCACAAGAGGAGATCAGGTAAGGCTTCATGGAGGAGGCAGCATTTAAGATGACCCTTGGAAGAGCAATAGGAATTTGACAAGCAGAAACTTGGGGGTTATGAGGGGAGGGAGGATAGGGGAAGGCCAAAGAGTGCAAAACTCAAACATTTGAGTAAAGGCCCAGAGTCAAAAATTGCAGGGCATGGTTGGGAGATTGGAAGTGGTTTAACTTGGAGAGAACATAGGGTGTTAGTAGGCAGGTAGTAGAAGGTGGGATTGAAATGGGCTATTTCTGTAAAGGGTCTTGAATTCTACATTAAGGAATTATACTCAGTAGGCATCAGGGGCCATGAAAGGTTTCAGAGTGTGCATTTGGAATATTAATTTAGCAGCAGTTTGGCCAGTGGCTTGAAGCAGAGATTTCTCCAGGTGGTCAGACAAGGAGGGTGACTTTTGTAGCACAAGCCAGCAATAAGGAGGACCTGCACTAGGAAAACAGTAGACTGGTAAAAGGAAAGGACATACTGACATTCCCAAGAAGTGGATAACACATGGACACAGCTGCCTTCTTCCCAGTTTTGTAACAAAACATTGCAGCCAGAGCCTTGGTGCTGCTACTTAGAACATCTAAAATTTGTTTACTTCCACTTCTGTTTTGCTGTGGAATTTTGGCTCCTTCCTTCAGAGTTTTTCAAGCTTTGTGAAATAGGAGGAAGAATTTCTGCCATCCAGTTGCATTTGAAAAATGCTGCAGCCCCTGAACTCACCGTGTGTTTCTCTATTCTCTCCTGGCCAGGCCCCCAGTGCCTCCTTGTGCAGTGCCATCCTGAACCTGCACAGAGACAGCATTGCCTGTGGCCACCAGCTGATTGAGCACTGCTGCCAGCTGTCCCAGGGCCTCACCAACCCAGAGGTGGATGCAGGACTGCTTATAGACATCATGAAGCAGCTGCTCTTCAGCGCCAAGATGATGTTTGTCAAGGCTGGCCAGAGCCAGGACCTGGCTCTTTGTGACAGGTAAATGTAAATGAGTCTCTGTTCTTTTACACAGTGGTTATTTCTATCCAGCTTTTTCTTAGTCCAGTATGAAAGTTCACTGTCCTCTCCTGCAAGTCATGCTGAAATGCTTTGCATCTCAGTGTGATATTGATGAAATGGCTGTTACCAGGTCACAAGTGGTCTCTCTCACCCTACCTGTGTCCTCCTTCCCTGCGTGGATCTTCAAAGTAGAGTGTTGTATAAGCTATACCCAGTCAGAAAGAAATTAGACTTTGGTTACTTTGTAATTAAAATCAACTTAGGTGAGCACCTTCGGACTCTGTGAAACTTTCTGACTTTTAAAGAAAATGCATTCTCCCTGTATATCCAATGCATAGCCTTAACCGAAACTCTAGTCCAGTCTTGACCAAATTCAGACTGTGGCCTCAGGGAGTTCTAGGTAAAAGATCTGTCAAGTACGCTGGGACAGGTCTATCCCTGTGTCACGGGTAGGAATCATACGTAGTATCTATGGAAAAGGTGTGATCTCAGATCCCTGCACAACCTGCTCCACCTCTCCTCATTACCTTGACAGTGAAAATTTCCCATTCCAGGATTAGCCATCCACCCAGGAGTGTGACTCACATTGTGTTCCCAGCACTCAGTCCTAGCCAGATTTGGGAACAGAGAGTATGATTTCCTTTAAAGTTTAGGTGCCTCAGGTGCTTGCTCAGAGAACTTGCTTACACACTCACCAGAGAGCCGAGAGGGCAGTGAATCTCAGCTTCACCACTTCCCAGCTCTGTGACCTTGGGACGAATCTGTTAAGTGCTCTGGGCCCCACTTTCCTCCTCATTACCATAGGGATGATGATAATACTTACCGCAGGTATGAGGATAAAATAAGAGTATCCACATAACAGACAAGAACTGAGCCTGTGTACTCCAAAAATGTGAAGTTAGTTTTATTATTTTTATTAACAAAAACCAGAAGGCCGAGAAAGACAGGAGGTGGTATTGAAAGTGGAGAGGAATTAAGTTCACCCTTTTATTTATTCATTAATTTATTTTTATTATAGTATCACTGATACACAATCTTATGAACAACATTGTGGTTTCACCCATATTATCAAGTCCTCACCCGAGCCATTGCAGTCACTGCCTATCAGCATAGTAAGATGCTGTCAAATCATTACTTGTCTTCTCCGTGCTGTACTGCCTTCCCCATGACCTACGTATATTGTGATTGCAAATTACAGTGTCCCTTAATCCCCTTCTCTTTCCCCACCCACCCTCCCCAATCCCTCCCCTTTAGTAAACTTCTCAGAGTCTGTGAGTCTGCTTCTATTTTGTTCCTTCAGTTTTACTTTGTTTTTTTACTCCACAAATGTGTAAAGTCATTTGGTACTTGTCTTTCTCCACCTGACCTATTTCACTGAGCATAATACCCTCTAGATCCATCCA
This sequence comes from Manis pentadactyla, assembly GCF_030020395.1. NCBI lineage: Eukaryota > Metazoa > Chordata > Mammalia > Pholidota > Manidae > Manis > Manis pentadactyla. The sequence goes on from NC_080029.1 coordinate 33,560,574, forward strand.
TGTTGTTGCAAATGGTAGGATTTGTTTTCTTCTTGTGGCTGACTAATACTCCATTGTGTATATGTACCACAATCTTTTTATCCATTCATCTATTGATGGACACTTCGGTTGCTTCCATATCTTGGCTATTGTAATAGTGCTATGGTAAACATAGGGGTGCATATGTCTTTTTGAATCAGGGATCTTGTATTCTTTGGGTAAATTCCTAGGAGTGGAATTCCTGGGTCAAATGGTATTTCTATTTTTAGTTTTTTGAGGAACCTCCATACTGCTTTCCACAGTGGTTGAACTAATTTACATTCCCACAAACAGTGTAGGAGGGTTCCCCTTTCTCCGCATCCTCACCAGCATTTGTTGTTCTTAGTCTTTTCAATGCTGGCCATGCTTACTGGTAAGTTCACCCTTTTATATCAAGAGGCAGTAGATTCTACATTTTTCCAGTTGATAAACGAAGGAACAGGTATTAAATATGTCAAGTTTTTTAAGTAACCATGAAAAGAACCAAAAACCTACCAGTTTACCAGAAATGGAGAAGAAAAAAAAAATAACAGAAACCACTCTATGAAGCAAGGGGTGGAATTTAAGGCAAAATAAAAATATATCTAAAGATACCTCAGATTTGAGTAATGTAAATGAAATAAAAGCTTATTAAAAGAAAAAGACACTTAGACTAGGGAGAAAAACAAATTTAACATCAAATTCTATACTTCTTTCAAAGTCTAATAATCAGGATGGAGGAAATACCCACCTGGACTTGTGGCAGCAGAAATTAAAGAAGCCCTTACTTCAGTAGGAGTCTCACCCACTCCTAAGTGCCATGGCTTCTCTGAGAGTTTACAGCAGTGGTTTCAAAGTACACATTTGTTCTCCCCATCCCTTGGTTCAGGTGCACCCATTCTAGAGAATAGCTGCCTTTGTGCACATATGCTGATGGGAATGGATTCATCTCATGTGTTTCAAACGCCTGGTTTGCAGAGTATTTTTCTACTGTTTTTAACTCATACCTTCTTCTGATAGACACTTAAATAAATAAACAAATGTTTAAAAACAAAGCACACCATGTATTTCAAATGTATAATACATATGATACTGAATATCACATAGTCCACTCTTGTATACCCCATCCCAACTAGGGCGAGAATCACTGATGTACTGAGTCCCTTTCTGGGGAAGTTGGTGGACAAATCAGAATCTACAGGGTGTTTTGCTAGAACTATGATACAAGATTCAAGACTCTTGAGTGTAGGTCTGTTTCAGGCAGCCCTAGATAAATGGTCAAGCTCCCTGGTCTCTCTGTCATTATAAGATTTTGCAGTCATCAGGTGTCAGGAGTAAGATTATGGGCAGCAGTCCTAGTAGTCAAAATAAGAGCCCCTTCTCAGCCCAGGGAGAGGATTTCAAGCCAAGGAGACTAGAATCCACATGAAGGGCCAAGATGGCCTGCCCAGCAGCACCTCCACGGAATGGTAGGGATGTGACCTCTGCACTGACCAGCAGTGTAGGCCATTGATAATCTTCACCCTCTCTCCCAAGCAAGCAGGGTTCAAAAGAACCAAAATGCAGATGTGTATCTTGTGAGCTCCCAACATTCAGTATAAAGGCCTTGCCTCTAATAGAAGACCTGAGGGTTCTGAAGTGTCCCTACTTCACATATTAATATCTAACAATGAGTGCCTGTAAAGTTCCAGACACCATCCTAAGCCCTATTACTTTGGTTATTTCATTTTATCCTTAAAACTCTCTGTTATTATGTCCATTTTACAGGTGAGTAAATTAAGGCAGAGTAACTTGCCAAAGGTCATAGAGCTCTGAGTGTTGGAGTTAAATTTCAGAGAGTCTGATTCCAGAGCCTTCTCTCATAGTGTCTATATACCTCTCATTTCTCATTATCAGATTTCACATTTGAAATAAAATAGAAAACTTTTCAGCAATAACTATTCATAGTAAGATCCAGTAGAGCCTCACCACCTTGCCCTTTTCCTCTCTGTAGCTACATCAGCAAGGTAGATGTACTGAACATCTTAGTTGCTGCTGCCTATCGCCACCTGCCATCTCTGGATCAGATCTTGCAGCCAGCTGCAGTAACCAGGCTAAGGAACCAGCTTTTGGAAGCTGAGTACTACCAACTGGGCATCGAGGTAAGGCAAACAAAGCTAACATCTCCCCGACTGTAATGAATTGCTTTGGCAACCCTTACAAACAGGTTTTGCCATCTCTTAGTTGCCCTTAGCCATGGGAAAATATCTAGGGCATGGTATTTGCCAGTGTGGGAGTAATGGCAGGTGGATTAGGCCTGGGGTGCGGGGTGATGATTGGCAACAATGAAGAAAAAATAGGTCTTTGGGACTCTCGGGCCTGAATGTAGGGATCTCTCACTAAAAGCAGCGGTTTTTCCTCCAGGTCTCCACCAAGACTGGCCTTGATCCCACTGGGGCATGGCATGCTTGGGGCATGGCCTGCCTTAAAGCTGGGAACCTCACTGCCGCGCGGGAGAAGTTTAGTCGCTGCCTGAAGCCCCCTCTTGACCTCAATCAGCTGAGTCACGGCTCAAGACTGGTACAGGATGTGGTTGAGTACCTGGAGTCCACAGTGAGACCACTCCTCTCCTTGGTAAGAGCGCAGGGGGCACAGGGGCAGCTCAGAGAGGGAGGCCCAGGAGCAGTAATGGCCTGGGGAAAGGATCAGCTTCCGCTCAGCTGCCAGTGGCAGTCCTGGCTCAGAGCTGCCAGGTTTGGATTTTGTTCTTTCCATTATATATAATTAGATAAGTAACTGTATATGTTTAGATAAGTAATACAGAGTCAATTTTTTTTTAACAGCAAACTATAGAAAGCTGTTTTTCAAATGATAAAAATCACATATAATCGCATACCCAGATTTAAGTGGTATTTAGATTCCAGTGAATTTTCTATGTTGGTTCTTGAATGAAATTGGTGTTATACAGTATTATATAGAATTTTGAATCCTGCCTGGCTTCCTACCTTTAAAACGCATTGTGAGCCTTTTTCTACATTGTTAAATATTCTTTGAAAGCAATATTTTCAGAGGCTGCTGAGAACTTTCTGAGTTCCATTTTCCTTTCACACTCTCTCTTTCCTGTCAGCAAGATGATGATTATTTAGCTACCTTGAAAGAATTGGAAGCCACCCTTAGGACCCAGAGCCTCTCTCTGGAGGTGATTCCTGAAGGGAAGATCATGAACAACACCTACTACCAAGAATGCCTCTTCTACCTGCGTAACTATAGCACCAACCTGGCCATCATCAGCTTCTATGTGAGGCACAACTGCCTGCGGGAAGCCCTGCTGCATCTCCTCAACAAGGTGGGACACGCAAACACAGCTCCAGACAGCAGTGCCCGCCCTGCCCGCCTGGGTCGGCCTGCTCGGCTTTAAGGGGGATGATAACTTAAACTTAACTCTGAGATCATCTCTGGCAGAATCAAGCCAAATGGAAAATTCTGTCTACACATATGATTTGATGAGTGTGTAGCAAGTCTTAAACTGAATCCCAAATTGCCCTTATGACTGGCAATGACAGATTTCATCCCTTCTCCCCAAAAATATAGCAGAATCCAATAGTTAATAAGAGCATAGTCTCTGGAAAGAAAATCTTGGTATAAGTGGTGTCTTGGGCAAATTGTTCCACCTCTTTCTCTTTCCACATACCTCCCAGCAGCTCTGGGACTGTCCCACTGCTGCCCCAGCTGCTCATCTACTCAGAGTTTTTCCCACGGGGCCAGGAAGCCCCCCATGGCATGGCAGAGATCCTATATTTAGGCCCAAGACATCTAATGGAAGGAGACTGTGCTCCCCTTATTTTTTTTTATACTCAATATGTGTAGTTTGGATTTTTATTAAAACTATTCTTCCAAAACAATTTTCTTGAAATAAAATAATTTTTTTTTGTTCTTGAATAGTATTTACTAAGGTATCATTGATATACAATCTTATGAAGGTATCACATGAGCAACATTGTGGTTTCAACATTCACCCATATTACCAAGTCCCCCCACACACACATCCCATTGCAGTCACTGTCCATCAGCGTAGTAAGATGCTATAGAGTCACTACTTGTCCTCTCCATGCTGTACTGCCTTCCCTGTGCCCCCCCCCATGTTATGTGTGCTAATCATAATATCCCTTAATCCCCTTCTCCCTCCCCCGCTCCCAACTCCTTCCGTTTGGTAACTCTAGTCCCTTCCTGGAGTCTGTGACACAGTCTGCCGCTGTTTTGTTCCTTCAGTTTAGCTTTGTTGTTATCCTCCACAGATGAGTGAAATCATTTGATACTTGTCTTTCTCCGCCTGTGTGCTCCCCTTATTTTGTACTGACATACTCTGTCCTCCTCCCCCAGGCGGCAAAGGCACCGCTGAAGCGCGTTGGTTCTTTGGACCATTGTTAAGCAAAGCCAAGACTGTTCCACCGTGACCCTTTGGCATTCCCTTTTTTATCTGAAAGATCCATGAAAATTTTCTGAGGAATTAGCTGGATTCATACCAAATTTCATATAAAATTAAAGGAGCTTAAGGTTTAGCCTAATTTCAGTCTGCCATCCAAATTCAAAATGGCAGCCAATAAAAGTTTACAAACGCATATCTCCTCTAGGATTGCTCTAAGTGAAGTCAACAATTCATAGAATCATGGTCACCGTACCCTACAGGACAGTGAGAGGGAAATATTTTCACTACTACCTTAAGTACTAACTGTTTCAGCTACCCACCAGGTTTCAAGAAGGTTATATTATTTGGAGTTTCATTGCTAACATTTCCTTTTCCTTAGTTTCCAAATGAGTTCTGCGGTAAATCTGCTTCTCTAAGCACAAACTGAGAATGTAAACCAGCCAGTTCTGTTTCTTCTAACTGATGACTAGTACAAGAGAGTTAAGCTGCTTACTTGCTTATCTTGGTGTAAGCTGATGACAGCATTCCCCCTGCTTACAATGGTCAGACTAGGACCAAAGCCATTTTTAATCTTTTTTTAATTATTAAGGTATCATTGGTGTACAATCTTATGAAGGTTTCACATGAGCAGCATTGTGGTTACTACATTCACCCATATTATCAAGTACCGCCCCCCACCCCATTGCAGTAACTGTCTATCAGCATTGTAAGATGCCATAGAGTCACTATTTGTCTTCTCTGTACTATACTGCCTTCCCCGTGAGCCCCCTACATTATGTGTGTTAATAATAATGCCCTTTAATCCCCTTGTCCTTCCCTCCCAGACCACCCTCCCTGACCCCTCCCCTTTGGTAACCACTGGTCGCTTCTTGGACTCAGTGAGTTGGCTGCTGTTTTGTTCCTTCAGTTTTTGCTTGTTATACTCCACAAATGAGTGAAATCATTTGGTACTTACTTTTCTCCACCTGGCTTATTTCACTGAGCATAATACCCTCTAGCTCCATCCATGTTGTTGCAAATGGTAGGATTTGTTTTCTTCTTATGGCTGAATAATGTTCCATTGTGTATATGTACCACATCTTCTTTATCCATTCATCTACTAGTAGACACTTGGGTTGCTTCCATATCTTGGCTATTGTAAATAGTGCTGTAATAAACATAAGGGTGCATATGTCTTTTTGAATCTGAGAAGTTGTTTTCTTGGGGTAAATTCCTAGGAGTGGGATTCCCAGGTCAAATGGTATTTCTATTTTTAGTTTTTTAAGGAACCTCCATATTGCTTTCCACAGTGCTTGAACTAATTTACATTCCCACCAGCAGTTGTAGGAGGGGGTCCCCTTTCTCTGCATCCTCACCAGCATTTGTTGTTCCTCGTCTTTTGGATGTTGGCCGTCCTAACTCGTGTGAGGTGATATCTCATTGTAGTTTTAATTTGCATTTCCCTGATAATTAGCGATGTGGAACATCTTTTCATGTGCCTGTTGGCCATCTGAATTTCTTCTTTGAAGAATTGTCTCTTCAGATCCTCTGCCCATTCTTTAATGGGGTTATTTGCTTTTTGGGTGTTGAGGCATGTGAGTTCTTTATATATTTTGGATGCTAACCCCTTATCGAATATGTCATTTATGAATATATTCTCCCATACTGTAGGATGCCTTTTTGTTCTGCTGATGGTGTCCTTTGCTGTACAGAAGCTTTTAGTTTGATATAGTCCCACTTGTTTCATTTTTGCTTTTGTTTCCCTTGCCCAAGGAGATGCATTCAGGAAAAAGTTGTTCATGTTTATATTCAGGGGATTTTTGCCTATGTTGTCTTCTAAGAGTTATATGGTTTCATGACTTACATTCAGATCTTTAATCCATTTTGAGTTTACTTTTGTGTATGGGGTCAGACAATAATCCAGTTTCATTCTCTTACATGTAGCTGTCCAGTTTTGCCAATACCAGTTGTTGAAGAGGCTGTCATTTCCCCATTGTACGTCCATAAAGCCACCTTTTTTCTTTTTATTAAGATATCATTGATATACACTCTTATGCAGGTTTCACAAGAAAAACAATGTGGTTATTACATTCACCCTTATTATCAAGTCCCCCCCCACATGCCCCATTGCAGTCACTGTCCATCAGTGTAGTAAGATGCCACAGAGTCCCTATTTGTCTTCTCTGAGCTACACTGTCTTCCCTGTGACCTCCCACACACCATGTATACCAATCATGACAGCCCTCAATCCCCTTCTCCCTCCCTCCCCACCCACCCTTCCTCACCCCTCCCCTTTGATAACCACCAGTCCCTTCTTGGGGTGTGTGAGTCTGTTGCTATTTTGTTCCTTCAGGTTTGTATAAAGCCTTCTTTTTATCTGTTGTAATCACAGTTATCCTTGAACTGAAATATTTTACCTTAATTCTCAAGCAAGTAAGGAATAACAACACCAAAAATTACAAAACTAGCCATTCGGCCGGAGTACGGAGCACACTCTGTTGCCAGTCTCATTCCCTGCTCTTTTCACCCTTTGCCTATCACATGCCCAGAGGGAGCTTTCTAAACCACAATACATGTTATTTGTGTTACGTCAGTCAGGATTCATTTTATTCCCGCCTAAAAGGCCTTCAGTAGATCCCCATGGCCACAGGATGAGGTCTAATTTCCTTAGCATGTGTACAGGGCCCACCAGGATCAGGCCCCCTTATTTCTTTTTTTATTTTCACCATAGATCCTATCTATACCCTATATCAGACTTAACCAAATTACTTAAATTTTCCTGAATGTACCATATGCATTCTTACTTGGAGGAGTCTGCTTGTGCTGTAGCCCCTACTTAGAGTGTTTTCTTGAAAAACTGTGCTTTCAGACCCTTTCTGTTGAGCATTCACAAAACATCCAAGCAACATGAGTCACTTCTTCCTATATATCTGCATTGTACCTAGAACGTAGCTCTGTTACTGCATTTATCCCACTGGATAAAATTTCCCACTGGAAACTGTCCACTTCAATTGTGTCTTCCTTTCTGAACCAAGAAGGACTATATTTTACTTATCTGTGTCTTCAGGCCCCTGGCCTAGTGCCATTTATGAATGAATAAGTGGATAGATAAATGGGTGAAATGGAGCTTCTTAAAGTATTGCTCTTCTGAGAACTTCTACATTTCCTATGGCATTGTTCCCCTTGCTTCTTAGTCTGCCCTACAACTTTTAGATGAAGTCTGGATTCTCAGTTACAAACATCCAGATTTGGAAAAATAGCCCTCACCCACTGTGGATATTCTCAGAGCCCAGATCTCCACTTCTGAACAGCTTATGCCCAGTGCTGCTAGGCTGGCATGCTATGCTACCATGAGCTTACAGCCATCCTTTACTCTCCATTAGTAGCTCATAATCTGAAGTATAAATGCCCAGGTGATTTTCTTTTTATTGTCTAGTAGGGGCTTATGACACCAGGTCTCTGAACTACAGATGAGCTTCATAAGCAAGGGGATTAGTATGTGTGTTTACTTTTATGAGGAGTGGGTACATAATGTTTATCATTTATTAATCCAAGATATTACATAGTTAGGGACTGACTATTCTGGGCCCTAGAGATACAGCAGTGAAAGAAAAAAAAGACAGAAATATCTGCCCTCATCAAACTTAAGTCATAGTAGGGAGAGGGACAATAACAAAGTAAATAAAACAGTGTAGGTGATGAATAATAAATAAAGTGGGGAATGGGGAAGGGATGAATTGTGCAGTTTTAAACAAGATCCCTCAGGAAGATGACATCTGATTAGAGGCCTGTAGAAGGTGGAGAGTGAGCCTTGTAGATGACTGAGGAAGCAGCACCGTAGGCAGAGTGAGTAACAAGCACAAAGGTCAAGGTGGCTTGAGCAAAGTGATCTAGGCAAAGGGTAGTAGCAGAGAAGGTCAGAAAGGTAACAGGGGCCAGATCTTATATATAAGGCATTGTAGACATTGTGAGGACTTTGTGCTAAGTGAGAAGGAAAACCACTGGAAGGTTTTGCAGAGGAGTAACATGCTCTGACTTATGTTTTAATGGAATCACTCAAATTAATTGGCATTAGTCAAAAAGGAGGTGGGAGTATAAGCTGGTAGACCAGAAAGGAGACTATTACAGTAATCCAGGTAGGTGATGATGATGGCTTGGGCCTGGGGGATACCTGGGGGCAGTGAGAAGTGGTCAGATATATAGATGTGGCATGTGTTTTGATGATAGAGCCAATAGGAATTGCTAATGAATTTGATGTGAAGGAAAGATGACCAAGGTTTGGGACTTGAACATCTATCTAGAAGAACAAAACTGCCATCTGAGAAAGGGAAGACTGCAGAAAAAGTAGATTTGGAAGAAACAATCTGGAGTACAGTTTTAAATGTATTAAGTTTACAAGGTAGTTGAAAGGAAATTTTGAGCAGGCGACTGTATGTAAGTTGAATATGTACTTCCTGAGTTGGGGAGGAATGAATAGGCTGGAAATAGGCACTTAGGCCTAAGTGGCAAACAGATAAGATTTAAAGCCTTGAGACTCTATGAATTTACCACAACAGTGAGTGGAGGTAGAAAAGAAAAGTTTTCTGCTAAGCCTTGAGGAGATTAGGAGGAATAAGCCAAGGATATTGAGGAGGAATAGCCAGAGAAGTAAGCAAAAAACCTGGAGAGAGTGGTGTCCCAGAAGTCAAATAAAAAGTTTCAAGGAGGAGGAAGCTATCAGCTGTAATAAAAGCTGTTTACAGATAAAATGGAAAACAAGGACTAAGAATTTTAGATTTAACGATTAGAGGTCATTGGTGACCTAAGGGGCAGTTGCGACTGCGTCCTGGTTTAAGAGGAGGTCCAAGAGACAAGTAGAGGAGAGAAATTGGAGGATGTGTAGGAGCTTTTCTCTACAGGGAAGGAAAGAAGTAGAGCCATACTAGAGTAGGATTCTCAAAGGTATGTGTGACACGCAAGAAGTTAAGAAGCACTACTATAGAGGATGCTGAAGGTATATAAGGGGAAGGAAGTTCAGGGTGGATCCCAGTGCCAGAACCAGGCTCAAGACTTGACTTTCTGCTTTGCCCGGCTCCAGGAGAGTCCTCCAGAACTCTTCATAGAGGGCATTTTCCAGCCAAGCTATAAAAGTGGGAAGCTACACACTTTGGAAAACTTGCTAGAATCCATTGATCCAACCTTGGAGAGCTGGGGAAAGCATTTGATTGCTGCCTGCCAACATTTACAGAAGAAGAACTACTACCACATTCTGTACGAACTGCAGCAGTTTATGAAGGTAATAGCTGCACCGTCCTGCCTTCTACCTTTGTGCTGATTCCCTGCCAGGCAGGGAGGCTGCATGAGGTGAGGGAACAAGACTGGCATTTGGTCCCTGGCCTTGCTGTTTGACCAGCCCTAGAGCAAATACATGTTGCCCTCTAGCACTGTTAAATAGCTTTAGGATTTCCATCTTCATCCTCAGAGGTAAACCTCAATCTTGTCAGTAATGACATTCTTCAGAATACAAGGAATGTAGAGGTTAGAAACAGGTATATGGTAGTTTCAAGATCAGCATGAGGCATGAATGCAGAATTCATAAGGAATGGTGTAAAAGTAAAAATTTCTAGAGAAGAGGTATGATGGGAGAGTGAATGTTTCTCCCAGTCTGTCTGAAGGTTCCCAATACTAAATCACAGAGAAACTGAGTTATTCAGCACCAAAATAAGAGTGAATCCAAGTTGAATGGAGAACCAGAAGTCCTTTTGTAAGATCTCTGCTGTGGCAAAACAATATCATACCCAAGAGGTCAGCCAGTCAGTTCACTGTAGGATCTCCTGGGCCTGGGAGTAACTGATACAAAGTAGTTGTACCATCGGTGGTGGGAGTGGGTGCTGGTAACCAGACCTCTTGGCTGGGAATCTGGTCAGAATTCTCACACCCCCTACCCTCCAATATCCCAGGTCTCCTCTGACCTGAACATCACTTTCTTCCTCTAGGACCAAGTCCGGGCTGCCATGACCTGTATTCGCTTCTTCAGTCACAAAGCAAAGACATATACAGACCTGGGAGAGAAGCTGTCTTGGCTGCTTAAGGCCAAGGACCACCTGAAGATCTACCTCCAAGAAACCTCCCGCAGCGCTCGAAGGAAGAAAATCACCTTCTTCCAAAAGAAGATGGCTGCAGCTGATGTGTCGAGGTAGCTCGGGGTTCAAGGAACAACTAGGGTGCAACAGAAAGGCTGGGGCTGAGCATCTACTGGTGACGAAGCTGCTCGTGCACATTCCTGGGCCCTTAGGAAAAACACACAAACATCTAAAGTGAATCATTCCTGGGTGCCAGTTAACACAAGCCAGGGAAGCCTACAGAGGAGCTTGTAGGAGATGAGACTAGGGGGAGGATTAGGATCACGTGTGACAATTAAACTAAACTCCAAACCCCTAACAATAGGCAAAAAGGTCCTGTGTGATCCGGCCCCTGTCCTGTCCATCTTTATCTCGTGCTGCTCTTCTCCCTTGCTGAGCATCAGTCACACCGGCCTCCTGGAGGCTCCTCAATGCACAAAGTCCTTCCCTCCTCTCAGCCTTTTTCCTTGCCAGTCCTTCCGCTTGGAACACAGCGTGCTCCACCACTACCATTTGTTGCCTTTATAGGCCCAGTCACTTCATAAGCCTTGCTATTTGACCAACCATAGCCTATGTTCTGTTGATTATTCATCTCTCTTCTAGCCTATGAACTCTGTGAGCATAGGGTTCATTCATGTCTTTCTTGACCTTTGTTGCTGTTAGCAGTACATAGGTTCTCAATAAATACTTGTGATTCTAGGATTGGACCTCAGCCAGTTCCATGGAGCACCTTAACTATTACTGAGTCTGTGCAGGGCACTAGACCCCCAGTTTTTGTCTTGTCATAACTGCTCAGAGGGTGTTTTGGATCTCTCCTCCCTCCACATCATTTCTTTTGCCTTTTGCACTGCCATCCCTCCCGTAGCCCCTCAGAAGGCTACACTGTGCACCCCCATCACTACAGGCACATGAACACGCTTCAGCTGCAGATGGAAGTAACCAGGTTCCTACATCGGTGTGAAAGTACCGGGACCTCTCACATCACCACCTTACCTTTGCCAACCCTGTTTGGAAATAACCACATGAAAATGGATGTTGCCTGTAAGGTACGGACAGTGTTTCAGACCTCTGCTAGACTGTTCTGCTCTTTCAAAACACTTACCACAATTGTAATGTCTAGTTATTATTCAGCTTGTTTGTTTGACAGCTGCCTCCGCACTAGAATGTGAGCTACAGAAGGCTGGAGATCCAGTCCATTTTGACTACTCTTGTTTTTCTAATGCCTAATACTTAGTAGAGTCTCAGCAAATACTTGTTGAATGAATGGAGGCCCTCATTCTTGATTGAGGGGCTACTGCAGTAATTATTGCTTCTTAAGCACCTATCCCTCTCCTTTTCAGGTCATGCTAGGAGGGAAAAATGTAGAAGATGGCTTTGGAATTGCATTCCGTGTTCTACAGGTATGACTCTTGGATCACTCAAGATTATACCAAAGGCAATCAGTTCTATGAGAGATTATCCCACAAAAAGCAGATCTCCTTGTATATCGGGATGAAATCAAGGAGATGGCTATACAGAACTTGGTTAAATTCAGGACTCCAGGCCATTTTGCCAAAAGCCAAGGAACCAGTTCCTTAAAGCTGTCCAAGAAATACCTGAAACCAGGGCCAGAACAGTTCCCCACAGCAGTTTCCCTGCAGAGCCTCTGTGCAACCCCGTGAGGGGGTAGAGGAGGTGGCCAGGGTGGTCCTGGGTGGCAGGAGGAGCCACTGGCAGGAAGGGCTTCCCCTCCATCCTGTCTGCCCAGAAGTACATTTTCTATTGCTTGAGATAAGAGGACCCAGGTGTGGCTGTGGCGCTGGAGCAGAGGCTGAAGCAGAGCACTGAAACCACGGGGCATGTTCCTCCAGATGACCCCCCACCACACAACTCCCGGCAGACACCCTAAGAACCGTCACTCTCTGGGCAGGCAGGTTCTTGAATGCATTGTGTATGTCCTCATAAATGATCAGTCATATTTCTTTTTTCCTCCCCTATTCTGTGTTGGACAAAGCTCTTCACGTATGGTAACCCAGGTGGGAGGCCCTGTGGTAACTATCGTCCTAGACCAGGCTTGAGTGTTTTTCTGGTAGTTAACAGCAAATCAGTCTCGTGGTGAATTTTTCTGTTTCTGAACACCAGGGCACCTCTTAACAGAGCACAAATGTCCAGAGCAGCAAGTGCCAGCCTCTAACATCCTTTCCCGAGAGAAAGGTGACTCAGAGGGAGCATGAACTAGTCGGGAATTTGATGAGAAAGTTTTCAGAAAGTGACACGGCAGCAAGTGAGATGTACCATTTGAGATTTTAAGGTTACAATTTTTATGGCTGCTTCTGAAATATCTGCCCAACTCCAAGAGGAACTTTTTGCTTTTTTTTTTGTTTGCTTGTCATATAAATGTTTACTATTGTGACTACAGTCAATTTGGCTTATCCCCACCAAGCATAGTGGGAGCTTTTCAGATGTTGCCTACCACCCTAAGCCCGCCATCCCACATCTGTTCTAGGACTTCCAGCTGGACGCTGCCACGACCTACTGCAGAGCTTCCCAGCAGTTGGTAGAGAGGGAGAAATACAGTGAGATCCGACAACTAGTCAAGTGTGTCATCGAGTCAGGCATGGCAGCCAGAAGTGATGGCGACACGATCCTCCTCAACTGCCTGGAAGCGTTCAAGAGAATTCCACCACAGGTGCACTCTCATGGTCCTTGGCTCCTCTGTCTATTTCAGTGTGTTCACATTCCCCTCTTCATATTTCTGTTCCACAGAAAGTACCTGACACCGTACAAAATCCCTCTATCTTTCTAACCCCTCTATAATAACAACCTCACTCCAGTCAGCCCTTCCCTGGAAAGGACAGTCAGGGAGATGACTCTATACCTGGAAAGTGTCCCTCCACAGCTGTTGGCCGTTATTGTTTGTGCCTACAAGTGTCTGTGGACCAAGGTAGTCAAGCTTCTCCTTGTGATTATAGTGGAGGTCAGAGTAGACCCACAGATGGCCCTCGAAGCATGCTGCCCGGGAAATCGTCCCCCTGTGGCTTCTTTGTTGGGTGAGCAAAGCCACATCCCATTGGTGAAGGCCAAGGACAGGCCTCTTGGGAACTGTTCTTTTTTCTCAAGTTCCCAAGCCTAGTGTTATTGTTAGCTTTTCTTTGTTGTTCTCATTGCAGGAGTTGAGTTCTGACTCCACCCTGGAGTCAGAACAGCTGTGCTGAGACTGGATAAGGCCGCAGCTCCCACACTGGGGGACTCTTCTCCCTCTCCTAACTGCTGTGTTTCTCTTGTGCACAGGAGCTGGAGGGCCTGATCCAGGCAATACACAGTGATGACAATAAGGTGAGCAGAATTGTCCCCAAACCTGGTGATGCTCATGCACAGCACTTGGGACTTGCCTGTTCATTTCTATCCCTTGCTCCCCACCACAGTTCCTTTCAGCCTGTATCTCAGCTTCTTTGAGTTCCAGAACTTGAGCTCAGCCCACATAGGGGTGTAAAAGGGAGAAAACAGGGAACATGTGAACATTGACTGCACTAGCCTTTGCCTTCCCATTTCTTTATGACTGAGACAAAATCCCCCGGGCTACTCTTGAATGTCCATTTTCTGTGGTGGTCTTCTCTCAGAGAGCCCTAGGAAATCCTTCACTGTCAGCTTCAGGTTGCCTGACTGAATGGGCAGGTATTGCTTTATCCCAGAGGGAAAAGGTTACCCTCTACAGTAAAAAAATGCCTCACCCAACTCTTGACCAACAAATATCCACTGGTGTCTCATTCTCCAGAGCAGCCCTCTTGCCAGAGTCCAGTGACACTTCCCTGTTTAGTAAGAAATCGGTGAACCTTTGCTCTCCATTGCCTTTGCAAGGAGTGCCAGGCAGAATAAAAATATTCCCGGCTGCTCCTATTTGTGGCTAACCACAGGCTTGGTCCACCTGCCATCAGGAATAAGGCCCACAGGCCAGGCAAGACATGGGAAAACCAAGCCAGATTGCCCGGGCTACTAGCGGTGGAATGATCTAGCATCTGAGTCCATCATGAAGAAAACTAACATCAAGCACACAGCTTCTTAAAACAGCCACAGAGCTGCTCTCCATAGCAGTATTGCTCATCGCTGTACTGGATTTGCAGGGCCTTTTTCAGTTGAGGGGTGAGGGAGAGCATGTTATTAGCATTTCTTCATTTAATTCTGCAACATCCAGATGAGGTCCTATGGAAAGGATGGAATTCTGAATTGTGGAGAAATGCTTTTCTAGAATATGAATGAGAATCCAACAGCCAGACTAGACCCCCAGGTTCTCTGATTCCCCGACTCCAGTCCTTTTCCAAGCCTTAGTGACCCTCCCACTCAAAAGCACAGAGGCTGTGTCCCTGGGAAAGATGTGCACAAAAATCTAGACAGTCATGACCACTTTTTCCATTTTTTTCTCTCAGTAGCTATTCTAATGCACTTAAAGTGATCTCAAGCCATAGATGTCTTGCCAAAAACCAGCTTCATTCAGTTCCCATTCCAGACTTTCTTGTAAAATATTCTCCTTCTTCAGGTAGGAAGTTTGCCTGCCAACCTATGATAGTATGTTTAACATATATAGGTGCTAACTGGAATCGAAGGCCTGGAGAGCTAACATCCTGGGGCAGCAGGTAGATTCCCAAATACCCGACTTGATCACTTTAGTGAGCTCAGAACATGCCATACATCTTCTAGCTTCAGGGGATTACCTGTAATTGAGCTTAGGAAAGAAAGACTTCAGTGACCAAGACAACAGGGAGATAGAATGATGAAACATGGTGAGAGTATAGAGTCCAACCAGCAGGAGGGACCATCACAGCAGAAAGGCAGCTGCCAGAAGCTGGAAGGCAGCTCGTGTGAGCCTGGTAGGCTGGCCTAGAACACTGGTAAAGCAGGGTTGTGCTGGTGAGATTGGAGCCAGGGAAAGAAGGGGGTCTTGTCTCCACTAAGCTGAGAATGAGATGGAGGGTCTCAGACTATGAGAGAGCACCCAAAACTAAGCTGCCTCTGATCTAAACAGCAAAAGTCAATCTGGGATTAGACCTTAAGTAGACTTTTTCTAATTGTGTGTATGCTTTTTCTTCCCTAAATTTCCTATTAAAAGAGTTTAGATTCAGCAAGTTGAAAACAGAAAATAGTGAGGTAGAACTCTGTGTGCCCTTAGTAGGAAAGAGACATGAGGGTTTATTCATTCATTCATGCATTTAATGCGTTTATTGAGCACCTACTACATGCTAGGCCAGAAATACAAAGGTTAGAAAAAGCAGGTATTAATCCAGTCCTCATGGAGATTAAAGTCTGGTCAAGGACAAGACATCAATCAAATAATCACCAAAGAGCTATAAAGTCACAATTTGTGAGTGCTGACAATGCGGATGCTGAAGCTAGAAGGAAGCTGAAGAGTCCAGGACAGTGAAGAGGAAGGCGTCAGAGGGAATGGGCAGAGCCTAGATTCTGCCTGCCTGTCTGCCTCCTTCTTTTTGAAATTCTTAGGTTATCTGTGGTAGCTTTCTATAGTACAAAATACACAGTGTAATAGGTTAGTGTCCAGAATATTTAAAGGGTTGCCCTAATATAAAGAAAGGCAAGAACCCAAGTATTAATTTGGTAGGTGAGAGGTGCTCTCGTCTGCGCAGGCTCTTCTGACCCGCTTCTGTGTGTGTGTCGGTGATTCATTCATGATGGTTTCCCTTCGGCTGTCTCTTACTCCCGATCACTAGGTTCAGGCCTACCTGACATGTTGCAAACTGCGTTCAGCCTACCTGATAGCTGTGAAGCAGGAGCACTCACTGGCCACAGCCCTCGTCCAGCAGGTGCAGCAGGCCGCCAAGAGCAGCGGTGATGCAGTAGTGCAAGACATCTGTGCCCAGTGGCTTTTGACAAGCCATACCCGGGGTGCTCACGGCTCAGGCTCCAGGAAGTGACCGTGAGCAGCAGGGCCTGAGAACGACAGGACGGGAGCGATGGAGATGAACTCCACTTCTTCCTCCTGTGCAGAGGGATGTCTCTGGCTCTGCCCCAGGTCGGAAAGAGCTGGATTGGACCTTCTTACCATCTTGGGCAAGGATAGGCCCTTTCACTCAAGTGCCATGTTTCTGTAAAATTGTGGAATCTGTGTGTTTGAAGTTGGCCAGTTCTTCCTACCTCAGAGTGAGTGAGTTTGTGTGCATACTCCTGTGCACTCATGTTTACGCCCAGCATTTCCGAACAAATCAAACTCTCCCCACTGTACAGAGGCACTTTACTTTAGACTTCTGCAACTCTAAAAACCTTCCCTGCGTTTTGGTTCTTAACCCGGGTCATCCTGTTTGTACACAGTCCCCTCCATGTGGAGATGCTCCAGTAGCTCCTGGTAACTAAGGATTTTACAGAGAATTTTAGAGCAGCACCACAGAGATTGCCTCCTTCCCTTTCCTTGCATTCCAGAAATTCAGAGATGGCTCTGGGGCAAGTGCTTCCTGTGGAATGAAACTGTTCTGGGTCTCCTGCCACAAGCACAGGGAGTTACCAGGAGTTTGGAAGAGTCTGAACAGAAGGGTCCTCAGGTGCTGGCATCTGAAAGCTGTGGCTGCATGCAGGTGGTCCAGCCCCTGCCCACAGTAGCAGGGGCGCCATTGCATTCATCCAGTGTGGAGAGCAAGGCCAACTTCTCCAAACAAGTTGGTGGGGGGACTTGCTAACAGGCCCAGGGTGTTTTGTGAATATCCCTGCTGCAGAATAAAAGAATGTGGTTCCTTCTTTGAGAGGCTGGGAAGAGAAATGGCAACCAGGATTCTGGGGCTGAATGGCTAGACTTTGCCTGCTTGGGTTACCCTTAAATTGGTTAGGGAACTACTCCCTCTTCTCTTCTGCTTCTCTACAGTCTCCCCAGACTGCAGGATGGATATGCAAAGATCGAGCATCATTAAGAAGGTAATACACTTCTTTGTCTTAACAGAGAGAGTCAAGGGTGGGCTTCCAGAGAGAAGCCCAGGAGAATGAGGGGGAAATGAATAGGTGTTGGAAAACTAGGTGAAGTACTCCTTAAAAATGCACTGGCTTGTTTTCCCAACCCAAGATGTGACAGTGTTTCAGAAAAGGTCTGTTGTGCCCATTGACTTGGATTTGCAAATAAGGAGCCTAAGAAAAGCTCTGCAGCCCTGAGCTTCCCACCAGCTAGAGCTCAGCCTGTTGATGTCACATTTGCTGTGGAGACAAACCAGAAGAGGAAGCCAAAGTCAGTATCTCTGGTGCTTAGAAACCCTGTGGATTTCGCTCTGAAGCAAGTGTTCGATTGTAAGATGAACAACTATTATGGGCATCTGTGAGATGCAGAGTTTTAGTCCTCTTGGAGAGGACAAAGACTGCAAGGGAAATACTAGAAGCAGCTTTTCCTTCTTTGAGTCTTAGAGTGCATCTGTCTCCCAGGAAATGTCATTCCCTGGCATCTGCTTGCCCTCCTGAGTCTGCCCTTTTTGCACTGAACATAATAAGCACTTTATATAAATAGGTTGGAAATCTTGCAGCCCTTAATTTGGGATGTGAAGACCAGATCTTCCTGACTTTTTCCTCTAACTAGTTGCACTATAAAATAGGCAACCATTGACTAGACTGACATAAGATCAGGTATTGAGCATCATGCTGTGGCCTCCAACAAAAAACAAACTAGTGTACATGTTGAAGGGTTGAGTGATTTACTACAAGCAGCCACAATAAAGTGTCCTACAAGTTCCTTGGCTTTGTGACTCCTTTGTGCTGTGTCACCCTTCCCTTCCTTTTTGCCTTGGAGTTCTGTCAGGAAGGAAATAGCGCGTGGGACAGATCAGATGGCCTTCCACTCTTGAACTTCTCTAAATGATTGCCATGATGACTCATGACTCTTTGGTTAGGATCTGCCTCAAGTTTCCTACGTGTTAAAAACTATTAGTGTACTTTGTACCACCAGAAAACTTTTTTGCTTCAGTTGGGGTGGTAGTAGAGATAAGTCAAACATTCACCAGCTGTAGAAGGTAAATGAAAATTCCTTCTCATTCCTGTCTCCTCAGCCCAGTCCCCCCTCCTCCCAGAGGCCACCAATGTTAGCAGTTTCTAGCATATAAGTCCAGAGCTATGTTATGCATAAACAAGCAATAATGTTTCATGGTGGAAATACTTCATAATTATTTAACCAGTCTCCGTTGATGGACATTTTTGGTTGTTGCCATCTTTTGCCACTAAAAATTATGCTTCAGTCAGTTATCTCATCTCGAAAACCCTGAGTCAGAGGATATGTGCAGCAGTTAACTCGCCCACCAGCAACACAGGACAGTACCTGCTTTCTCACACCCTTTCTTCAATAGTTACCAAACTATGTGGATCTTTGCCAGTCTGATGATTGAAAAACAGTACTCTTAATTTTTTTAAAAGCTGTTTGATATTTTTAAATCCTGTATGTCTTTAATATCAACCAAATTATGAGTCTTTGAGACCAGGTGTAGGGTCTTTAGGGAAAGTAGAACTCAAACGTAGCTCTCACTATTTTCTTGCCACCCTCTCAGAGCCTGTGTTCACAGAATGATACCCGAGCAAGTAGCATTGCTGCCATCGTCTCCTTTCCCCTGAAACGTGATCTCATCTACTTTCTCATTAAAACAACTTTAAAAACAAACACAACAAACGTAAAGTAATGATGAACGGAGCCCTGGAAACTACCTGTTGTGGACATGGCACAAACATATCAGAACTAAGGACATAGGAACACTCAATCTAAATCCAGGATAGACAGGATAGAGGCCCACTGACCACGATAAGAAACCTGAGACACTCCAAAGTTAGCAGGTTTCTTTGGCTGGAGTTTAAGCAATGCAGACCAAATGCTGTTAGACTGTTTCATACCTGAGCAACGGAATAGCCATTGTCACAGGGACCTTAACTGAAATGGCCTATTCTTGGTCATCCTCTCTTCCATACTGACTGACGCATCTTTGAAACTTCCAGTTCTTCTGCAACAAATTCACTCAACATTGGCTACTGATGGCTTCTGTGGTGAGGTGCTTTCCTGCTCCCTTTTTCTTCCTGTTGGTATTTCTGCTTGGAACCTTTCCTTCACCACCTCTACTACTTCACCCTCCAGCCCCCTTGTTGGCAAAACCCTTTCTTAAGCCCATTTTAAATGCCATCTCCCCTACATATAATTTGCTTCTGTGGCTATACTTCCTCATCATCCCACTTATGGGCTGAAATTCCTCAAGGTTCTATCCATTCTCTCTTTACACTGTTAGACTCTCCCATACAATCCCACAGCTTCAGCAAGTATCTTGGGGGAAAACATCCCCCTTAACTCTTTTCCACATCAGACCTGTCTTTTGACTGCTTCCTGGTACTCAGCCACATGACTGACCTGCACCTAAAACTGTTAGCACATCCAGCATGGAACACATCCTATTCCACTCACGAACCTGATCTTTCTCCTTCAGTGATTATTAGTATTAACTAATGTTATTACTCCTGTGCATGCTGCCCTGGGGTAGAAACCTCAGTGTTTCTATTGACTAGTTTCCCTCCCCTCCCTCATTCAACAAACATTCAAATGACTACGTGCATAGAGCACATATTCAGTTGAAAGTCAAGTTCTGTCACAGGGCGCCACGCAAGGAGAATAGATAGCTAATGCCCAAGATCCTGAACTCCCCGTAGGGTTACAAGCAGATTTTAAGGGCAAAATTGTGGGGAAGGGTTGCAGGGTGTGCAATTGGCTCACGCCCATTCCTCTGATTGTTCAGTGGTGCGGTGACAGGACTGTTTCAGGAATCTTAGTTATGAGTCTCTGGCTCCACCTGGTCTGGGCTCTGCATGCTTGTTATCAAGAGGTGGCCCATCTGGTGGAGGTCTAAGTTCCTGTAAAACACCTCAAGGATACATGCGTCCAGAGTTTATAGACTAAGAGTCCTGTGTCTGTTTAGTTTGCTTTACCTTGGTTTCCAAACTCCTGTTTTCTCTCATCTCTAATTACCCAGTCTAATTTCCAGACTCTGGGTCATGATCAAGGGAGTCAGGCTTCTCTTTGCTCATGAGAAGTCTGAGGGGCTTCCTCCAGCCTTCCTCAAAAGGGAGCTTCACATATGTGGAGTTACATATGAACAGTAATGCCCTGTGACACAGGCAAGATGGGCTCCTTCCTTCAGACATGTACTTTAAACAACCTTACATATCACAAAAATGCACAAGAAACTAGTAAATGTATTTAAGAATATATGGACATCTCTGTTTATTAGGCTCTGGCACTCAGTTCTGATATAACACAACCTTAAACATCTCTCATGACTAACCCTTTTAAGTCCCAGGGAAACCTGTCTCGCATCCGAATGCTTTGAAGGTGTGTAGATTGTGCTGCTGCTTCCGAGTGCAGAGAGGATTTGAACAGAGGAAGCAATTGGGAAGGAGAAAGATAGTTTAACTTGTCAAATTCTTTCTCAGCACGAGCATAATAGATGCCTGCATTAAAATGGATATTATTTTGAGTAGAGCTGAGTGATTGTTTCTTGTCTTTCAAGAAATAATCACTGTGTGCTTGCAGTACTTGTATATGGAGACTAAATAAGCAAAATGTATTACTTTGAAATAAGTCGACATGTACAAGTAAAGGAAACATGCATACAGTATGATATGCATTGTTTACAATGGCAAATGGACATTGAACATTAGAATTGTGAATAGTTTTATATATTTATTTTTATTAAAGTAACATTGATATACAATCTTATGATGGTTTCACATACACAACACAGTGGTTCAGCATTCACCCATATTATCAAGTCCTCACCCCCTCCATTGCGGTCACTGTCTATCAACATAGCCAGATGTTACAGAGTCATTAATTGTATTCTCCATGCTGTACTACCGTCCCTGTGACCTACCTTACTGTGATTGTGAATTATTGTGCCCCTTAATCCCCTTCTCCCTCCCCACCTATTCTCCTCAATCTCTCCCCTTTGGTAACCACTAGTCCCTTCTCAGTATCTATGAGTCTACTGCTATTTTGATCCTTCTGTTTTGCTTTGTTTTTATACTCCACAAATAAGTGAAATCATTTGGTGCTTGTCTTTCTCTGCCTGGCTTATTTCCCTGAGCATAATACCCTCTAGATCCATCCATGTTGTTGCAAATGGTAGGATTTGTTTTCTTTCTATGGCTGAATAACATTCCATTGTGCATATGTACCACATCTTCTTTATCCATTCATCTATTGATGGACACTTAGGTTGCTTCCATATCTTGGCTATTGTACGTAGGGCAGTGATAAACATAGGGGTGCATGTATCTCTTCAAATCAGGGATCTTGTTTTCTTCTGGTAAAATTCTAGGAGTGGAATTACTGGGTCAAATGGTATTTCTATTTTTAGTTTTTTGAGGAACCTCCATATTGCTTTCCACAACAGTTGTACCAATTTACATTCCCACCAACAGTGTAGGAGTGTTCCCCTTTCTCTGCATCCTCACCAGTATTTATTGTTTCTTATCTTTTGGATGTTGGCCATCCTAACTGGTGTGAGAGGTGATACTCATTGTGGTTTTAATTTGCATTTCCCTGATGATTAGCAATGTGGAGCATCTTTTCATGTGCCTGTTGGCCATCTGTATTTCTTCTTTGGAGAAATGTCTGTTCAGGTTCTCCACCCATTTTTTAATTGGGTTATTTGTTTTTTGGGTGTCAAGGTGTATGAGTTCTTTATGTATTTTGGGTGTTAACCCATTATCAGATGAATCATTTATGAATATATTCTCCCATACTGTAGGATGCCTTTTTGTCCTGCTAGTGGTGTCCTTTACTGTACAGAAGCTTTTTAGATTGATATAATCAATCTTTTTAGATTGATTAAAAAATGAACAAGTGGGAACTTGTTCATTTTTTAATTTTGTTTCCCTTGCCCGAGGAGATATGTTCAGAAAAAAGTTGCTCATGCTTATATTCAAGAGATTTTTGCCTGTTTTCTTCTAAGAGTTTTATGGTTTCATGACTTACATTCAGATATTTAATCCATATTGAGTTTACTTTTGTGTATGGAATTAGACAGTAATCCAGTTTCATCCTCTTACATGTAGCTGTCCAGTTTTGCCAACACCAGTTGCTGAAGAGGCTGTCATTTCCCCATTGTATATCCATGGCTCCTTTATCATATATTAATTGACCATATATGCTTGGGCGGGTTTATATCTGGGCTCTCTGTTCCATTGATCTATGGGTCTGTTCCTGTGCCACTACCAAATTGTTTTGATTACTGTGGCTTTGTGGTACAGCTGGAGGTCAGGGAGCATAATCCCTCCAGCTTTGTTCTTCTTTCTCATGATTGCTTTGGCTGTGAATAGTTACATTTTTATAAAATTTTATTAAATTTAAAAAAACTGAAAAATGTAGCTTTATTTAAAATTATTTTTTTAGTAATTTTTATGTAAGATATTGATATCCATAGCTATAATGTATTCTACCTTGTCATTTTGTTAACTTGAATATTTTAGAAGAAAACCTAAGACATTTAAAAATAATTTTTACTTCTGCATTTAATTTACATTTTTACGAAATACATTTAAACTGCATACACATTAAATATATTTTGGACTTTTTTTATCCTTTCACAGAATATAGGATGATTATAACAAGTAATTAATGATTTTATTGAGATGAAAGTCATGTGGAACAGTGCCACCCTCTCAGTCTCATCACTGCACTGGACTGTGACATGAGCAAGAAATAAAGTTTTACTTACTAAGCCCCTAAAATTTAACATTCCTCTCATCAGAGCAAGTTGTATTTCATGTTCTATAGTTTTCTCAGCTAACTTTTGGCTAACAGATGTCATATATCTATATGTAGAAAAAATAGACTCTACACATAGATTAAAATTTGATGAACACCTATGAAAATATACCAGAACTATTAAGTCTCTGTACTAGGATGTTAGGTCAGTTATCCCCACGAATGCTGAAATTAATAGAAGATGACAAATCTTTTGGGTAGAGAAAAATACATTAAAACTGGTGTCAAAATTTCACTTTGGAGATGAGGAAATTGAAGGTAACAAAAGTAGGTCACAAAGACATCTGCCTTAGATGAGTAGAAACAGTGGAAAAAAGTAAGTTATAAATGGTAAAATACCAGCAATTTTATGTGGTTCCACATAATGCTATTGTATCATTCATGGCATAGACTTCAACAGTAAGGACAATTTATTGTGTTATATAAAAAGAAGTCTCAAAGGAAGGCAGCCACAGTCTTGGTTAAGTCAGTGACTCACAACTTTATCATCAACTCAGGTGCTTGCCATTCTTCCTTCCACGATCCTTGTTCTCTGAGGCAGCTGAGCTCCACTCATGAGTCATAAGGGTGGTAGATTCAGATGTCACATTCAGCCACGACAACATCCAACAGACGAAGACAGAAAATGTCTTCCCATGTCTCACTTTTTGGTTAGTGAGGAAGCCTCTACCATAAGCTACCATAGAGACTCCTTCCACATCCCGTGGGCCATGACCAAGGCACATGCCTTGTCCATAACCAACCACTTGCAAGGGAAATGCAGCCACCAAGATTGTCTTGGTTTAAAGCCCCAACTGCGCATCAGAAGCCACCCAGTACTTTCAAAAACTTTTGCCCATGGATAGAACAATTAAATGAATGTCTGAGGCTAAGACCTAGGCATTGGCATTTTATAGGTTTTAAATACAGCTAGAGTTGAGAACACTGCAATACATTAATTAGAGTTAAGGACAGTGACAATGAAAGCCAACAGTATCTGTTGAAAGTATTAATTTTTTTATTGGAGTGTAGTTGACTTAAAATACTAGTTTCAGGTGTGCAGCAGTGATTCAACATTTATATACATCATGAAGTGATCTCCAGGATAAGTCTAGCTACCATCTGTCACCATACAAAGGTGTTACATATCATGGACTACATTCCCTATACTATACATTACATTCCCATGACTTATTTATTTTCTGACTGGAAGGTTGCACCTTTTTATCCCCTTCATTTATATTGCCCTTCTTCCGACCCCTTCCCTTCTGGCAACCACCAAATTGTTCTCTATATCTGAGTCTTTTTTGGTTTTAATAGTTCATTTATTTTGTTTTTTAAATTCCACACATAAATGAAATCATATGGTATTTGTCTTTGCCTGACATATCTCATTAGCCTAAAATCTTCTAGATCCATATATGTTGGTATAAATCATATCCAAATGGCAAGACCTTATTCTTTTTTATGACTGAATAATACTCCATTGTCTATATGTATGTACCACTTTTTCTTTTATCCATTCATCTATCTGTGGATATTTAGTTTGTTCCATACCTTGGCTCTGTAAATAATATTGCAATGAATATGGGGGTGCATATATCTTTCTAAATTAGTGGTTTCATTTTCTTCAGATAAAAACCCAGAAATGGAATTGCTGGATCATATGCTTTTTCTATTTCTAATTTTTTGAGGAGCTTGCCTACTGTTTTCCATAGTGGCTGCACAAATTTGTATTGCTACTGACATGAAATTAATTTTTAACTTCCAAGTAAAGTAGGAAAATACTCTGCTTTTTAAAAATTGAAGTATTATTTCTCATCTGGGCATCAATATTTCCCAGGGGCATCCTTTCTTATCTGCCAATTATGTATGGTTTTAGACCTTATTCTGTGCTTTTCCATACTTATACATGTACCCATGGAAAATATGTGATATCCTACTATGTATATGTAATATTTAAACATAAATTTTATCACCTGTATACATCTATCATTCTGCAGTTCATCAATTTATTCAACAATATATGTTTTAAAATTTTAATATTACTTCTTAGTTACCCCCAAAGCAAATACATTACCTCATTGTATGATTATGCCAAAGACTAGTTTTCCCCAATCAATGAACTTTAGGTTGTTTCCAATATTTTGGAAACAAACAATGCCTTCTTACACACATAGGCTAATGTTACTGCAAATATTAAGAAGCAGAATTGCTGGAAAGAATTGGCTTCACCATTTCTTTCACTTACACAAGCAGTATATAAAAATATCTGTTTCCTCAGGATCACAGATTCAAAAAGACATATGGACCCCTATGTTTATCCCAGCAGTATTTACAACAGCCAAGATAGGGGAGCATCCTAAGTGTCCATCAGTAGATGAATGGATAAAGAAGATGTGGGACATATACACAATTGAATATTTATTCAGCCATAAAAAGAAAACAAATCCTACCATTTGCAACAACATGGAAGGAGCTAGAGGGTATTATGCTCAGTGAAATAAGTCAGGTGGAGAAAGACAAGTACCAAAAGATTTCACTCATCTGTGGAGTATAACAACAAAGCAAAAACTGAAGGAACAAAACAGCAGACTCACAGAACCCAAGAATGGACTAGTGGTTACCAAAGGAAAAGGGACTGGGGGGGTGTGGGTGGGGAGGGAGGGATAAGAGGATTAAGGGGCATTACGATTAGCACACATAATATAGGGGGGCACAGGGAAGGCAGTATAGCACAGAGAAGACAAGTAGTGACTCTATAGCCTCTTACTATGCTGATGGACAGTGACTGTAATGGGGTATGTCCTGGGGACTTGATAATAGGGGGGAATGTAGTAACCACAAAGTCACTCATGTGAAACCTGGGCATAAGATTGTATATCAATGATACCTTAATTTAAAATTTATAGATAGATAGATAGATAGATAGATAGATAGATAGATAGATAGATAGATAAATATCTGTTTCCTAGCCTTTTGTCAACATTCACTAAGCTAATTTTTGACTATCTGTCTGCTGAAAAATGACATGATGGCATTTTGTTTGATTTTGCATTTCCCTGATCACTTCTAAGACATGCTGGCCATTTCGTTTCTTCTGTGAATTTCCTGTTTATATCTTTTGCAAAGTGTGCTGTTGGGTACTATGTCTTGTTCTTAGATAGTATGGGTCCTACTCCTTTGTCTGATATGTATGCAGTGGGAGCAGAAACTGCGTTGTGCCAACCAGTTCCCCCACTTTGGAAGTAAAGCCCCCACACCCCGAGACACTAGGGTGTAAGTAGTTGACAGCTCTCAGCTGTGTCCCCCTGTAGAGTTTGTCCTTGCTGTAAAGAGCTGTCTCACCCACATCATGCCCCCCTTGCTGGAAGCTGCCCACATCCCGCATCTAGTCAGTGTTGTTAAGTGAGAATAACAGTATTCTGTTTTTATTAAAAGAAAAAAAATGAAGTTTTTATTTAGATATGCACATCAAAGTATTTATGGGTATGTATGAAGTCTGGAAGGTGCTTTAAAATATAACACCACACCCTCCCAAAAAATGACCTGGGGGCAATAGATGAAAGAAGATCAACAAAATGTTAGCAATGTTGAAGCTGGATGAAGGGCAGGGTACATGGGGATTCATAATTATATTTGCTCTGTCTCTGTCTTGTTGAAAATTTCCATTAATAAAAAGGTTTTGTGTTTTTATAAGTCGGCTTGCTATGGAAGGAAAGGCCGTTTTTGTCCCTGGATGCCCATTGGATGCTTTAGGACTGGAACCAATAACATGACTTCTCAGATCATTGGGCTGGAAGATCAGGCACATGTTCCTGTCTCTTCCTGGTGACCTTCAGCATTTGAGGCAGGAAGCAGGTCACAAGGGCACAGTATAGGAGAGCAGGGAGGCCAGAAGAGGGAACAGCAATGATGTTAGGCAGAAAGTTTATCAGAGCTTGATTTTTCTGCATCTATGTATCAGATTAAACAAAGTCCTATACTACTGCTGGACTTCATAGTGGAGCTCAGGATATGTGTAATTTTTTTTTTGGTATCGTTAATCTACAATTACATGAAGAACATTATATTTACTAGGCTCCCCCCTTCACCAAGTCCCCCCCACATACCCCTTCACAGTCACTGTCCATCAGCGTAGTAAGATGCTGTAAAATCACTACTTGTCTTCTCTGTGTTGCACGGCGCTCCCCATGCCCCGCCCAACACTATACATGCTAATGGTAATGCCCCCTTTCTTTTTCCCTGCCCTTATCCCTCCCTTCCCACCCATCCTCCCCAGTCCCTTTCCCTTTGGTAACTGTTAGTCCATTCTTGGGTTCTGTGATTCTGCTGCTGTTTTGTTCCTTCAGTTTTCCTTTGTTCTTATACTCCACATATGAGTGAAATCATTTGGTACTTGACTTTCTCTGCCTGGCTTATTTCACTGAGGATAATACCCTCTAGTTCCATCCATGTTGTTGCAAATGGTAGGATCTGTTTTTTTGTTATGGCTGAGTAATATTCCATTGTGTATATGTACCACATATTTATCCATTCATCTACTGATGGACACTTAGGTTGCTTCCATTTCTTGGCTATTGTAAATAGTGCAGCGATAAACATAGGGGTGCATCTGTCTTTTTCAAACTGTAGTGCTGCATTCTTAGGGTAAATTCCTAGAAGTGGAATTCCTGGGTCAAATGGTAAGTCTATTATGAGCATTCTGAGGAACCTCCATACTGCTTTCCACAATGGTTGAACTAATTTACATTCCCACCAGCAGTGTAGGAAGGTTCCCCTTTCTCGACAACCTCGCCAACATTTGTTGTTGTTTGTCTTTTCAATGATGGCGATCCTTACTGGTGTGAGGTGATATCTCATTGTGGTTTTAATTTGCATTTCTCTGATGACAAGTGATGTGGAGCATCTTTTCATGTGTCTGTTGGCCATCTGAATTTCTTCTTTAGAGATCTGTCTATTCAGCTCCTCTGCCCATTTTTTAATTGGATTATTTGCTTTTTGTTTGTTGAGGTATGTGAGCTCTTTATATATTTTGGATGTCAACCCTTTATCAGATCTGTCATTTATGAATATATTCTCCCATACTGTAGGATACCTTTTTATTCTATTGATGGTGTCCTTTGCTGTACAGAAGCTTTTTAGCTTGATATAGTCCCACTTGTTCAATTTTGCTTTTGTTTCCCTTGCCTGGGGAGATATGTTCATGAAGAGGTCACTCATGTTTATGTCTATGAGTTTTTTGCCTATGTTTTTTTCTAAGAGTTTTATGGTTTCATGACTTACATTCAGGTCTTTGATCCATTTCGAATTTACTTTTGTGTGTGGGGTTAGACAGTGATCCAGTTTCATTCTCTTACATGTAGCTGTCCAGCTTTGCCAGCACCATCTGTTGAAGAGACTGTCATTTCCCCATTGTATGTCCATGGCTCCTTTATCATATATTAATTGACTGTATATGTTTGGGTTAATATCTGGAATCTCTATTCTGTTCCACTGGTCTGTGGCTTGTGTCAGTACCAAATTGTCTTGATTACTGTGGCTTTGTAGTAGAGCTTGAAGTTGGGGAGCGAGATCTCCCCCACTTTATTCTTCCTTCTCAGGATTGCTTTGGCTATTCAGGATCTTTGGTGGTTCCATATGAATTTTCGAACTATTTGTTCCAGTTCATTGAAGAATGCTGTTGGTAATTTGATAGGGATTGCATCGAATCTGTATATTGCTTTGGGCAGGATGGCCATTTTGACTATATTAATTCTTCCCAGCCAGGAGCATGGGATGAGTTTCCATTTGTTAGTGTCCTCTTTAATTTCTCTTAAGAGTGTCTTGTAGTTTTCAGGGTATAGGTCTTTCACTTACTTGGTTAAGTTTATTCCTAGGTATTTTATTCTTTTTGATGCTATTGTGAATGGAATTGTTTTCCTGATTTCTCTTTCTGTTAGTTCATTGTTAGTGTATAGGAAATCCACAGATTTATGTGTTAATTTTGTATCCTGCAACTTTGCTGAATTCCAATATTAGTTCTAGTAGTTTTGAAGTTAGAGTCTTCAGTGTTTTTTATGTCCAATATCATGTCATCTGCAAATAGTGACAGTTTAACTTCTTCTTTACCAATCTGGATTCCTTGTATTTATTTGTTTTGTCTAATTGCCGTGGCTAGGACCTCCAGTACTATGTTGAATAACAGTGGGGAGAGTGGGCATCCCTGTCTTGTTCCCAATCTCAGAGGAAAAGCTTTCAGCCTCTCACTGTTCAGTATGATGTTGGCTGTGGGTTTATCATATATGGCCTTTATTGTGTTGAGGTATTTGCCCTCTATTCCCATTTTGTTGAGTTTTTATCATGAATGGATGTTGAATTTTGTAGAATGCTTTTTCAGCATCTATGGAGATGATCATGTGGTTTTTGTCCTTGTTTGTTGTTGATGTGGTGGATGATGTTGATGGATTTTCGAATGTTGTACCATCCTTGCATCCCTGGGATGAATCCCACTTGGTCATGGTGTATGATCCTCTTGATGTATTTTTGAATTTGGTTTGCTAATATTTTGTTGAGTATTTTTGCATCTACGTTCATCAGGGATATTGGTCTGTAGTTTTCTTTTTTGGTGGGGTCTTTGCCTGGTTTTGCTATTAGGGTGATGTTGGCTTCATACAATGAGTTTGGGAGTATTCCCTCCTCTTCTATTTTTTGGAAAACTTTAAGGAGAATGGGTATTATATCTTCTCTGTGTGTCTGATAAAATTCCGAGGTAAATCCATCTGGCCTGGGGGTTTTGTTCTTGGGTAGTTTTTTCATTACTGCTTCAATTTCGTTGCTGGTAGTTGGTCTGTTTAGATTTTCTGTTTCTTTCTGGGTCAGTCTTGGAAGGTTGTATTTTTCTAGGAAGTTGTCCATTTCTTTTAGGTTTTCCAGCTTGTTAGCATATAGGTTTTCATAGTATTCTCTAATAATTCTTTGTATTTCTGTGGGGTTCATTGTGATTTCTCCGTTCTCTTTTCTGATTCTGTTGACGTGTGTTGACTCTTTTTCTCTTAATAAGTCTGGCTAGAGGCTTATCTATTTTGTTTATTTTCTCGAAGAACCAGCTCTTGGTTTCATTGATTTTTGCTATTGTTTTATTCTTCTCAATTTTATTTATTTCTCTCTGATCTTTACTATGTCCCTCCTCCTGCTGACCTTAGGCCTCATTTGTTCTTCTTTTTCCAATTTTGATAATCGTGTCATTAGACTATTCATTCGGGATTGTTCTTCCTTCTTTAAATATGCCTGGATTGCTATATACTTTCCTCTTAAGACTGCTTTCGCTGCGTCCCACAGACGTTGGGGATTTGTGTTGTTGTCATTTGTTTCCATATATTGCTGGATCTCCATTTTAATTTGGTCATTGATCCATTGATTATTTGGAGCATGTTGTTAAGCCTCCATGTGTTTGTGAGCCTTTTTGCTTTCTTTGTACAATTTATTTCTAGTTTTATACTTTTGTGGTCTGAAAAGTTGGTTGGTAGGATTTCAAACTTTTTAAATTTACTGAGGCTCTTTTTGTGGCCTAGTATGTGGTCTATTCTGGAGAATGTTCCATGAGCCCTTGAGAAGAATGTGTATCCTGTTGCTTTTGGATGTAGAGTTCTATAGATGTCTGTTAGGTCCATCTGTTCTAGTGTCTTGTTCAGTGCCTCTCTGTCCTTACTTATTTTCTGTCTGGTGGATCTGTCCTTTTGTGTGAGTGGTGTGTTAAATTCTCCCAAAATGAATGCATTGCATTCTATTTCCTCCTTTAATTCTGTTAGTATTTGTTTCACATATATTGGTGCTCCTGTATTGGGTGCATATATGTTTATAATGGTTATATCCTCTTGTTGGACTGAGCCCTTTATCATTATGTAATGTCCTTCTTTATCTCTTGTTACTTTCTTTATTTTGAAGTCTATTTTGTCTGATACTAGTATTGCAACACCTGCTTTTTTCTCCCTGTTGTTTGCATGAAATATCTTTCTCCATCCCTTGACTTTTGATTTGTGCATGTGTTTGGGTTTGAGGTAAGTCTCTTGTAAGCAGCATATAGATGTGTCTTGCTTTTTTATCCATTCTATTACTCTGTGTCTTTTGATTGGTGCATTCAGTCCATTTACATTTAGGGTGATTATTGAAAGATATGTACTTATTGCCATCGCAGGCCTTAGATTCGTGGTTACCAAAGGTTCAAGGTTAGCTTCTTTACTACCTTACTGTCTTAACTTAACTCGCTTATTGAGCTATTATAAACACAGTCTGATGATTATTTCTCTCCCTTCTTATTCCTCCTTCTCAATTCTTCATATGTTGGGTGTTTTGTTCTGTGCTCTTTTTAGGGGTGCTCCCATCTAGAGCAGTCCCTCTAAGATACCCTGTAGAGGTGGTTTGTGGGAGGCAAATTCCCTCAACTTTTGCTTGTCTGGGAATTGTTTAATCCCTCCTTCATATTTAAATGATAATCGTGCTGGATACAGTATCCTTGGTTCAAGGCCCTTCTGTTTCATTGCATTAAATATTTCATGCCATTCTCTTCTGGCCTGTAAGGTTTCTATTGAGAAGTCTGATGATAGCCTGATGGGTTTTCCTTTGTAGGTGACCTTTTTTCTCTCTCTGGCTGCCTTTAATACTCTGTCCTTGTCCTTGATCTTTGCCATTTTAATTATTATGTGTCTTGGTGTTGTCCTCTTTGGGTCCCTTCTGTTGGGAGTTCTGTGTGCTTCTGTAGTCTGAGCAGCTATTTCCTCCCCCAGTTTGGGGAAGTTCTCAGCAATTATTTATTCAAAGACACTTTCTATCCCTTTTGCTCTCTCTTCTTCTTCTGGTACCCCTATAATGCAGATATTGTTCCTTTTGGATTGGTCACACAGTTCTCTTAATATTGTTTCATTCCTGGAGATCCTTTTATCTCTCTCTGCATCAGCGTTTATGTGTTCCTGTTCTCTGGTTTCTGTTCCATCTATGGCCTCTTGCATCTTATCCATTCTGCTTATAAATCCTTCCAGAGATTGTTTCATTTCTGTAATCTCCCTCCAGACGTCATCCCTTAGCACTTGTTTATTTCTCTGCAGCTCTGTCAGCATGTTTATGATTATTATTTTGAATTCTTTTTCAGGGAGACTGGTTAGGTCTGTCTCTGTAGATCCTCTCTCAGGTGTTGTCTGAACTATTTTGGACTGGACTAAATTTTTTTGCCTTTTCGTAGTGATAGTTGTGGCTGTAGGCAAGTTGTGGGTGTGTCAGCTGAGAGAAGAAAGTCCTTTTCTGCTTGCTGGATGCCTTGCCCTTCTCCGCTGCCTGTGTCAGTTACCCGCACTCCTGGAGCAGCCACCGGGTTAATCCCCTAAGCTGCTGTGAGCGGGGTCTCCGTCAGAGCAGCGCAGAGTTCTGCGGGGTTGGCAGGCATGCCAGATGCGCTCCTCTGCAATAGCGGTGCCCCTGCTGGGCCGCTGTATACCAACAGTGACCTTTGGGTCTGGCCCAGGTGGCTGTGCATCAGGCTGGGATTCCAGTCGGCTGCTGGGAGTGCGCCTGCTCCCTGTGGCACCGCTGCAGGTGTGCGCGGGCCTCTCCCATGTCCCTCTGGTGCTGCCGCCACTGGCATACGTGGGCCACTCCTGGCCCACTTGGTCACTGCCACTGCGGGCTCACATGGACCTCTCCCAGGCTCCTCTGGCACCACTGCCACTGCCGCACGCAGGCCGCTTCCGAGCTGCTCGGTCGCCACCACAGCAGGCTCGCATGAGCCACTCCCGGTCCCCTCTGGCGCCACTGGTGCACGCAGGCCGCTCCTGGTCCCCTCCAGTGCCACTGCCCCTGGTGCGTGCTGCCACTCTCCCACTACTGGGCCAGTGTATCGGGGTCCGCGCCAGTTGGGGGAATGACTGGCAGGCTGCTTAGTGCCGTAAGGGGCTTCATAGCTGTGCTGCCACCATGGGTGTTAGGGCACCTAGAGTTCCCCGGGATTTCCAGCTGCTGGCTAAGTGTGCTTGGACGACTTCGCCCAGCTGTGGGGTCCCTGTCTCTTTAAGACTTGCAAAAAGCACTCACTTTTCTTTTGTCTCAGGGGCGCCGATTGCGGGGACCTGCCTGCAGGTTTTGCTTTTCCGTTTCTCTAATATCCAGCATCCCGTGCACCTTGTGTCTGTGCTTCGGGTGCGGATTTCTAGAGCTGGTTGTTTAGCAGTCCTGGGCTTTCACTCCCTCCCCATTCCGACTCCTTTCTTCCTGCCAGTTTCTGGGGTGGGGGAGCATTCAGGTCCCGCCTGGCAGCAGCTTGTGTCTTACCCCCTTCGTGTGATGTTGAGTTCTCGCAGATGTAGATGTATCCTGGCTGTTGTACTGTATCCACTGATGTCTCTTTTAGGAATAGTTGTATTTATTGTATTTTCATAAATATATATGTTTTTGGGAGGAGATTTCCACTGAACTACTCACACCGCCATCTTCCCGTGATCCCAGGACATGTGTAATTTAAGTTACTCCTATTACTTCTTAGATAGTAAAATGTGAGAACTGGGAGGAACTTGAGAAAACACCCAAATGAACCATATTATTCTGTACCTAGAAATGATATTATGAGGTTATATATAGGTGGATGGGTAGGATAAGATAGTACTCACTGTACTCACTAAACTAGTGGGCTGGCTTCCCAGCCATGTTGCATTTCTTCCTTGCTATCGAGAAAACAAATAAGGCGGTAAGACTAAAGTGCAATTTTTATTTTCTCTAAAAACTGAAGGAAACTCTTTTTTAAAAAAGTTTACATGATTATAAATGGTGATGTCCAAACTTATACAATGTTATATGTCACTGAACTAGGAAACTATATCTCAATAAACTATATCTCAATAAAGTAGGAAAAAAACGATTTTATTTAAAAAGAAAATGCGAAGGTCCAGTTCCATATAGCAGCTCCTGGATGCTCAGGGGAAGGAACCAAAGCTGGCCAAGGTTAAGCCAAGATTTTCCTGAGTCCGACCAGAATCCAGAGTTATGACCAGTATTTCAAAGAGAAAAGAGATCAGTCAAGAGTTTGCATCTGCAGTCCCTGGTAACACAGTATATAACATTGATGCTCCTGTCTCCTTAGCTGAGGTCGCTGGCTAACATTTCTGGTATTGGCAAGGAAACTGACTCAATTTCCCAAGCTCCTCTGCCATCCCCTTCCCAACCTGGCATCCACCTTTTGCCCCAAGAGGGTGCTGACTCTTCAAGACTTGGAGAAGAATGCTCTGTAGGTGTAAACATCTCATTCCAAGAGCCAGCCTTACAAGACAGTTTCATTTGCAAAGGTTTCCAGAAGAGTCGGGAGAATCACAGCTGTGCAAGATTCACAGCAGCAGCCAGCCAGGAGGACAGTCCATCAGGGTTGGCCTTCTCCTTGGTCGCCTTTCATTACGGCTTGGACCAGGCCTAATAAAGCTGTGGCTCTTCCACCAGCTCTACTCCCACTGGATTTCTAGAAGCTCACAGCTGACATTCCACAAGCGCTTAGCCGTTTCATTATTTCGGGCCCTTGAAGACACCCAGGTCCTCTTGCAGTCACTGGGAAACAGAGAAAGACCATTAACATTCAGGAGTGAAAACTGTCTAGAAAAGTTTATGGCCTCTTTCTCAAAATATATCTCTAAATAAAATATATTGAATGAAAAGAAACCAATTGTATTGAAATGCAGTTTTAAACATTTTAAAAACAAATTTGTGATATAGCACTTTGTATCACACTTTTTTATATAATATAGGCTGCTTTATTAACATATTCCATAACAAGAGCTAGCACTAGGTCTAATCACCACCAGATTTCAAAATAGTGCGAGCAGAAGTGGGATTCTGAGATATGTGCAACAACTGCAATGTGACAGGAAAATACTGAATTTTACTGGTGGCAAAAGTCACTTCTACTCTGGTGGCTCGTTGCCTGCATTCATAATCGAAGGAAATGCCCAATTTCAGTTGGAGATAATGAAATTAAAGATGAAATTATCTTCCCAACCAAGTTCATAGACTCCTTGGATTCTACCCACAGACCCATGTGCCCCATGAACCCCAGACTAAGCACCCCTGTTTCCTTTTGTGTGGGGGAAAGCAGGGGACTGAGGCTAGATGAATGAGGGGATGGGGGTAGAGCAGTGTTCATGGTGTTTTTCTTTAAATAGTATTTTTTTTCTAATCATAAAAGTCCTGAACAGTGTTCTCTTCAACAGCTCATATACTAAAATAGGAACGATACAGAAAAGATAGAATGGTCCCCCTACAAGGATGACATGCAAATTTGTGAAGCATTCCATATTAAGAAAAAAAAAAAAGAGAGAGAAAGGCCTGAACAACACTTGGAAAACGTAGTACTGATAAAGAAGAAAAGCCTATTACTTAATTGTAACAACAACCCTTGTTGGCTTTGTTTACATATAAATATATATAGTTTTTCTCTCTTTCTTTTATACAAAACTGCTGTATCTAGTTTGAGGAGGATATCTTCTCTTGTTAAAAGTGTGTATTTTAATATTCGTAAAAGACATATCCAACAAGGGCTTACATCCAAAATACATAAAGAACTCACATGCCTCAACACCCAAAAAGCAAATAACCTGATTGAAAAATGGGCGGAGGATATGAACAGACAATTCTCCAAAGAAGAAACTCAGATGGCCAACAGGCATATGAAAAGATGTTCCGCATCGCTAATCATCAGGGAAATGCAAATTAAAACCACAATGAGATATCACCTCACACCAGTCAGGATGGCCAACATCGAAAAGGCAAGAAACAATGCTGGCAAGGATGCGGAGAAAGGGGAACTCTCCTACACTGCTGGTGGGAATGTAAATTAGTTCAACCATTGTAGAAACCAATATGGAGGTTCCTCAAAAAACTCAAAATAGAAATACCATTTGACCCAGGAATTCCACTCCTAGGAATTTACCCTAAGAATGCAGCAGCCCAGTTTGAAAAAGACATATGCACCCCTATGTTTACTGCAGCACTATTTACAATAGCCAAGAAATGGAAGCAACCGAAGTGTCCATCAGCAGATGAATGGATAAAGAAGATGTGGTACATATACACAATGGAATATTGTTCAGCCATAAGAAGAAAACAAATCCTGCCATTTGCAACAACATGGATGGAGCTAGAGGGTATTATGCTCAGTGAAATAGCCAGGTGGAGAAAGACAAATACCAAATGATTTCACTCGTATGTGGAGTATAACAACAAATCAAAACTGAAGGAACAAAGCAGCAACAGACTCACAGATTCCAAGAAGGGACTAGAGGTTACCAAAGGGAAGGGGTGGGGGAGAGGGGAGAAGGGGATTAAGAGGTATTATGATTGGTACACACGGTGTGTGTGGGAGGCAGCATCACGGGGAAGACAGTGTAGCACAGAGAAGACAAGTAGTGACTCTGTGGTATCTTACTACTCTTATGGACAGTGACTTCAATGGGATATGTTGGGGGAACTTGATAATATGGGTGAATGTAGTAACCACATTGTTTTTCATGTGAAACCTTCATAAGAGAGTATATATCAATGATACCTAAATAAATAGTGTATTTTAATGGTATAAGTAATAAATATATAATCTTTAAACTTTCTGAAAAATAATGAAGAAATACCTAGAATAAGGTGTTAAAATCCTCCTTCAAAATCACCCCCCCTTATTCTTCCTCAAACTCTCTGGAAGTAACCACTAAGAGTTTGCTGTGTATCCTTCCAGACTGTTTTCTATGTACTTACAATGAATAACTACATAGTTTTGTATTGCAGAACTCACAATATTATATTGTGAGTTCAGTGTTTTTCTCAATATTATATCACCAATATTTCCCATTAATTAAATATTATTTTAAAATATTTGTAGTGGCTGTATATGTATCCCAAATTTAAGGCAGTGATGTTAAACACGCCAACCTTAGTGTACCATTGTCTAATAGAAATATGATGTGAACCACAAATGTGAGCCACATATGTAGTTTTAAATTTTCTAGTAATTTTTTTTTTTTTTTTTTTTTATTAATAATTATTTTTTATTGAAGGGTAGTTGACACACAGTATTACATTACATGAGTTTCAAGTGTACAACACAGTGGTAGAACATTTATATACATAATTCTAGGTTCCAACTATCACCCTACCAGGCTGTTACAATATCTTGACTATATTCCTTATGCTATACATTACATCCCGGTTACTAATTTATTTTACCATTGGAAGTCTGTCCTTTTTTTTTTGTGAGGGCATCTCTCATATTTATTGATCAAATGGTTGTTAGCGACAATAAAATTCTGTATAGGGGAGTCAATGCTCAATGCACAATCATTAT
Source organism: Manis pentadactyla (assembly GCF_030020395.1). Classification (NCBI taxonomy): domain Eukaryota; kingdom Metazoa; phylum Chordata; class Mammalia; order Pholidota; family Manidae; genus Manis; species Manis pentadactyla. The sequence continues at coordinate 33,598,124 of NC_080029.1, forward strand.
TCCACCCCAAGCCTAATTTTTGTCAGTCTCCAATCTTCTGAGGCATAACAAACAAGTTTTTACATGTAGAACAAATTCTTACATAATGAATAAGTTACATAGTGAACAGTACAAGGGCAGTCATCACAGAAACTTTCGGTTTTGCTCATGCATTATGAACTATAAACAGTCAGTTCAAATATGAATACTCATTTGGTTTTTATACTTGATTTATAAATTTTCTAGTAATTTTTAAAGTATATTTTAAAAAGTAAAAAGAAATGGGTGAAATTAATTTATTAATATATTTCATTTAACCCAATATAGGCAAGTTATTTCAGCATGTAATCAATATAAAATACTAATGAGATATTTTACATATTTTTTTCATATTGTGTCTTCAAAATCTGGTGCATATTTTACACTTGTAGTACATCTAGCTATATTTCAAGTGCTAAATAGCCACATATAGCTAGTGGCAACCATACTAAGCAGCACAGCTCTCAAGCCAGACTGCCTGGGTTTAAATCCCAGGTCTACCATTTACAAGCTATACGACCTTGAGCAAGCTAGTTATTTAGTCTGTTCCTCTGTTTCCTCATCTGTAAAATGGAGATAATAATATTATCTACATCTTAGAATTGTAATGATTATATAAATTAATATATGCAAAACATTTTAAAGTGGGCCACTTTGTAAGAGCTCAAATAACGTAAGCTATTTTTATTTATCCATTCTCCTATTGTTGGACACAGAGGTTATTTCCAATGCTTCACTTGATAAATGGTACACCCATGAACAGCCTTGAACAAATGGGACAGAAGAGCAGACTGGACTAGATCAAGTCCTGGAATAAGAAGGAGATTTAATCCTGGCTTTCCTTTATTCCCAAATTCTGATTATCCTTTGAGTTTGTGATAAGACTCAACACTGAAATGTCTATTCTATATTTGAACAGGAAGTGACAATCTTGGCCCCACTGGGGGACAGAGTTCACACTGAGGAGAGGTGGCCTTACTCTGGTGCTGTGTGCTAAGTGAGATTAAAGAATTCATTAAAGTCAGCTTCAAAGATGAGCAAAAGGACCCAGAGGCCCTGCCAATGTTCTTTCTGAGGCATAGCCAACAGGGACAGTCTTCTCTAACAGCTCTCAGAAAGCTACAAAGCATACTGGGAAATGCGGCACACAGGTATAAAAACAGCCATAGAAGCAACTCTTGCCAGGTTTCTACTGTCATTTCCCTTGGAAAGTAACAGCATTTGGTATGAGGGCTAATCCAGACCTGGATTCCACTATTAAGCACAAACTTAGCCACTCAGGGTGCACAGCCCAGGGAGCCCTAAGCATCACCAGGCCCACAGGTGGCAGAGAAGACCTGCACTGCCTCCACGCACCTGAAGTACTTGCCGCTCAGGGGCTCCAGGTCCTCAGCCAGGGCGCAGTGCAGGCTGGTCTGTGCGCCTTCCCTTGCAGACTTGACAAAGGGGGCGAAGAGCCGCCAGAGCAGGCACAGCAGGAAGGAGTGCCGGACCAGCTGCGAGTGGACGATGCCTGGGTGCACTGCGTAGGTGGTGACCCCCGTGCCTAGGGCGAGGAGAGCACAGTTAGACCTGGGACACCCTCCAAGTCCAGGTAAACAGCTCGGCTGCAGCAAAATGCACCAGTGAGAAGAAGGGACTCAGGAAATGGAACTCTAGGGCACAGAAGGTACTGGTCCTAGCAGGGTAGAATCTGACTTAACTAACTGATCTTTTCCAAAAAGATCTATAGTCTTCTCAGCCTTCTGTGTTCTTGGTTGGAGGTCCTTCTATTTCAATGTCACCTTTCTTCTGTGGCCTAAGTATTAATAATAGAAACAACAGCCACAGTAGTGGTAGCGATTATTAACAGTGTTATCTTTGGAGTTCCCTTACGAGTGGCTTGGGGGAAGCAGTGTGGATAACCAGAGGTCAGGACCTTGTTTTGAGCTGCATTTGCCAGGCAAAGCACATTTCATGAGGTGTAGATTGAAAGGTGTGAATGGAGACAATGGCGTTAATATGCATATGCCCCCAAGACACCACTCGTACCTCCAGTTCTTTTCAGTACTTACTGTGTGCAAGGGCTGTGCTACATGCTTTACCTACATTATTTCATTCAATTCTCAAGGAGGCTTATGACGCAGGTAGAATTAAGATGCCCAGTTACAGCTGAGAGAACTGAGCTCTCATCACAGGAAAGGTTAAGTAAATTGCCCAAAGTCATACCTAGCAGGCTGCAGGGCCAAGATCTGAACTCTGATGTAAAGTAAAGAACGTGGACTCCTGGGCTAGTCTGGATTTGAATCCTGGCTCAGCTAGAAAACTTGCTCAATCAAGGTTCTTAATATTTCTGTGCCTATCTCTTCATTTTTAGAGTGGGGACAAAATAAATGCACCTACCTCATAGGAATGTTGTATAAAATGCACTAAGACATGTATAGTGCATGGCGCATATGAAACTCTCAATTAGGATTGTCATTATTATTTAATAATTACCCTACTCTCTTAGCTTCTGCACTCTGATAGGAAATACTATTGTTCCCAAACTTGAGCTTATTCACTGTAACAAGTGGTTCCCAAGATTTCCAGTTGTCAAAACCAGCACTCAGTGAAAACCCCAGGGGAGCACAGAATTATAGGATTAAGAGCAGCCCCACCTTATTTTGCAACTGAGGGGATGAAGTCAGGGGAAGTTAAAGGGACGTGTCCATATACACATGTGGCTAGAATGTGGTAGAGCCAGAACTTGGACCCAGGGGTCTGAAATCCAACCCTAGTTCCCCAACTCCAGGCAGGGGCAGCTCTGTAGCTCAGCTCAGCACGTGAACCTCAACAAATGGCACACAAAAAGAACAACCCTGGATTTAAAGCAGAGTATCTAAATTCCAGTCCTGACTCTTTAATTGCCATATAACCTTGGGCTGGCCATGTCTCTGAACCAAATTGGACCCATAAAATAATTTTAATAGCTGTGCTGCCTATGGCAAGAGATTGTTGTGAAAAATATCAAGTGAGATAGTAGATACGAGATAAGATGTGACATAAATGTAGGTTAACTTTATAGTTCCTAATTCCTGTTCAATTTTAAGCTTCCTGGGGGTAAGAATTCTGTTTTTATTCCACCTCACTCTCCTTAGAGAACAGAACTATTACCGAAATATGCATGTTTGACAGCCTGACTTCAGAAGTTTCTGGGAGCCTCTAACCTGGACTGAAGATCCTCCTTTTGCTATCTCAAACCTGGCCCTTTCTCCAGACTTACCTTGGAGTCTCTTGGCCAGCTCCCGAGTAAAAAGCACATTGGCCAGCTTGCTGTGGCAATAAGCCAAACCAGGGCTGTAGTGCTTTTCACCCTGGAGATCGTGGAAGTGAATCTTGCCAGCATGGTGGACCACCGATGACAGGTTTACCACCCGTGCAGGAGCAGATTCCTTCAGCCGCTCCAGGAGCAAGTGGGTGAGAAGGAAGTGGCCTGCAAGGAGAGCCAGCAAAGGAGACTGATGAATGGAGCAGCAGCGCAGGCTCAGGGGGTGGCAGCTGATGACAGGTGTTCAGCATTAGCTCACTATTTTCTGGGTGTGAACAAATTTTGATGCCATGGGTAACTCAGTGCTAACGGTCAATCAGTCTGAGTTAGTGGATTCCTCAATGCAAGGACCAGAGCTAGACCATCAGGAAGGCTACAAAGGCTTAATCTGTTCTTATTTGTACCCCTGCCCTCACCCCAGTCAGGAGAGATGCCACCTGCTGGCTGCAGACCCCACTCTGGCCATGATCATACAACTATGGGTCCAGGTATACTCAGGTACAGAAAAAAAAAAAGGAAAAGTCAGGGAAAACAACATCTGGCTAGGATCAGAGAACACGTTCCATCTCCTTGAATTCTGAACCCCAGCCTCTCTCATACCTCAAGTCCTCAAGGTCTGCCTCCTCCAAGAACCAAGCCTTGGCTTGCTTGGCACTTGGCTATAGATGTGACCCCCTCCAGCCAATCACAGGCTCCTGCACTCCCCATACCTGGCCTTTTTTGGCAAGCCTTGTACTACCGCAGCCGCATCTAGGAATGATATTATTCTTCCTAGTATATCCCAAGTTTGGGGGTTTCTTAATGGTGTGCATAGGAGGATCTCACTTCTTTGTACTGGTCAGGAGAGGGATAGTGAACAAAAAGCCTCTATGAAGACCACTGGAGGTTCTCAGCACTCGTACAAGGTCATCTCCCTACAGTGAACAAGAGGGCATGTGTCTCGCTTTTCAGTCACTCAAGGAGACTTACCCAGGTGGTTGACTCCCAGATGGGTTTCAAAGCCATCAGCTGTCTTGGAGTATGGATACATCATCACTCCTGCATTGTTGATCAGAATATGGAGCTGCTTTTCCTCTATAAAGCAAAATGAAGGAGACCTGTAGCTAGCAAGGAGTCCACTAGCTGCCTGTCACAGCCCTGCATATGCATATTTGCTCCTGATTTTTGGACCCATTTCAGTGATAATCAATCACCGCTGTCACTGGGTTTCTAATTTTAGTTACTGGAATCCATTCATTCATTCAGCACATGTGTACAGAGTATTGACTCTGGACATTGGGTATGCAATGGTGAAACAGGACAGACACAGTCCCTGTCCCTCGAGGATTTCATAGTCCTTGGTAGAAGCTGGTCATTTTCCAAGATACAGAAGAATTTTGGCAGCAGCACAAATTCACCTAGTGCCTGTGGCCACAGAAGGTTGATTTTCAGGATGGAAAAAGAGAGTAGCATCAGGGCCACACCTCAATGCCCAGGTGCAAGCCCAGACAGGGAGCTGACACCTCCACATTCCCATTTTAGGCAAAAAGATGATAAGAATCCTGCCCAGCTTGTCCACCCTTTTTGCCAGTTCCCAGTCCTGCTGGTTCATGTGGCAGAACCTGCTCAGTAGGATTGATGATGGTTCTGATCTAAGGGTCAGAGATGGTCCAGGGCGGAGCACTGCTCCCACACCCAGCTTCCTGCTCTTCCTACCAGAGCCTCACCTGCCAGAAAGCTCTCAGCAAAGGCTCGGATGGATCTGGTATCAGATAGGTCCAGTTTCCGCACCAGCACCTGGTGGTTCTTTGTATCAGCTCGGATTTCACTGGCAGCAGATTCCCCCTTCAGTACATCTCGGCAGGCAATGTATACTCGAGCTCCTGGGGCCAAAACAAAAAAGAGGGCAATGGTTCCAGGCCCTAGCTTGAAAAAGAACATAGTAAGTGAGCTTGAGAGTGGTGGACAGAGCATTCTTCCAGCCATTCCTAAGGCAGCGAGCAGCTATTTTGCTACTTCAGGATTCTTTCAAGTAGTACTGCTCACTCTCCTTGCTGTCAGTTTACCCCCAGCCTGGGAACCCTGGTTTTTACACTCTGGCATTTAATGTTGCTTAGAATCTCCTCTTAGAAAAACTGATTTGACCAATATTCTACCCAGACGTCATTGTTTTCCTTACTTTATACACTAAGGAAGGAGCAGGGGAGAAGGAAGATTTTCATAAGACTTAGGAGCAGGCTGATGCCACAGCTGAACTTGAATCCCAGGTTCCTTGAATTCCTGGCTACAAGGAAATGTGGGCAGGACAAAAGTGCGGAGAGCCGAAGATGCTGCCCTGCAGAGAGGGCAGCCAAAGAACTTGCCTCTTCGAGCGAGCTCTCTGGCTGTTTCCTTGCCGATGCCTGTGTTGGCCCCAGTGATCACCACTACCTTCCCGGGAAGTTGCACATCTGTTCTACAAACTCCACCAGCAAAGAATTTCCTATAGTCAAGGGAGAAAAAAATTCATGTACTATCCTTCCCAATCCCAGACTGAGATACACAAATTCCATCCAGCCTCAAGGAGGGATTTATTTAAGTTACTTTCAGGAGCCCCAAAGCAGCTAATCTTCAGGGGACACCATTTTCCAACTGGGCAAGGGAGTCTCCTGCTCATCAGCTCAAGCTGGAAGGTTGCATGTCCAGAAGCTGCAAATGATCACCTGGGCAAACAGAATAAGTGCTCTTGAGCCAGGACCAATGGAGACTTTCCTTGTTAGATAACAAAAGATAATTACTCTTATATGTAGAGGTTCCTGTGGGGTCAGCTTCCTCCTCTGGCCTACATTCAAAAAATACAGACTATGAACATTCGTGGAATCAGTGGTCTTCAATAAGCATCAACTGATGAACAGCATCTCAAGGGGTCCCATATACAATACAGCTCTTGGCTGGCTCTCCAGTTTTAACAACTGGCATCTTCAGAGGCTTTCTGCCTACTAGACATTCCGTTCTAGCTTTCAGTGCCAGAGAGAAAACCTTCCTTTTACAGACCTTTGTGCAGAGAGCAACCTTTCACATAAAGTTGGCTTAACACGTTCCAAAGAGAGGACAGGATTAGTTAGGGCAGAACGAACATTTCCTGATGATCATCTGACTGCCAAACATCATCTGAGTGCCATGGAAAGTCTAGGCACTTTCCATAGGGAATTTATTTTACTCCTCTCAACCACTCTGTTATTATCCACATTTTACAGTGAAGAAAACAGGCTCAAAGAAGTTCACGTCACTTGCTGTCATGGCAAAACTAGAATGTGAACCCAGATTCTAAGCCCAGGACCTAGAGCAACACTCAGTCCCTCCTAAGTCCATTTAACCTGCTTTATCATCAGCAAATTAAAAATTGTCCACTCAGAACACACATTTCTTTGACACCTCCAGAGATCCCACAGCAAAAGAGCCATCTTAAACATTAGTGGAGGGCAGTCTAAAAGGGAAGAGAGTTGTTTCTCTCCCAAAATACCTGTACTTAACAGAGTCCCTTGGCGATGACCAGCCATGGTAAACCCAGCAGGACCACCTTGACTAGGACAGTGAAGAAAGGCAGGCCTTCAGGGAAACCCGAGGGCGTAGAGCGATAGAGCCAGGACTCCCACCTAAGTCGTCTGTCGAGCTACTTGATCGAGTCAGCCTCCACTAGCTTCGGAATTCACGTCGGCCCCTCCTCTCCCAGGCCCAGGTGCTTCCTTCTCCGTTTCCATTGTGCTATCTATCCACAACTACCTCCCTCTTTCCTGCTTTTCCGTCCTTTCTTGCCCTCAGCCTCCACCCCTTTCTCTTCTTTCAGCACCTGAAAACTCATCTACTTAAAAAAGCTCGGTAGCTCCCAATTCAGCACTTTGTAAAACATTGTATGAGTTACTGCCTGGAGACAAACCTGATGGATGGAGCTGTCATGTACAGGAAAGAAAGGAAGGAGGTGAGCAGTACCAATATAACCAGCATCTTTTCAACTTCTTTAGTTGCTGCTGCTTTAGTGAAAACAACCTGAACTCCAACTCCGGCTCGGGCTTCTGGTCTGGCTCCTCCTCCTGGTCTTGGCTGCTTCTCGCGGCTTCTTTCTCCCCTGGCTCCTCTGACTCCTGGGCACTCAGCGACAGCCGGCTCTAAGCTTAGCCCAGAATCCTATTTAAATCCGAGAACTGTCAGAACACAGCCCGCTGGGAGATGTAGTCCTGGGGGAGGGAGACGGAGGAAACAATGGAACTTCACACTTACTGGCAAAGAGAAAATAGAGCAAGGGCCCCCTAACTCTCCCACCCTCAATTATTTCTTTTTTCTAGAGACTGTGTTTTCCCAACCTCCTCTACCTCTACTCTTGCAAGATAGAATATTTTTAACTTTAGCAACAGACCCCATGATACTTGAAATACAAGTGTGGTTAAAATAGAAAGACAAAGAAGAAAGCCCCAGAAGAATGGTGAGAGAAGCCAGGGGGCTTCCCTCGGTGGGGAAGGGCTAGAGACAGGGGGAAGTCCTGGGTGGTACTGGTCTGCTCTTTGAGGTGGGTGCAGGTACACAGGTGGGCTCACTTTGTGAAAATGGATTGAGTCATCACATGATTTGTGTACTTTCCCATGTTTTATGTTGTACTTCAATGATGTTACGCACATGTATGTGCAAAAAAAAGGGTACAGTGTTTCAGTGCATAGGCTTTAGAGCGGACTTCCTGGTTCAAATCCCAGCTGATCAACTTGCATGCTTCCTGGCCCTGGGCAACCTCTCTGTTAACTCCGTTTCCTCACTTATACAATGGGCATGACACAGATATATACCTAGCTGTTTTAAGTATTAAATTAATTAAATAGGTAGAAAGTTTGCAACAGAAACCAACACACTGTAAACACTGTGTAAGGGTTGGCTCCTATGGTTAGCTGCCTTGATTCCTGTCTCCCTTGCTATCCCATTGCTTTACTAAAGGGTTTGGTGTGGAAGAGGGAGAGGTAATGAGTGAGGGTGGTGTTTCAGTTGAATACTGTTAAGATGAGCAGGCACACAAGGGAAAAAACTAGCAGAAACTCTCAGAACCCTCTGGATGTATGTGAGGGCATGGAAGGAGGGGAGGTGGGGTGCACAGCCCTTGCTCACGCATTCTTCTCCTGGACAGGACAACGGGCAAGCAGTCAGGACAGGACCCCAAGAGTCAGGCCCCTGTCCTGCCTCTTCCCGTGAAGCTAGAGGAGGCTCCAGGAAGGGGCGGGTGATGAAAGAAGGCTCCTGTGACAGGTGGAACTCACTCCCCCCAAGTTATCAATCCACCCCTCCAATTAGCATATACTTACTGAGCACCTCTTGGTACCAGGCATTGTGCCAAATACTCCAAAGACAGTTCCTGCCCATTGGGATTTCTATGGACCTGATGTACAGAACAGGGAAGAATCAGATAATTCCCCAAGGGAATCTCTCTTGACTCCTAGGTTGCCTCTCCCATCTCTTCATCTTATCAGCCAAGGAATGCAGCAAAGATTCTGGACAGGTTAATAAAGTTTTATTTAGGACTTCAGCCCAAGAGACACAGATTGAAGATGCACTTGAACTGTGCTCCACTGGATTACAAAATAGAGGAGGCCTATAAATGCAAACACACAGGGCTAAGAAAAATCACATTAAGTTGTTTGTCAAAAATTATGATTGGTGCTGGCAAGAGGTGAAGGTGCTTATTAAGTTTGCTTATTAAATAAGCAAAAAAGATCGATGGGGGAAACCTTAGGATAACAAGGTTACAGTTCACTGCTGGTATTCTGAAAAACTACATGGTTGCAATCAGGAAAATTGAGTCACATTGAGACACTGTGGTTTAGCACAGTTTAAAGTTCAAGTTCACATTAGAGTGAGGATGTGTTTGGCCCTGTCTCAGCCATGTCTGCCCAACTCCATTTGACTCTCTGACAAATGTGACTCCATCTTTATTCCTAAAAATTGTCAAAAATGTGTTCACATTTTGCTCTGGAGCCAGTTCACTGCAACTGTCAAAGACCTCAGAGTCACAGAAGCCCCTGAGGAGAGCTCGCTGCTGGGACTCCCCAGTGCCTGCTACCCAGAATTTGATGTCCACTGGGCTACCATGGTCCTGCCGACAGGCAGAGTCCTTTTCTCCTGTATCTGGTGACAGGGACATAGGCTGGATCTACAACACCTCATAGATTATGTGTGAAAATAAGATCTATTGGTGTTTTATGCTTAGAGTCCCCCATACTGCAAGTAATTAGGGTTGGGGTCAACCAGAGAAACAGACATAATGATATACCATGCAAGGGAAACTACATCAAATAACCTCCAATCTGGGTACCTATGTACTAATGTCTTCTGGGCTCTCCATCACTGCTGAACCAAATACAAGATCCCCTGCATTTGTGGAGGTGATACCCAATCTATCTGGAGTTTGTTTGGGAGGCAGAAAGCCCTAAAGAACAGTATGTAGTGCTCTGTAGCCATGTAGAGAATATATTGGAATAAAAAGCATTTAAAATTGTAAAAATACATAATTTGCTGAAAACACATGCTGAATATTAAAATCCAAAGACCACCATCACATGATTAATTATTCCTACCAAATGTTAAACTGTGTTACAAAGCTATAATAATCTAAATAGTGTAGTACAGCAGGTGAATAGTCAGATAAATGAATAGAACAGAATGGAAAGCCAAGAAATAGACTCAAATATACACAGAAATTTAGATGTGGTAAAAATGCCATTTGAAATCAGTGTGGGGAGGTGTTGGATGAGGAAATGGACTATTTAATAAAGTATTGTAATACCTAGGTATCCAGTTGGGAGAAAGTATGCTTAATCCATACCTCACTCCTTTTTTTTTTCAAGGTAGGAGAGCTAGGAAGGCTTTTATTGTGAGATACAGTCAGAGGACAGACAGAGCTCCCGGCTCACACCAGGAGGGGACAAGAGAGCCCCCATACCTTACTCTTTATACCAAAATTTCAAATAGATCAAAGACATAAATATGAAAATAAAACCATAAAACTATTAAGAAGAACACTGGACAAATTTTAAAACAGTCTTAGGGAGGTAAGACCTTTCTGATAAGATAGGAAACCCAGAAATTGGAAAAAAAAACACAAAAACAATCTTAATGACATAAATACCATACACAAGGCAAGATGAAAGAAAAACTGGGGTAAATATTCACAACACATATTGCAGACAAGAGTCTGATTTCTTTATTTTATGAAGAATTCTTACAAATCACTAGGAAAAAGAATGAACAACCCAACCAAAATAATAGTTTACAGAAAAGGAAATGCAAATGGCTCTTCAACCTTATAAATAATAAGAGAGATGCAAATTTAAATTACACTGGGAGCATTTCATTTATCAGACTGACAAAGATCAAAAAGTTTATGATATGGTCTATTGGCAAGAGTGTGAAGAAATTGTGATGTAATGCTAGTGGGAGAGTTTGTTACAGCTCAGAGAGAAGTGTGGTAACATCTAATACAAGAGAGCACGTACCTGTTGACCTGGACATGTCGGTCCTTGTATTCATAAGGTTGTTGCTGCAGCAATGTGTGCAGTAATAAAAGTTTAGAAACGTTCTAAATGCTCATCAATGGTATAGCCATACAATAGACACTATACAAATGTAAAAATATATATCTTTTTTAACATATTGATATGAAACATTATTTGAGACATGAAAAAGCAAGAGGCAGAGCAGTGTTCATAATAGACTACCATTTGTTTAAGAAATGGAGGGAACTATGAGAAAGCAAAATTTATCCAAGTAAATTTGAAGACCTAGTTGGCTTTATTAAGCAATTCATGTATCGGGCAGCATCCCTCCTAGCAAGTAGAGAGAAGCTCAGAAGGGTAACATTAAGGGAGAAGTTTTTAAAGGCAGGACAGGTTAAACAGGTTAAACTGGATGCTCCTCCAGTGAGACCCCCCCACCTTGGGCAGCTTTCTTTGGCACCCCATATAGTAGATGTCCAACAAATTCCACAGGTGCAGCATCATATGAACCCCTTTGCCATTCAGTGCGCTATGCCTGGCCCTCTCCTGCAAGGTCTGGGGCTCAGTCTGGGAGTGCAAGGGGTCTCTTCCTTGGCGTCTATCTCAGCCCCAGGTAGTGGCTATTATACATTGTATGGTATTATTTATATCTGCTATTAAATTTAAAAATTATTATGTATTATATTGTTTTATCTGCTCTCTTCATCTTCTTTAGAGTTCTCTTTTTACTTCTTATTAGCCCACAGATGGTCACTATGGCCAACAGGCCAAATCCAGCCTGCTGCCTGTCTTTGCAGATAAAGTTTTATTGGAACACAGCCATGCTCATTCATACATACATACTGTCTTTGGCTGCTTTCCTGCTACAACAGCAGAGTTGAAGAGCTGCAAGAGAGACCATATGGCCCCCGAAGGCTAAGATATTTATTTATTTTTATAGAAGTAGTTTGATAATCCCTGTACCAGTCAGTTCCTCATTAGTCCAACCCCCTGTTATGGTTAATAATTCTTTATATTACACTTTCCTTGTTCCAATTACTATGTGGTTTCTCTAACCTAGTTGGACCCAGTCAAATACATTTCGAATTTCTCTGTCCCTTTTTTACAGTCTATTCTCAGGCCCACCTTCCTCTACCTATCCCATAATGTTAGTGCTCCACAAGGCCCCCTCTCTGATTTCTGTCACAGCCTCTCTAAGCGACTCGTCTGCTTACCCATCTTCAGTTACTGAGTTTAAGCAATGGTTTTTAATTTGGGTTCTATTAATAAAGTTTCATGCAGATCTTGTGTGGATGTGCAAATGTGCATGTGTATGCGGAGAAGGTGCTCAGCCTCATTTTTCAGCAACATGGCTCAGTAGTTAAGGGCACAGACCCTGGATACAACTTGCTTAGTTTTGAATCCCAGCTCTGCCACTAGGGCCTGGTCTAATTTATTTTATCTTGCTGTCACCTCAGTTTCCTTGTCCATAAAATAGGGAAATTATAGTCCTATGTCATAAGTTGCTATGGGAATTAAGGTAGCTAATATATATAAAGCACGTGGAAGGGACCTGGCACATAATAAGCGCTATTTAAGCCCTGGCTATTATTGCCATTTCTGGCACTCCACCTGGCCCCACTTGTTTTCCGTAGTTACAGTGCCCCCTGCTGTCCTTCTGAGCCCTCAAGTGGGCTCCTCCCTCTGCTCAAAGCACTCTTGCCAGCTACTTCCTGACCTTCCCCTCAGGCCTCAACTCAAGCGTTGTTCCCTCAGAGAAGCCATTCCTGAGCTCTGGACCAGGAGGGGCCCCCTGCTTTCCTGCTAAGACCTCCCAAGGCTCTATTTCTCCTCATACCCCTCACTGTGGTTTATTCAGTCATTACTTGTGTAAGGTCTTCTCTGACAGGCCAGAAGCTCTGAGAGGGCAGAGTTCATTTCTGCCTGGCTCCCTGCTGGACCTCAGCACAGTGCCTACATCGTTGGAATACCATAAACATTTGTCAGATGAATGAGTGAATGAATAAAAACAAAACACAAGAAAGGCCTTTAATAAGGCGGTGTTGTGAGAAGTCAAGAGGATGTGACCACCAGTTGACTGGTGAGTGACATACTTAAGATACATCCTCACGGGGGAGTCCCAGGTACACCAACAACTTCTATGTGAGGGGGATGCCCATATGTCAGATGCTCGTGGACCACAGTGTGAATACAGGGATGTCCTGAAAAAACATGGCTGCTTTAATACACTTGCTTGAGAAACTGCACACAGCACACTATGGCAAAGAAAATCCCTTAAAAAAAAGTGATGAGAATAGAGAGGAAAATGTTGTGATTGATAAGGAAATGGACAGAACACCCAGCCAGCAGGGCAGCCCCCAATTCAGGAAACATTCATGATGAGAAAATATACTCCTGATGAGCTTATTGATATAGCTGCCAAATTCCAGCAAAAGAACAAGGAAAGTATCCAGGTACGGTTGGTGCCGCCATAGGATACAGGGGAGTGTTGGCATTTCTCTGACAAGGCAGGAGGCAGAGAAAATGGGCATCATCACCAGGCAGCCTGCCCTCCTCCTGCAGCACTGCACAACACTGCGAGGGGAGGGGGTGTGATTCAAGGTACTCCCTTCCTTATAGACTGGATTATTCTGCCCTGCAAGGAGACTTGGCCCAATAAGGGTATCCTCTCTGGACATGTGGGACACTGAAAATCTGTACAGAAGGTACAGCAAAGTCTTAGGGAGTTGGGAATGTGACAGGGTCCTATCTTTAAAGGCCCTGGTCTGGCCACGTTCACCACAGATACTTTTGATACTGGGCAATCCACTGCTGATTTGGCAGAAACTGACAAATTCTCAGAATGCATATGGGGTGTGGGAAAGGCCCAAGACAGGCAGGGAGCTCAGAAAGCCAAAAGTCTATCCCAACAGGCTGTTAAGTGTCTCGTAAAAATAGCCCAGAAACAAATGTAGTCTGAACTCATTGCTGCCCAAACGCCACCCGAACAGAGACTGACAAGCTCATGTTGTGTTGGTCAGCCTATGGAAAGACTTAAACTCTGACCATCAGTTCAGACCTGCCCCCTCTGCCTCTGCCATCCCTGCTGCCCCACCAGCTCCAGGAGGCCTCAGGGACCCATGCCCTAGATATAAGATACAAGCCAAGACTGCCTCCGGGTGACAGCCCTTGGAGGTAATCAGAGGCTTCACGTTGAGCTCACTATTCACTGGTCCTCTGGAGGTAAACAAAAGGTGATGACTCTGGTGGATACCGGAGCCAAATACATACTAATACATGATAGCCCTCAGAAGTTTTCTGGCCCCCTCCGTGCCATTGATGGTTACAGAGGGCAAATGGTTATGGTCAGGAAGGCCTTTGATATTGCAGATTGGGTGTTCTCCCCATGAGAATATAGATTATTATCTCTCCAATACCAGAGAACATTTCAGGCATTAATATCCTACAGGATCAAACTTTGTACACCTCTCTTGGTGAATTCTGCCCCTGGATTAGAGTAATCAAACCAGTGCTGAAGGGATACACCAACAGGCAACTGGTAAACCTGCAACCTCCACAAAAAGTGGCAACTGTCAAACAATATAAGTGGCTTTGGGGTGGGAGGCATTAGGAAACAGGAGAAACTATCCAAGAACTGCCCTGAGTAGGTTTTGTATGTCCTCTCTATAGTGCTTTCAATAGCCTAGTATTGTAACAGGGTGAAAAAGTGTGACATCTCTGCCTTCCTATTGTGTCTTTCTCCTTTGCTGCCCTAATCTTTGGGTCAAAGAGTTTCTGCTCAGCCCTGAAGCCCTGCACATAGGCTTATTAATCATCAAAAGAAATTTTGCCCATGACTTAACATTAACGCAGTCAGTCCTTTACCTGAAACTTGCCTCTCTCGAGGAGATAAAGAAGCATGTACAAAAATGATAACCAGATTTTCAAAGACTTATAGGAACATCATGGCCAGACTCATGTCAGTGAAATGACTGGAGCGAACTAACCAAGGACAGGAGTTTCACAACCCTCCTCAGATGTCTGAGGTTGATCATCACCTCCTGACCCCAACCCCTCCTGCTCCTCCCTTCCCTAAAAGAAACTTGAAACCAACCCTAAGTTAAGATGGGTCTTTAGGACATTAGTCCACCAGCTTCTTGGTCTGCTGGTGTTCTGAATAAAGTCTCTTTCCTTGCCCTAATACCTTGTCTCTTGAATTATTGGCATGTGGCATGTCATGTGGTGAGTACATGAGATTGGACGTGGTAACAGTATGGCCAATAAAAAAGCCAGATAGCTAAGGGCAGATGACTGAGAATTGAACATGGTAGTGCCACCTACCCATGCACCTATGCCTAATGTTGCTACCATCTTAGATACCTTGGCCATGGTCCTGGGAATGTACCACACTGTGCTGGACTTAGCAAATACCTTTTTCAGTCTACCCCAGCCACTGTCACAAGATCAATTTGCCTTCACATGGGAGGAGCAACAATGATCTTCCAAATGCTTCCCGAAGGCTACCTGCACAACAATACTATATGTCATGGGATGGTAACCTGGTAACTGTCCTTGTTCTCCTTCCTCAAGTAGGTAAAATGGGCCCATTACATTAATTATGAAATGTTAACATGAGACTTGCCTCTGCTGCAGGACACTCTACAGGCTTTACTGAAACATCTGTGAGAGTGAATCCACAGATAATTCAAGGCCCAGACACCACCATAAGATTTGGTATTATTTGGTCAGGTAAATTGCATGTTGTCCCAGAAGCTGTGATTGATAAGATGCAAACTTATCCAACCCCTAAAAATGTAAAAGAGTGTTAACCTTAAAACTGTCAGTTATAAAACCAGCAAAAATGGCTTCGTTCAGGAACAGCAGAGAATTGCAATTTGACACAAGCAAGCTACATCAAAACCACAGGCAAGTCCAGAGAAGGACTTGCAAAGGAGAAGAATGCTCTTTTATAGAGGAAAGGGGAGAGTCCACCAGAGTAAACTGAGAGTTTGAAGTATGGTGGTTTTTCATTGGCCAAGTTGTGCCATCTCTTGTTGGCTGGGCTGTTGCCTGCAGAGGAGGAAAAACTCCCTTCCTCCTGCTGGGTAGTAAAATAGCATCTAAAGCAGTATTGTCTTGCAAGGTCCTTCTCTTCTGGTTGGGTCTGCAACTGATGAAGAGTGGTAGGGCATGAGCACTCCCCGAGTGGCCTGGCTCCATGTCAGTGAGGTTTCCCTTTCTTAATTTTCATAAGGGGTACAAGCCTTCATAGGGATTTTGGGATTTGGAGAATTTTTTTTGATATCATTAATCTACAATTACATGAGCAACATTATGGTTACTAGACTCCCCCCATCATCAAGTTCCCCCCACATTCCCCATTACAGTCACTGTCCACCAGCGTAGTAAGATGCTATAGAATCACTACTTGTCTTCTCTGTGTTGTACAGCCCTGCCCATGCCTCCCCTACATTATGTCTGCTAATCGTAATGCCCCTTTTTTTCCCCTTATCCCTCCCTTCCCACTCATCCTCCCCAGTTCCTTTCCCTTTGGTAACTGTTAGTCCATTCTAGGGTTCTGTGAGTCTGCTACTGTTTTGTTCCTTCAGTTTTTTTCTTTGTTCTTTTACTGATTTGGAGGACTTTCACTCCCACCTGACTCAACATCTCAATGCCTTATACCACCTGGTAAAGAAAGGACACATGTGGGAATGGGGAGCAAAGCAACATGTTCCCCTTTGAGGTGGCAAAAATACTTGTGAAGCAGATTAAAGCTCTGGGCATCTCCGAAGGTGGGCTACCATTGGGTTGTAGTTATCTACCACAGTAGGATGTGTCTGTGACTCCAGAAGGTATAGATTGGGCAAAGACAACAGAAGGAGAGAGTACCTGTAGGGATTTGGGTCTCTGCTCTGGAGGGGACAGAAACCGGATATACACTTACTTACAGAGCAACAGTTCCTAGCAGGGTGCACAGCACTCCTCCAGGTAAAGCCTCTCACTAAGGAACAGCATTTGGGGTAAGACCTTCCCTTCCTATCAACCCACCTCTGCCATGGCTCAAACCCCCACTTTGACTAAGTGGCATGACTATTTGCAGCAGAGGAGCACCCTGTATATCCACCCACCCTTTCTAGAGATGCAAGTGTTATTAGGCCCTGTAAAGGATATAGAGGCTCCGGATGCCCCCTCCCCTGTTCTTCTAGCAGACCCTGCAGCTTATAAAGGGGGAACAAAGAAAACCCCCTTTGATACTTGATATATAGATGGGTCTAGTCGAGGCAATCTGGGCACGTGGATTGTAGTCCCTATTTGGTCCAACACTGACACCATCTGGATGAAAACAGGAACCAACCACAGCAACCAGAGGGCTGAATTCAGAGCCCTTTCGCTGATAATCACTTATCAGACCCGGACATTAACACTTTGCACTGACAGTTGAGCTGTAACTTGGACAAAAAAAGCCAAGGGTGGATTATCATAAATAAGCCCTTGTAGGGTCAGGACGTATGAGGGAAACATCCAGGTTAGCCTGCAGGAAGAGGAGATCCTGTCTGGCTCATAAGGCACTGAAGATTATTAATCTACTATTAACTCAATAGAATTTTGTATTGTGTGAAGGAAACCCTTCCTTCTCCAGTTGCTATAAAACACATGGGTTCAAATCGAGCTTGGAACATGTGTCTTTCAATCAAATAGAAGTGAATTTGTCCAGAAGAACAGAATTCATTACTGTGTGCAGTCAGGAATCACAGACAGGTATTGGCTTGTTAAAACATCTCACACCTTCACCCCCGCTGGACACCAGATTTAGACCTCAGATGGCAGAGCTGAAGGGAACGATCAGCAGGGAACCTGATTGTTCCCAGAGAATTTCATGGCCTTAATTCAAGACAGGATTAAAGATTTACATAAGTAGGCAAAACCAAGTGTGTTAATCTGAGAAATTCTTTGATATTCTGGGAGTTATTACAACTCACCCAAGTCATTAAGAAAACTATATTCTATTAACATTCAAACACTCAAGTGATAACTTATGATAGTTACCATTATAATTCAAAATAGACACAATACTGTGATTCTCCTGGGAACCTCTTCTGGGACAGACTGCTTCCGCTCTTTTGGATGAAGGAATCCCTAAGGAGGAAGGATTCCTTCCCAGTGCGCCTATTTCCACACCAACTGTCAGACTTCAACTGCACTTCTGTGTAATCGCCTTAAAACATTTCCCAGAGGCCAGCAGTTGATCTCAGGGAGAAACAATGCGGTAACTGCCTAACCATGAGTGGGGAAAACTGAACCAGGGTCTGAATTCGGGCCCCGGCAGGACTGGGGAGAACCGCTGGTGGCCAGGACTGTGGGAAAGCTGGCTGGATCATCACAAAGGTCCTAGACCTTAGGTGGTTGGGAAGGTGTTGCGTCTGTGGGTGCGAGGTTCAGCAACTCTGGTTATCTGGGAACGGCGTGCTCACAACCTGTTAACCCAGACCTAGCCGTGGACTACATTTCCCAGACGGCTTTGCTCCCCCGGCTGTCACTGTAGGACTAGGCGTGTCTGGGAGGAACCCACAGTCCGCGAGTATCGCGGCAGCTACTTCCTCCACTCTTGCTGCAGCGTCTGCAGCTACGGAAGATGTTTGGGGTCCTGCTCTTGCTCCTCCTTTTCCCCCTTCTCCTGTACATCGCTGCACCCCAAATCAGGTCTGTGCAAATGTATTGCCTTCTCTTGAAAAGTCTTCTGGGGGACAGTAATCCTCACCAAAGCTCTGTGCTTTAAAAGAAGCAAAAGGAAAATTCCCTGGGGGGCTCCAAGTAGGCCGAGGCCGGGAGTTCGGTTGGTCCGAGGAAGTCCAGAGGTCCTGGATGCCTAGGCGGGGCAGGGGGCGGGGACGGGACCAGAAGACCGCAGGCGGTGCGAAGGGCTGCAATCCGGAGCACCCTGCTTTGTTTCTCCTCGCCCCTTTTCCCGTCCAAGCAGCCGTTACTTCCGGCTGCAGAGAACCCCGAGTGCAAGGGAACCGCAAGCACTTGAATTTGTAGCTTTGGGGGATTCAGACCTCGAGGCTGTTTTTCCCTTAGCACTCACGCCTTGAGCCAGCCCTAACTTCCTGCTTTCAGCTTTTGAGGTGCAGTGGAGTGATCCTACTTTTTGCTTTCGGAAACAGTCCTTCGAAGGGAATCGTGATATCCTCAGTTCCATTCCTTGCTCTCTTGTCACTGTTAGATTCACTCTCCCTCTGAGCAGATGTTGTAAAGGAGAGAAATGAAAGGATCTCATCACGATCCCCAGTCTGCCTTCGGAGCATGAGTATCCGATCTGAATCATGCCCTGGGGTTTGGGGGTGAGGTGAAGAGGATGAGTATCTTACCAAGTGACACATCAGCCAAGGGCTGGCTCAGTGCCCCAGTGAATCAGCAGCGAGCTGCACAACAGGCAGCCTGCTGTTTGGTTCTGAGTAAGTCACCAGTAGTGACGTGGACGAGTGACTGAAGAGAGACTCTCCTTCTGCAGACACTGTCCTCCCTCTAACCCTCTTTCTGTTGTGTTTTTCCTCCCCTCTAAACACACAGGGCTCCCATTTACAAGCTCATGTGGGTGTATCCATTCTCTGGTGATGGATACAGATTTTTATCTCTTTCCACCACAAGATCCTCTTAACCACATAGACTCTCAAAGAACTTTGAGCCTGAAGTGAAAACAGTGCTCAAACCTCAGCAAGATTTATTAACTTTAATAATAACTAGCTACTAATCAAGGCCATAAAGTTCCATATTGATATAAGTGAGCCAGGTCTTGTTTCTTCTAGGATGACTCTTGTGATTTCTCAGGCCTATTGAAGAACTGAAAGTGGCAAATCAAACTGGTTATGCAAGAATGTGACCCTCCAAGGGTCATATTCGTTGCCACATAGCCAGGTCATGCCAGCAAGACAGAGCTGGACTTTGATAATTGATTGGCTCTTTCATTCCTGCTGGCTAAGGTGAAGAAAGAGCTGAGTAGAGATCCTGCTATGTTGTTACTCCTGAAGCAAAAGCTGGAAGTTGTCACTCCTGAAGCATCTGAGGTGAAAGATACTGTTTGGTGGGCACCATGAGGTAGTTTGCTTCCTTATTGGCCTGTTTACACTAAGCAGGTAGCTCTCATGGCTTGGAATTTGCAATTACAAGTTCAATGAAAAAGGGTATATCAAGTCTATAGAAGAACTGAATCTGGCTAATCAAATACTCATCCAGTTCTCATACTGCAGGGAGCAGTGCTAAGGTTTGCTCTTGTAAAAGAATCACTTTTATCCTTGAGCAAGAACAGAGAACTTTGGAGCAAGAAAATCTTGAGCAAAAGCAGTCAATTTTTCTTCTTTGTTCTCTAACCTTCTTAAATCTACAAAAGGACAGCAGAAGGAACCAAGGCAAAACCTCAGTCTTGCGATCTGAAGACATGGGGATTGTAGGAATCTCCAGCTGAGACAATGAGAATGAAGAACTGATGAGCTCTCTCTCCCTATCTGCAGGAAAATGCTGACCAGTGGGATGTGTACGTCAACTGTCCAGCTTCCTGGGAAGGTGGCTGTGGTCACTGGAGCCAACACAGGCATTGGAAAGGAGACAGCCAAAGACCTAGCTCAAAGAGGCAAGTTTCATTGCTTCTAATTCCCTCTTACTACCGCCATTTTACCCTCACAGTGATGATGACCCTCCTTATTATTCCCTCCCAGTCTTGGAATTTGAGAACATTCCAAGTGCCCCACTGATTTGCTGACCCAAACCTGGCATAAATGCTCTACATATAATAGATGCTTAATGACTATTACTGATGTAGTTTTCTTCCCTGATTTGTTTGTCAGATATATCTGTTGTGAAATAGTAAAATTCCTACTTAAAAAAAAAAGAGAAAATAATATTCAACATCAGTGTTAAGTCTATAATGCCCACCCCAAAACAGCTGACAGTTTTCCTCTTTTATGTATTGGTTGACAGGAGCCCGTGTATATATAGCTTGCCGGGATGTGCAAAAGGGGGAATTAGTGGCCAGAGAGATCCAGAACATGACAGGGAATGAACAGGTGTTGGTGCGGAAATTGGACTTGGCTGATACTAAATCTATTCGAGCCTTTGCTGAGGGCTTCTTAGCAGGTAAGTGTAGAACTAAAGACTGGGTTGTGGGTCTTGCAGTTAACATGGCACACTTACCTAAAAGGAAAAGATCCCTTTCTCTCCCTAATACATAGAAATGGTAGATAAAATACAACCAAAAACTTGATTCACAGCTGAACTCATCAGTAACAAAGGGAAATCCTTTGTTAGAGGCAGGAACAAAAAAATTAACTCAGAACAGCCATAGCAGTGCATTAAGAACTAAAACCAAAAATCCCACAGGAGTGCCTGGACTCAATACGGGCTTCTAGGTCTGGAAGGCCCTCAAGGAGGCCTTAGGCACTTCACTGCTGGAGAACTGTGTCTGAGAATCCTCCTAAGTTAGGATTCACAAAAAGCCATCTAGTCCATGATGTAGAGGCTTAAAAAAAGCTGGGCCACCAGCTCAGGGATATGACAGAGAGGCTTATCTCTTCAGGACATAGCTGGATAAAGAATCATCTGTAAGAAATTAGAATCTCAAGCTAGTATCACCTCTGGGGTGGGGTGGGCGGGATGTCATTCACACCATCAAATGGGCAATAATCTTGAGCTGAGAAATTAACATAAAACCCTGCAGTATCACAGCAAAAGCAAACCCAAGAGCACTTTGTAGGCATATCCCCTCATAACCCAGGGATCTAGGCCTCCCAAGGAAAACAACTCATGGACGCTTATAGTCAGAAATTACAAAACACCTGAGAAAATAAACCATGAGAGAGAGTTGGCTGATGCAACAAAGGGGTGAAACCAGTATTTCTTTGGGGACCCAAATCCCAGTGGTAGGGGTGCATGCAGAACATCCCTTTTCTCTTGCTTTGGAATCTTCCCAGTCAGTTTGGGAAGTCTTTCTACTGGGAGAGGTAGACAGGACACCTCCCAAAAGCAGTAGGTAGCTCCTGAATTGGAAAGATTGGAAAAGCCATTTGGTAGTGTAAGAAGGAATGCCCTGTAGGATTCATGTAGGATTCAGCTTAAGTCTTACAATGAAAAAAGGGAAAATGGAGGAAAGATTGAAGTTGTACATCCCCATTTCCAAAGCCTGGTTGTGAGGCAGATTTCTAAGGTGTAACAGCTGTGGGTGGCCACGTCCACACTCCATCTTCTCTTCCCTGCAGAGGAAAAGCATCTCCACCTTTTGATCAACAATGCAGGTGTGATGATGTGCCCCTACTCCAAGACAGCAGATGGCTTCGAGATGCAAATGGGAGTCAACCACTTGGGTAAGAAATCTGGTCTCATTGCAAAGCTAGAGAAAACCTAAAGTTCTCCTTGGAAAACTCAGAAGTCACATTAAGCCTTCTTTGTGGTGTGATTGGATCTCTGGGCCATCATAGACTGTAAGGGAATAATAAATAATTCTGATCCTGCCTGAAAGCTCAGGAATAAATTTGATGTCTGCTTAAGGTTCCACTCACTTTTAATCTGTGATTTAGATTCAGTTTATCTTGGGGTATTTTTGAATAGCATAATAGGATAAGGGGCTGTGTTGCACTTTTGTAGTGACCCTTGTGACCAGCATCAGGTAGAAGCTGCCTGCCCTTAAAGAGTGATATGAATCGCAGTTGGAATGAGATATGACTTCATATTCATATTCACATAAGCCAGACCTACCTCATAGGAGGATGTCTCATATTTTTGGCTATTCCTGTTCCCCTAAACCCTCACTGAGCTTGTTCTGTAGTTATACTGATTTAATGAGGTAAAAAATCTTATTCCTGAGTTCTCTACCTTCCATAGCTGAGCCACTAGTCCCTTCATGTACAAATGGGCTGTGAACTTTGTTAATTCTAGTTTTTCTCATAGGTCACTTCCTCCTGACCCATCTGCTACTAGAGAAGCTGAAGGAATCAGCCCCATCTCGGATAGTGAATGTATCTTCCTTTGCACATCACCTGGGAAGGATCAACTTCCATAACCTGCAGGGCGAGAGATTCTATAATGCAGGTCTGGCCTACTGTCACAGCAAGTTAGCCAACATTCTTTTCACCCAGGAACTGGCCCGGAGGCTAAAAGGTAATCTTAGAAAATGTGTGGAGACGTGAGTCAATGGGAAGTAGCTAAAAGCCATTGGAACAGAAACTATTTTCCAGAGCCCATCCATGCCTACAACTGGGTATAGTTTTAGTAAGCAGCGCACAACTGAATATTGGAAATGGCTGGCAGGAAATGTGGATATTCTGACTTTGAGTCTCAAGGCTTGGTTTTATGACTTACTAGCTGTGTGCTCTGCCTCAAGTTACTTAGCTTTTTTCAAGACTTATTTCCTCATTTGTAAAATGGGACTACTTCACAAGTTATTGACATAATTAATTCAGGGCTCACAAGCAAGTCAGGGTTTTTTACTCATAGTGAGACTGAGTAGATGGGAGAGATCTGAACTGGCACTAGATACAGCCATTAGGATAAAACAGGTGCTGGGACTGTGGAGTGGGCTCTCCCTAAGTGAAGAGTCAAATAGAGGGAAGGGTATGCTTGAGGAGGGGAGTCTCAATCACAAATAAATGGAGGTCCTCAGCACCGTCTGCTGTGCATTTCCAATAAAGAGAAAGGAAATCCAGGGTGGACAATTGGAGTTGCTTAGGAGTTGATGCAGGTGGAATTTAAGCTCAAGGAGTCAGACCTAGGAGCCGCATTGTTGGAAAAGGGTCATCTGACCACATGAACAGCTGTGAGATGGGGAGGAAGGAAGCTGGTGGTCAGTTCAGTTCATATGCCCAGCGCATGACATCCTCAGTTCAGGAGGGATCAGGGAAACTGGACAGTGAAGACCATCCAAAGGGTTGGTCAGGGTGCTAGGGTAGCCTGGAGGTGGGGAGACAGACCCAGCTGTGAGGATGGGATAAAAGCAGAGGCTACACAAGTGAGGAAGCCAGTCAGATACAAAGATTCGGTGGGGAACAGAAGGAAACCTGGCCATGACAGATGGGTCCCTCATTCGCCCTTTCAACAGTCACGTACTCAGTGCCCATGCTGTTCTATGCGCTGGGTCAGGGGCTTGAGGGTGGAGTGGTGAACCAGGCCCGTACAGTCCCTTCCTTGAATTGGTTTACATCCAGGCGGGGAGAGAGATTATTAACAAGAATTTATACAACTTTCATGTGTACAATCACTCTAGTAATACAGGGGTAATTCTCGCTGTAAAAAGTTCAAATAATATGGAGGTGTATGGAGTTAGAGGTGAAAAACCCACTTCACTTTTCTCCTACTCCTAGTTTTCTTCCCTTAAGAAACCACTGTCAACAACTTGATGTGCACCTGTCCAATCATTTTCTTATGCATCTATATATGTATATATCATGCATAAGGAACTGAAATTCCAACACAGTGTCTTGGAGATCTTCCCATGTAGTACGTAGAGATTTACCCCATTCCTTTAGTTGGTTGCATTGTATTTCATATATAGATGTGCCTTAGATTTTCCTCATTAGTGTTTACTCATTTCCTTAACAACATCTAGATTGTTTCCTTTTGTTGTTGTCCAATTACAATTGTGGTAAATGCTATAAAGGGGAAGTACAAGGGCCTATAATGGATTTTGGTGGCAGGGGCCTTTATTCAGCCTGAGGGATGACTTCTCTGAGGAAGTGAGTTGCAAGCTGAGTCCTTGCAGGATGATTAGAAATTAGATGGGTTAAGAGTGGGTGGGTGAGGCCTGTGAGGAGGCCAAGGAACATTAAAGGCAGAAGGAGGAGAAGGCACAAAGGTCCAGGTGTATTTGAGAGATTCAGAGAAGGCCACTGTGGTTAAAATGTAGAAAGCAAGAGGAATAGAGATCTGAGCTAGACCAGTGAGGTGAAGAGAGGTGAAATCCGTAGAGGCTACAGCAAGGTGTTAGTGTTTGTTCTAAGAGCAGTGAAAAACCTTTAAAATGAAAGCCTTTCTAAAACAGGGCAAGAGTGGATGCAGCAACTGATTTCTCTAGTCAAGGTGAGAAATGAGAATAGCTTGGACTAGAGTGGTGGAGATGGAGTGGGTACTGGACTTCCTGAGAGATACTTAGGATGGGAAAGCTGCAGGGTTGTTGCTTGGATGTGCAGGGTGAGGTGGGGAATTGTCAAGAACTGCTCCCATGTGCCTGCCTGGTTGGCTGTGGAGGGAACACTGCAGGAACCAGGTTTGGCACTGAGAGTGTGAAGTCAGTTTTGGACCCCCTGGGCTATGCTACCATGGGTCCTCTAGAGTAGATGTCAAATTGGAAATAGTACAGGTCCACCGTCCTTTATCTGCAATTGTGAAATCCCCAAAGGCCACTAAATTCATTTTTTTAATAAGCTTGGCACCAAAACTCATTTGTCCATGAAACCTCTCTGAGCCTTACCCTGATCCATGGAATGGAGGTATAAAGTCCTGCGAGGAGGGCCTGTGGTACCGTCATGGGAAGGGGCATCCACATGGGTTCAAGTGTTTGTTCACTCACATCCTGTGCTCTACTGGGACATTTGGCAACAAGTCCTGCCTTCCCATCTTTTTCTGGCATCCCCCCACCCCGATTAGGCACTGGCGTTACGACGTATTCTCTACATCCTGGCACAGTCAAATCTGAATTGGTTCGGCACTCATCTTTGATGAAATGCATGTGGTGGCTTTTCTCCTACTTCCTCAAGACTCCTGAGCAGGGAGCCCAGACCAGCCTGTACTGTGCCTTAACGGAAGGTCTTGAGACTCTAAGTGGGAATCATTTCAGGTATGAATGTATCTGTTTATGAAGATGGGATTTTATTACCCAAAGGAAATAATTTGGATTTGTGTGGTTTACTGTATCCTTTTTATAAAATACATTGTTACAAGAATTTCCCAGATAGATATAAAAGAAACACCTTCCCCCAAATTGTGAGGGAACTGACAAGCCAAAGAACAACTTGGGAGTCACTGAGAGAGTAAATGAGTTTTATGAAGCGGTTACTTACAGAGCAATGGATGGCATTTGGGCAGAAGTGATCACCCCTTGCCCCTGCCCGATACACTAGTCTTTCACTTTCTTCATGATGTCCTTTGAAGTAAAAAAGGCTCTAATTTTGATGAAGTCTGATACCTGTTTTTTCTTTGGTCACTTGTGCTTTTGGTATCAAGAACCCATCGACTCACCCAAGGTCATAAAAGTTTACTGTGTTTTCTTCTAACCATTTTATAGTTTTAACATTCCATTTAGGTCTACGATCATTTTGAGTTAATTTTTGTATATTGTATGAGATTAGAGTCCGTTCTTTTGCATATGGATATTCAGTTGTCCCAGAACCATTTGTTGAAAAGATTATTTTTTTCCCATTGAATTGTCTTGGTAAATGTATAGTCTACCTTGGGCTGTCATAATAGAGTATCACAGATTGGTGCCTTAAACATCGTAATTTATTTTATCACATTCTGGAGGCTGGAAGTTCAAGATCAAGGTACCGTTAGGGTTAGTTTCTGGGGAGGCCTCTTTCCTGGCTTGCAGAGAGCTGCCTTCTTACCACGTCCTCATATGGCTTTGCCTCTGTCATGCACCCTCCTGGCGCCTCCTCTTTTAACAAGGACACTGGTCCTGTTGGCTTAGGGCCCTACCCTTATGACTATATTTTTATTAATCTTAATCACCTCCTTAAAAGCCCTGTCTTCAAATAAGTAGCATTGGGTGTTAGGGCTTCAACATACAGATTTTGGGGGACATGATTCTCTCTGTAACAGCCTTATCAAAAATTAGTTGACCATAAATTTAAGGGTACTTCTGCATTTTTAGTTCTGTTCCACTCATTTGTATGTCTCTCCTTGTGCCAACACCACACTATCTTGATTACTGTAGCTTTGTAGTAAGTTTTAAACTGGTCTTTCATATACACTGATTAATACTTACCAAAATCCCACTGGATATTTGTGATTGGGCTGATATATTTAACCACACTTCAATAGCTCTTACTGTGGTCTTTGAATATATTCGACAGCATGTCATAGCTTACAAGGCACTTTATGTCTGTTGTGCCACTTGCTCTTCATCATAATCTTACGAAGAGTATAAGACAGCTCATTGGAGGCTACAGAGGCTTACAGAGGACAGATCATTTCCAAAGAGTCATACACAGTCTTCTGGTTCTCAGTGATGGTGTTTTGACTCAGAAATGGCAGGTTGTGCTGGTTGCACTTGTTGTTACCTTAAACAGAAGTACTGTACTTATAAGGCACGTTTTGTAGGTGCCAAGATATTTTTAAGTGGTCTTTAACCAAATTTTCCTGCATTTAAGAATCATCTGGAGAAATGGTTGAAAACAGATTCCTGGCCTCAACCCTAGATATTCTGATTAGGCAGGTTTGGTTTGGGCCTGAGAACTGGCATTTCTAACGAGCTCCCAGATGATGCTCTTGCTGCTGGTCCACAACTCCCATTTTGAGTAGCTCTGTCTTAATGGACAGCATTAGGAGATTCCTTCATGTGGTTATTTTACGCTTATCAATTTGCCTTTTCATCTGCAGAATTTACTTAGAATGTTCAGCAAGCAGTTCTCTTGAAATAGTATAGTTTAACAAATTGTTTGGTATCTAACTTCAAGGATAACAATCCATTTACTCAATCATTTTCCAAGAACCTTTCTTGGAATACCTGCTGTGTACTAGATGCAAAGAATACAAAAATGAGTAAAAATCATTGAAAAGATGTTCTGGGTGGTCACATTTAATGGGGACTTAAAATAATTGTAATTACAGCAGTGAAGAGATAGTATATGAAACACCTCGTACCTTGTTACCATTTCTTTTCTACCATCATCTTTTTCTTTATTGTTTATGAAGCTGGCTTTGCTTGTTACTTGAACTTAAAAAGTTATAACCACAGGTAGACCAGAAATAATAAGTTTATTTGTTTTACCACTCCAAGCATCTGTGACCAATAGCAAGATCTGTACAGGTCCTGAATGGGCAAGATGGACATACACAGATGTCAGGCAGGCACTAACTAATTGTTAAATATATTAATATGTTAGTTAAATATAAACGTATGAAGAGGAATACAAATTACAAAGACTAAATGATATGCATTATATATCAATAGAACATTCTGATCAGAGATGGTCTAGTGAGGAGATCGAAAGTGCTAATTACATTTTCTCTGGGGTAAAGATTGAACAATGAAAAGATAGGACAAACACTGGTCCTACTAGATAGTGAAGTGCCTAGAGGACATGTCATTCCTGGGTTGTTTTTCTGTTATATTCCTTAACCAAGGTAGGGAACAGACTCCATTCTTAACCCTGTGCTTTAAGCTTCTCTCTTTCCCTTCTAGTGACTGCCATGTTGCATGGGTCTCTGCCAAGGGTCGTAATGAGACTGTAGCAAGGCGCCTATGGGACGTCAGCTGTGATCTGCTGGGCATCCCTGTGGATTGACAGGTAGTGGCAGTTGAATCCAAGAGAAGCCTGCAACAGACTACTTGGTATTCCTTCCCAGAATGAGTCTCCTTCAGGGTGGTCAAAACTTTGAGCACAAAGAGAGCAAACCTTCCTTCTTGATATCGGATAAAAGCCTAGTGTACACTGCCAGATTGATCTAAACATCTTGCATTTATTTGTCCAGATTTACTTTGCTCCTATTACTACCAGAGTTCCTAGAAATATCATAGGATAAGAAGACCCTCATATGACCTACAAGCACTTATCTCCCTTCTGAAACCTACTACCTAGGAGAATCTAAGCTGTGGCAGGGTTAATTTATGGCAGTTTGGACTGGTTTCTACCCTCTTTGTTGACAATATAGTTCTCCACAACCAATCAGCCTTCCCTTCAAGAGGGCTACACTGCAGCTGTCTTACAGGGCTTATCCCTCACCTCTTCAGAAAACCATCACAGCATCTGTGTCTGGATTCTTTCAGGAAACTTGTAACTGAATCTGAATTATGACATTGCATTGTCTCTGACAACCAAAACCCACTGCTGTTAAGATACTTTCCCATGTCTAGACTGTGGAAGAGCTTCCTTTCCTAAAGCATTTGTGGTGCTTGGGGCATGGCAGAAATTTGGGGGAAGGGAGAAATAAAAATCAAGTTTAAACTGTCATTTCCTGCTGCCTCAAGCCAGCAAGGGGTAGTGCAAGGAGCAGTATGGGAAGGTAGGCCACGTGAGTTACTAACCCCAGGCCACAGAGGCCTCCTTTTCATGCCTTAGTTTCTCTTAGAACAGAAGAAGGGAAAGGCAATTTGGTGATTGTCACTGATTATATCTTTGTGTGTGTTTTTGTGTATTTGTGCAGTTGGCAGTATTTTCACAAAATTCAAAATAACCACAAAGAAACAGTACTAAACAGGACCCTGGTGCGGGTAAATGGTTAGAGATGGAGTTAAACCAGTGTCATCTAGTCTTCGATACAAATAAGGAGAGCTATGAAGGGAAGCAAGCTCTGTATGAGTTGATAACTATCCACCAATAAGCACTTGGGTACCAGGGAAGAAGTCCAAAAAAGAATCCTGGAAGATAATGCATGCAAGAAAAGCATAGTTAACTAAAAAAAAAAAACAAAAAAAACAGCTAAAGAGGGTAATAGTGATTTACAGAAGAATTGAGAGTGAACACCTGAGTTAGCAAGACTGCTAGGGTACTATTTTAACAAGAATCCATCAACCAATTTGGCAGAAAAAAACCCAGAAAAACAAATAAAACCAGTTCTTTATTCAGCAAAATTATCTTAAGGACTGATATTGGTAAGTACAGTTGATTTAATAATCTTTCAGGGTATTTCCTTACATTTCTTGAAAGATTAAAATGTCTTTCTTATTTGCTAAAAATCTACATTTTATTTGGGGGATTTTTACCAAGAGTAATGTTGCCAAAGGAAGGATGGAATTGGTAATGTTGCCATCACTTGTTTGGAGTATGTTGTTTTAATAGAGTTTGTGATTTTTCTTGGACTGACAATGAATGATATGTTCACTTTCATGGGGAAAAGAGGTATAGGACCACAGTTCTCTCATATTAGTAAATTAATCTTTAATTAAAGGTCAAAACAAGTTCAATAAAACTATAAATTTAGAAATGATCATTTTACAGAAAAGTTGGAGAAGTTTTTATAATGGTGCAGTAAAATAAGTGAATATTTTAATTATATGGAATTGTCAATGACAAAAATGTTTTTATTTACCAGAATAAAAATTGTAAGAATTAAGTTTATAGAGTCAACAGACTAAAACAATTGAAAGTTTAATTATAGTCAAAAGAAGAAAACACTTTATTTAGTTATGCAATCATTTTTCACTCTAAGGATAATTTGTCCCAGAGTCTAGCCACAGCTGGTTTCCCTTCAAATGCCACTAACTTCAGTTGTGTGATAATTTGTTTATGCAATCACCCATTTCTACTTAAGCTTTTATGATACTATTCAAAGATCACTTTTTCCATCCCAGGCTATTTGTTCTCTCTCCTTATTGTATCTGCCCTTTCTGTGTCACAGTGCTATGGACTTACCACAGGTATGCTGCCACTAGCAACATCAGATTTTGCTAACTAGCTCAATGAATATTAGGAGCTTGTCTTGCCAATGGGTTTCAGCCCTGGGCAAGTTCACCATGGATTCAGTGTGACCAAAGAAATTGACAGCAAAACATTCTTGGAGTGAAAGGGTTATACTCAACTTTATTTCCAGGTGGCAGGTCAGTCACTAAAATCCCGTTAACTCAGAGCGAGTCTGCATGCAGCAAGCCGGTCTCTGCCTCTGGGCCCCTCTGTCTGCACAGCTGCCCTCTGGGACCCTCTGTCCTCACAGCCATCCCGCAGTCGTCCAGCACAGCTGTCCTCTGGGCCTCTGTCCTCAGTGCTGCCACCACTCCAGCCTCTGCTCTGCTCTCCTGCAGCCTTGCAGCCCTGCCACTGTAGCATGGGCAGAGCTCTTTTTATAGAGTCAACAGCCATGTATTGCCCGCAGGTGTGCAGTGAGCCAGTCAACCAGGGCCAGGTGAGAATCCTGGCCACAGGAACTCTTATCTGCACTGCAGGGTTCTCTCCTCTCAATCCATGTGCCCTTAAGTCCTCTGCAATGGTCCCTGTGCAAGGAAGCTCGAACATTGTTCTCCAGCCTCTCCAGCAAAAAGTCTTGCAGACATACAGGTCAGACTCATGGCTCTGTCTCTGACCTCTGCCTCTTTGGTCTTAATGGCTGGAACTGCTGCACAGGTTTCAGTTGTTACCATAGCGCCATCCTATTTGGCTTCCGGTCTAACTTCCATCTACTCCTGCCCGTATCAAATCAACCCACATCTGGGTCCTCATAACCCTCATGGGGCCCCTCAAATGCCCCCTGTGAGTAACAGGTCTTATTTTTTTCCGGGTTCTCGTTGCTTCAGCTACTGTATGTGTCACCTCACATTTTGTAATTGCTGCCTCAAGGCAGGCTGCACTGTCAGGGAAGACAGCCTTCCCATCTCTTATCCCGACAGAACAATTCCATCCACCCCTAAGTCCCACAGCCACCGGCTCAGCCTGAGTATAGGGGCGGACCATAGAGTGCTCCACAACCCAGGGAGGGGCCTGCTCCTCTCCTTGGGGAACTTTCAGCTGCTGGGTCTTTATTTTCTTTACAACCACTAGGCGTGCTTTCAATACAGGAGGCACCAGTGCCTCCAGCACCACTCCTTCATCCTTCCCCAGCTCCTCCATTTCTGGGACTGATGGTACCTTTCTCTCCACTCCCCCAAGTGCCTCCTGTTACAGTGCCTTGCAACAATGCCAGCTCAGTCTTCAGAAGGTCTCTTACCTTCACCTCAATGCTCCGCAGCTGACGTTCTCGTGCCACCTTCGCCTGTGCTTCCCTCAGGAATTCATCTTTTCCTTGATGGCCTCTTCCTCCTTCAGAACACCTGGCACCTTGCTGCCGGCGCTCTAGTGCTGCCTCCTTCCTTAGGGAATCCACAGAAGTTTGCACCTCATGTTCTCGTGCTGCCATTTCTTGGGTCTCCTCTGTAGACTCTTAATACTGTAAGAAGCAGCCAACCCACAGTCCCCGCTGCCTCACAGGCACTCAGCTTCTCAAAGGATCTACTTATTATACCAAGGGCCACCCCTACAGCCTCAAGTGTTACCTCCACTTGCCTCCAGTCCTGGGGTGGGGCCCAGTCCTCTGGGAGGCAAGCCACCTCAGACCACATACCCATTGGGGGACAATCCACTGTCTCCCCATTCACAGGGGCAGCCGGCTGAAGCACCCCTCCCATAAGGGCAGCTGTCTTTTTCCTTGGTCAACAGTGAACCCTGCCAACTTTTGCCAATTGCCTTGCCAGTGGGTTTCAGCCCTGGGCAAGTTCACTATGGATTCAATGTGACCAAAGAAATCAACAGCAAAACG
Source organism: Manis pentadactyla (assembly GCF_030020395.1). Lineage (NCBI taxonomy): Eukaryota > Metazoa > Chordata > Mammalia > Pholidota > Manidae > Manis > Manis pentadactyla. The sequence goes on from NC_080029.1 coordinate 33,630,323, forward strand.
TTCTTGGGGTGAAAGAGTTATACTCAACTTTATTTCCAGGTGCAGGTCAGTCACTAAAATCCCATTCACTCAGAGCGAGTCTGCATGCAGCAAGCCAGTCTCTGCCTCTGGGCCCCTCTGCCTGCACAGTCATCCCGCACAGCCATCCTCTAAGCCTCTGTCCTCAGTACTGCCACCACTCCAGCCTCTGCTCTGCTCTCCTGCAGCCTTGCAGCCCTGCCACCGTGTTGCGCCCAGAGCGCTGGGCAGAGCTCTTTTTATAGAGTCAACAGCCATGTATTGCCCGCAGGTGTGCAGTGAGCCAGTCAACCAGGGCCAGGTGAGAATCCTGGCCACAGGAACTCTCATTTTATCCATAGAGCTCAACAAAAGTCTGTTGAAGCAATGGCCAGTGAACTTGGTCTAATTAAAATAAGGGTCCAGGCAATATAAGTCACCAAGTCATTTCCCTTTAACAGTTACATTTTTTTAATGTGTGGGCAGTTTTAAGAATTGTGTGCCAAGCAAGCATTTCAGAATGAACTCCATAGGCAAACCATGAAATCAGTAGAAATAGAAACTTGCCACCACTGAAGCCTGAAAATCCATGGAGCGCAAGGACTTTGTTATTGTTAACACATTACACTTAACGAGAAAGAAACTGTAATTAACCAATTACACCTGGAAAGAGGCCTGATGAAACCGGGTCCGCCTTGCTCACCCCATAATTACCCTAGAGCAAAGAGTGAATCTTTTATTTACTGACATCTGCCCAAATCCTTGCACAATGACTGTGTAACATTAACGAACACCTTCTGGGTAAACGAATGCACTAGGCGAGTCCGGACGCTAGAGGCTGAGCACACACTTGGGGGGTTACGTTGCCGAGGGACCACTTGTGTATGCGTGTGCCCCTGGTCACTTGACCTCCCCGACGGTAAAGTGCTTTACAGCTGAAGGGCGGACAGGAACCTGGCTCGGCTACGTTTCGAGGGCTAGAAGCTAACATCCAGTCAGAACGTGAACTGAGGAAGTCAGGATAGCCAAAGCTGCGATGACAGCGAAGATGACATCGAGGCATTTAATGTTACCAACCCACTGCGCGTTAGCATCACCCCTCTCAGCTGCGGCGCTGGCGGAACCACAGCCCCCGCAGTCCGTGACCTACGAGTCGGACGATCTTCCGTCCCGGACTACCGTCCCCGGCATGCACTGCAGCGACCGCCCCCTCGCTGGAAGGCGGGGCCTTGGAGAGAGGCGGCCGCTCTGCCTGTTACCACGGGTTCCCGCCGGCTCTTCCGCCGTGGCTCTCTTCTCAGCCCGGGATTTGGTGCTTCCGGGCTGTCGGACTGCCGCTCGCTTTGGCGCGCCGCCGCCTTCTCAGGAGTCGCCTGCGCAGCATAGCGCGCCTGACTTTCCGTCAGGCTTTCGGGCCTGGAGCTTCCTCAGTGACGGAATGAAGGGGATGGGCATTCTGGCTCGGAAGGACCCCGTCGCGGCCCCGGAAGCGCCTCGTCCGGGGCGGTGGCGGCGGCGGTAGCCGTGATGCCTGCGGGGCTGGGCAGGTGACCGCCGGTGTTGGAGTGGGCCCAGTTGCCCAGAATCTCGGCGGCTGCTGCTCAAGGGCGGCTGACGCCATGGCCACCTCCGCCGCCTCCTCGGAGCATTTCGAGAAACTGCATGAGATCTTCCGCGGCCTCCATGAAGACCTCCGAGGAGTGCCAGAGCGGCTTCTGGGGACGGCAGGAGCAGGTGAGGCGGGACAGGCCAAGCCGTGGGGAACTCGGTCCGCACGCTCTGGGAGGAGAGCCTGCCCTAGGCACACACCTCGTCCCAGCCCCGGGCTCTTATTCTCAGCCACGCCCCCTAAGCTGGCTGGTCCCGGCGCCCAGGTCTCACTGCAGCCGCGTAGGGGGCCCAAGCGTGGACCTTGGAGTGTCGTCTCCTTGGGCTTCTTTTATTGCCTGCAAACTTTCTCGTCTCTTTTTTCACTCTGGCAATAAGAGCATAGGAAACGTTAAGATCTGCGGTGCTGTGTATTTCGGTAGAATTTGTTTCTCTTGTAGCTCTTCTGTATTTTGTTTTAGACATTTAAAAGAAGTATTTTCAAGAGAGTCCGTAGTTTTCACGTTGGCAAAGGATCCGTAGCATCAAAAAGGTTGAGAACCCAAAGGAATCATAACTTTTGGGGTTGGTAAACAGTTTTTGGGGGAGGGTCTTTAAAATCAGGATTGTAGCGTTTAGGTGTGGTTCTCTTACGAATTGGTGCTTAGATTATTTACTACCCCTTGATTTCAAAATTAAAGTTGTTACAAACTTTGCCGGGCGGAACTAGAGTTTTCCAGTTAAATCCATAAGAAGGCCTGACAGAGAACAAATAGATGTTGATGGCAAGGTGGGATAGGACTTTGTTTTTACTTAAACGTCAGAGTTTGTTTGCTTTAAGAAATTTGGACTTGATATGGATAGCCAGCTGACTAATATGGTCAGATTTCATTTTAGAAAAATGGTGGTGGCCAAGTAGAGGATGAAAGAGAGGCACACAAATCTGGATACAGGGAGCCAAGTTAGAAGCCTTTGTGGCAGTCAGGTAGTTAATGCGGGAATCTATGGCATCCTAAATCCAAGAGGTGATTCAAAGGCTGATTGATTCGGGAGTGAGGAAGAAAGATTCAGGGATGTGTGAATTTTCTCATTTGGTCAATTGAGTGAATGATGAACTTAAATAGGATATGTAATAGTAGAAGCAGGCTTGTTTGGGTCGTAGATGAAAACATCTAGGGTGCTTACAAAATAGTGATCATAGTGTATGTCCATTCTAGCCTGCCATTTCTTCTCTTGCCTTTAAAAATAACATGTATGAAGAAGATACGTGAATTGACAGGCAATTTAGTGTAATATTTTAACAACAAGGATTTTAGAGCCAGATGGCCTACATTCAAACCTACATCTGGCTCTTAGTCGCTGTATGACCTTGGACTTAAACCTAGTTTCCCCTGCAAAATGGGGATGAATCACAGTACTTACTTCATAGGAGTTTTGTGAGAATTAAATGAGCTAGCATATGTAAAGCCCTTAGAATACTGCCTGATAATAGTAAGAGCAATTAGCTATTTTACTGTTATACAGGAAATTGGATATTTTATTTAAATAAAACAGAAAACGCCACCTCTATATATATAATACCCTATCCTTGATCTACTTTTCCTTTTTTTCTAGAGCACTTATCTTCTAGTGTGCTAGACACTTTACATATCTTAATGATGTTTATGGTATATTATTTGTCGTCCTTTCACTAGAACAGTGGTTTGCAAAGATGGTCTCTGAACCAGCAGCATCAGCGTCACGTGGGAACTCGTTAGAAATGCAAATTCTTGGGTCCCTGCTTACTTTACTGAATCATTAACTGTTTTTACAGTCTAAACAGCTATCCAAGGGATTTCTGATGTCAAGTTTGAAAGCCACTGAGCTAGAACATAAGCTCTGTATTTTCTCCACATCCTCCCCAAAATTTATTTTTTTGTCTTTTGGTAATAGCCATTCTAAAAAGTGTGAGGTGAATGTAGTTTTGATTAGCATTCCCCTGATGATTGGTTATGTTGAGCTTCTTTTCATGTGCCTGTTGGCTGTACATATGTCTTCTTTGGGGGTAATGTCTGTTCAGGTCTTCTACCCATTATTTAATCAGAGGGTTTTTTTTTTTCTTTTTTACAACTATTGAGTTGTAAGAGTTATTTGAGTATTTTGGATATTAACCCCTTATCAGATATTTGATTTGCAAATATTTTCTCCCATTTGGTAAGTTGTGTTTCATTTTGTTGAAGGTCTCCTTTGGTATGCTGTAGCTTTTTAATGTGATGTAGTCCCAACTTGTTTGTTTTTGCTTTTACTTTTGGTGTCAAATGCAAAAAAAATCACCAAGGTCAGTGATTTATCTTCTGTAATTTTTTGCTAGGAAATTATGGTTTCAGGTTTAGGTTCAAAATTTTAAGCTGTTTTGAGTTAATTTTTGTATATGGTGAAAGATAGTGGTCCAGTTTCATTCTTTTGCATGTGGCTATCAGGTTTTCCCAGCATTATTTGTTGAAGAGACTCTCTCTTCCTGTGAGACAATAGAAAAAATATATATTGGTCTCTGCCCTCAGTTCCTGGCACAGAGCTCCTAAAAACCTTGTATGTTCCTAAGTGATAGGAACACTAGGAGCATCTTTTGTTCTAATGAGGCAACTCAAAGCTAATGAGCTTCTAGGTGGCTCCTGAATGGGGGCTGGTCACTGGAAAAACGAACCCATGATTAGAGGTTTGGAATTTCAGCCCTGCTCCCCAGTTCTCTAGAGAGGGGAGAGAGGCTGGAAATAGAGTTGATAATTAATTGAGTATACCTATATTAAGAAACTGCCATAAAATCCCAATAGTATAGGGTTTGGAGACCTTCCAGGTGGGTGAACATATGTGTGATATGAGGTATGATGCACCTCAGCTCCATGGCGATAGAAGCTCTGTGCTCAGGATGACTCCTAACCTTGCCCTATGTATCTCTTTCTTTGGCTGTTCATCTGTATCCTTTATCATATCCTTTAATAAAGTGGTAAACCTAAGTAAGTGTTTCCTTGAGTTGTGAAATGCACTAGCAAATTGATCAAACCTGAGTAGGGGGCGTTGGGGACCTACTACTTGTGACTGACATCGGAAGGAGGGGGGCATTGTCATGAGACTGAGCCCTTAACTTGTGGAATCTGATGCTATCGCCAAGTAGATGGTGACCCAGAAGTGTATTCTGTGTGAGTAGTCAAGGAGACACACAAAGGAGGAAGGACAGGATTTTTCCTTATTCAGAAGCAGAAGATACAGGAGGAGGCAAGAATGGGTTTTCCTAATTCATTTCCCCATTGTATATTCTTGGCTATTTTGTCATTAATTAATTGACCATATATATGTAAGTTTATTTCAGGGCTCTCTATTCTATTCCATTGATTTTTGTGTCTGTTTTTATGCCAGTACCGTATTGTTTTGATGTAACCACTTATTTATGAACTGTTTGTTTGGATCATTCTAGAATATGCCTCTTAAGAATGCAGATTTTCATGTCCTTTAACAAAGGAAGAGCAGAGGAGGAGACTTTATGACTAATAGAGCTGTAGAAAAACCTGAGCTAGGAAGGGAATGCATTTATATGTAGAATATTTCATAACTGTCTGGTTTAGATCAGAAGTGAGTGTGCTTGAACTTGGAGATGTGCTTATTTAGGAGTGATGACACTCAGCACTTTTGAGACAGCTTATTACAAAATAATATGATTCCTCTCCATGGAAGTAGCCATTCTTGATTGCAGCAGATACTATTTCACTGCTGGAAACTGAAAAAACAGCCCCTTCAGGGATAGTAACAGTTGTTTTGGTGCTTATCTCAGTTACCTCATGGATTGTGAAGATGCAGATCACTGCCATGGCTGAACTTTATCCCCCCAACACCCCCCACCTTTTTTTTAAAAATAACAAACCCTGGGTTTTGTGAGCACTGTGGAGTGAGTCATTCACCAGGGTGCCTTGTGTATTTTTTAAGGGGTGTCACATGACAATGAATGAGGCATAGTAAAGGGTACATTGTCATTTGCTCGCAGGCAGTAGCAACATCTAAGGAGCACCCTACCAGGTTTAAAGTTCTAGAAGCTATGGGACACATAAAAGAAAAAGTAACTTTTTAAATTTCCTGTTCTGGAGAAGCTTGAACTCAAATTGAGAATATAGAATATACACATCCAAAGTGATTTATGATCATTTAAAAAGCAGCAGACAACTGACATGCTAGATGCTGTTTTGATTAAATCCATATAAAGCTTTATAGTGGTATTACTTCTTAGTGGGATTGGGTTTGAAAGTCAAGGTTTAAGATGAAAGTCAGGGTAAACAAAATTAGCCAAGAAAATCTTAGGACAGCATATTGAGTACCCACATGCCATCCTTCCATAAGCCCAACTCAGCTGTTCTCTTTGGCATTGGCAAAGACTGTTCTTTCTCCAGTTTGTGGGATTGCTGACTTGTATTTAGGAGTCACAGTGAACGAAAAATACATAGCTTTAAAAGACCATGTACCCATACATGCTACAACATAGATGAAGCTTTACATTATGCTAAGTGAAATAAACCAGACACAAAAGGACAAATATTGTTATGACTCCTCTTATGAAGTACCTAGAGTAGTCAAATTCAAGAGAAATTAGAAAGTAGAATGATTGTTACTGGGGTTTGGGGTGGAGGGCAGTGGGGAGTTAGTGATTGGTTTGGAGTTTCAGTTTGGAATGATGAAAAGGTTCTGGGATGGACAGTAGTGATGGTCATACAACAATGTGAATGTACTTAATGCCACTTACCTGTATACTTAAAAATGGTCACAGTAGTAAATTTTATCTTCTGTGTATTTTACCAGTTTTTTAAAAAAGACTGTATCCCCAGATTGTGAAGGTAATTCCAAAAGATGAGTTCCAAAAATCATTGTAAGCAATGGTAACCTTGTGGTAATAAGTAGATTATATGTAGATTTCCATGAAGAACATTGATTTGAACATTAAAAAAAATCGAACTCATGAATAAGGCTAATACTTCTTCCTAGATGTGAAGGGATGACCTACCTCATTTTGTAACTTATGGGAGGAGTTCAGGTTCCAAGGAGATAAAAACAATTATCTAAGCTTACACAGTGAGTCAGCCCCAAAACTAGAACCAGAACCTGACTTTACTATGGTTCCCCCTGTACAAATCTGTACCAGGTGACAGCATGCCAGTACTCCTTTAATCAGTTTTGCCATGTCCAAGTACCATTTCTCTATTAGTCATTTTCTCTGTATAAACTTATTTTATGTAAAATACACTTACTTAATACATAAAGTTGTTTAAAAATGAAAATTTATATCACTCCTTTAAATGGGAAATGTGTAGAACCTATCTAAATGGCCAGAAAAAATACAATGAAGGCAAAACAATGCTGTTTTTAGTTAGATGTTATTTCTTAGAAGCTGAAGCCTGTTCTGTTTTTGTTAAAGGGAGATTCTCAATATTTAGGTTTTAAAGACATATACCAGCACCAGAACGACATGATATGAGGGATTGAAAGGGAATGACTCTTATTCTGAGTTGATGGTATTTACATCATTTCCCATACCACTGCCAGCGGGTATGGCCAAGAAATGTCCCCTACCATGCAGCCTAATCAGTGAGTGAGCAGAGTAAGTGGGTTTTGAACTTCTTTTGCAGAAAAGCAGTGGATAAGGGTTGACAGAGAAGTAATTCACAGTGGGTGTGAAAACGGGGACAGATTTCAAAGAACCAGTGTTGTTAAATATTCTTAATTATGAAAGTCTGGTCCCTCTTGTTAGGATGGGAAGGAAAAAATTGACAATGATTAGACTTGTAGTATTTCATAGTAGGGACACTGTTGGTTTGGGACCAGATGATTGTTATGCAGGACTGTTCCAAGCATGGATATTCTTGTTCCCTGGGCACTAAACGCCAGTAGTAATTATGATAACAGGTTCCCATACATTTCTAAATGCCTTTTAGGGGTGATTAAGTACTACCCACCATGGGAAGGATGGGGAGTTATTCTGAGCAAGGGAGCAGCCACAACAAATGTATGGAAGCAGGACTGTGCATTTGAAATTTATCTGTCTTTTCCAGAAGAGAAGAAGAAGTTGATCAGAGATTTTGATGAAAAGCAGCAGGAAGCAAATGAAACGGTGAGAACAGGGAGCAAGTTCTTATTTCGTCTTCTACCTGGTGTTGGTCTTTTCCTGAAGTAATTCCTATGACCTGATCACAGATGAACTGTTCCTGTCTATTGATCTTGATTTTGATTATTTCTTACTAAATGAGGCCAACTGATGGGAATGGGTCTTGGGTGGGGGTTGACGAACGCAAATAGGTGAACCTTGAAGACTTCTTAAATGAGTCTTTGATAATACATCCTGATGTGAACATAAGGGCATACTCATACCTTTATCTGGTTGATCTTTCTAAATCTCATTTTAAAAGCTGGTCCTTAAGATGAGTTGTTATTCTTTATTAAACTTACTGTCACAAAAAATTTAGCTCGGAGGTGGTTCTAGCCACATTCTGTTCCATTTTAAAAGAGAGCACATTGTTGGACTTGGTACCTTGGGCAAGGCATACGTGGACAGGATGAATTCCCAGTTAGGACCAAAAGCTTGTCAGCAGTTGGTCCAGGTTGCTGAGCAGTTTAGCAACTGCTTCTCTCTTAACCTGTGACTTTACTTTAAAAAAAATTTTTTTTATTAAGGAATTATTGATATACACTCTTACAAAGGTTTCACATGAAAAAATATAGTTACATTTACCCATATCATCAAGTCCCCACCCATACCCCAATGCAATCACTGTCCATCAGTGTAGTAAGATGCCTCTGTGACTTTACTTTTTTATATTTTGGTATCATTAATCTACAATTACATGAAGAACATTATGTTTACTAGACTCCTTCCTCCACCAAGTCCCCCCCCCACAAACCCCATTACAGTCACTGTCCATCAGCGTAGTAAGATGCTGTAGAATCACTACGTCTTCTCTGTGTTGCACAGCCCTCCCCATGCCCCCCCTCATTACACATGCTAATCATAATGCCCCCTTTCTTTTTCCCCACCCTTATCCATCCCTTCCCACCCAGCTTCCTCAGTCCCTTTCCCTTTGGTAACTCTTAGTCCATTCTTGGGTTCTGTGTTTCTGCTGTTTTGTTCCTTCAGTTTTTCGTTCTTATACTCCACATATGAGTGAAGTCATTTGGTACTTGTCTCTCTCCGCCTGGCTTATTTCACTGAGCATAATACCCTCTAGCTCCATCCATGTTGTTGCAAATTGTAGGATTTGTTTTCTTATGGCTGAATAATATTCCATTGTGTATATGTACCACATCTTCTTTATCCATTCATCTACTGATGGACATTTAGGTTGCCTCCATTTCTTGGCTATTGTTGTGACTTTACTTTTTAAAAAAAATTTGCTCTCATCTTTTAGAGTCATTCTGTCTTCCTATCATTATTCTCTAGCTTCAACAAACCATTTGAAGAGATTAGGACTAAAATCCAGGTCCTAGGTCATACTTTGCAGAAATAGTTGCTTCTAGTTTTTGCTATTCCAGAGAAGACTAAGAAGACATTCTTTTTAAGCCAGGGACTACCTTCTTGCTTGCTGAAGAACAACTTCCCTATTCCACTTAAGTTCTGAGAAGCTAAGCTTATCTTCATCCTTCTTTGTTCTATATCTATTTTAAGAAGGATCAAGCTATCAGACTGTGGAAACTATCTCCTTCATAGTGGCAATACTAGAAACTTAATACCTGTGTGCAGCTGGGTATATCCATTATACCTGATATGGAGCCAGTCTTCGTTTTGGTTGACATGTTAGTGAAAGTATAAAAATCTTTTAGTTAATACTAATTTGTTTGATGCTTTGATACTTTCTCTGAACTTGGCAAAATTAACAAACTCTACTCTGGGCATCCCAGAGATGAAAATAATTTACGGCCTCTTGTGAACTTGTCTAGGTGTTATTTTACTTAACCTAGAAAAATGGAAATCTTATTTGGACTTATCTCAACATAGAGACAAATGATTGAATTTTGGATAGAGGGTGGCAGGAAAGAACGTTGATGCCAGACTCCTACTGTTTTGGGTATAGTCACCTCAAAGTGCATCATGACACTACTTGGCATACTGAAAGAGAATTTGAAGATTTTGAGTGCTGACTTTTTATTGTCTCTGAGGGGGAGGCACTAGCTAGACTAGTATTGCTCTTAATCTTGAGCAGGTTTCTTCAAGCTTTATGAAACAAAGGTAGTATTTCCTACTGTATTGATTTGCTGTGAGGATTAAATGAGAATGCATGTAAAAATGTTTAATAAGTATGAAGTGCTTGTTAGTTTTTTCACTCATTCATCACCTACTTTTTGAATGCCTGTTCTGTGCTTGCTAGGCACTGTGCCAGGTACTCAAGAGTAATGAGATGAACATGTCACGTGTAGTCCTGACTCTTGTGGAACATATGGTTAAGTACTTACTGGGGTCTGTATTTGATTAGTCCAAACTTGGCATATGCCAAGACGAGGGAAAAAAATGGGCCATTTACTCACTACTTTCTGGCTTCTTAGCTGGCAGAGATGGAAGAGGAACTACGTTATGCACCCCTATCTTTTCGTAACCCTATGATGTCTAAACTTCGAACCTACCGGAAGGACCTTGCCAAACTCCATCGGGAAGTAAGAAGCACACCTTTGACAGCCACCCCTGGTGGCCGAGGAGACATGAAATATGGCGCATACACAGTAGAGAATGAGCATATGGTAAGCTTCAGCTGGTTTTCTCTCCTTTAAGGGCCTGTATAAGAACCATATTGTGGAATACATGTTATCAGTCATACTAGACTGGTTTTTCCTGCCTTATTCTCTTTCCTGCATCTAATTCCCCTTCTCCTCTGGGGTGTCCACCTCTGTATCTAGTAGTGCAGTTATTTCCAAGCCATATGCTTAGATTTTTTTGTATCCTTTATATATGAAACAATGCTTAGTATATAGTAGTGGTATACAAGTTTTACCTGTCCTTATTATATCAGGACTGTGTATTTTGACCCATTGATCCAGTGTCCCCAAAAAATTCAGTTAGGATTTTCATTTACTAGAGTGTTGTTACAGAATTAACCCAAGCTTTCCTTTACATTTATATCAAGATGGCCCAACAGCCCAGATACAGTTAGAGAAGGCAGGATGCTTCTGAAGGAGCTAAGACCTTACTCTCTTGTAGTGTTAAGTGAACTGGACTGTCTCTAAAGCCCCAGTATTCTGGCTTATAAAATTAGACTAAATTGGAAATCTATATTCTGAAACTACAGAAACAATATAAATAAAACTTCACAAAGATTAAATTTAATGTGTTTCATTAAGGATTATATTTCACAGTACAAAATACAAATGGCTGAGCAAGTAGCATGGGAGAGAATGAAAGGGGGTCTATAAGTGTAGACTGCATGTATGTAGAAAGGCTAATAGTATAATTTTAAACAAATATTATTTCACCATGCATCCTGATTATAGTTTAAGAGACATTCAAAAGATACTGGCCTGACACTGCTGATGTCAAAACTAGAGGGTTTGATAATGATATAAAATTTTCAAAATTCACTTGTGAAGAGGAACACTGGGCCAAGGAAGGCAGGTGGAGTTTGTGAAAGTGAAATGGGAGGTGTAAGGTAACTTTGGTCATTTGTTACCCAGAAAGATCACAAAAGCAAAAAAGAGGAAGATAAGTCCAAATAATTTTGCTTTAAATTACTTGTTTCAGATTATAAAAACAATCAAGGAATACATATCACCTTCAGTAGGATACTTCCAAATCTAAGGTTGATTTATGCAATCCTGTTCTTTCTTCAGTCTAATCAGGTGAAAGTCCCCATCTTTTATTTTTTTATTGAAGCATTAGTGATAAACAATCTTACATTGGTTTCAAATATACAACACAGTGGTTTAACAGTTACCCAACTTTATTAAATCCTCATCCCCACTAGTGCAGTTACTGTCAAAATAGGAAGATGTTACAAAATCATTGGCTGTATTCTCCATGCTGTACTACCATCCCCGTGACTAATTTATGATTGAGAATTTTTGTGCCCCTTTATCCCCCTCACCGTCCCCGCCTCAACCTCTTCCCATTGGTAACTGCTAGTCAGTTCTCAGTGTCTATGTGTCTGCTGCTATTTTGTTCATTGTTTTGCTTTGTTTTTATATTCCACAAGTAACTGAAATCATATGGTATTTGTCCTTCTCCTCCTGGCTTATTTCATTGATCATAATACCCTCTAGGTCCATCCATGTTGTCACAAATGGCAGGATTTTTCTTTTTATGGCTGAATACTCCATTATATATATGTACCACATCTTCCTTACCCATTCATCTATTGATGGACACTTAGGTTGCTTCCATATCTTGGCTACTGTAAATAATGCAGCAGTAAATACAGGGGTGCATATGTCTTTTCAAATCAGGGAGAAAATCCCCATCTTTTATTATTATTTTTTATTTATTATTTTTTTTCCATCTTTTATTTTTAAAAAGCCTACTCCTGCTTGTAAGTTAAAATAACTCAGGTTTATTTTAGCTTCATTCAATGGTTTCCTCATCCAAAATCTCTATGTAATATATGAAGTGAAAGGCTTTTTGTTACCTCTGATCTAGGAAGCCATCTTTCAGCTTCATGGTGGTAGTGTCTAGTGCTAGTAGATACCTGCTTATTAGTTGGCCCTGGGAGCCAGCCCCTTTTTGAGTGTGTGCACATGTGTGCTTGGAATAGCTAAGAACTCAGAGCTGCACCCATTTCTATCAGTGGTTGTTAGTTCTGGACTGACAAAGAATACTTCCATCCTCATGTCTTACATGCTTAGGAGTATAGGTGAAGTAAAACTTTGGTAGGGATTTAAAAGATTAGGGCAGCTTATTTGGCCCCATATACCTCCTTACTTGAGAGCAAAACACCAATGGTTACTTCAGAGTATTACGTGAAAGTGTTTTGGGCTTGCCAAGAGTGTAGCCACCTAAATTTTTTTAGGATGTGGTAGTGTCTCAGACTTCTAAGTGATTTCTGTATGTGCTGGAAAGAAATCTTACTCATGGTGCCCCAGTCCTCATTAGCAGTCAGGTGAGAACTTTCAGTGAATTAATCGACTTCTAGGACTATAGAGTTGAGTTGGTTTGCTTGTTGCACTATCAGAATTACAGGCTGTGTGCAATTTCAGGTAGTTCCTGCACCCCAAATTAGGCTGCTGCCTCTCAAAAGTTACTGGTCCAGAAAGTACATGAATCATTTCAAACTCATCATAAACATAGGAAAATACTCCAATGGCTTTAATCCTTTTCTTGCCACAACTTAAGTGTAACAAGCTGAATGGAGTGGAGGTACTGTGGTCCTTTATTGGATTTCAGGTTCTGCTTGAACAGGATCTTATAGTTGATTATAGTAGTTTGGTTGTCTTAGAAGTAATGAAAATTATTGCATATTATATCCCTTATTACATAAGAAGGGTCAAAAAGAATGTGCTGGCAATGAATTCTAATGGAAGAAGCCTAATATTTCCCTTCCATATTCCTATCAGAATCGGCTCCAGTCTCAAAGGGCACTGCTTCTGCAAGGCACTGACAGCCTGAACCGGGCCACGCAGAGTATTGAGCGTTCTCACCGGATTGCCACAGAGACTGACCAGATTGGCTCAGAAATTATAGAAGAGCTGGGGGAGCAACGTGACCAGTTGGAACGCACCAAAAGTAGAGTAAGTCTGGGCAGATGGGGAAAGGGGCAACAGTGGGCAGAGTAGGTGGGCCCATCATACCCTGATACCTTGATACTACCAGCAGCTACAGCGTCTGAATTTAGGGTATGACTGTTTAGGTCCTTGTGCTTTTCTCAGTCTTTAATTTGCTTAGCTAAGAGGTCTCCCCTTGGAAGTGGTTTTAACTCTGAGATTTAAAGGTCATTGGAAGGGGGGAAAGAAAAGACTGAAGAAACCCCATTTCTCCATTTATTGAAAATTATCAAACAAATAGACTGCAGCTACTCCATTTTTTCATTCCTATATTACCAATCTGAGGTTTTTATTTCTCATCTCTAGTGGAATATTTTGCTATTCTTATAAAGCATCATCTACTTAAAAGATCCTAGGTTTCCAAAAGATCCAAAGCTATTTTCCACATGTTATAAAATAGTACTACTGATAATTTATGGAGGTTCAATCCTGCATTATAGCTCTTTATTAAGACAGGCTGGATCATTCTGGGAAGAATACAAATACTTAGGCCAAATGATGACTAAATTGGGGCCTCTATTTAATACTCTAAGATGCTCTGAAAAATAAGTCATTTCTTCCTTTCCATACATCTGCATAGGAATTTAAAAAATAGTTTAACTTGATGATGGAAAGCTGTATTCTTATTTAGCATGAGGCATATACAAACTGAAGAACCATGAGCAAGGTTCGGATGGGAAAACAGCAGCTCAGTGTTGAGGGTTGAGATGATTTTTTCATACGCCTTTAATATAGCATTAATTCTCCATTCTTAAATCAGAATGAATGATGCCCTTCCCAATAAAGGACTGAATTCAAGGTAAGCTGTGAAAAAGGCAACTTGTTTAGGGTAAATTTAAAAGCCAAGGAGTGAGCTGAGAGACCTGTTTACCAAGGCCACTAGGAAATGGGAACAGATGGCAGGTGGCATCCGTTGAAATGTCCTCCAGCTATCTAGATTAGTAACAGGAAACCAAAAGGGAAAGGTTTTTAAAAAAAGGTTTAAAAAAGGCTTATTTCCTTCCACAACTCAGTGTATCTCTTAAAGAGGTAAAGAAAAAAGAAAAATAACCAGATCCCAAGAGTGGTAATCTACCAGCCTACAAAAACAAACACTGGCTCAGGAGGTTTTCCTGAGCCTGGCTCATGAAATGCAAATCTTAAGTTGCTCAGGGTTGCTTCAGTTACTGCTGAGGTGCACTTGGGGCCCTTCTGTTTTGAGTAGCCAAGGTGAAGGGTTATTGGCTCTGTCCCAGAAGTCCCCCACAGCAACCTTGGGATATAATAACTTCTAAGCCTACTTGATGAGTACTTAAGTATCTTGTCCTTCCTTACCAGTTTCTGCTTATACTCAGAGGCTGTCATTTAAATTGGCTTGATTTCTTGGAGATTTTCAACATATACCCCTTAATGCCCACTGTCAGTTTAGGCATGTTCAAATTCGAACAGTGTGTACTTTTGAAAAAAGGAAGAAATAACTGCTGTTTTCTTTTTTCAGCTGGTAAACACAAATGAAAACTTGAGCAAAAGTCGGAAGATTCTCCGTTCAATGTCCAGAAAGTAAGTTTTAAAAAGAGTCACAAAATTAATTTCTCTTAACTCTAATGTTTCATAACCAAGAATGTCAAAGCCTTAAACAGTGACTTGCAAGAGGCAGGCCCTAGTAAAGGTAGAAGAAATAAAGAATATTGTCACGTACAGTTAAATATCCCAGGACAAATCCTTCATTAAAAATACGTACTGCTCTGACTTGGAGCAGTGGAACATTTGTACACTGGAAGGATTTTTAATCCCTGTTCAAATTCCTTAGGGAAGACAACCATATTCCTTTAAATAATTTTGGAAAAGCTTGATTGATTTAGAACATTTTTCACTGCTACTGCTTAGTACTTGCTTTTGGTTCTGCTTGCCAAACTTCATGGGAATCAAACCCCTTATCTGGGAATTCTGTCTTTTTAGCAAGGAACCTTTTTTAAAAAGCTCTGAGGTAAGTGCTGGCAGCCACACAACCAGGGCAGAAGGGAAATTGCCACTGAGGCTGAATCTGGGGGTAAGTGGGTAGTATGCATGAAACAGAACTACAGCTGGGCCGTGGAACTAGCAGGAGAGAATTTCCTAAACAATGGTAAATTCCTGGTGGGACAAGAAGAAACCTTCAGTTTAGAGTGAACATAAAAACAGAGATTGGATTGTATTAACAAAAGATAGTAAATATTTTGAAGCTGTTATACTTCTTTATAGAGGCACCCATTTGGGTTGATGGGGAAAGAGAGAATAAGAAGGGCAAGAAGTTCACAAGAGATTGAAAGGTACTACCCAACTCTATCCCTCTTCTAGTCACTTATCCTAAAGCAGGACCCATCTTTGAGGTGGACTTTTGACACTGAAGCCTCTGCTACAAATGCCAAAATATGTTCACAGCTGTAGTATGTACTAATGCAGCTCTATATGGTTAGATAATGATGCTGTATTCATGCTATTCTGAAAGAGGATTCCTACTGTCAGAAATGGTATATTTAATATTTTTTCTAACTAACCGCTCCCCTCCTAGAAAAGCTACTTTTAAAGCAAGGAAGTGACTACTATATGCAGATATTCTAGAATCAAGAAACCATTTTTATGCTTTGGTATTTGTCCCAGTTTTCAACACTTCTCCGAGGTAGATAGGGATAACACCAAGTTACAGCTAAAAAAGCTTTCAAGTTATCACTTAGCAGCTGAAAACCTTGTGTACTTACAGCTGTGTGGCTCTGTGATCAAACAAAAATTCAGTCTGCCACATAGTATCTGGCCTTGGCCCCTGCCCCAGCTCAAACCCCTAAATATTAAAAATAGAAAGAAATACAGTTATCCACACTTCTGACAGTTCCCCACTTTGCTTCTCCTTATAGAGTGACAACCAATAAGCTGCTGCTTTCCATCGTCATCTTACTGGAGCTGGCCATTCTGGGAGGCTTGGTGTATTACAAATTCTTTCACAAGCATTGAACTTCCTACAGGGAAGGGTTTGTGGACCAGAACTTTGACCTGTGAATGAATGGTGTAGAGCTGTGGGTTAAGCATATTGCTGCTGGGAGCTAGTGCTTCAAGGCTGCACTGCCAGGCCATGGGAGGGGGAGAGAAGACCACTTAAATGTGAAGAACAGCAACAAAGTGTACCAAGGTAATAAATGCTGTTTATGACATCTCTACATAGTACTCAACATAATACCCTGTGAACTGCAAAAAAAAAAAAAAATTTACAGTACTAGTATTGGTCACCAAAATGGAAAAGGGAAGGAAACTTTGTGAGAATGCACAATGTTCTCATTAAGGCAATATTGACTCACACCACCAGTTACTATCTGTTGCCTCAAATGCCTCAGAACTCTGGAATGCCCGTTTGACAAATATGTATTAGCTAGCACACAGTATTGCCTAAATTCTCACGCGTTCTTCACTTTCTGATTCATCTGGTGAACTGGGAGTAGGAAGATGCTCATAGACAATGTGTCCGCCCTCTCTTGTCTGACCAAAACTTGAAGCAATCACATCCACTGCCAGGCCCGCGGTAGCCTTGGCCTCTTCCTCTGAAGAGGCCAACCGAGGATTGACTTCAACAAGATCCAGTGCTGACAGCAACCCTGAAAGAACACAGTATGACAAAATCTCAGAAAATTCCTAGCTGCTACTTCAGTGAGGGTAGTCCCAGCTGGACAGAAAAGCCAATAAAAACAAGTCATTTTCTACAATAAAATTCAGTGTCAAGAAGTCCCTTACACCTCATGAATTTAAGTTAAAACACTGGTATATTAGAGTAGGACTGAAAGAAACCTTTAAGGTAATAAAATGAATCATCCCTGTTAACATAACAGAGAGCTGTCAGGCTTTCTGGACAGGATAGCTGGGGGGCAAGGAGTTTCAACCTACTTGGAAAATGTATGCCATTTCCAGCATCACTAGGAACCTTCCAGGTGACTGCCTGTAATTGGGTGAAGAGATCTTCCACTTCTCACTAGCCAGAGCTCTGTTTTTACTTTTAAACTCTGATGCTATAAGACACTATGTACCCTGATATATAGTTATTACTGTGTATCTTATTCTCATCCCTGCAGGTCTGAGCTGAGGGCAGGTCCCCATAGGCTGACAGTTTTTACATCTATCAGA
The DNA here is from genome assembly GCF_030020395.1 of Manis pentadactyla. Lineage (NCBI taxonomy): Eukaryota > Metazoa > Chordata > Mammalia > Pholidota > Manidae > Manis > Manis pentadactyla. The sequence continues at coordinate 33,647,780 of NC_080029.1, forward strand.
CTGACCCAGTTGTCTTGCACTTGGCTAAGAGAAAACTTAGCTATACTTTAATTTGGATTCCAGTTACCTTCTGTGCAGGTTTGAGAACATGTGCCCAAAGGTTTTTGAAGGGAAGATTAGACCAGAAAAACCTATCCAGACCTGCCCTGTATGATCCAGTTCCCAACACACATGCCTACTTCTCTGGGGTATTTAATTCTGGTCTGTTACTCTGGGTGAAGTGAATCAACTTCTTTAAGAGTCACCTGAACAAACTAATAATTGAGAAGAGAAGTATCTGAGAATATCCAGGATGGCTAAAAAGCCTGGAAACATTGGTGAATATACCTAATGGTTTATTGATATGACAGTATAGTACATGATACTACATCCAGTGTGCCATCCCTTATTAGCAACACATACCTCAGTGCACTGTGGAAAACTGCTGTGAGCAGGCATGTTATTATAGCCCCAGTTCCTGTACAGGCACCTGTGACTCATGATTTATTTATGTATCTGATTTTCACTGACTAAACCTATGGCTTTGGCATAGCCCAGTGGTAATCAAAAGGGTTTGAGCTATTAAAAATATGTATTAGCCATGTTTCTGGAATATTGCCAGCCTATAGAACAGTTTCAGCAAACTGCTTTATGTTTCTATATGACAGTGTCATGACAGTCTTTTGGAATAGAATAATATCACAGCAGGGGAAGGTGGGCAAGGCATGCACACTGCCCCCAACTACTGCTAGAGGCTCTCGGTGGTGTTACAGGTAAGAAGATGGAGGCTTTCACTCAGGTTCACTGGCCACAAACCCAAGGACAGCTGACAACATCTAAGACTGGGGGGTCTGAGAATGAGACCATCTTGCCACTACCAATCTGACAGCCAAGCATTCTTTCCCTTTTTGTAAGACTTAAGTGTTTAGTACTACAGAGCTAGAGAGACCATTTCTCAATTTTCATATCTATCCCAAATAGTTAAGGGTTTCTAGTAGCCCTAGACCTTTTAAGTCAGGGATCTGTATGCTGTTTAGACCCCAATTACATGAGATGGTATTGAAGTATCATGTGGTAGTTATTTGCAATCAACAGTCATTTTAAGTAGTCTTTAAAAACAGAAGCTGACAGAACGGAAACTGCAAACAAGTATGAGTTTTGGGACAGTAACCCATGTAGCCATTCTTAATGATCTAGCACTCATCTTATTTACCTTTCTGTCAGCCATTTGTCTTCCAGTATCCCCTATTAAAGGTCCTATCAAAAAAACTTTAGCATAAGACTTACTCGAAAGTTGCAACATATTGTCCAGGTTTGAAATATCTTCAAGAGAAGCTTTAACTCCACCCTCCCAACTCCCAGTGAACCAACCTCTTAATGTAAGGGTGAAAATTATAGCTATTTGCCCTTGCCTTTTAATCTTAATCTTAATCTACCTTTCGATGATTCAGATCTGTACCAGTCTGTCAATTTATTCTTTAAATGTTTAAGCAGACATAAATAAATTTTCATTTAATATTACCTTAGCATATTTTGGTATGAACCAGGTCCAAACATGCCTCTAAATGACTATCCCTTATTAGCCTGACTGACCACGACTCTCAGCTGTAAAATTTTAAGCAAGAACTATGTCTGCAGTAACATGGAATAGCAGAAAAGATCCCCTGGCAGGCAAGATGCTTTAGCATATTTATTTGTTAGTAAGCAAGTTGATCACTACTTACCTGTATTGTGTACTTCCTCAGTAATATACATGCCTTCTCGATAGGTCAATCCCCCTACAACAGGGGTTCCTGTGGCTGGAGCCAGTGTAGGATCAAATGCATCAATATCAAAACTCAAATGGACTGGCCTTTGTCTTCTTGAAAGGAAGAGGATAAGAGAATTGTCATTTGGTTGTGCTTGGACATTCATCCTTATAGTGGCAACTCCTTGATTTTGTTGCTTTTATTCCTGGTAACTTGATTAATACAGCAGATTCCAGGTTTCCTATTCTGGAAATTACTGAGTATTAGCATATTGGCTTCCTACACACCACTTCATAATTTTGCCATTTGTTCTGTGTGCCTTAGACAAGATTATAGGTTATATTTCTGACTTTCCCTAGACATTAGATAGAGCTTCTTATATTCACTATCAATAGAGGGAATTCTTCACTTGTGTATGACATTGAGCTCTGACAGATGCTAATTTAAGTTGGACTGGTCTAGGTTACAGTTGTTGTTATTTTCTCAGTGTAACATCAGCTTAGCTTAACTCTCATTTTCTGTCTTCAATTTTATTATCTCCCAACCTAACTTCAGTTTAGCCCAGGTGTCCAATGGCTGAAACTAACATAAAACAAACACCTATATGCTGAATAACTAAGTTTCTTAACATCTAAAGAAATGGCATACTATCAGGTGGCACTAATTAATCACCCAGAAATAAAGACTCAGCCCTGGGAAAATGCTCTTAAAACCAGCAGTTGATTAGCATTCACCTACCATCTTTCTATACTGAAGTTTGCTTTACGTAAAAATGCCATTCAGATGAAGCAGTAGTAAGGCTGGGAAGAATGGGACAGTTACAACAACGAATGCTCCTCAGTGCCAAACATACGCATTAAAAATGGAGCTAAAGAGAGATTCATGAGGGACAGAGGATGTAGGCAACAACTTAAGTAAAACCACTTCCAACCCCAGAGGAAGAGTATGATCTTTCATAGTCTTCCTTTTGGAATTACTCAGATTTTTTTATATGTACATTTTGCTTTTATTTTAAAAGAAAGCTACTATCCTCAAGAGACAGGCTAAAGTGCTGTCCATTGGGAGTCTGCTCTGTTCCCTTTGGAACCCAGAAGTAGACATGCATTGTAGTTACTTACTTGCCAAGCAGCAGATCGAATGTCTGTTCCATTACCTTCTGGATACCAAGTCGATCTATATCTCTCATGGAAAAATACTGGATGTCATAATTCTTTAAAATAAAACTGCAGTGAGATACAAAGGAAGGAGTCCTTAGTTTAATGAGCATTTTTAATCAAATGCATATCTGGAGGGGGTTGACTTTATAGTAAGCTACAACAGGTTAAAGCAAGGAACAACCCATCAAATGGAACACAGGAGTCCAGGACCCAAAGCTTAACTCTAAGGTATCAACTTACTGTTCAGGAGGATCCACATCTCTCAGACCAATATACACAATACTTGGGGAAGAGATACAAGGTTTGATCCAGGAAAATCCTGGGAGTTGTGGTACCTGTGAAAAGAGGAATGAACAGAATTCATCGTCAAGGAGTCTTGGTCTCACCAAGATAATGTGTGTATGCAGTCTACTTTCTCCTACCCATGGGATATGCTTAAAGAAACAAAAGACACACGCGGTCTGGGAAAGAGAAAGAGAATTGACAGTGGAAATGATTCAGAAAGGCAGTTGAAGAACATAGTATAGCTTCTTCAAGAGAAAAGAACTCCTAAGTGGCCTTGGTTTCTCGTTAACTTACCTAAATAGCAGGAACACTGCTGATGAGCCTTTTCTACTCCTTTGCACATCACTGAATTGTTTGGTTTTTGAAATAGAACCCATCTCAAGTTGCCGACAGCCAAAACACAAATTCTGCTTAATGAAAAGCCTTTGTACTATCCTGGTTTAACTTGGTCCCTCACTGAGGGGAGTGATATACAGACTGTAGGCTATGCCTAACATGGGCTCCCATGTCTTCAGAACAGCCTAGGAAAATTTTACCTACAGGTAATCATGGTTTACTTGTCTTCTCAACCAGTGAGTCTAAAAGTAAGGTCTGGGAACCTCTAGCTAAAAAGTCCTCAGGCAATCGGTGTATAATCAGAGTGACTGCCCACACTACCCACAATCCTTTTTTAAAAAATGATGAGCCCGCCTGAGAGCAGGGACCACGTAGTCATCGTATACCCTTAGTGTCTAGCAGACTGCCAGGCCCACCATAATGCTCGATGAATGCATAAAGGAGTGGTAACACATTATGTGCCACCACCACCCATCCCTTCACAGAAATCTTACTGAACTAGAACTCTCAAAGCCCCTGCAAGCTTCTTTTCATTTCTGCCTACTGACCTTGTCCTGTAGTTCTCTGAGGAGAAATGAAACTGGCTGTCCATGGAGATTTCCAGATGAAGTGGTGAGAGGTGTATTGATGTCAGCATGGGCATCAACCCAGATCACACAAAGTTCTGGGCAGTGTCGGGCATGGCCACTAATGGTACCAATTGCCAGGCTGCAAAGAACAAATACAGTAATCCTCAAGGTCCTTTGCTTGGCAAACTACCAATGACTGTCTCAGCCGGCGCAGCTCACACTACCATCAGGACCCCTAAAGCTGGGTTTGGATGAGACAAGAGTCCCTGGGGCTATAGTTTCCAAAGATTAATCTTGAGTGAGCTGGGGGGAAATGGAAGGCTCTGAAGATTTAAAACTAACAACTGATTGCCCCTACAGTGTGATAAATGGTATTGCTGCCCCCAAATCCCTATAATTTGATCCATTAGCCCTGGGCCAGAAAAGGACTTCAAATACTTGTTCAATGAATGAAATCCAGTTAAATGATGTGTTCTGTATGTAACAGCTCACAAATACTGCTTAATACATGTTAAAGGAGACCAAGGAGATATGATTATTTCCAAGTGATCCATTAACTTTTTAAGGGTAAAAATTAGCATTGTAATGTAACTCTTAAAAAGATGTGATACTTTCTAAAACCAGAAGTTAAAAATTGTTAAAGACATTAGTAAGAGGGCAGCCAAATTAAAGACCTTATTTAGATCACTGAGTAAAATAGTTTATTTGCATGTTACATACATTATCATGGCATTCAAATACCTGTTTCTGTTTTTTGCCTCTCCTTGTCCTTGGTCTCTGCATACATGAGCTAACTGTCCTGTCTCAACTATGGCAGTATAGCTGGTGAGTTCATGGTTGGGAAGCTGCCCACTTCCCAGTAACCAAAGAATGTGACATAGATGGGAAATGCAGCTTAAGCATCTTAGGAACTAATTACAGCCATCCTTCCTGGTCAGTACAGCATGAGGCAGCATTTTAAGCTCCAAGCCCCACATAGGGCCTTTTGGAGGGTTAGCATGATCTAGAGCTAACGGCAGTTGATTAATCAGAATACCTTGAGTTTTTCCTGGGAAAAGTTGTGATCTAGGAAAAGTCCTCTAATTTCTCTGGATTTCAGTTTTCTTTTCTATAAGATAAGGATAATAATCTTCGCCTATTTAAATCAGAGTTGGTTTGATTATTAAAGCAATAATGTATGTTGTACTGTGTAAAAGGAGCAGAGTGATCTAACAACACCTCTTCCTTTAAAATGATCAATGTTCAGGTTATATACTCATCCCTTGCTTTTCTAGAATCTTCCAGATAACCTAGGTTTTGCATTAAACAGGAAATAGGGAGGACTGACAGTGTTTCAGTACAGGACAGGACATCCAGTACAGACCGAAACCAAAGACTGTGATAATCACAGTGATAAGTGGTCCCCAAATAGACAACTGGAAGAAAAAATACAAATGAATTTTGAGAGCAAGCACTGAGCTGAAAGATAGGAGTCTCAGCCTCTGGTTAATTTAACTGAATCTCAGTGGAGAACCTGAGACTGCTTTCTTACTCTACCTAAAATTTTATTCCTAATGAGGACTCTACCTGCCTGCCTGCCTTTCCAGTTTTAACAAAGATGTAACTTCTGTTAAGTGATCTAAAAGCTCTCTGAGCACCGCAGGGAGAGTTGCTACACTGGATCTCATAAGAAAGGCTAACTGCCTACAAAGGTCACATTGGATTTGAATCCCAGCTTTGCTACTTCCTGGCTCTAGACCTTGGGTAAGGTATCAAAGCTCTCCTCAGCATTCCTAGCAGTAAATCAGATAAAACTCTCTGCTTCACCGCACTGTTATGAGAGTTAACTGAGAATATGCATGAGTGCTCAATACTCCTAGTACTTCAATGCCATTTTTCCTTCTACCAAAAACCTTCATTATTTAGCTCAAATCACACTCCCCTGTGAAATATGACTATTCTAGTCCAAAAACTGATCTATAAAATTCTATAGAATATTTTTTTCATTCCATGTGTATTTATTTCATCTAGTCCTAGATCACAACCTATTTCCCATAATCCGCGGTGCTACCTGAGAAAACATCAGAACAGTGCTCAATAAAGTACATGCTGATTCCCTAAGGAGGGAAGGATCTATTGTATTAGTCACCTAAGGTCCATCCTGGGGAGGTAAAGAATGTATTCACATGCCAAGTGGGGAATCTCTAACAAACCTATTAGTAGAAACTTTACCCCCAGAAAAGAAAAAGCCCATTTAGCCTATCAATGGATCCCTCCTAGCCAAATGGAAGTTGTAAGATGGTTTCTCAAGAAAGCTTGAGGTAAGCATGAAACATGGTGTCTAAAAACTCTGCTTAGTCTACCTCTGAAGTGTCTTTATACTATACAATGTGTCCTACAAAGAAAGTCACATGTCTCTCCAGCATCGCACAATCTTATGCTATTTATGCACATCATATCCTAAAAATTACTCTGTGGAAACAAGCTAGCCAATTAGCCCAAACCACCATGCAATCTAGCCCCTCCACCACCTGTGGCTCCCAGCTTACCTGTGGTCTCCTCCCACCGTGACACAGCTGTAGCCACTTGACACCGCTCTGCTAACCACCTCAGCCAGTTCCTGGTTGGCAAGGCCCACTGAGCGAGGATTCACTATCAGGTTATTGTAGAGATCATCTTTGGGTACGGGAGTAAAACTCAAATCTCCAAAGTCTTTTAGGCGGCAACCTAGAAACAAATGGGAGATGAGAAGATTAATTACAATTAATTAAGGCTTGGGCCTAAAATAACAAGACAAAGTACACATACTCATTTGTCACAGTAAAATTGAAAATGTCACATGACTCTGGCAAGTTATCTCAATTGTCCCAGCAGTCCTGTGTGGCAGATCCTATTAGGAACGTCATTTTGCAGATAAAGAAGCTGGGTTTTGGAAACTGAAGTCCAGAAGTGTTGCCTAAACCTAACTTAACCTAACCAATCACAAAATTGGTAGTAGTCAGACCTCAAATATCCCAGAGTTAGAGTAGAAGTAAAATACCAAGAGGAACCAACAGGATTTAAAGAAAATTATTAATTTAGGACAAAAAAATACCTACATAGAAATTTACGTTATAATTTTTTCTTGAAAGGCCAATCTGAGGACCTAAAGCATCCTAAAAGAGAAATCCCTAACATTTATTACTTACAAGGTCCTAGGCACTGTTCTACTATGCTCAACATAAATTTTTATTTAAGACTCCTAACAATCGCACTAGGTAACCAAAATATGTCATTCTACAGATGAAGAAGCTGGAGCAAGGTCCCAAGGTCACACAGCTGCTTAAATGCCAGAATCAGGATGCAGATCCAGGCCATCTGCCCCCGAAGTGTGTATTCTTGACTAGGAAGTTTGTCTCCCAAAAAATCCCTCTTGATTCCAACACTTTAAGAACTAGTGAGTCCCCTCCTAATAACTGACAAACTGGCGCAAATGCAGTGGCAGAGGCAGAGGACCTTCTGCAAGGTCACCAACTGTGACATACACCATCACCAGCTGCTGGACACTCCTCTGAGCAACCAATGCACAATCTGTGTGGGTTCTATCAGGAGTTGTCAACCAGAGAAGCCAGAGGTGGTGAAGACACACCTGCCAAACAGGAGCGTCCTGCAACATGGTAGGTACCTACAACGCAAGACCTTCACCCAGGTGGAAATCAAGTCTGAGATGATGGGCCCTGTCTGGGCGAGTTCTCCATCACCTACAAGCCCGTGAGGCTGGGCTGGCCTGGCATCAAGGCCACCTACTCCTGTTTCATACCCTCAAATAATCTGTTTGGCTAATAAAGGCACAGACTTCTCTTTTAAAAATAATTTAAAAATGTATTTAGTGATACATTCTGACAGTAAGCTGTCATTTTCCCACTGGGTTTTACATATTCCAGTGAATTATGACACTACTACACATTAATTTGAACTACCAAGAGAACAGAATGTTACCATACATAGATTATATCCTTATGGCTCTGCCACTCAAGCGAGTCCATGTTGGGGCAGGGGAAGTGGTCACAGGATAGATATCTTAGTATTGACAGAGATTTGTGTTAAAGATTTGATTAAGATCAACCTGGACCCATATGAATTTCAATTGTACAGTTTTGAACTTTACCTCTTGGACTGAAACTCAATCCAAAGCCAACTTCTGAGAGAATATAAAAGTTTGAGAAGCAATGGCCTGGAACATGAGGCCAACAGTGACCTGGAACATGAGGCCAACTAAGGGATCACCACCAAAAGGGATACTGGAAGCAAAGAGAAAACCTTATCCTATTCTCAAAGGTAAAATGCATCTGCAGCTAGAATTCTGTACGTATCTTTTGGTCATTTGCATTTTTAAAAATCATCATATAGGAGAGCAGGGAAGATGGCGGCGTGAGTAGAGCAGCGGAAATCTCCTCCCAAAACCACATATATCTATGAAAATATAACAAAGACAACCCTTCCTAGAATAAAGACCAGAGGACACAGGACAATATCCAGACCACATCCGCACCTGAGAGAACCCAGCGCCTCGCGAAGGAGGTAAGATACAAGCCCCGGCCTGGCGGGAGCCAAGCGCCCATCCCCCCAACTCCCGGCAGGAGAAGAATAGGCAGAGCGGGAGGGAGACGGAGCCCAGGACTGCCGAACACCCAGCCTCAGCCATCCGGGACAGAGTGCAGGGCCCTGGATACTGGGAAAACAGGGCAGCAAGAACAGTGAGCGGGCACCGGAGGCCGGACGCCGGAGGACATAAGAAAAGCGAGCGACCAATTTTTTTTTTTTCTGTTTTGTTTTGGCGAGTGCTTTTTGGAAGTTTTAAAGGGATAGGGCCCCCAATACTAGGGAAACAGGGCAGCAAGAACAGTGAGTGGGCACCGGTGGCCTGGCGCCGGAGGACACCAGAAAAGCGAGCGACCATTTTTTTTTTTTTTTTGCTGTTTTGTTTTGGCGAGCGCTTTTTGGAAGTCTTAAAGGGATAGGGACCTCAATACTAGGGAAACAGGGCAGCAAGACTGGTGAGCAGATGCCTGAGGCTGGCGCCGGAGAATAAAGAAAAACGAGCAGCCACCTTTTTTTTTTTTTTTTTTTTTTTTTGGTCGTTGTTTTGTTTTGGCGGGTGCTTCTTGGAAGTCTTAAAGGGGCAGGGCGGGACACTTAATCCAGAGGTAGGGAATCCGGGGATCTCTGGGCACCCTAACCCCTGGGCTGCAGGGAGCAGGGAGGCCCCTTACGGAGATAAATAGCCTCCAGGCCGCTCCCCTTCCAACGCGACTCCACCACTTTGGAGCAGCAGCCCGAACCAGGACACGCCCACAGCAACAGCGGAGATTAACTCCATAGCAGCCGGGCAGGAAGCAGAAACCCTGTCTGCCCGCAGCTGCCCAGCACAAGCCACTAGAGGTCGCTGTTCTCCCAGGAGAGGAGGGCCACAAACCAACAAGAAGGGAAGTTCTTCCAGCCGTCACTCGTCCTAGCGCTGCAAACTATTCCTATCACCATGAAAAGGCAAAGCTACAGGCAGACAAAGATCACAGAGACAACACCAGAGAAGGAGACAGACCTAACCAGTCTTCCTGACAAATAATTCAAAATAAGAATCATAAACATGCTGACAGAGATGCAGAGAAATACGCAAGAGAAATGGGATGAAGTCTGGAGAGAGATCACAGATGCCAGAAAGGAGATCACAGAAATGAAACAAACTCTGGAAGGGTTTATAAGCAGAATGGATAGGATGCAAGAGGCCATTGATGGAATTGAAAACAGAGAACAGGAACGCATAGAAGCTGACAGAGAGAGAGATAAAAGGATCTCCAGGAATGAAACAATGTTAAGAGAACTGTGTGACCAATCCAAAAGGAACAATATCCATATTATAGGGGTTCCAGAAGAAGAAGAGAGAGGAAAAGAGATGGAAAGTATCTTAGAAGAAATAATTGCTGAAAACTTCCCCAAACTGGGGGAGGAAATAATCGAACAGACCACGGAAATACACAGAACCCCCAACAGAAAGGATCCAAGGAGGACAACACCAAGACACATAATAATTAAAATGGCAAAGATCAAGGACAAAGAAAGAGTTTTAAAGGCAGCTAGAGAGAAAAAGGTCACCTATAAAGGAAAATCCATCAGGCTAACATCAGACTTCTCGACAGAAACCCTACAGGCCAGAAGAGAATGGCATGATATATTTAGTACAATGAAACAGAAGGGCCTTGAACCAAGTATACTGTATCCAGCACGACTATCATTCAAATATGACAGTGGGATTAAACAATTCCCAGACAAACAAAAGCTGAGGGAATTTGCTTCCCACAAACCACCTCTACAGAACATCTTACAGGGACTGCTCTAGATGGGAGCACTCCTAGAAAGAGCACAGCACAAAACACCCAACATATGAAGAATCGAGGAGGAGGAACAAGAAGGGAGAGAAGAAAAGAATCTCCAGACAGTGTATATAACAGCTCAATAAGCGAGCTAAGTTAGGCAGTAAGATACTAAAGAGGCTAACCTTGAACCTTTGGTAACCACGAATTTAAAGCCTGCAATGGCAATAAGTACATATCTTTCAATACTCACCCTAAATGTTAATGGGCTGAATGCACCAATCAAAAGACACAGAGTAACAGAATGGATAAAAAAGCAAGACCCATCTATATGCTGCTTACAAGAAACTCACCTCAAACCCAAAGACATGTACAGACTAAAAGTCAAGGGAGGGAAAAACATATTTCAAGCAAACAACAGTGAGAAGAAAGCAGGGGTTGCAGTACTAATATCAGACAAAATAGACTTCAAAACAAAGAAAGTAACAAGAGATAAAGAAGGACACTACATAATGATAAAAGGCTCAGTCCAACAAGAGGATATAACCATTCTAAATATATATGTACCCAACACAGGAGCACCAGCATATGTGAAACAAATACTAAGAGAACTAAAAGGGGAAATAGACTGCAATGCATTCATTCTAGGAGACTTCAACACACCACTCACCCCAAAGGATAGATCCACTGGGCAGAAAATAAGTAAGGACACGGAAGCACTGAACAACACAGTAGAGCAGATGGACCTAATAGACATCTATAGAACTCTACATCCAAAAGCAGTGGGATATACATTCTTCTCAAGTGCACATGGAACATTCTCCAGAATAGACCACATACTAGGCCACAAAAAGAGCCTCAGAAAATTCCAAAAGATTGAAATCCTACCAACCAACTTTTCAGACCACAAAGGCATAAAACTAGAAGTAAACTGTACAAAGAAAGCAAAGAGGCTCACGAACACATGGAGGCTTAACAACACGCTCCTAAATAATCAATGGATCAACGACCAAATCAAAATGGAGATCCAGCAATATATGGAAACAAATGACAACAACAACACTAAGCCCCAACTTCTGTGGGACACAGCAAAAGCAGTCTTAAGAGGAAAGTATATAGCAATCCAAGCATATTTAAAAAAGGAAGAGCAATCCCAAATGAATGGTCTAATGTCACAATTATTGAAATTGGAAAAAGAAGAACAGATGAGGCCTAAGGTCAGCAGAAGGAGGGACATAATAAAGATCAGAGAAGAAATAAATAAAATTGAGAAGAATAAAACAATAGCAAAAATCAATGAAACCAAGACCTGGTTCTTCGAGAAAATAAACAAAATAGATAAGCCTCTAGCCAGACTTATTAAGAAGAAAAGAGAGTCAACACAAATCAACAGTATCAGAAATGAGAAAGGAAAAATCACGACGGACCCAACGGAAATGCAAAGAATTATTGGAGAATACTATGAAAACCTATATGCTAACAAGCTGGGAAACCTAGGAGAAATGGACAACTTCCTAGAAAAATACAACCTTCCAAGATTGACCCACGAAGAAACAGAAAATCTAAACAGACCAATTACCAGCAAAGAAATTGAAGCGGTAATCAAAAAACTACCAAAGAACAAAACCCCCGGGCCAGATAGATTTACCTCGGAATTTTATCAGACATACAGGGAAGACATAATACCCATTCTCCTTAAAGTTTTCCAAAAAATAGAGGAGGAGGGGATACTCCCAAACTCATTCTATGAAGCTAACATCACCCTAATACCAAAACCAGGCAAAGACCCCACCAAAAAAGAAAACTACAGACCAATATCCCTGATGAACGTAGATGCAAAAATACTCAACAAAATATTAGCAAACCGAATTCAAAAATACATCAAAAGGATCATACACCATGACCAAGTGGGATTCATCCCAGGGACGCAAGGATGGTACAACATTCGAAAGTCCATCAACATCCTCCACCACATCAACAAAAAGAGACAAAAACCACATGATCATCTCCATAGATGCTGAAAAAGCATTTGACAAAGTTCAACATCCATTCATGATAAAAACTCTCAGCAAAATGGGAATAGAGGGCAAGTACCTCAACATAATAAAAGCCATCTGTGATAAACCCACAGCCAACATTATATTGAACAGCGAGGAGCTGAAAGCATTTCCTCTGAGATCGGGAACTAGACAGGGATGCCCACTCTCCCCACTGTTATTTAACATAGTACTGGAGGTCCTAGCCAAGGCAATCAGACAAAACAAAGAAATACAAGGAATCCAGATTGGTAAAGAAGAAGTTAAACTGTCACTATTTGCAGATGACATGATACTGTACATAAAAAACCCTAAAGACTCCACCCCAAAACTACTAGAACTGATATCGGAATACAGCAAACTTGCAGGATACAAAATCAACACACAGAAATCTGTGGCTTTCCTATACACTAAGAATGAACCAACAGAATGAGAAATCAGGAAAACAACTCCATTCACAATTGCATCAAAAAAAATAAAATACCTAGGAATAAACCTAACCAAGGAAGTGAAAGACTTATACTCTGAAAACTACAAGGCACTCTTAAGAGAAATTAAAGGGGACACTAACAGATGGAAACTCATCCCATGCTCGTGGCTAGGAAGAATTAATATCGTCAAAATGGCCATCCTGCCCAAAGCAATATACAGATTTGATGCAATCCGTATGAAACTACCAGCAACATTCTTCAATGAACTGGAACAAATAATTCAAAAATTCGTATGGAAACACCAAAGACCCCGAATAGCCAAAGCAATCCTGAGAAAGAAGAATAAAGTAGGGGGGATCTCACTCCCCAACTTCAAGCTCTACTATAAAGCCATAGTAATCAAGACAATTTGGTACTGGCACAAGAGCAGAGCCACAGACCAATGGAACAGACTAGAGAATCCAGACATTAACCCAGACATATATGGTCAATTAATATTTGATAAAGGAGCCATGGACATACAATGGCGAAATGACAGTCTCTTCAACAGATGGTGCTGGCAAAACTGGACAGCTACATGTAGGAGAATGAAACTGGACCATTGTCTAACCCCATATACAAAAGTAAACTCAAAATGGATCAAAGACCTGAATGTAAGTCATGAAGCCATTAAACTCTTGGAAGAAAACATAGGCAAAAACCTCTTAGACATAAACATGAGTGACCTCTTCTTGAACATATCTCCCCGGGGAAGGAAAACAACAGCAAAAATGAATAAGTGGGACTATATTAAGCTGAAAAGCTTCTGTACAGCAAAAGACACCATCAATAGAACAAAAAGGAACCCTACAGTATGGGAGAATATATTTGAAAATGACACATCCGATAAAGGCTTGACGTCCAGAATATATAAAGAGCTCACACGCCTCAACAAACAGAAAACAAATAACCCAATTAAAAAATGGGCAGAGGAACTGAACAGACAGTTCTCCAAAAAAGAAGTACAGATGGCCAACAGACACATGAAAAGATGTTCCACATCGCTAATTATCAGAGAAATGCAAATTAAAACTACAATGAGGTATCACCTTACACCAGTAAGGATGGCTGCCATCCAAAAGACAGAGAACAACAAATGTTGGCGAGGCTGTGGAGAAAGGGGAACCCTCCTACACTGCTGGTGGGAATGTAAGTTAGTTCAACCATTGTGGAAAGCAGTATGGAGGTACATCAAAATGCTCAAAACAGACCTACCATTTGACCCAGGAATTGCACTCCTAGGAATTTACCCTAAGAATGCAGCAATCAAGTATGAGAAAGATCAGTGCACCCCTATGTTTATCGCAGCACTATTTACAATAGCCAAGAATTGGAAGCAACCTAAATGTCCATCGATAGATGAATGGATAAAGAAGATGTGGTACATATACACAATGGAATACTACTCAGCCATAAGAAAAGGGCAAATCCAACCATTTGCAGCAACATGGATGGAGCTGGAGGGTATTATGCTCAGTGAAACAAGCCAAGCAGAGAAAGAGAAATACCAAATGATTTCACTCATCTGTGGAATATAAGAACAAAGGAAAAACTGAAGGAACAAAACAGCAGCAGAATCACAGAACTCAAGAATGGACTAACAGGTACCAAAGGGAAAGGGACTGGGGAGGATGGGTGGGTAGGGAGGGATAAGGGGGGGAGAAGTAGGGGGGTATTAAGATTAGCATCCATAGCGGGGTGGGAGAAAGGGGAGGGCTGTACAACACAGAGAAGGCAAGTAGGGATTCTACAACAGGTTGCTACGCTGATGGACAGTGACTGTAAAGGAGTATATAGGGGGGACCTGGTATAGGGGAGAGCCTAGTAAACAAAGTATTCGTCATGTAAGTGTAGATTAATGATTTAAAAAAAAAAATGCAGTTCCTATGTGGTGACCTCTAATGAGTTCTACACAATGATATAAAGGACATATAAAAGTGTAGGCAAAGGGTCTGTTTGTGTTTATACAGAGGATCAAAGCCTAATTTGGCTACCCCGAAAATGAACTAAGATACGATATGAAAAAGAACTTCCAACATCAGCACTCTCGGGAAGACTCATGACAGAAGATGATCAGAAAAAAAAAAAAAAAAAAAAAAAACTTCAACAAAGATCCACACACTGTCACAGGTGTAGATGCACTCATCCCACCAGTTCCTGGACTTGCCATGGGAATGATGGAGATATCTAAGCTGGCCTGTGCATGCAGTAAAACAAAAATTGGACTGGATCTATACTGTTGGAACTCAACCAAGAATTAGGAGAAGTGCAAATTGTAGCACTCCAAAATCTTACAACCACAGACTATTTATCGTTAAAAGAACATATGGGATATGAACAGTCCCCAGGAATGGGGTGTTCTAGTTTATCTGAATTCTCTCAGACTGTTTAAGTTCAGTTGGACAATATCCACCATATCATAGATAAGTTTTCACAAATGCCTAAGGTGCCTAACTGGTTTTCTTGGTTTCACTGGAGATGGCTGGTAATTACAGGTATGCTTTGGTTAGGTAACTATATTCCTATTATGTTAATGTGTGTGCGCAATTTAAGTAGTAGCTTAAAATATATACATGCTGAAGTTACTCTACAAGAAGATATGTCAAAGAAATAATCAATCTTCCCAGGTTTTCTTCTGCCTGCTACTTCTGTAGCTTTTCTTCTTCCTACCTAATCACAACCTTTAAATAGAACTCGTGCCACATGTCGAATTTACCGAGTATCATAATTCTTCCAAGTGGTAAAGACACCTCAAGACAAATGCTGGGCATAGAAGCCACAGGGCATAAATATGCAAAGAAGTAAAAAGCTAACCTTTTCAAACGATAAGGTTTCTCTCTCACTTACCAACTTAACATTTCCCTGTATGGCCCCGGAAGATGACTGGTTAGCCAGAGACGGGTAAGATTCCTCAAGGGAGGAACAACCTAAGACAGGCACAGTCGCAGGGGGCCATCTGGTGAGAAAATGGGGAGCAGCAGAGGTGAGGCTTAGAACCTCCCCCCTCATGTTCTGAGAGAAATCTTCTGCATACATGGATGTTTATTGCCCTCGTCTAGCTCGGATTAACACATAGTCTACAGGCACACACCTGATCATCTACATTTGCTCTCTTACAACACTAAACTCTGTTCTCTACCTTTATCTCGTATCTACCTACCACTTCAGCATTTTATTAAAAATAATAATAATAGAGAAATGTGGTATCCACATATAAATCAAGTTTAAAAATCAAATGAATAGTCATATTTGAACTGACTGTGTATAGTTCATAATGCATGAACAAAACCGAAAGCTTCTGTGATGACTGCCCTTGTACTGTTCACCATGTAACTTATTCACTATGTAAGAATTTGTACTCCATGTAAGAATTTGTTCGTTATGCATCAGAAGATTGGAGACTGACGAAAATTGGGCTTGGGGTGGATTAATGATTGTGCATTGAGTACTGACCCCCCCTATACAAAGATTTGTTGTGGTTAACAACTATTTGATCAATAAATATGAGAGATGCCCTCACTATATATATATATATATATATATATATAAACACACTTCCAATTGTAAAATAAATAAGTAACCGGGATGTAATGTATAGCATAAGGAATATAGTCAAGATATTGTAACAACTTGGTATGGTGATACCTGGTACCTAGAAATATCATGTATATAAATGTTGAGTCGCTGTGTTGTACACCTGAAACTAATGTAATGCAATGCTGTTGTCAACTACCCTTCAATAAAAAAAAAAAAAAAAAAAAAAGAAAAGGGCAAATCCAACCATTTGTAGCAACATGGATGGAGCTGGAGGGTATTATGCTCAGTGAAACAAGCCAAGCGGAGAAAGAGAAATACCAAATGATTTCACTTATCTGTGGAATATAAGAACAAAGGAAAAACTGAAGGAACAAAACAGCAGCAGAATCACAGAACTCAAGAATGGACTAACAGGTACCAAAGGGAAAGGGACTGGGGAGGATGGGTGGGTAGGGAGGGATAAGGGGGGGGAAAGAAAGGGGGTATTAAGATTAGCATGCATGGGGGGTAGGAGAAAAGGGAGGGCTGTACAACACAGAGAAGGCAAGTAGTGATTCTACAACATTTTGCTATGCTGATGGACAGTGACTGTAAAGGGGCTTATAGGGGGGACCTGGTATAGGGGAGAGCCTAGTAAACATAATATTCGTCATGTAAGTGTAGATTAGTGATACCAAAAAAAAAAAGGGCAGTTCCTGTGTGGTAACCTCCAATGAGTTCTATGCAAGAGTATAAAGGGCATATAAAAGTGTAGGCAAAGGGTCTGTTTGCGTCTATACAGAAGATCAAAGCCTAATTGGGCTACCCCGAAAATGAACTAAGATACGATATGAAAGAGAACTTCCAACATCTGCACTCTCTGGAAGACTCATGCCAGAAGATGATCATCAAAAAACCCCAACAAAGATCCACGCACTGCTACAGCTGTAGATGCACTCATCCCACCAGTTCCTGGACTTGCCATGGAAATGAGGAAGGAGATATCTAAGCTGGCCTGTGCATAAAGTAAAACAACAAATTTGACTGGATCTATACTGTTGGAACTTAATCAAGAATTAGGAGAAGTGCAAACTGTAGTGCTCCAAAATCTTACAACTACAGACTATTTACTGTTAAAAGAACATAAGGGATGTGAACATTCCCCAGGAATGGGTTGTTTTAATTTGTCTGATTTCTCTCAGACTGTTCAAGTTCAGTTGGAGAATATCCACCATATCATAGATAAGTTTTCACAAATGCCTAAGGTGCCTAACTGGTTTTCCTGGTTTCACTGGAGATGGCTGGTAATTACAGGTATGCTTTGGTTATGTAACTATACTCCTATTATGTTAATGTGTGTGCGCAATTTAAGTAGTAGCTTAAAACCTATATATGCTGAAGTTACTCTACAGGAAGATATGTCAAAGAAATAATCAATCTTCCCAGGTTTTCTGCCGCCTGCTACTTCTATAGCTTTTCTTCTTCCTTCCTAATTACAACCCTTAAATAGAATTCATGCCTCATATCAAATTTACCGAGTATCATAATTCTTCCAAGTGGTAAAGATACCTCAAGACAAATGCTGGGCATAGAAGCTACAGGGCATAAATATGCAAAGAAATAAAAAGCTAACCATTTCAAACAATAAGGCTTCTCTCTCACTTACCAACTTTACATTTCCCTGTATGGCCCCGGAAGATGACTGGTTAGCCAGAGACGGGTAAGATTCCTCAAGGGAGGAACAACCTAAGACAGGCACAGTCGCAGGGGGGTCATCAGGTGAGAAATTGGGGATCAACAGAGGTGAGGCTTAGAACCTCACCCCCCCGTTCTGAGAGAAATCTTCTGCATCTGTGGATGTTTTATTGCCCTTGTCTAGCTTGGATTAACACATAGTCTACAGGCACACACCTGATCATCTACATTTGCTCTCTTACAACACTAAACTATGTTTTCTACCTTTATCTTGTGTCTACCTACCACTTCAGCATTTTATTAAAAATAATAATAATAAAGAGAGAAATGTGGTATCCACATATAAATCAAGTATAAAAATCAAATGAGTATTCATATTTGAACTGACTGTTTATAGTTCATAATGCATGAGCAAAACCGAAGGTTTCTGTGATGGCTGCCCTTGTACTGTTCACCATGTAAGAACTTATTCACTATGTAAGAATTTGTTCTCCATGTAAGAACTTGTTTGTTATGCCTCAGAAGATTGGAGACTGACGAAAATTAGGGTTCGGGTAGATTAATGATTGTGCATTGAGCATTGACTCCCCTATACAGAATCTTATTGTTGTTAACAACCACTTGATCAATAAATATGAGAGATGCCCTCACAAAAAATAAATAAATAAATAAAAGTATACACTTCCAATGGTAAAATAATAAGTAACTGGGATGTAATGAGTATAGTCAAGATATTGTAACAGCTTGGTATGGTGATAGCTGGTACCTAGAATTATCATGTATATAAATGTTGAATCACTGTGTTGTACACCTGAAACTAATGTAATGTAATACTGTGTGTCAACTACCCTTCAATAAAAAATAATTATCTACAAAAAAAACAAAACAAAAAAAATTAAACGAGAAAAACAACAACAACAAAAAAAATCATCATATAAAAGGCCCAAAGCAGAAAAGAGCTGGACAACTAAGGAAGAAGAGGGGAAGCTGCTGAAATTAAGAGAATATAGTAACAGGCCAAAGACATTGGGAATCAGAGAGAAAAAGAATAATCAAATAAAACATTCATAAAAATCTTTTAAAAAGAAAAAAAGCCATGAGTAAAGTCATTAAGAATTTTACTAAATCTCAAAATATGGGAGGCCACTTTAGATTTAAGAGAAATGCAGCTTTAACCAACTTTTAAGTCAATTATCAAGTCTTGCCATTGTTGGCAACAGTTTTGGGCCAGACAGATTTTAAAATTCAGCACCAACCCTTGATGTTTCTTCTTCCATACCCACGTTTATCACAGCTCCTCCTTTAACCTCATCAAGCATCTAGGTTCTCACTAGGTAAAGATACCAGAGCATGTCGTGTCCTATCATATTAGGTACAGAATTAGAAAAGTTTTATGATCTAATTAAATAATGTTAGTACTAACTTTTGAAGATGACTTTAACGCATTTAGTCTTCACCAATAAGAAATACATGGGAATTAAAAGGATCAACCCAGTGGATAAGCGACAGAACTTGGAGAACACTCATGTTCCCAATCATGGAACCTAAGGTGTATACTCAGATTAAGTGTGAAAAAACAGTACTCAGCTCATTACTGTCAGAAGAGAGCTGCAGAAGGAACTTAAAGAGGAATCTGGCAGTCTTAACAGCAACTCTCTCCAAGGAAGAGAGACTCAGTTTCATAAAAGGATTTTGGTCATTAAGTATTTAATGGTTAGTGGCTCAAGATTAATTCACAGCCTGGACGGTGGGTTCTCCTGTGATTACCCAACTCCATTTGCTCTGATAGCTTCTGGTTATTCACTTAGTCTCCCAGTTTCCCTCACACCAGCAAGAGGGCTTCCTGACAGTGGATGGTAGAAAGACTGTTTGTTGTTCAGCATAATTATACACAAGCATTTTGGTTTATACATCAGGGTTGGCACAACTCTCTGGGTCGGAAAGCTTGATCACACACATCAAGACTTCTGTTTCTGGATCCACAAAGCTAAGGGCCAGATCCCCTGAAGTGATTAAGAGTTTGAGAGGTTCTGCCGGAGCAGCCCACCCTGTATCACTCCCGACTGTGCTCTTTAATTTCCACAGTAAGTTCCAGGTAAGGATGAGGGACAAGGGCTAAGGGAGTGAAAGGAAATTCAGTAAAATAGGTGTAGTGAAGGAATGATTCCTACAGGTAAAGTTCATACCAGCACTGTTTTGCTCTTTTTGTTGTTCTCTTTTATTACTAGCAATAGAAATTTTTTGTAAAATTGATAAGAAGTGTCTGATAGTCAAAGTTCCCTCTCCCATTCCTCAGGCTTGATGACTCTATCCTTGCAGAAATTTATGCGTACACATAATCCATAATATCCTTCTAAATAGGTTGTTAGAGTAGGCTAAACTGCTGTAATTAACCCTCCCCAAAACAATGGCTCAGACACAGTGAATTGGTTTCTAGCTCACGTAACACCTAGGGTAGATATTCTAGGTCAACAAAGGGCTTTCCTTCACTCAGTGATTCAGAGACCAGCCTAGCTTGTGGTGCTGCCATACCTAGGGCTTTGCCATCTTTGTGGCTAATGTTAGGTATCCCCAGGTTCAAGGCAGCAGGAAAGGAAGAAAGTACTGAGAAGGCACACCTCTACCTTTAAAGGCCCTTAAAATGAGTGGCACATCACTGTCGCTCACATGGCATTGGCTGGCAAATGCAGGTATAACTTATGTACAGCAAAGGGTAAGATGGACTTTAATGAATAACTAGCAATCTCTGCCACCATGAGTACTTTTAAATTCTACTGCCATAACCTTTAAGTGATTAAGAACTCAAAACACTAAAGCTTACTTTGCTGATCCTAACTACTAGCAAGCCTAACTATTCTAGTTAATTACAGAGCTGAGTCAGCAAATATACTATGCCATCCTGATAGAACCTATTAGGAGCTTTCTCCTCTACTATCCACTGCATCAATAGCACTGTAGCACCCAAAGGACTAGTTAGGTCCAGAACTGTTTTCTAAAGAGTGAGTGAGGGCTTGAAAGAAGAAATGTACAGGCCATGTTTGGAAACAGCTGAGCAACTTAATAGGAGTAAGAAGTTTGCACTGGAGCAGCACAACATGAGGTTGTAGAGAACATGAACTGTAGAACCGTAATCCAGAGGCCAGACTGTTTAAGGAGTAGTAAGGCTAATGAGAGGTTAATTTTTTTAAGCACAGGAAGAAATAGTAAAGCTATTACTTTATCAGAGTGCTAATTCTTCTGGCAAAACACACAAGAAAAGGTCTCGCTAATTTCTAAAGACTCTTAGAATAATAGTGAAAACAGTAAATACTGTACTATGGAAGGAATAGCCCCGTTACTCTTGAGGGAGCTGTCCTGTTCTCAGACTTTCTGTGCTCAGGGTAACTCATCTGCAAGTCTAGGTCAGAGGACATGATGTTTCACTGCTGCCCTTTCCTTTAAGAAAGCACTGTAAGACAAAACGAACCTGAAACTTCAAGGAAGCTCTCATGACAGACTAGGAACCAACTTGAAAGGGCTCTCATTTTTCACTTGCAGTGGGAAAAAGTAAAAGCTCTGTATACTGGTATAGTCTCACTGCTTCTCTTTGCAGTACTGATAATAAAAATATACTAACTCCCACTCTGACCTCTGAAGCCCAGTGTTACCTTTGGCCTTGATAAACCTCTCCAGGCTCCATTGGAGTGGAACAAGAACACAAGTGCATCAACAGAATGATGCAACCAGGTGGTGGAAGAAGAAATTGAAACAGCCCTTCCTGACTTAAGCAATATCTGTAGACAGCACTTCTATTTCAGGGCCCAGATCACTGGTAAATCCCTGAAAGAAGCCAGTGACAGGAAAGGAAAAGGAACAAAATTGCCTCCACATACCACACTGTGTTCACCACGTGCCTCACGGGCTAACCTTCACAACCTCTGCCGATGTCATTATCCACATACTTCAGAGGAAGAAATTCAGCAAAGTTAAATAGCTCCAACTGTTTAGAGCAAGCCTCTATCACCCTTTGAATAGATACTCACACAGGACAATATTATGAGGCAGCAGGCATTTTTCTAGAGCATAAGGGTACCCCATTCTTTATACGGCTCTGAATTCCACTTACAAGTAGCTCCAGCTGCTCCCAAAGCTCCCAGGAAGTCGAGAGAGATGGCTTCTAAGGTGGGCTGAAATACAGGAGAATCTACTGAGCCACAGGTAGCCCACTGGCAGAAAAACAGATTTAGAAAAAAGCCAGGAGCTTATTAGTAGGCAGTGTTTACAAACTGTCGCTGAATAGGATGGGATGTTTATGATTTGCCAGAAATAACAAGTCAATGAAACCTGGAGAAAATCAAGACTCTGAGATCCCTTTTGGTACTGAAAGAACACTAGTACTCAATGGCTTTTAAAATTACAGACTTAAATACTGTACATAGCAGCTTTAGCTCCACACAAAACAAAGGGAATTCAGTATTTCAAAGGGATGTACCTGCTAATTCTAAGAACCTCAAAGTCTACCTGGAAAACCAGTTTATTGGGAACAAAGTTGCAATGTTATTGGAGGTCTAAACTACGAAAGGAAAGCCAGAGCTAATTCAGGCCATTTGAAGTAAGCAGAATTTCTCTTACCCCATAATGTAATTTGGGTGTTAATCTTAGAAGAGACTGTTATTTATGGTAAACTCATTTGGTTACCAATAAAGTGCAGAGGTCTGAATTTTATTTAGTGCACTTAACCCAGAGGCTCTACAACTTCAAAAACCACGTGTCCTGAAGTATCCCAAAATCAGCTCTTTGCTTCCTTAGACCCAGTCTCCAAAATAAGTTTGGTGCATTAGGGAAAGAAATCAAATCACACAAGTACACATATTTGTTCTAGTTCACTTCTTCAGAGTTTCTGAAAAGACTATTCAACCAGAGCTCTCAACATCTCCTCCCTCCCCACTCTGTTCTGTTGACTCTGCAACAGGTAGGTGTCCTCTGAGGCAGTGAAGACCACAGCTGAGAAAGGGAGGGGCAGGGAAAATGGCACCAGGGACCGAGGACAGAAGGTGACCCCAGATATCCAGGCCAGTTATCTCAGATATGTCCGTCCATCTCACATAGACCAGAGTTAACCTCAGGATCAAATGATACAAACATGATGTTAATAGATGCCTTGGCATGAATGTGGTCCTTGAGTAAAAAAATCCAAATACAACACAAACTTGAAAATTCAGCTCAAGACATGTAACTGAGATGACTTGCAACACCATTTATGCTCTTGCTAATTCCCAGCTACATGTGTCCTTCCCTAAGGGGAACAGAGTACTATCATCTGAAGATATGCTTGGTAACCTATGACCCTCCGAATCCAACTTGTGTTAACCCTCTAAATACCCCTAGGTCATGGTGAGTCAGCTCAGGCTTTCTCAGACAGACCATCAGCCAATGGCATCCTAGCAACCTGGTTCCAGCAAAGGCAGGGGTGGAAGGCAGAGCAGACTTCCTAAGTCACTGCAGCATAACCATTTCCCTCATTCAGAACAAGACTGCTGAGCTTCTCTAACAAAGATCTGCTATTATTAACATGCTGACAGTATTTTAGGCTATTCCAGTGTCTAACCACAGGAACAGACAGTAACAGTCCCTAGGGATAAAGCACTGCTCTTTAGAATACATTATCTTTTTTCCTTTTTAGTTCTTGATACTCCACCTTGCCCCCAGAAAAGATTTAAAGGGGCACACATCAGGCTAGTGACTACAGCTCTTCCAGTTAACAGGTCTGATGTGCAGCACCCTGGTAAGTGATGCCAAGGAACCTCAAACCAGACAGATTGCAGTCACACCACTCTGGGCTGAAAGAGTGCACACAAGATGGCCACAGCGGGTGCAAAGGACACTCTGCCTAGGGCCCCTGACGTCTTAAGAGCCAAGATCCCCAGATCTCCAACCCAGTCCAGTTCTATGCTTGTCCTACCTTACATAGTTGTTTCAAAGCTTAAATAAGATAACAAGAAGGCAGTATAGCACAGAGAAGACAAGTAGTGACTCTACAGCATCTTACTGTGCTGATGGACAGTGACTATAATGGGGTATGTGGGGGGGACTTGATAATGGGGGGAATCTAGTAACCACAATGTTGCTCATGTAATAGTATATTAATGATACCAAAAAAAAAAAAAAGATAACAAAAAAGCCTCAACATAGTGAGGATTACATATCAGTTCAACTGGATGAGGCATCTTTGTGGTTTTTCTCACCACCCTACCCCCTTTTCTTTTCCTTGAAACTGATGGTGTAATCTAAGACTTCCCAAAATCTGTTTGTAATGTCATTTTTTTTTGGGGGGGGACGTTTTGGTGAGAAATAGCAAACATACACAGAGCCACTGTTCCCACTGAAATGGCTAAGAAATCCAGCTCTCACACACAGCTTGATTCTCCTACATTCCCCCAGAAGAATAAAAAGGCAAGGCCAATTAAAGCTTGGAGCACGGGTTCTCTCAAAGTCCTAACCACAAAGCCACACCCTTCTTGACTCAATTCTAGGGTCCCAGGGAGGGTGTTCTCTACGTTGTTTCCTATTCAGTGGTTCTGGCCTTTTGGGGTGGGGGAGGGAGCCAGGAAGATTCTGTCTTTCTTCTCTTAAATCTGAGCATTACCACACCTATTATGTTAACACACCTTCACCACCAAGAGAGTTTCATTAATAGTGAGGGACAAATGAATTTATTCAAGGATTAAATGACTTCAACCAACCACAGCAACACCTTAGGTTCTAGGCCTCTGAATTGTGCTATTTTGGATATTTAAGGAATAATTCGACATCTGTCTAAAGTAACTAGAGATCAGCCTGCCTTGAAACAGTCATTAGCCTCTCACCTGGTTCAAAAACAAATATGTTTCAAAATGGGGGCAATAATTGGCCAGTACCACCTACTAATATTTAGCTTGAATAAATTCATCAACTGGTAGCCAAACACCTTGTAAGAGCTAAACATGTTGATAAATGATAGTTCCTCTTTAACTCATACAGTCTTAAAAATCTGGGAAACCAGGTGGCTTCTGAGGAGCAAACCATTTTGAGGGAAAGGCAACAGTGATCTGGAAAAATCCACAGATTATGATGTGAAAAAAGTTATAGGAGAAAGCTTTAAGAGATTGAGAATGATACAATAGCAAGAGCATAGCACACTGTCTAGAACATAATGTTAAATGTCAAACAACAGTGAAATTAAAGATGTAAATTAAATTATTTGCTGCCATAATAAACAGGAATGATATGGTTATATTGAAATCTGCCAAGTCCCAATTATGTCAAACAACAGATTTGCTTATATTCAGGTACATCATCAGTGATGTATGTATGCTTTTACTAAGGCATTAACAAATTACTAATTTCAGAACAGCTTCATCACACTTCAAAAAGAAATCAGTACCCACTAGCAGTCACTCATCCCCCAGCTCTCTCCCCCGGCACTGAGAGCCACTAACCTACATTCTGTCCCTTGGATTTACCTACTTTGGACATTTCATATAAAGTTGACCCTTGAACAACTCAGGTTTGAACTGTGTGGGTCTCTGTATTGGTGGATTTTTTTCAGTAGATTAGAAATATTTGGGAAATTGCAACAATTTGAAAACACGTTTTCTTTTCTCTAGCTTACTTTATTGTAAGAATACAGTATATAACATACATAATATACAAAATATGTGTTAATCAGCTATTTCTATTATTGGTAAGGTCATCAGTCAACAGTAGGCTATTAGTAGTTTAGTTTCTGGGGAATCAAAAATTATTTGCAGAATTTTGAATGCACAGGGAACTGGGGACCCTCACTCCCATATTGTTCAAGGGTCAAGTATAAATGGAATCATAAAATATGTGGCCTTTTATGCTTGCCCTCTTCACTTAGCATAATGCTTTCAAGGTTCATCCATGTTGTAGTACGAATTAGCAATTCATTTCATTCCTTTTTATGACCCAGTAATATTCCATAGTGTGTATGTACACTTTTCTTCTTAAAACACCTCAAATCCCCATAAAAACCCAAATTTCTAGCTTTTCTTAAAAAAGTGGAAAAAGAAGATATTTCCTTGCCACATAGAAACCACTGGCTAAAGCTCAGTAATGGCTTTTTCTTCCCTGAATATTCCAGGCCCCTTTCTGTGTCAGGGTCTTTGCACTCACTGTTCCCTCTGGCTGAAATGCTCTTCTCCCAGATATGCACATGGTTCCTTTCCTCCTCTCCTAGACATCTGCTCCCAGGACTCCTTCTTAATGAGGTCTCCCTCTGCATATGCAAAGCTCACACCATCCTGATACTTGCTATCCCCCATCCCTTGCTTTCATCTTACTACTACTGACATCATTTTACTTACGTGTTTCCAACCACCCCACATTAGAATGAGAGTTCCATGATTAACAGGGATTTTTCTGCTTTGTTCCCTATTATATCAGAATTTTTGAACATATAAATTAGTGAATGAACTCACTATAGTTTTTAATGACTAAAAGCAACCAAGAAAAATAAGCCTGAAAATGATGTTTAAACAGCTTTGATGCATACTTTATATTAATTTGCATTTTAAGTGAGTCTTGGCAAATACATACAGGCCTATTAACTGCCACCAAGCTCAAGACACAGAACACTGAAAATGATTTTTAAGTTACAGTAACACATTAGGTAGCTGTTTACTATAATCAGGTGTGCATGGAACTTGAAGATATTTTTAATTAAAACATTAGGCTGCTATTTTCAGAAGTCACATTAAGGAATACAGTGGTTCAAAAACCAAAGTACCAAGGGAATTGCTAAACCCAAAGGAGCTAAGATGTAGTCCTAAATTAACTAAAGGCCAAAGAAACTGTAACCTAACGAGTTATATTAACTTACAAGAATGTTGTGTCAAGTACTAGAGAAAGAAAGAACAAAAGAACTAGAATTTATTACCAAAGGCCTGGGGAGAGAAGGCTTTCAGTATTCTTGTGGACATAGCAATTTGCAATTTGTTTCTGACTGTAATTTGTAAGTGGTTTATCAGGATCTTTAAACTGTAGGCTATAGAAACTAATTTCTATCTGCTAATTTCAGCAGAAAAGCAATTAGTCAATTTGGGTAATTACCAGAATCTTTTAAGAGGGCCAATATCTAGTTTAAAGGCTACACTGCCTGGAATAATGGTCCCCAAAATCACACTGCAGGATGGTTGAGTGCAATTCCTGCTGTGGGCACCTCCACTACTAAGGGAAGGCACTAGTTTCATGGCTGAGCCCACTGACACTGGACAGAATCTACTATTTGTTGTAAGTGTGGAACACATACCACTAGTGACTGAAGGACAATTACCAAAATGTCAAACTGTTAAAATGAAAATGAGTTAGAAAAATGCATCTAGCACTAGCCTGAGATTTCATTGTTTACTGTAGGAGCAGACTACATTTAAAAAATATGCAGCTTTAAAGCCAACTTAAAGAAAAACACGAGGATAAATAATATGGCAAGTTAGCAAAGGCAGTATATGAATAATCGGACTGAGAAGCATGGATGTATGTAAAAGAAAGCCATGGAAAGACATCATGCAAAGGAGAAATAGTCTTAGATCACTCTGTGGCAATGAAGAAGGTGAACTGACCAGGGTAAAAATGGGACAAGAGGTACCCCTGAAGGTTACAGACAGGTGTGCAGAGGACAGGACTAGACCAGTAGCACTACGGAGAAGGACTCTAGTCATTTAGGCTGCAAAATCAAGACTTTATGTCCAATGGATGTAAGAGACAAAATGGAGAAAAGAATTGTCTTGGAGTCTGAGTAACAGATGAGTGACGGTGTGAAACAGACAATGAGAAGCCAGCATGAAAGGCAGATTTGAAGAACAAGACAATTTTGTTTGAACATGCTGAGTTTGAGACATCTGTCAGAGTGTGAGGAGACTACTTAGAACAAAGCTGGAGGAACAAGGGGGATGTCAACATTTGAGGGTGGGGTAGCCGAGGAGTAGCCCACAGAGGAATCCAGGAAGGAGCAGTCAATGGAGAGAGGAGACTCCGGAGAGAGTAGTCTTGACTAAGTAAATACTTCAGGAACAAAGTGGTCGTTGTGCAAGACAAAGGTGCCGCAAAATAAAAGCTGACAAATTAATGAGCCTGCTCAAGGTAGCTTCAGTGGAATGGTGGGCTGGAAGTCAGGCTGAAGCGTCACCAACACACAACTAAACTCGGGAATGCTAACATTCTCTACCAACCGCTGAAGGCAAATAAATACACACCCCTGAAGTCACATGTTGACCTGTTCCAAATAAGCAGCTCTCACCCCTCAGATGTGTCTGTTTAAACAATTATCTCAGGGCCTCTATCAGCTTTTGCGGAAGCTGACCAGACTCTTGGATCTCAACCAAAGGGATTCCTGTTCTGTCGGACAGAGGGCCAAAGGAAACAGAGGGGATAAACGTCCCTAGCCTAGTTGAGGGGAACCAGAATGGCTCCCAAATGGCTTCCAGAGCCCAACGCTCAGGCTGGTCGCGGTGTCACATTGATTTACAAAGTTGTTTCCAGTGGCTATCCCCTCTTTTTGGTACCACTGGTCAGATTACCATAATTACAATAATAAAGACCCCAAACAGTTCCTCTCAGTTTACAGCTACCTCTCGCCACAGAGCAGTCATTCTACTCCGAAGAAAAAAGGGCAAAATAATTACCATGGCTGTCACACTAACCCGAATCAGCAGCAGCCGCACTGCATCTCAGCCTCGCTACAGCGACTGCCTCTTCTTTCCTCTCAGGCTCGCTCTCTATGCTAAAATGAAGTGGTTACCTAAGAAAGGAACCATTGAGTGTCCTGAGCCAAGCGAAAGGGAAAACAAACCAAGACATTAAGTAAAATACATTCATTCAACAAAACAGGAAGTTTAACTGGTACCGTGGCAACACAGGCAGTCTGTGACATCAGAGCAGAAGACAAGGAACAAAGGGATGAGAAAGTTACCCTTCATGGATCTTCTCTCCCTTGAAATTCGACCCATGCCACTTATTTGAAAGTGCTCGAAGGACTTTGGTACTGTTTCAGAATACAGCAATTGAAACTTCTCTTGGTAATTTTCTCCAACATACTCCTGGAGATTAGCCATAAACCACAGGCTGCAAATCTGCTGAGTGCCACAATCTTATTAATATGCAATGAGATTCTATTTCAGTCCGCTGGTGATCTGTGCTACCAGTCAGCTACGAGGATATAAACTGTAAAACTAAAAATATTCAAAAAAAAAAATTACAGGGAAGACTGAATAAACTGAAGCTGCACCATCATTTTAGGCGAGGAGAGTACAAAGAAAGTGTGTGTGGGAGTAGTGTTTTAGGGAGAGTGGCTTCCCTGGGCTGGAGTGGAAAAATACCAGGAGCTGTGACAGGAAAGGAGGCCCACAAAGCCTCAGGGCAGCTGCTACAGATGTGCCCCTCCCCCTCATGCAGCGGCCTCAGCTGAGTGTTAGAAATGTCTCCAGTGTAAGAGGCTGACACTGATTCTTGTCAGGAGTCCCTGATGGTAGAATTGAGCAAGGAGCAGGCAATTCTAACAACGCCAGCCCATTTCATGGGTTGCAGAGGTTATTGCAGTATTAAAAAATAAGGATTGCCAGAGACTGTTAATCAGTGTAAAATGATACTTTTTAAAAAGCCAGAATGTGTACACCAGATTTAAAAGGGCAGTATCTTCATTTATACGTGGGAATAAAAAACCCCTTACATCAGTTAACTGTGACACAATTAGACTAAATATTAATTTATCTTTCAGCTGTGGTGGTGAACTTGGAGAGTTATTAAAATGATTAAGAAAGAGACCCCATTGAAGAACTGTAGTTATTTAACACATAAGCGTTTTGACTATTTAACCTAAGACACCATATCCACTTCACAGTAGCCAGAGGTGTATAAAGGACACTTCAACTCAAGGTGACTTCATTGTTCTTCTGTGGTTTATTAGATGACCCAACCCCAGAATGGACTCAATGACCAGCAAAGGAAGTTTCAAAGCAACAGTGGGTAGAGAATTTGTAGTTCACCTTGATTCTGTATTACTATTTTCAAGATCTACAGCTCCCTACTGCCACATCTTTGTATTTACAGGTCCAGAAAAGACATATGAATGGTCCTAATGTGAATGTAGGAAATGGTCTTAAACAGCAGCTAGAAATATTTAGGTTAGATATAAGGAAAACCCTTCCTATTGTTAAAGTAGGCAGTTTGACACCCTGTTGCAAAAGAAGAGGTTCTCTATTGCTGTATAAATGGCATTTATCTCTAGGTCAGATTTACTTTTGGTTCTGTAAGCTTACAGTACTACCCTAATTGCAAGACTATAACTTTACATCTGATTACCTAGGGTGCTTGTGAAAATGCACATGTCTGGGTCCCACCTCAGAGCCAATAAACCAGACTCTTCCATGGAGAAACCTAGTAATCTGTAATTTTAACAAGTAAGCCTAATGATTTTCATAATCAGGGAATACTGAAAAACAACGATCTTAGACTCTGCTTACAGTAATATAAAATTTATTAACCCTAGGGAAGAAATGATTTAAAGAGAGGAAACTGGCTAGACTGATCTGATGAATCATAAGCACTTCATGACTGAGTTAGGAAAACTAGAACTGGAAGAGGGAGGTTGACTGTAATCAGAGCTGCAGCTAGCGCTCTGAGCACCACTTTGCAGTCACTAGCAGCTTGCTCCATGCCCTTCCTCTCACTCCACGTCCTTGCCTTCCACACACTCCACTGCAACAAGACTTTACCTGAGGACTTGATAAATCTTAAGCTGCAAATGAAATCAAGGGATTGGAGATGCTTCCCAAGTACACAGCCGACAGTGTGCAGTCCCTGGATATGACAGATATGACTCTGAACTGGTCTGTTACCAGCCCTCATTGACATCTAAATCGAGCCACTTACCCAAACTGGAGAGCCTTTTCATCAAGCCAGCTTCTCTTACAGCAGCGGGACCATATTCTACTCCTTTTCTTTTCTGTCACATAAGTTACACAGTTAGATGTGAAGGAAGATGATTGAAAATAAGACCACCTTATTCACAAAAATTCAGGTATCTGTTATACTCTACTTGGTTCCCAACAGATCCCTCTGAAAACCTGGGGCAGCATCTGCCCTTCCTTTTATTATTTTCACCCAAGGGCTGGTCATTTCAAACATTTGCAGGAATGGAGAAGAAAACAATCAAGGGAATCAGGTCAACCTTTCAAGCCTCTGGTTATGGGAAGGACAAGGATCTGCTGTTGGGTGTGTGTAGGGGAGGCGGGCTTCCAGAACAATGAAATCTCCACGAGTGCACGTTTCTTTCATTGAAGAGAGAACAAAACAGACCCTCCCATCCTTCGGCCGAGAAAGAGAGACCAGAGAAATTTTCCCTCTCAGTTAATGCTCTTTCCGAGAATGGATCCTGAAGCCTTGCATCCTCAATCGCTCTCCTTAATCTTCTCTCCCTTGATTTTCCACCAGGGATTCAGACCGGTTTCTCCTCCAGCCCCTCCATGAAATCATCTCCTCCCTTCCCTCTCCTCTATCACCCCAAGAGGGACCCAACACTTTCTCGCTCCTCCGTGGGAGGCTGCAGAAACCCGACAGCTCGCTGCCCCTTCCCGCATCGCAAACAGGATGCCATCCATCCCTTCCCAACCTCCCGATCCTCGACGGGGGGAAAATCCCACGTGCTCTCCCGGTACCCAATCGCCGGAACCCACCCCCCCCATCCTCTCTCCGCTTCTCCCCATCATCTCCTCACTTCCCCGCGCCCTCTATGCCGGTTTTCTCCGGGCTCTGGGGGCGAAGATCCTGTCCCACTGTGCCAGGTCCCAGTTCTCACCTGTCCCCGGGAGAACGGGGCTCCGATCACAGCCACGGAGTGGATGGACTTCTTCAGGACCGAATGTACTTGGGTCCGGAGGAGACGCGAGAGGTTGCTCCTTAGAGACATGACGGGCAGCGCGCTACGTGGACCAGCAACACGCTACTCCGTGCAGCTCGCCGCCTCAAGTGAGCGCCGCCCCGGGCCGCAGCACTTAACCTACCCGCGCGCGAGCCATGCCGCGCCGTGACGTCACCACTGCCTGGCCCCGCCCGGCCCCGCTAACCGCGTCCACCACCCACCAGCACACCTTCCGCAGGCCCCGCCCACTTCTCCGGCCCGGGCACGCCTCCGCTTACGTCACTGCGCCCCGTCTCGGGCTCTCCGCAGCGGGCGAGCCTATGTAGCTGACGCCACCAGGCTAATAGGAGTCTGGCCAGTGAGAGCGCGGTCGCGGAGAGGTGTGTCCCTTCGCTGGAAGCGAAGTTTGGGAACCTGGCGGGACACGCAAACCGACACCCGTGCGTGGAGATCGCGACTGCACACAAACGGATGCACAGCGAACGCCGCTCCGCGGAAGGGCTGGCCTGGCCGGGTCTGGTTTGGTCCGACTCCGCGTGTACCTCCAAGACTAAGCCGGCGTCCATCTGCTCTGTCCATCTCAACTCAAGGTCCAGGAAACCCAGTCGCCCCACCTTTGGGCCTTGAAGGCTAGGAGATCAAATATAGATTAGATCTCTCTGGGCCGGGCAAAACAAACACACACCTATTGTAGGTATTTTTGACGGAGAGGTTAGGATTTACAAAACAATTTACCTTTCTCAACGTTTTCAATTATTTACTTGAAAAACGGGAGCACTATTTCTTAAAAATGGTAGTAGCATATTTGGACTGTTCCTAAATTGTAGGGAGGCTAAAGTGCTGAAAGTACTTAGAGTCTTAATAATAATAATAATAATAATAATGGTTAATAACCAGCTAAACTTCTAAGAACTTTCAGCCCTCTCACAATTCCGGCTCTTTTAAAGATGAGGAAACAGGGTCAAAGGAGATAAGTAACTTTCCCGAAGTCACATAGCAGGTAAGTGGTAGAGCTTTATGACTCCAGATTCGAAGTTTAACCATGGCACTGTGACTTGTAGGAATCTGGACGTTAGTCCTGCCAAAATAAAATTTTATATAAACACCTGAAAATTATTTCAGCTGATGCCAATTTACATGCTCTCCAAAATATTTCTGAAGTTTCCATGGCAACATTGTAACTCCGTGGAGCTCTAGCATTATAAAGCTGTTTATTTTTAGAGGACGCATTTTGTAACTGCCTCCCCCTGCTGGTTTAACAAAGAAATGTCTTTGAAGCCTTTGCAAAATAAGCGGGCTATTATTGTCAGATCGGTTATGAAAGTATGGTCCTGGACCAGCAGCGTCAGCATTTGCCTGTTTGTCAGAATGGAAGTTATTGGGCCCTACCCCCAAATTTACTGACTCAGTAACTCTAGGAGCAGGGCACCAGCAACCTAAGTGTTAACACTCTCCCCACAGTGAGGGACTGTAGGGAGCAGTAGGGGTATGTATGGTTAGGGATTCATAGTCACCGATATGTCACACTTATTCAGATACTTGGAATTATCTTGGTACTTTTTTCTTGCCCATCACCACATCCAACATTTTTTCCCTTTACTATGTTTTCTGAAGTTGATAGTGTCACAGATTATCTCAGGTGCTTTTGGACTATTGCAAAAACCTCTAATTTCTTGAGCACTTACTTGGGGGTCACCAGACTGATCTTTCTAAAGTACTGCATTAACTCTGCATGTCACTTCCAATGGTTTTCTACTACCTATAGTTTAGTCAGAAGTAAATTACTAGTTCCACATTATTATGCACCACAGGAGTGAACAGTAAATTGTTATATTACTATTATCCTTTAAAATTAAAGTTATTATTATTTCTGTATGTCTGAAATATTTTACAATTCATTTAAAAATCCCAAAGTTCAAGTAACTGGCCTTTTATTTTTCAAAACAGGCATTTATTTTCAAAATAATTCATTAAAGACAATACTCTAAAGTTATAAATGTCATAAAAGAATGAGTTAAGTTTTAGTAATTTACTTGTGCTCTATTATAGCAATAGCTCTAGGACCCTTCCTTAGGTCCAATGGACCAGCTTGTTCTGCTTTTCTCATTCCTTTGTAGGAGGACCTAGAGATTCTGCCTCTTTAATTCAGTGGCTGCCAATAAATACTCTGTCTCTTGACAGGTTGCTGGGAAAGTGTGTGGAGTAGGAGGGAGGTGAATAGGTAAGTCCTAGTTGAAAGGGTATCTCGCCGCGACCCTCCTTACCCAGAACGACTCAGGAGACACGGGCCCACGTAAGAGACTTTATTATCTGAAAGAGAGAGTGGCTGCCCCAGAGGGAGGTGGGGTGGGGGAGAGAGAGAGAGAGAGAGAGAGAGAGAAACAGCGCAGGGAGAGCAGGGGGACAGAGACAGAGAGCAGCGAGACAGACACAAAGAGACAGAGAGAGGGCAGCAGCGTGGTGTAGAGCGTTGTGCCTTTTATTGTGGTGGATCCGCTTGGCCTGTTGCCTTGGGGGAGGGTCGGGATGTTTAGAGATAAAGTGGGGTAAGCCCAGGCATAATTCTCACCGGCTTATGTGCTTGGGACCATGGGGTAAATGGAGGATAAATTACTATTTTCTTATACTAGTAAAGGTGTTTGTCAATTTCCATAGAGTAAATACTCCCTCACAGCTGATTTCAAGCTACCATTGTGATGTCACTGATCATGGAGTTGGGAAAAGGTGCTCATCATATAATATTTGCACTATACAGATAGAAACAACATGAATAACCCCAAGAGCATAAATAAGAGTAAGGTATAGTGAAATAATCAGGCAATGATAAGTTTTCAGTGTATATTATCTCCATTTTTAATAAAATTTACTTATAAGTTAATACAATTTGATTAATGACGCAGTGTTTAACAGCTGGTTCACAAAGTTCTTGAAAATTTAACAATAGGGTCTTGAAGATGGCTAAAAGCATGCTACAGTATACACCCCTCTACTGCAAATTCAAGACAAGACTAAACTGCAAATTCTCAAAGGCAGGGACCATAACTCTTTCTGCTCATGGTTTTATCCCTTCCTGAATACAGTATTTGGCAGATAACAGAAGCTTAGTAAATAATAAATAAACCTTCCAAATTCTTATGAAATTCTTACTCATGGTCCTTGGTTTATTGGTCTACGGTTCTGACATGGAATGACAGGTATCCCAGAGGCCTTCATACTGGACCAAGTGTCTGGGTTATTTCCTAGGTCCGTGCCTTCTCTTTCATGCCCATGTTAAGTGGAAAGGTTTGGAAGGATCAGGCAGTCCCAGAGTAGGTGCCTGAAACAGATCTTTTAATGGCTTTACTGGGTGTTGCTGTTCAGGTCCCCATAAAAAGGGTTCCTGATTATCTTTTAAGCAGTCATATAGGGTGTGGGTAAAATTGTCACATTTCCAGAGTATCTCCCCTGGCTTTAGTGTATTTGCATATCCTCAGGGGTGGAGAGAAGTTCCTCTCCATGTCAATAGGTAATTACCTGGGCAGCCGAGGGCGTGTCTGAACCTGAGACTTTAAAGGGAGGGGCTGGTTGGCTGGCTGGCTTGCTTGCTTGCTTGCTTGCTTGCTGCTTTTGGAGCAGAGGAAAGAGATGGCGCTGGACTGCAGTTTGTAAGCAATAAACGGGCTTTAAACTTTATTTCTCCTTTTGACTGATTTCGGTTTTTAGAGGTTGTTTTGCCCCGGGATTTCCTCTGCCCGAATTTACATAGAGCTTGGCTTTTAAGCCATAATTTGGCATCCAAATTTGACAGTACTCTGGGAGCCCCAGGAAGCCCTTATCTCTTGTAGCCAGATAATGCCCTGGACCCATGCAAAGGAAAGGCTCTGGCTGCCAGGTCTCAATTGGATCCCTAAGTAGGACACCTCTTGTACTAACTGAGCTTTAGAATGGGATACTTTGTACCCACACTGCCAGGAAATTCAGGGCCCAGACGGCATGTTCTTGGGCCTTAGCTTGGGTGAGTGAGCAGATAAGAAGATCATCTACATATTGCAGGATGGTGCCACCCTCAAGTTGTAAATCTTGTAAATCCTGAGATAAGGCCTATCTAGTTAGGTCGGGGCTGTCTTGAAAGCCCTGTGGTAACACAGTATAGGTTAACTGTTGATGGGAAATACCTGGAGTATCCCATTCAAAGGCAAAAAGACATTGTGAGTGGGGATGTGGTGGTATACAGAAAAAGGCATCCTTAAGGTCTAGGGTGCTGAACCAGGAAGTCTCTGAAGGGATGATGTAAATCCGGCGAGAGGAAATCCCGGGATAAAATACTTCTAAAAACATAAAACAAAAGCAAAAATGAACAAGTGGGACTACATCAAGCTGAAAAGCTTCTGTACAGCAAAGGACACCATCAGTAGAACAAAAAGGTACCCTACAGTATGGGAGAATATATTCGTAAATGACAGATCCGATAAAGGCTTGACATCCAAAATATATAAAGAGCTCACGCACCTCAACAAACAAAAAGCAAATAATCCAATTAAAAAATGGGCAGAGGAGCTGAACAGACAGTTCTCTAAAGAAACAATTCAGATGGCCAACAGACACATGAAAAGATGCTCCACATCGCTTGTCATCAGAGAAATGCAAATTAAAACCACAATGAGGTATCATCTCACACCAGTAAGGATGGCTACCATCCAAAAGACAAACAAAAACAAATGTTGGCCAGGTTGTGGAGAAAGGGGAACCCTCCTACACTGCTGGTGGGAATGTAAATTAGTTCAACCATTGTGGAAAGCAGTATGGAGGTTCCTCAGAATGCTCAAAATAGACATACCATTTGACCCAGGAATTCCACTTCTAGGAATTTACCCCAAGAATGCAGCACTCCAGTGTGAAAAAGACAGATGCACCCCTATGTTTATTGCAGCACTATTTACAATAGCCAAGAATTGGAAGCAACCTAAATGTCCATCAGTAGATGAATGGATAAAGAAGATGTGGTACATATACACAATGAAATATTACTCAGCCATAAGAAAAAAACAAATCCTACCATTTGCAACAACATGGATGGAGCTAGAGGGTATTATGCTCAGTGAAATAAGCCAGGTGGAGAAAGACAAGTACCAAATGATTTCACTCATATGTGGAGTATAAGAACAAAAGAAAACTGAAGGAACAAAACAGCAGCAGAGCACAGAACCCAAGACTGGACTAATAGTTACCAAAGGGAAAGGCACTGGGGAGGACGGGTGGGAAGGGAGGGATAAGGGCGGGAAAAAAGAAAGGGGGCATTATGACTAGCATGTATGGGGGGGGCACGGGGAGGGCTGTGCAACAGACAGAAGACAAGTAGTGATTTTACAGCATCTTACTATGTTGATGGACAGTGACTATGAAGGGGTATGTGGGGGGGAGCCTAGCAAACATAATGTCCTTCATGTAATTGTAGATTAATGATACCAAAATAAAATTTTAAAAAAAATGGGCAGAGGAGCTGAACAGACGGTTCTCCAAAGAAGAAATTCAGATGGCCAACATGAAAAGATGCTCCACATTGCTTGTCATCAGAGAAATGTAAGTTAAAACCACAATGAGATATCACCTCACACCAGTAAGGATGGCTACCATCCAAAAGACAAACAAAAACAAATGTTGGCGAGGTTGTGGAGAAAGGGGAACCCTCCTACACTGCTGGTGGGAATGTAAATTAGTTCAACCATTGTGGAAAGCAGCATGGAGGTTCCTCAGAATGCTCAAAATAGACATACCATTTGACCCAGGAATTCCACTTCTAGGAATGTACCCTAAGAATGCAGCACTACAGTTTGAAAAAGACAGCTGCACCCCTATGTTTATTGCAGCACTATTTACAATAGCCAAGAAATGGAAGCAACCTAAGTGTCCATCAATAGATGAATGGATAAAGAAAAAGTGGTACATATACACAATGGAATATTATTCAGCCATAAGAAGAAAACAAATCCTACCATTTGCAACAACATGGATGGAGCTAGAAGGTATTATGCTCAGTGAAATAAGCCAGGTGGAGAAAGACAAATACCAAATGATTTCACTCATATGTGGAGTATAAGAACAAAGAAAAACTGAAGGAACAAAACAGCAGCAGAATCACAGTACCCAAGAATGGACTAACAGTTACCAAAGGGAAAGGGACTGGGGAGGACGGGTGGGAAGGGAGGATAAGGGCGGGGAAGAAGAAAGGGGGTATTATGATTAGCAAGTATAATGTGTGTGGGGGAATGGGGAGGGCTGTGCAACACAGAGAAGACAAGTAGTGATTCTACAACATCTTACTACTCTGATGGACAGTGACTGTAATGGGGTTTGCGGTGGGGGGGGCTTGGTGAAGGGGGGACCTAGTAAACATAATGTTCTTCATGTAATTGTAGATTAATGATAACAAAAAAATACTTCTAAAAACCGAAATCAGTCAAAGTGAAGAATAAAGTTTGAAATGCATTTATTGCTCACAAACTGCAGTCCGGGGCTGTCTCTCTTTCCTGTCCCAGCAAAAGCAAAACCTTCCCTCCCCTCACCTCTCAGGTTCAGGCACGCCCCTCGGTTGCCCAGGTAATTTCCCATTGATTGACATGGAGATGAACTTCTTTCCACCCCTGAGGACATGCAAATGCACTAAAGCCAGGCGAGATATTCTGGAAATGTTACAATTTTACCCACAGATGGTTCCCAGCAAAGTATACGGGTTTGGAACCACTGGATGAAGGGGAATTACTGCTTCATTTATTATCCTTAAGTCTTACACCAGATGGTAAGAGCTGTCTCTCATATATATATAGGCAGAATTAGGGTGTTGCTGGGAGAGCTAGTGGATATTAAGAGTCTGTGTTGGATAAACTGGGATAGTAAAGGCTGAAGGCCCCTTGGGCATTGTGCCTAAGGGGATATTGTTTTTGCTTTGGGGACTTAGTAGGATCCTTTAGTTCAGCTATCACGGGGAGGCCTTAATTGCTCTACTGGGAATGCCTTGGTCCCAGATGTTAGGATTGAGAGCGTTCTCCCAAGTCTCTGGGCTCTGTCCTGAGCACAGCATATGTAGGGAAATATGATGAGAGGGCCACTCTTCCAGAGTGACTTGAGTTCCCAGTTTTTGTAGAATATCCCAGTCTAACAATGGACTGGAACACTGAGGCATTCCCAGGAAGCTGTGGGAAAAGGTATGGGCTTCCCACAGACAGCACAAAGGGAGTAAATGGCAGAAAAGTTGGCTTATTGGTAAGTCCCAAGACAGTGGAGGCTCTTCAGGTGAGAGGTCCAGAGAAGGAAGTCAGAACAGAGTCGGTGGCTCAGTAACCAAAAGGAAAGTTTCTGTCCTACCTGTTACATCCAGTGGTACCTTGGCTCCAATCCAGGGATGGTGATCTCCTGTGGTAGTGCCAACTGGACAGGGCTGCGTCAGGAGGCCTGGGGCTGCCTCAGACCCCTGATCCCTTCAGTTCGAGGGGCAGAGGGTAGCCCAGTGCCCTGCCTTTCCACATTTTCGGCAGGCAGAGACAGGTGGCCTGTCTCTTCAGGGACATTCTTTGGCCTAATGTTCTGCTTTGTGGCACACATAGCTCTTTGTGGAGCCGTCCTTGGGTGTGGCTAGGGTACCAATGGGTTGCCCTTGGCCCCTTAGGCCCTCTCTTTTCCTTCCCTCCTCCTGGTGCCCCGCCTCATTCCTTTCCTTCGCCTGAGCCCTGGCCTCCACAACCTGCACTCAGTTGTCAAAACTGAGGTTGTTGCAGTCAACCTGTCATCTATCATGACCTCTGAGTCATGAACTACATTTTGGAGTTTCCTCCTAATGTCTGGTGCTGACTGGGTCAGAAATCAATCTTTCAGGATGACCCTGCCCTTGTATGAATCTAGGTCCAGATTGGTATATTTAATGAGTGACTCTTTAAATCTTTCTAGAAAGGTGGCTGGGCTCTCAGCAGACTCCTGGGTCACAACAGAGACTTTCGTATAGCTGATGACCTGTCTGCTAGCCTTAAGTTCAGCCTTAATGCAAATCAAATAATGGTCCTGAAACCAACATTGGCCAGACTTACTATAGTCCCATCCAGGATCCGTGGAGGGGACAGCTGTATCTCCTATGGGATAATTAGGATCTATTAGGTGTAAGCCATTTGCAAATTTCTTTGCCTCTGGAGTTACTCTCTCTAGTTCTGTGTCTGTAAGAGTCTGAGTGAGAATGACCTGAACATCTCTCCAAGTCAGATCCTCAATTGTTACATGCTGGAAACTCTCTGTATAACCAACAGGATTGTCCGTGTAGCTTTCCAGGCCTCTTTTAAGTTAAAGTTTAGTTCAGTGAGAGAGAAAAGCTTATATACAAGCTGAGGGCCGAATTCCCCAGCCGCTTCCACAAGGGGGCAGATCCTCCGTGGAGGTAATGATTGTTGCCAGGGCAGCCCTCTGGATCAGAGGGACATCTGGGGGTACTAGGGGGACCTGAAATATGGGGAAATTAGGGAGTAGCAGAGTGTTTGGGGGCTGAAGACCCCAGGGGGGTTGCAGTCTGAGGGAGGGGGCCCAGGGTATGGGGCAAAAGTAGGATAGAGTAGAGGTTTCTCTGAGGGCATTGGCTTATTTGGATCCCTGCTTTCTGTACAAGGCTTAGGTTCTGGGGTGTCTTGGGGGAGGCCTGAAGGGAGTAGAGCCAGAGTTGTTTGCATTTGTGGAGTAGATCTCCACTCTCCTGGACGAGAAAGGAGGCCTGGACATAGGGAACCTCCAACCATTTACCCTGCCATTTGCAGAATATCTCTAACTAAAGGATGGTGTTATAATTCAGGCTCCCTTCTGGGGGCTAAGTTTCCCCACTGAGGAGTTTGTATTGGGGCCAGGATGTTGTGCAGAATTTCAGCCTTGATCTCTTCAGGGTTTGGGGGTCAAAGTGTTCCCAGTATCAGAGGATGCAACCCAAGGGTCTATTACAGGGAATTGATATTGATTCCCCATCTAGAATGATTGGGAAGGACTAGTGAGTAAAGAAAGCCCGAGGTCGTGGGGTTATTACTCAGTGGCCTAGCATATGTCTAGTGCCAAGCAGTGTTCTAGATGGACGTCTCCACCCAGTGCAGTCATGACAGTCAGTGAAATGGTACCTTTTCACTGCCATCAGTTCCCATGTATCTAGATCCAGCCTGTGGGGGGGGAGCCCTGGCACTCAATTAGGGAAAGCCTCGGTGATCAAAGGTAGAGTTCAAGGGGTGCCTCTTGGACATCCTTGTGGGTGGGGTGGGGAGCAGCTGTTCAAAGAATCTGACATAGCCTTCTCCCTGCAGTCTGCTGAAGGGACAACATCCTCAAGGGGCAATGCTCCTGGCTCCAGGATTCCTTAGTGACCTCACACAGTAAGTGGTAGCATTGCATTGAATGAGTGGGTGGTATCTGTGACTACTTTCCCTTATCAGAAAGGGCAGGGGTGGAGCCATTCCAATCACATGCAGAGGAAATGGAAGAATAGGATTCTAGGGGAGCAATCTTCAAGGTAACTTTTGTCTCTATACCTGCTGGGTCTCCATCGGTCAAGGTTTTGGCCGCAGCTACAGGTGCCAGGGTAAAGGAGGAAGGAGAGGAGGGAGGCAGCTCTCAGCTAAGCCCCCAGAGTTAGAAAAAGACATAAAGAGTGGGTTCTCTCCAGACAAGCCTCCCAGATATCTTAGCCTCATCAGGGGCCCAATGGAAGAGGCCTGAATCAAGGTCTAGACCCAGAAAGACCACCAAAATAGTTGGGAAAGATCATCTCTGGTTACGCAATAGGCTAAGGCAGCCATGAGAAAATAAGCTGCTGTGACAGGGAAGAGGTTTTAGCCATAGGCTATGTTGCTTCCATAGATGCCAACATAGGCAGGAGAGGTAGATTTGCAATGGGAGGTTGGGGTTAAGTTGAACCTGCAGATATCATTGGGGGTAAATGTCTCCATTCCCCTCCAAATGGAAAATAGAGCACACATGACAATAGAAAGAACTCTGAGCATGAAAGGGACAATGGGTCATAGAATCAAGGTGAGTCAGAAGGCTCTTAGCTCCCATGGTGAACCATTGGTGAAGAAGAGAGTAAAGGGAGAAATCTCAGGCCACTCTGGGAGACATTCCTGAGGAACGAATCATGACCTGCCTCCTAGGGAGGGGTCCCCACAAGGTGAGCACAAGCAGGTACTACCTCCAGCTGGGTCTGGTGGATATCTCATGTCTAAGGGGATCCTCCCAGCACAGGTCAGAGGGAAACCTGTCACTAGTCTTAAGATCAGTGGCTGTCCTATTGACTTTTAAAAGACTGTCCCCTGTCCAAGTGTTTGATAGCAACAGTAAGGGTCTGATTAGCCAACCAGCAGATACACAAAAAGTGAGGAAGAAGGGAAGAAAAGAAATGCAGTGAATAGGAGACATTCAAGAACACAGAAAAATAAGTCTCTTGCATGGACATATTAAATACTACTTGGGGATTTACTGTGGGGTTGGAATTGGTTGTTTTTTACAGTGTGCCTCTGTTGCATGGACATTGTCTTGCAATTGGCAGGGTGCCTAATGTAATTTTCCCTGGTCTGTGACCGACTTACCCTGTCATGGGAGTCTTCTTGCAGCAAGTGCCCTAACAGCACTTAAATGCTCAATCTGTGCCCACATATTGCAGCTGTTTTCCTGCAAGAGACTGAGAAGGAGAGGAAGGATTCCCAGAGGACAGGTAGTGTCTCCGGCCAGGGGTAAGGCACTTGCAGCTTACCGGGAGTAGTGACCCGAGTCATGGCACCAAATATGTTACTGGGCTGAGTTTCTTCTCCTCAGTTCTTGCCCCACTGAAACAAATAATTGAAAGGCAGAGACACAATAGTGAAGCAGAGTGAAGGTTTTATTTGAATACACTCCAAGGAGGGTGGGGGCAGAGTCAAGGAAGACCAAGGCCCCGATCCA
Source organism: Manis pentadactyla (assembly GCF_030020395.1). NCBI lineage: Eukaryota > Metazoa > Chordata > Mammalia > Pholidota > Manidae > Manis > Manis pentadactyla. The sequence continues at coordinate 33,690,720 of NC_080029.1, forward strand.
TTAGGTGGGTGGCCTTATTACATTCTGATTAGGTGATGCCTCTTTGATCGACAAGGTGGGGTTATTTGATTTACAGGTCCACCTACATAGCCATCCCTCTCAGTGAGCATGTCCTTTCCAACGATGAAGTGTGGTTTGGGCTGTTCATAGTTTTGTTCAATTGTGCCCACACTGGGACCTGGCTGGGACTGCTGTGGCCTGGTCCCAATAGGCAAGGAAGTTGTCTTCCTGCAAAGCCTTTGCTGTCTTCACATGGGACCCCCCCAGCTGGGCAAAGTTTGGGTGGTTTTTTTCTTTGAACCTTATCTTCCCCTTCCCCTGCTGCTCTTATCTTTCTACCTAACATTCCTAACAATATGTGTGGTAAATAAAGTATGTGTGATAAATAAAGTAGCCTGGCAGAGAGTATGTATAGGGGAGAACAGCATTATCTAGTGCAGTCAGGGAGATATGAGGGACAGGTGTTGAAGTACCGTGTCGGTGGGATAAATGGCACTTAGCTGTAGATTAGGGAGGGGAACAGAAAAGGCAGAGATTTTAAACCTGGATGAGAGGAATGGTGGTACTAGAAATAATAGTTCTAAAGGGATTAATAGTCCATCAAAGTAGTATGAAAATTACTTTAGATTTAAAATAAATCAGCAGCCAAACAAATAAACATTTAAAAGAAGAAAAAGTTAAGCAGAGCCGCCAAAAATACAGCTGCCAGTGACCACCCCCTACCTTCCCAACTCCCCTACCGCCTGACTTCCTGCCCCACTGAGGGAATTTCCTGATTGGGAAAAGATTGACCTCAGCACCAGAAGTGTGAATTCAGCTGCCTGTTAGCTTCCAAAGGCCCAATAGAACTTTCCATACTTTGAAGTATGAAACCTTAATCCTCCTGCCTTTTGTTAAATTGGTGTACAGAGCTTTATTCTGGATATTCATAGAGTTACTCATTACTGAGCAGCTTCCTTTTCTTGTTAATCTATTGTCAGTTAATTCGCAGGCCCAAACCATGTGAGCCTATAACTGTGAGGAAAAGATTTCCTCCCAACAGTACTCAACACTGGCAGCCTTTAAAAATAACCTAGGTACCTTTTTAAAAATGCCCGTCCCCGTCCATTGTGTTCCCCTCCCCACCCATTCTTTTTAATCATCTGGGATGGATCCAGACAACAGTTTTTAAAAGCTCCCTAGGTCATTTAATATGCATTCTGGGTAGAGAATCCAGTATTAAGGGTTATATCTTTCAGTGCCTCTCAAATTTTAATTTGCAAGCAAACCTTCTAAGAATCTTGTTAAAACTCAAATTCTGAGTCTGTACGTCTGTGGTGAGACCCAAAATATGCATTTCTAACAAGCTCCTAGGTGACGCTGATGCAGCCGGTCCACTTACTACACTTCAAATGGCAAGGCTTTCTTTAACCAGGTTCTTTCACCTTTCCTTTTAAATCTTCAGAAACATTTTCACATGAAGGTAATTTACTTCCTAGGCTTCACAGTTGTGGTTTGCTTCACATCACTTAGAGAAATCATTGCTTCCAACTGTATGAAATTGAGCTGAATCTGATGGTCTAACTGAACTTGTATGTCAAATCTATGGCCGTCAAAGTAGATTCATCTTTTTAACTCAACTTTCCCACAAGTTTGTTTTATTCCATCTCAAAACCTTTGAGTGTACAAGGACATAAGTTATCTTGATGTTACAAGGGGAGAGAAACCTTCCACATAAAAGCCAGGTGGGTTCCTTGACTTAAATTGAAAATAGTAAGCTTTACTGTTCTAGATTGCCACAAGATGGGGATGCAACTCCATGGGTGTGTATGTGTGTGGGGATGTGGGTGGGCAGAGAATCTCTGCTTTCTGTGCTTTTCTATTTTTTGCAGGTTTCTTTCTATTTCTGTGTCTATTTTTCCTTCTCTGGTTGTCTATTTTTTTTCACTGTCATTCTTCCTTAGTTGAAATAATTACTAGTGATTTTCATCAGAGGGGAAAACAATAGGGTGATGCTAAGTAAATTAGAGTAGATTAACAAAATGGAATACTACGTAGCTATTTTAATGGCGCTTATAAAAAGGAAAATGTTTGCCAAAACATCAAATTTTAATTACTGTTAAATTAATGAAACAAGGAGGCCCAATAGACTAAGGTGGTTCTAATACCTGACCTGCCTACATAAGCAAACCAAAACCTAAGTCTGTAAATGCCTCAAGGTTAAGAAATCTAAACTTAAAGACAACCAATCACAACCAACCAATTAGGCTTTCCCAAAACACACAACCTTAAGCTATAGCCAATCAAATAATTTTCTTGCTTTGCTTTCACCTCTTCTCTATAAGTCTTTCCCCTAGTTCTTGTTAGTGGAGTGCTCCTAACCACTTCCAGTTTGGCACTGCCCTACTTGAACCAATTTTTGCTCAAATAAACTTAAAATTTTTCACATGCCTAAGTTTATATTTTAACATTACAAAATGGTATATATATTATGACTACAATAATTTTTAAAAGTACAAAAACTAAGACAAGGATGGAAAAGTAATATGTAAAACTGAAAGGTTTTTAGGCTTGTAATTTTTTTGTCACATTCAAAATTTTTCTGTATTCCATCATCTTTCAACACTAAAAACATTAGAATAAAAGGACCCAAATGCTTGAAAAAATGATTTATTTGTTTGGGTTGCAGGTGGGTTTCCCCTTCTATCCAAAAGTAGAGCATTCCTATGAAATCGTGAGCAAAAATGGCATAAAGTGAAGAAGCAGTTACTATTCTTTGAGCACTCCCAGACACAAAGATAACCTCTCTTAGGCTTTAATGATACTTTAGGATGCATTTTGGTAACACATCTTGGTAATAGATGCACAAAATAAATGGAGATAAAGCACTGATGTGCACAGACACAGGACAAAGCTTGGACAGCATGATGCAGAGATGCTCAGTGTGGTTCCTGGAAAAGTGCTGGGTGGCACGGTGTTACTCGCCACCCTGGGTGCCTGCTGCCCCTATAACAGCTTGCTGCAAAACACTGAACACTGTTTTTGCTTTTCACCTTTTTTCATAAAAGCAAAAATCCTCTTAGATTTCTTTCAGTTAGTGAAAACAGGTATTAATGTGGGTCTTTCATAAAAGCAAAGTGGCATAACAGGAACTTCCAAAAAACAGGATGCCTGTATTTTATATAATTCCAATTTGATGTTGGGAAAACCTAAGTTATTAAAAATGGACAGGTAATAAAAAATTTTAAATAAATTTTTTATAAGAGTATTGAAAAACATCAAATACCTAGAAACAAGTCTAATGAAAGACGGGCAAGACAGCTGCAAAACAGTGCTGAGAGAAATTAGAGAAGACCTAAATGAGATATACTAGGTTCATGAGCTGGAAGACTTCACAAAGATAAGATGAGTTTCCCCTATACTGATCAATAGAGTCAACACAATCCCAGCAGGGCTTTTGGTGAAAATACAAAGAACAGCCAACACAATATTGAAGAAAAAGAAAAACACTGAAAAACTTAACACTATGAGAAATCAAAACCTACTATAAAGCTTCAGTATTGAGACAGGTTGATATTGGTACAAGGAAAGACAAAATAGAACAACAGAACATAAAAGGGTCTGGAAACAGATTCACACAAATGTAGTAACTTGATTTACAACAAAGGCACCTTTGCAATCAGTGGGGAAAGGATAGTCTTTTCAGTAAATGCTGCTGGGGAAAAAAAACAAGAAGATCATTGACCCTTACTACCTCATATCAAACAAAAATTCAAAATGGATCATAGGCCTAAATATGAAGGATAAAACAATAAAGTTTCAAGGAAAAATAAAGGGACTAGAATATTTTAATGAACTTGAGGCAAGCAAATTTCTTGAACATGACATAAAACAGCACTAAGCATAAAAGATAGCTAGATTAGACCTTATTACAATTAAAACCTCTGTTCATCAAAAGACACCATTAAACATATGAAAAGGTGAGGCATAGCATAGACTATGCATTGTACTGCCTGGAAGATAACATCTCAATTAAAATTCTTTTAATGGACAGAAAAAACTTTTGCTTTTGAAGGATGGAATAGACATATCTTTCCCTATCCTTCCCACTAGGAACAGCTAAAATCCTTGGACATTTTATATAAAACTAACAAAAGACTGAAAGGTAGAGGGAAAGAGACAGACTGACTAGGGATCCTAGCACAACACAACAGTGCATTCCCTCGGTGTTCTTTTTGCCTCAGATATCCCAGACTGGGCTCTGGAGGGTGACAACCAGGGACATTCATTTTGAAAACCTGCTGTCTCTAACCAAAGGACAAAGTAAGGAGAAGCCTATAAGAGAAAACAGACACTACTCTACTCGAGCCAAACACTATAGAAAAAACTGCACCCCTACCCTCACCCCTGCTAGCAAAGGTCAAGTGGAGAACCTAGACTTCCACCTTGCCAGGCTATAAAGAGGAGCCCCACCCTGCCAGTGGGGTGGTAGCAGAGGAGGCTGAGAGAGGAATGGGACTTTCATCTCCCCTGAAGGGTAACAGCTTCTTCCAGCACTACGCTATGGTGTCAGTGGAGAACACATAGGGAGCCTGGGCTGCCACCCCTACCCCGGATGTTACAAGGAACCTCCTCACTAAGTGTCAATGGAGGCCAAGTGGGGAACTTGGACTTCCACCTCTACCTGGCAGTCATGTGGTAGTGCTCCTCCCCTGCTGGAGCAGTGTCAATGGAAGCCTGCTATAACAGAGGATTTAAATAAGATCCAGAATCTCCTATCCAAAATGCCCATGTTCTAATAAAAAATCAGCTATCATATCAAGAACCACAAAAATCTCAACTGGAATGACAATAGTCAGTCAACAGATGCTAATACTAAGATGACATAGATGATAGAATTATCTGACAAAGATTTTAAAGCAGTCATCATAAATATGCTTCAATAAACAATTACAAACATACTTCAAACAAATGAAGAAACTGAAATTCACAGTAAAGAATAGAAGATTCAAGAAGACCCAAATTTTAGAATTGAAAACTATAACTAAAATTAAAAAAAAACAACAATGTTTTTGGATTCAACAACAGAACAGTAAGACACAGGAAAGAATTAGTGGTCTTAAAGACTGAACAACAGAAATTTCCCAGTTTGACCAACAGAGAGAAGACAAACTGGCGGAAAATGTGAACAGAGCTTCAAAGACCTGTGGAACCATAACAGAAAAAAACCTAAGAGTACTGTCATTTGAGACTCAGAAAGAGAAGAGTAACAGAGTGAGGCTGAAAAAAACATGAAGAAACAATGGCTGAAAACTTCCCAAATTAAGCAAGACATAAACATAACAAAATTCAAGAAGCTGAGCATATCCCAAATAGGATAAACCCAAAGCTATAGCACGGCCAAACTTCTGAAAACTAAAGACAAAGAAAAAATATTGAAAACAGTGATTAAGAAACAACACTTTACATTCAGGGGGAAAAATTCAAATAACAGATTTCCCATCAGAAACCATGGAGGCCAGAAAGAAGTGGCACAGTAATTTTCAATTGTTACAAGAAAGCTGTCAACCCAGAATTCTACATCCAGTGAAAATATGCTCTGTGAATGAAAGGGAAATCAGGACATTCTCAGATGAAGGAAAACTAATAAAATTTGTCATCAATAGACCTACCTTAAAAGAATGGGTAAAGGAAGTTGTTTGTTTTTTTTTTTTTTTTTTTTATTGAAGGGTAGTTGACAACAGCATTGCATTAGTTAGGAAGTTGTTTGAGCAGAAAGAAAATTAAAGGAATCTCAGAACATCAAGAAGAAAGAAAGAACAATGGAAAAATAAAAACAAAAATATGAATAAACACAATAGACTTTCTCCTCTTGATTTTTCTAAACTGACAGTTGAAGCAAAAAGTGTGGCACTATCTGATGTGGTTCTCAATGAATGTAAAGGACATATTAAGACAATTATAAATGGGGAAGGGTAAAGGGAGGTAAGGTTTCTATACTTCACTTGAATTCATTAAATGTTGATACCAGTAGATTGTAGTAAGTTGTGAAATAATAGAAAATATATATATTGGTCTTGGCCCCCAGTTCCTGGCACAGACCTACTAAAGCCCTTGTAATTTCCTAAGTAATGAGAGCACTAGGAGCATCTTTTGTTCTAATATTTGGTTTTTGACCCCAGTTCTTGACACAGACTTCCTATATTCCCTTGGAATTTCTTGGATGATAGCAGTGTCTTATTCTAATGAGGTGACTCTGGGGACCCTGGATGGGAGCTGTTCACCAGAAAGACCAACCGATGATTAGAAACTTAGAATTTTCAGCCTCAACTCCTGCCCCCATTCTTCAGACTTGGGGGAGAGGCTGGAAATGGAGTTAATGATCAGTCATGCCTACGTGATGAAGCCTCCATAAAAATTCCAAAAGTATGTGATTTGGAGAGCTTCCAGGGTGTTGAACACATTTACATACTGGGAGGTTGATGCACCCCAACTCCATGGGGACAGATGCTCCTGCGCTTGAGACTCAGACTTCACCCTACATCTTTCTTCATCTGGCTGTTCATCTGTATCTTTTATCATATCCTTTATTATATAATAAACTGATAAACACAAATAAGTGTTTTCCTGAGTTCTGTGAGCTGTTTTAGCAAATAATCAAATCCAAGCAGAGGAGGTCATAGGAACGTCTGATTTGTAGCTAAGTGGGGACTTAGTCTCATGGGATTAAGCCCTTAACCTGTGGGATCTAATGCTTTCTCTAGGTGAATATTGTCAGAATTGAGTTAAATTGTAGGACCGTCATCTGATGTCACAGAGAATTGCTCCTGGTGTGAGAAAATCCCTCACATATTTGGTGTTGGAAGTGTGAGTGTGGTAGCAGTGTCATAGTAAAGGAGAAACACAGGAGGAAGGCTTAGTTTTTTCTCAAACAGTGGTGTATGTATAACTGTGTAATACCTGGCACAGTTGTATAATACCTGACACAACCAGCTGCAGAGATACACTCACAAACACTATATAAAGATGAAATTCTAAACAAGATGAAATGTGTTATATTTTATCTTTTAAAAATGCAAAGCAAATTGTTTTATTCATCAATTTCACTAAATTACAACAAGCTTTATTAATTCTTTTCACTGGCTTTAAAAAAATTGAGGTATAATTGACAGTATTTGTTTTAAAAACCCTATATTTTTGGAATTTCTTTATATATATGTGAGCCTTTACTTTTTCTTCCCTAGGGATAAGTGGTCCTAAATAGGACACCTACTCTCAATTAATATGGTAGCAGCAATTATTCATTCTATATCAAAAAAAAACTTGAGTTATAAGACAGCATTATTTGAACAACTATTCAATTCATAAGTGTCAGTAAGTAATAAAACAAGGTTTTACATAAGATTTTTAAGAATCTGTCATGGGCCATAAAAATAAAAAGTTAAATTATTTAATTATATTTTTTCTGTTTATGTTCATAGATACTCAAGTTCTAAAACTAATTTCAACAGTTAGAAATAACTACCCATCTTATCAAAAGTAAGTCAGATTATCATAAGATTGTATAACAATGATACCTTAATAAAAAACAATTTTAAAAAAAGTAAATCAGATTAATCCTGCATAGTGTCACCACAACACTCAATTCACTCAAATATGTTTCCTCGTTCTTGTGGCCAGAACTCTTTTGGAAAGTGTAGCAAAGACTAGCTAATTGTTCTCCAAATCATTTATTTTTCCCCACTGGGCATATTGATAGACCATGTCTCCCACCCTCTGAAGTTAGGTATAGTCATATTAACAAGTTCTGGCCAATGGAATGTGGATGGAAGGCTTGCCATAAAATGCTCCCAAGAACGATCCTCCATTCTTGCCCCTCATTTGTTCGCCCAGCTTCAGAGGATCCAATGGAGAAGACGATGAGGGGGCCCCGAAAGGGTCATGAAGTCTAGATGGAAGGAGCCAGGGTCTCTGAATGAATCACTGCTTACCAGAAATTATGAGTCATCTGACCAGGAGCACCGTGGATTGGTAGATAGTAAGACAAACATTTACTGTGTTTAATTTTCAAAATTGTTTTTGTGTTTTTGTGAATAGTAGTTAGCCTGCCTGGAAAAATACAGGATACAGATGTTTCTCAGGCTTCCTTTCTGTTTTTCCACAACTGAATTCACTAGGGTATTCACTGAGACTCCCTCAGGGACCCTGCAAATAGATATTAAATCTTCTTAGGGAAACTTGCCAACTTCAAAGTCTAAGAACTCCAGGACTAGAGGTTTCCCAAAAACCTTAAGTGTTTATCTCTGACTGGTGGAAATACAAGTGGTTACATTTCTTTCCACATTTTTCAACTTTTTCACAATAAGCAAATACCACTTTTATAATTATAAAAGACATCATATGACATTTACAAAAATGAGAGGGTGGATTGCTTGGTAGGATTCAGGGTACAGAAATAAAATTGGAAAAACAAAGCAATACTTGAAGAAAATCATTTAGGGAAAAATAGGGTGGGAGGAAGAGGTAAAGTCCTGTATGAAGATGGAGAAACAAAACATGATTTTCATCAGAGAGACTTAAATTTGGTAAGACCATTATATCACTTATCTTTATACACAAAGGGATGATTCTTTAATACATCCTGCTGCCACAGGGCTGAAGCACCATAACCTTTTTAACAGGTCAAAACGTCACTCTTCAAGTAGTGATTTTACAGCATCTTACTATGCAGATAGACAGTGACTGTGAAGGGGTATGTGGGGGGGACTTGGTGAAGGCGGGAGCTTAGTAAACATAATGTTCTTCATGTAACTGTAGATTAATGATGCCAAAAAAAAAATGGCTGTTAAAATTTGCTAGACTTATAAATAAAAATATTTGTAAACTGAACTTCAAAGCTTATGGAAGAACATGGGTCCGTATGAATTTGTAACTTTAATAAATTGAACATTCATTAAAAAAAAAAAAAGTCACTCTTGAGCCAAGGTTAAAAAAAAGAAGTAAAAACAGGGAGCTCACAGTCCACTATTACTCATGAGTTTAGTAATTTTATTATCCATATCTTCTGCATCCTCCAATCTTGCTAACCTCCCAGCCAGGACAGCCTGCCTACTCAATCCTCCGTGCAGTGTTTGGAAGAGAGAACTCCTGAGCAGAGAAATCCAAACTCCTCACCAGGCCCTACAAGACCTTCCTAGATCTGACCCCTACCTACCACCCCAACTTGCAACCCCTACTTACCACCTGACTTAACATTCCCCATGCGTCAGCGGCTCTGTCCTTTTGATTCCTCCAAATAACCAACCTTGTTCCGGCCTTGGGGGCTTTGCCTTTCCTGGTTCTTCTTCCTGGCAAATTCCTCCTCCAGAGCTCCCCCAGGCGGTATGGCTCCCCATCCTTTTAGCTCCAGCGTCTTACTTTAGACAGACTTTCCTGACTGTCCTATTCAGAGACCCCCAGCTTCTCCTACCCATCATATTATTTCCAATAGCACTCTGAAATCACTTCTATATTGTCTCTCCTGCTAGGAAGGAAGCTACCTGAAGGCAGTCCCCGGGATCTTGTCAGTATTGTTCACCGCCATATCCTTAGCACCTAAAATTACCTGGCGAATAATGAATGAATGGGTGAATCGAATGAATGATACCTGTGAATTGTCTCTGGGGCGCACACTGGCTTAGAAATAGAAATCAGTCTGTCAAGCGAAAGCACATTAATAGCGGTTTCAATATGTCGGCTGAGCTCGCCCCCTACATGTCACAGGCTCCCGGCAGGAGCCGGAAAGTAGAAACTTAACCCGCAAATTCCGCACGGCTCTCTTTGAGGAACTGCGGCTGCGCGGCGCGGCCCAGGGGGTGAGGCGGGGGCGTGGCCGGCTCCGCTTTCCGGAAATGGTCCAGAGCCGGCGAGAGGACGCGGGCGGGCAGACTAGAGCGGCTGGGTGCAACCGGGCCGGTGGGGCCGAGCCGGCCATGGAGGATGAGCAGAGCTTCTCAGATATCTGCGGCGGTCGCCTGGCCCTGCAGCGCCGCTACTACTCCCCGTCCTGCCGGGAGTTCTGCCTCATCTGCCCTCAGCTCTCGTTGCGTTCGCTTACCGCTGTCACCTGCACCGTGTGGCTAGCCGCCTACGGACTCTTCACCCTCTGCGAGGTAACGGCCTGCCCTGGTTTAGAAGGGTCTTTAGGGTCTTGGGGATGAGCCCGGACCTGTTGCCGGATCCTCCTATAGTTGTAGGCTGGAAGGGCGGGAGCTCGCTAGTTCCGCTGCTGGACAGCTCTTTTCATTACGTTTCGCTAAGTTTGTGCTACGGTATTTTATCCCTCTCATGGACCGCTGCTCTGCTCTGTTCTGTGGTTCCACCCAGCATACATCTAGTCCTTGCACGACCGCCTAAAATTTTAACTTCCATGTGCTCTGTGAAGTACATGCTCATAGAAATTCAATTCCAAGAGTTAAGAGAACTATTAAGTGGATCGTGCTTATCCATCACTTACTACATTCCTCAGGAATCACAGCAAACAATAATCTTCCATAGACTGTCTTTGCCTTCATAATTGTGTGTACGTGTGTGTGGCGTGCACACACACGTTAAGAACTTGATAGTTCTTCCTAAGTTGTTTTTCAAGGCGATCTAACCTCTCCGCCACCCCAACGCCCGCCAACCCCTTCCCCAGCTTCAAGTTCTTGCCAAAGAATTAATGAGATTTCGGAAATGGGTGGTTTCTGTGCACAATTTACAATCTCATACCTATTTTAAGAGCCTCAGTTTTCACATATCCGAATCAAATTTTCCAGAAGCCCTGCCAGCCAACCGCACATCTCATTGGCCAGAGTTGTGTTATGTGCCCATTTCTTGGGAACCAATCATGATTGACTCCCAGTTCTATTAAGAAGGGGCTGTTGAGTAATATCTCCTACACTGTGCTAAGCATTTTATTGTTCATTCTATGATTTTGCACTATATATTCTGCTGATGGAATAGGAGAGCAAAAGGTCTGAGTCCTTAAGTTGCAATTTTGGAAGAAAAATCTCTTGAGATTGGTGTGATGGTGGCTATTTTGCTGATGGACGTTCTCCACGCCAGACCTAGCCGTTTGTTGTGTGGATGTATTTCATCATATGCTCTCATAGCATTTCAGAGCCAAGTGAAAGTGATTTCCTCTTCCTCCACGCATATTCCTTCCATTTGTTCAACTCAGCGGAACGAAGGCTTTTTTCCCACATTGCCTAGAATTGACTTAACCAGCAGAAAAAGCAGAGGACCACCTGGTAATCTCATTGCCTGTATCTGGCTCTGTCTTCAGAACAGCATGATCCTCTCTGCTGCCATCTTCATCACCCTCTTAGGCCTGCTTGGTTACCTCCATTTTGTGAAGATTGATCAGGAGACTCTGTTAATTATTGGTTCCCTTGGCATCCAGTTGACTTCATCCTATGCCTCAGGCAAAGAAAGCACTACCTTCATTGAGATGGGCAAGGTGAAGGATGTTGTTATTAATGAAGCTATCTACATGGTAAGTATTAACAGGCCTTTCTGGAGGAGGTAGCCCCTGGGGTGTGGAGCTGGTCTTAATATCTGAAGTGTTTGACTTCACAGAATTGAACTTGAGGACTCTTACTGGTCCAGTACTTGCAGTTTCCTTTGTGGCTGACATGTCTGTATACCATAAAAGTGAAACTTACTTTGAAAAGTTATGTCCCTTTATTTTTAAAGAAATGCACCAGGTTTCATGGACAGGGAGTCAACATTTCAACTTTGTTTTCCAGCCTAGCTTCAGAATCATCTCTGGTTGTCATTGTAGCTGTTCTGTTAATTTTTCTGTTTGAAGAATGAAAAAATACTTAACTTCTCCCTCACTTCAAAAGCTATCTAGTATTCTACTACTTACAGATAACCATTTATGAAAAAGTTTTGAGCCTTCCCTTGAAGAAAATGAAATGAGTTTCACTTAGATCTCTGCTCTTTGTTTTATTTTCTTACAGCAGAAGGTGATTTACTACCTCTGCATTTTATTGAAGGATCCAGTGGAACCACATGGGATATCGCAAGTAGTACCTGTCTTCGAGGTGAGCACAAAACATTTTTCTTAAGTTTCTTCTCCAAAGAGATCTATACCTTTCCTCCATCCCTGCATATCCACTGCTACGTAAGTTCAGTAGGAATGTTAACTTTCATTATCAAAGGTACTGGAGAATACTTGACAGCTATTTTTCGTGAGAATTAGGGCTTTAGTTATTTCAAAAGTTTGTTTGAGGCAAATATAGGCTTTCAGAAATATGAAAATTTATACAAATTATACAAATTTTAGAGAAAAATGTATACCAACTTCTGCCTATAAATCACCGTTTATCTCCTTTGACTGTGTCAGTGGTCTACCAATAAGATTTTATATTGATGTTATTGATCTACATACTGTTATAGACAATTTCTTTTTAAAAAAATTGAATATGCATATTTTTGTGCACCGACAAAGGCCATTAAACTTGTTTAAAATAATTATATCATGTTGACTGTCAGTTTATTTAACCACTCTTTTGGTAGCTTTTGAAATCACGTTCAGGTTGTGTTTTGCCCTTACCAAAAAACCACTTCCACACACGATTCTAGCAGGTTACCTTATAAGCATAGAAAGTAGTTATGTATGCAGTTAACTCTGACTGATTGTCCTTCCTTTTTCACAAAGGATTTAAATTCTTTTTAAAAGAATTTAAGCTAAAATTCTTTTGCATTCCAGTTCAAAATTATTTTATTAAAGCCTATGAATAGTTTCACAGATTCTTAGTGCTTGATATTTGGCTCCAGAGATTGGATTTTACAATACTTTTTAAGAATTTTTGTGTTTTTCCCTACAATCTCGGCCAACAGTGCATTTATCCATTTTTGTTTAGTATGTAGGTAAAGGAATTTAAAGTTATTAATTTGTATCTCTTTAAATGACCAAGTCTTTTATGTCCTTTTATGACCTATCAGTATTTCTTGTTTTAAACTATCCATCTCCTCTATTAGTCAAGTAGAATCTAGATATTGATTATGTATTTATAATAATTTATATATTTTGGGTAAAAATTTTTTATTAAATATACTTTCCATACTATTTCCATTTTCTGTGGTTTTTAATTTTGGTTGTATGACATTTCATAATATGAAATATTTTTCAATGTTTACATATTAACCTGCCCCTCTTATATATCTGAGGACTGTTTCATAGTTTATGACATTTCCCAAGAGGCTCTGTCCTTGTTATTCCTCTTGCTTGCTCTTAGATGGAGGTCATGCAACTTAGATTAAAAACTGTCTTTTGAACTGCTGCTCTGCACAGTTCACGGGCTGGGCCTAGTTTGGGGCTTCTCCCAGCAAGGTGCTGTGAGGCCTGAAGTTCTACCTGTCTGAGCTCACACCTGGATGCAGCATCACTAAGCACTCTCTTACATTCATCTTGACTGTGCATTTTTCCCTTTGAAATTCAGAGTACCAAGCCCCGGCTGGACTGCTTGATTGAAGTGTACAAGAGCTGCCAGGAGATTCTGGCACACCAGAGAGCCACATCAACAAGCCAACAAGTCCCAGTGTTGAGAAGGCCAGTCCTGTCTTCCATGGGAGATGACTCCTAAGCCATAGTGGCTAGTTTATTTTCTGTATTCTAAATCATCAGGGGGACAACAATCCTGGGACCCAGTATGGGTGCAGTGGATCTCAGAGCCATAGAGCAGGCAACTGGAAACCTAACTCCCTGTGTGATGTTGAACAAAGTATTTATATGTATTTGAGTGTTCCTGTTGTACAGTTTGCCTACTTTACCAGCTGAGGGGAGATGTAGAAATTATATGTCTAAAGTACTGTCCACAAGGAACACTTTGTGAAATTCCTAAGCACATGCAAGTTTACTACTTTCTGTTGAAATTTTTGGAGCAAAACAATGGGAAACTAACATCAGATCTTTTGAGAAAGATAATTTCTAACCACATAGAAACCCTATATGAATGTTAGAGAAAAAGAAGTCAAGCCCTTTAGGTACTGGTTAGCAGGAAGAAATGTCCTACAAAGACTAGTCTCTGTCTGCTTACCTCCTGTGTTCTATACAAGGTTAATTTATGATGACTCTCCTAATAAACAGATTTCCTTCCAAAAACACACACAATAATTGCCTGGTTAACAGATACCTGCTTTTTATTGACAAACATGAGTGAGGCATTTCAGTCATGGGTGTCAAGCACATTAATACTCTTTTGTTACTCAGCATTATCTATGGTTTCAAAAACTTCTTTTGCCAAGAGGGGTAACACAGAAGGCCAGACAGAAATTTAACTTTGGTTTCCAGACATGTTAAGGAAGGATAAACATGCCAACTATAGAAACCTTTGTTTATAAGGCAGTTTCTTCTGTATAAAATTAATAAACTAAGGGAGGATTCCTGAAGGGTTGGGCAGGAGATGGGGTGGAGGAGATGGCTTCACCACCCCCTGCAAATTCAGTGTAGAGACAGCTCCATTCGTGGCTACTTTTTCTATGGGGTCCTTTTTTTTTTAAACTTCCAGGTAGATAATATCCCCATTGGCCCCACAGACACTCAAGATAACAAAACTAGAGCTGTAAGCTCTGCCTTTTACATCAGCCGTGGAGGGGTTATTCAGGAGCCTGTGGTACATGTGACATGTGGCTTGTTTGAGGTAGAAATGTCTCAGCTAGATCCCAAATTCTGGGGGAGATGACAGTAAAATTGCCAGCCTTGCAAAGTCAAGTTCATTTAAAAGAGGCAGACATTCTGATACGCTTCTTTTTCTATCATGCTTGTCAGTTTAAAGGGTGAAAGTGGGGACGCTTACAGCAGTTGAGGTGTTCAAACTAGTTCCAGCCCTGCAGTGTCTGCAGTGTGCAACACACACACACACACACACACTGTTGGGGTTAAAGGCTTGGTTTTGGGATGCTGTTGCTAAACCTAAATAGTTCTCAGCACTTCATTGACAAATGTAAGACTACCTTAGAGCTATGAAATAAAACTCAGTTTCTCCGATGTTGGAAATCAGAGTATGAATGAACTCTTCCGTTCTTTTTTTTTTTTTTTCTCTGTTTGTGGAGGGTGGAGACAAAGATCATTTCCTCTGCACTCAACAGAAGGTCTCAGTTGGGGATGGAGGAATACTGGTGTCGTCAGGAAGGCAAACGGTGAAAGAAACTTTTAAATTCCGTACTAGGTCAGATACCACATACGTGTTCTCTGCCTTCAAACTAATTCCCAGTGGAAGTTCACCAGAAGTCTGAGGAGCGAATCCAGGCTCAAGAGCCTGGAGGGGTCTTATGTGTCATAGAGCAGCAAAAAGCAAAGCAGTTTGCTTGAACAAGTGCCAGCCGCCTTGTTCTACAGTAGTAAGCACCACCCTTACTGAGCCCTGTCCAATCCTCAAAACGAGACTGAGTGGTGAGCTTGGACCTATCCCTACTTATACCTAGCTGGGCTGACAGTCCAGTATGAGGGAAAACAGCTTCACCCTCAGCAAGGACGGCCCTTGTCCGGCAAAGACAGGCACTGCTGCCCCAGGACTACAAATACCTGCTCGTTTGCAGTAGCAGAAAGGGAGTGGCGACCCGTTCCTTGTTCTCCAGGCTGCCAACACCTTTCTGTGAGGGAAAGGAAGTCCAGTTTTCATACATTCTAGGCTTTTGTGGAGTTCAGGTGAAATGGAAATTCTAGTCCTATTCTGTTAAGGGATGTTGGGAAAACCTCAAGTGTAAATCCCAATATGAGGATATACTGAAATCCCGACATATTCAGTACAAACAATGTTAGCCTGCCTCGGAGTATCAGTGCAGAAAGCTCAGACCTAGAGCACCGATGCCTCAGTAACCAGTCACTGTGGACCATCCCTGCCTGTGTCTAGAATCAGGCAGCATCCAGAGCTCAGTATTCTTGTGGGGGAAAGAAGTGGTTTTTATACTGGGTCTGGATTCTTGAAAGTTGGTCCTTGAAACGTAAGGCACCTAGAATGTAAAGGCTTTGTGGACACTGAAGTGCACTTCACAGAACAAACCAGGGCAGAGGGAGGGCTGTTGGACCCATCACAGTAGTGTCATAGCCCAGGATACATTTCTAATCCCCAAGGCACCAGGTGGTGGTGAGGAAAGGAGCAGGAGATTTCACAGCAGCCCGGGCCGCTCGGCAGCACCCAGAACAGAAGCGAAGAACTGCCGTCCATCCAGGTCCCGCAGCTGGTGGGCAGCAGGTGGGGTGGGGGGTGGGGTCACGGTGGCAGAGCAATGGTTCATGTAGCTGGCCATGGTGCAGGTGGCCTCTGCAATCTAAGGAGGCAACAGACAAACAAAGGGAGCGAACTAGCTTTGGCTCGAATCCTGGTGTTCTCAGTTATTAGCTATTACACTGGGTACATCACCTTCCTGGGCTTCACTTTATTCATCTCTTAAAATACCCATTTAGTAGAAAATGTCCAAAGGAGATCATGCCTGTGGGTTCAGAGGCCCAGTGAAATGAGCACCTGTTGGTCTGGAGGTCCTCTGAAGGGCACGATTCCCTCCTGAGAACGGGAGCAACATCCCGCTCTGGGTATCTCCAAGCCAGGGAAGGGGCCTCCTGGAGGAAGGGGTCTTTATATCCTCTCTTTTGGTAGGTGTGGCACTAAAAGGAAGGGGGAGGTTCGGCAAACCCAAACTTAAGGATTAAAGAAACAGGGTTTCCAGTTACTCTCAGAAGGGAGCCAGGAACTATAAATCTGAACTCAGGTTTCAGAGTCTTTGCAATTGTTATTTTTGCTAGTCAACATTTCCTGTACTGAGTAGGAAGGAAGCCCTTAAAGCAAAAGAGGTCCTTGGACCATCCTCAGGTCCACAAGGAAGGGGGAACACGTGCAAATTGTCCCACTTGGTGACTATGGTTGGGACAAAACACAGGATATGGTGATAGCACTCTGGGGGAAGCTGTCTGGGCCCGCTGCAAGGAGCAGAAACCCAAGAGGGCTCCTGATTGCAGCCTGCATGGTGCTGGGGCTTCAGATAACTAAAAAAGGTAGTGTGAGGTGCATAGGGGTAGCTGGACCAGAGAAGTTCCCTCCCTGGCTAGCCCCTCACCTACCAGCTCAACGGTGACTGCTGAGGAGCGGCTCCACCTGAACCTCGGGGATGTGGGTCACAGACAAGGCCAGAAGTTAAAAAGAGGGGCAGGGCTCTTCTGGAATACTATCTTAACCTCAGCTTCCTTTCTAAGCACCTGCCTCACCTCATCATACCAGATCAGAACAAAATGTTTTAGCAGCTGTTGGACCCACCTTGGGAGCAGCCATCCGGAAGACCAACTTCTCAATGTGGCCTTTTCCTGAGCTCTGGTCTGGAATGGATCTAATCACAAGCATGAAGTCCTCCCGACAGCCACCAAAGGTCAGCACTGAAGAGTAGGGGTACGTGACGTGCACTTGCTGGGGGAAGGAGCCAGTTAGTTCTGGGGAAACTGTCCACCTTCTTCCTGAGCTAGCAACCAGTATGCCCTGTCCCTTCTAGGCTTGGGCAGTCTTAACCAGGAAGGGAGAACTTGGGTAGTTGCAATTTGAAGATCTACAGTTCAAAGTCCTAGAGCAGTATTCAGATGAGAGGAGAGTGGATCTCAGGCAGGGCCTGGCAGAGGAACCATGGTCACTTAGCTCAGGCCTTTGGAGTTCCGAGAGGAGAGGAGGACACAGTTCAGGAAAAGGAGGGGCCAGGGAGTCAGCTCTCATCCCTCCATACCATAGTGTTGTGGTCCAGGATGCTCACACCGTCCTCATTCACGGCAATCCACACCAAAGCATTCTCCTTGGGAGACAGCTGTGCAGGCTGGGGGAACAGGAAAAGCTCAGACATATCCACAGCTAGGGGTTCTGAGGAAGCAGGCACACACAGGGATTTGCTAGGCAGTTACTTCCAACCTTCTTCTTGTCTTGGAAAACATAAAACATAGTAACAGACATGTAGCCTTGGGACTCTGGCCACCTACTAACTATCTGATCTCTCTCTCAAGAATGCTTTCATTTTAAAAACAAGTTTGAAAGGTAGAATGATGCACAGTATAAACTGAACAAATACATTTCTACTGACTTTGCATGGCCGTAGTGGACTGTACTACTCAGGCAACAGTTCATTTCACCTGCACGTGGGTGGTGATCACTTCTTGGGAGTACCTATAGCCCATCCTGCCCCAGTACACTGGTTGGGAAGTTCTGTGCTGCATAACAAGCGCCAGCCCTGGCTGCTCTCTCGTGGGCATGGGGAACAGGCTGTTTTCTCCTAGCTCTCAGAAACTGCCAGCATTCCACCCTCAGTCTCTCCCACTGAAGTGCATGTTTCTGTCCAACCAATTTCCTAGGGATAATGAAAGAAAGAAGAAAGCAAGAATGCAGTGTTATAGGCTTTAGGCCCTACCAGTGAAGAAGTGACTGTTTGGTGGGTAATTCCTGGAATGACTACTTCTCACTCCCAGGGCTGCTATATGGCATTCCAGATTTCCTCTCTCTCCTACCCAAAAGGCTGGGGAGAGAGATGGGCATGTCAACTTCTTCAGAAACTTCCCCTAGCCTCCCAGACCAAGGGGATACCTGCTATATGCCTTTAGAACACCCCTGTCCTTTTCCTTCATAGTCCTTGTGAAAGCATGTAAAAAAATGATATATTTAGAGAAAGACAATATATATGATGATTTGCTTAATGTGTATCTCCCCTGTAGATAGGAAGCTCCGTGAAAGCAAGGACCATGCCTCATTCGCTCTCCTCTTGTAACTCAAACAACTAGCACAATGCCCGAGACACAGCAGGAGCGCAACAGTTTTTTGTTGAATGAACGAGTGAATGTCCACTGTCTAATCTCGACCTTCAGTGAACAGCATCATGATCAAGCTTTAAAGACAGGGTACTCTGTGATTATGTATAAAGTTTATGCACACCAGACACCCAGTGAAGAAAGTTCCAGCTGAAATAACTATTGGTGACCTGGCTTACGTGCAGGTGAAATGAACTGTTGCCTGAGTAGTACAGTCCACTACGGCCATGCAAAGTCAGTAGAAATGTATTTGTTCAGTTTATAGTGTGCATCATCCTACCTTTCAAACTTGTTTTTAAAATGAAAGCATTCTTGAGAGAGAGATCATATCAAGTCTGAACCGCTGTGTGTGAATTAGTTGATCCTATCTTTTTTTTAAGGGTATCACTGCGAAAGAAGGCAAAAAAGGGAAAAGATGAGGGTCACCCAGAAATAATCCTGGTCCAAAATCAATAATCACACTCTGCCCTGGACCACGGAAAGCAGAAGGCCAGAATGGGTGGAGGCAGCGCCCCCAGGTGGGTCCTAGTGCAGACTGGACTGGCTTAAGCATGACTAGATGTGGCAGCAGCTCCAGGAGGAATTGAGGGCCTTCTTGGGGCTACAGTCCCCACTCCTTCCACAGGAAACCACCAGCACTTACCTGAGCAGCAAAGAGCTTAGCACCAAAGAGAGGCCATTTCCGGGCCACTGTCAGGTAGATGCGGATGCACTCAGGCGGAGAGCAGCCTTGTAGTGCTGCCCACTTCGAGGTCAGCAGATCTATCAGGTGCCTGGTTTGGATGGATGGAGAGAAATGGTGCCAGGGATGTGCCAAAAAGTTTGCAATGCAACTCTGAGGCTTTTCCGAACTCTGTAGGCCCATCCTCCCAACAGCAACTTCCCCCGACCCTGCCTCCTACCTCAGCTGCTCAGGGGGTGCCCCATGTCTGTAGCGCCTTGGGTAGAACCTGTCTAGGACCTGCTGGAGGTGATGCTGAGCCTTGGCAGGAGATGTGCCCCCAGGGCCTGGAAGGATGGGCTTCTCCAAGTCCCCATATTCTACCTGTGTGGAAGCAAATGGAGGGACCAGTCAAGAATCTGGAGGTGGGTGGGGCTGGGGTGGGACTGTTGGGAGGGTGAAATAAACCATCACATTATTCCTTTATTGGTGGGGTGTGAATGGCTGTGAAAAATACTTGTTGTGAACAGACCCTTAGCTCAAGTTTCATGGACCCAACAGAAACAACCTTAGGGTCCTAGAGTGTTAAGAGATTGTCTAGATCAACTTTCATTTTGCAGCTGCGGTTAAGTGCCTTATCCACAAGTTAATTAGTGGAAGACAAGGGAAAACCATGTGGAAATTCTGGCTTCTAATCTAAAAATTAGAGATACAGGATAGAAGATGCTATAGATCCTAGAGTATAGCAGAGGATTCCAGATATGGCCTTTGGAGTCGGACACTTGGCTCAAATCCCAGCTCTGCCATTACCAGCTTTGTAATCCTGGTCAACCTACCTAAACTCTCTGAGCTTCGATTTCTTCATTTTAAATGAGATGAGAACTAACTGGGGTAATACAAATAAAATGTGTTTGGTACAGGGTCCTCGACAGAGTATTCAATAAATGTTTATTATAAGATCAACTCTTATTATTTCCCCTTCCTCTACAGCATGTAGACCCAGACTCCTCATGGGAACCATGAAGTATCCCAGATAACTCAGCGAGATGGCCTCCTAGGGTAACAGGGAGAAGAATTCAAGTCTGAATGCATGTCCTCCTCCTAATTCTACTTAGGCTGTTTGACAGTTACAAGCACAAATTTTATCACATATATTGTGTGATATACACCATGTAAGTATCACACCTAGTACAACCCTGTGGGAGCAAGCAAGGAGGCAGTTTTGTTTTCAGTATACAGAAAAGGAAATGAAAGCATAGACACATGAAGTGACTTGGCCACGATCTCACAGCATCTGCAGTGAGGAACTCTGCCAGGTAAGGAGTCAGTTTCTCCCCATAGCGAGGGACAGCAAGGCTGCCCTCTCATCAGGAACTACCAGATCTGCAGAATTTCCCATTTCAGGGTGCATGGTGCCTTCCACCTGCGAGTCAAATATGATGGCTAACCCTCTGGATTTCTGAACAGAACCTTACCTGGGCCATTAAGGCAGCCATCTCAAGGGCCAGCTCCTTGTTGACGGGAAACCTGCCTGCCACTATCTCTCCACTAGTTTGGGAGGCAAGCAGCAGCCGCTCTCGCTCTGTCTCCCCTTTGACCTGACTCCGGAAGTACAGCCTGCAGGAAGAGAGTGAGAAGCCGGAACTCAGCTGGATGGGGCTGAAAGGATGAGGCTGTCTCTGCACCTGCTTATCTTGATTTCCAAAGAAACAAACTACTCTTCTTACACCATTTGTGAGCCTATTTCCTATTGTCTCCAGGAAAATTTAACCAAGCATGACAGAGCAGACACAGGGCCATCAGATCGCATAGCAACAGTAGCATGTGGTTAATTCTGAATACACCATTACACTTACTGGCTTTAGTGAAGGCAGTCTGGTGCATGGAATTACAGCTTATTAGGGAATGGGATGAGTTAAGATTCCCAGAGACTAACAGATATTATTTGCCTGGAGACCTACCTGGAATGGAATTTTCTAACTCAAATTGATTAAACAGATGTCTACTTGTCTATTTCCTGGAATTGGTATAAGGGCTATTTATTCTCTAGCCTTAAATATCTAGTGTTCATACAAAATTTCACTCTCCTAATGTAACATGCAGCTATCCCATGAGGTTGGTCTGGTTTTTTGGCAGGTGCATCTGTGTGTGTGTGTGTGCATGCACGCGTGTATGTGCGTGTACACACAGTACAGTGACTGAGAGCCTGAGCGGCCCGGGGTCTCACAGGATCAGCAGAGCCAGCCTAGGCCCCCAGCTAATGACCACCAAGTGGTGTTACATCTGTGGAACCCCTGCCTGTCTGGGACAGGCCATCCAGTTGGGGAAGTGATAGACGGCACCCTGTGGCAGCCTTCATGCTTGGCCCACCCTCAGGCAGTGCTCAGGACCTGTTCTTGTACATCAGCTTCACGACGCGTGTGCCGCCCTCAGACTTTCCGGAGTGTAGCTCCTTCAGGGCTTGTTCCCACTTGGAGATGGCATCGCAGATCTTAAACAAGCAAAAGAAGAAACTCAGACAAGCATGTGCTACGGGGAACAAGGTCCAGCCAAAGCTGGACTTGGGCAGAGCAGCAGGGTACAGGGCAAAGCTGAGTGATAGTCCTGCATCAGGAGGCTAACCTGCAGGGCCTCATACTCCTGGGACTCCCTAGACAGACAGACAGCTGTAGCCCTGGGCACGGTGTGAGCAGCAAAGCTCAGAACACTGCCCCCACTGGCCTTACCATCTGAGGGCACCTCCCCAGAGGCTAGGCAGGCCTCAGTGAAAAACCATGGCCCTCATCGCCAGCTCCACTTCCATTCCACTGACCACTATTCTTCTCTTCAACAAATATACCCAGAGGCTTACTATGGAACAAAGCCTTACAGACACCTGGACATTTATAAAGAGCATATGTGGCAAAATTTGCCCAGGCAATGGTAAAAGACGAGAGCCTTTGCCTTGTCGCCGTAATGCACACTCATATCGTCAGGTGCTACAGCACACCCCCCATGGCTCTACTCTCAGGCCACAATACAAGGCAGGGCTTAATCTCATTCAGGGGTTTTACCTGCAGAGGTACTACAAGAATCTACCTCCTTAGAATGTGGGCAAACCTGTCAGCACAGCACAGGCCCAGCAGACAAGTAAGAGGGCCTGTGTACAACATGGCATCCTATAGGCCTATGCATACAGTTGTCTCCTATGCATGTATATACGTAACAGGCAGCAGGCTCAGTTAGAGCTGCTGCTGAGAAGTGCCTCCCTGTCTTTCCTACACCGAGCTGAGAAGCACCTTTTCCCCTAGATGCCCCACGGCCATGAGGGAGGGAGAGATATGGAGATCTCTCCAGAGACAGGGCACAAACAACTTCTCTCTGCCTACACAGCTACATTTTAGGATGGCACAGAAATGCTGGCCCAGCGGCCCAAACAGGCCATGGGACAGGCACCCTCCAGACAGGCTGCTTCCCCATCACCAAAATCCCAAAGCCTACAGGTGGCTCAGGAGGGGCTCAGCTGGCTTAATGGGGAGGCAGTCACCTTGATGCTGCCCTGCAAGGAGTGTTCCAGGTCCCTGCCAGAAGGATCATCTGTGAAGAGGGCAAAGCCAGAGCGAGCTGGCTTTCTCATGCCTGTCTCCTGGTTGAGCCGCTGGAGAAATTCATCTACTGTGGAGGAGCCATCGAAACCGACCACCTGCAGGGGAGAGGCATTAGTCTCAGAGGGAACTTTGTGAGAGGAGCTCACTAGGGCTAGTGGACAAGTCTTGAGTCTGCGAGATGGAAAGGCTTGGCTGAAAGGCACCAGGGGCAGATGCAAAGGGCAAAGGAAGTTCACTTCTGTGTCCACATGCAGAGGGTGAGCGCTAAAGGGATGAGCCTGCTGCTGTAAACTGCAGTCAGACTTATGCTCTATCCTCCTTTACTGTTTCTCTTTTGGAGGCCTTTGCTTGAGCCACTTTCTTGGTCAATGTCTCAGCCTCCTTATTCATGCAGTGGGTTCCAGAAACTGACTTCCCAGGTACCAAACACTGGAGCACTCTTGCGATTCAAGCTCCTTTCTCCTTCCACACCGGCACCAACAGCCCCACTCCACCCCCAAACCCCAGGCCTGTCCTTCTGCTGGTTTGCCTGTTAAGAATCTACCAAGCCAGGGGAGGCTTAACACCCACCTGACCCAAAGGTCTGTTCCTCTGGGGTAGTGATAATGTGGACACTCGGGACAGGGAGCCCGTGCAGCCTCCTCACCTGGTAAGTCCCATTGGCGAAGTGCACAGGGATGCTGAAGGGCAGGGAGTGGTGGAAGGGGTTACGCAGCAAGATGGACACCACCTCCATGCGTGACGGCCTGGCTTCTCGTTCCCCTGTCTGCAGGGTCCGCTCCACTGCCCGCTGGCAGTAGGTAGCATACTGGCCAGTTTCATTTCTAAAAAGACAGGCAAAGGAAGAAGGGACAACCAGGTAACCTACCCACCCTGCCACCCTGCCACCCTGGCTCCCCACCCAGACCTAGCCAGGGCCACAGCTGCAGCTGGGCAGGCTATGAAAAAAGCCCTGAAGACTCCAGACTGGGGTGTTAATTTGTCATTCAGGGCCTATAAGCTGCAGGTGGCTGGCATAGATATTTTTCTCCAGACACCAGAAAAACATGGCAACGGAGAATAAATATTTGGGGATGGTTTGGGGGCGCTGGAGAGCCCCCACAAAACATCTGTGCATACGTGAACTGGCATGCACGGACGCTTAGGCAGGCCCAGATCTCCAGGTGCCCATCCGGATGCACAGTAATGGGTGAAGTCTCTGCAACCCCCGAGCAGATCTCCAAGAGCAGGGGCAAGCTGACCCACCCTGGACCCTCCCGCATTGCTCTCCATCACACCACGGTCAGTTTGTCAGGGACACAGGAGGCAATGCTCACTCACCTGGGGTCTGCGTGGCGCTGGAGCTGCTGCTTGACATACCAGAGGAAGTGGTGCTGAGGCAGGAAAAGGGGGGCGCACAGAGCCAGGAGCTGCCAGCACTGCCAGGGGAACAGGCAGTGTGGGATGAGTGCCAGGTCTGCAGTCCCAGGGCTCTGAGCCCCGAGCTACAGAGCCTTCACCACTCTATCCAAACTTCTGTGGGCACCACAATGGGCTGACTTGGTCTAGAGCAATCACACTATCTGACTGTGCACGGGCATCCAGAAGGGGCACAGAGGAGGCAGCTTTGATCACTGAGGCTGCCCAGGGGCCACCAGGCTCAGCAGACGCCTACCTAGTCACCTCCTTCCCTTTCCCACCTCCTGGGCAGCCCTGGCCAATGGCTCCTGTCAGCAGTTCTACCCCGGGGACACCCACCTGCATGAGTGAGTACTTCTGAGGTGGGCGACAGCTGGTCTGCTTCATGAGCTGGCAGTAGATCTCACTCTGTAGCTCGGGGTGAGCCAGGCAGACCTGCAGTGCCGTCTGGGCCAGCGACACATGGTAGTCCACTGAGGCAGCTTCCACAGGCACATTGATGAAGAGCTGGCAGGACTGGTAGGGAAATGACGGTGGGCACAGGCACATCCCCAGCCCCTTGATTAGCATCCTCTGTGACTGTGGACAGACTGGACCATCCCCCTGGGGCTCAAGAGAGGCTGCGGCTCTCTGCACACAGCCCTTTTTAAGGGGGGTCAGTGTCACTGCTCAGAGCATCTATGCCTGCTGAGAAGGCCACTCTGAGATGGATTGTTTCCTTCTCTAAATGTTTCTATTACATAAGCAAGACATATTTATTTTTTAAAAAGACAGACTATCCAGACAAGCACAAAGAATATCATAGGACAGAATCTCTCAGGTCCTGCTGTTCACCACAGGAAGAGGGAGCTCCTCAATGGGGTTTTCACAGGTGCTTTATGAATTAAGTCCCAGAGCTTTCAGCCTCCCTGACAAAAAGGACATGATGGGGACCCTGTAGGACTTCCCCGGCCTCTTCTGATTCCTCTGTGGGCTACCGCCTAAGTGCACAGGTCTGGTCCACCTGAGTATCCCATGGGGGGCAGAGCTCTGGGCAGGGCCTGGGCAGGTGGCGAGGGCACCACCAGCCGTGAGCTCCACTCTCACTTTACCTTGAAGAGCTTGAGAGCCTCCGTCTGCAGGGCCTCAGAGGGCAGGGTGGTGAGTGAGGTGTACAGCCCATCTTTGCTGTAGCACAGCATGGGGTGCCTCCAGAGAGGGGAATCTGCCCAAGCACAGCACCAGACGGCAGCCAGTTACCCCCGATGAGGGAGCTCACCTCCTGCCCCCACCGCCACTTTGGTTTATGGGGAAGATGGGTTTATCTGCCTGCGACACATGGGCTGTGTGAGGTTTATGTCTACAGAGTGAGGGGTGGGCAGTTGTGTGCTGCACTTAGGGCGCCACAAGCCCGGCTTACCCTGCTGCTTGGCTCACAGGCTGCAAGAGGGTGAGTGTGCGAGGTTGCGCGCACTTGAGTGCAGGTGTGTGTGCAGGGGAGGTGCCCTCCCTGCAGTGTCAGGTCTGGATAGAGGAATGTGGGTTAGCCTGATCATAAACAAGCCTCAGAGCACCAGAGAAGGGGTGGGGTGTATGCCCTCAGGTCCTCAACATCCCGAGACTTGGTAGCTAAATAAAGACCCCAAATGTCTCAGGCTTAGGTGAGCCCAATCTCAACTTAGGTTTCATTTATAGATTAACAAACTCTAACTAGAGATGAACCAGCAAACTTGTTTCCTCAACCCTCTGTCCAGCTAGCAGAGCAACGGTGAACCAAGTAAAACATTGACCCAGGTCACTGGAAAGTCGGCTTCCCAGGTGAACTCCCCGGGTACAGAGGGGTCACCTCAGTATTTTCACCAGAAACAGGGGCCCTGGAGCATGGGACAGAAATGGCCTTCTGTGGCTTGGATGCCTTTAAGACAGCTTCACAGTAAAGCAGTGTTTTCTTTGGGTCCTTGACCAACAATTCCCAGCCGCCACCTTCCCACCCGAGCAGCACTGGCCACCTTGCCTTACCTGGGCCTCCCTCGCCATCCATCAGTTTTGCAATGAGCTGCTCGTAGGCAGTGCCCACCTTGGCACTGCTGCCACCTGCTGCCACTGTGAGGTGGTAAAGCCACGTATCCTGGAAGGGGATGGAAAGCCAGCTGATGGGGCTGGGTGGGAAGAATGGAGCCATGAGTTCCAAGGAGGCTCCCTTGAAGGGGCCAAGCCCAGTGAGATTCAGTGCATTCGGCTGGCACAGTCAAGGCCAGTGGTCTCTAAGAGGAAAGACTAGGGGTCAGGTGAACATGGACCCAGGTTTCTAAGCTTGTGTTTCTATCTCATGGCCCCAGTGAAAAGATGTTAGTCACTGGAAGCAAATTCAGTACAAGGAATATTAATATTGGGAATCAATCAGTTGCCAAAATGTCCAGGAGATAAATAAACTTGCATTCTGGGAAGGTTGTGGAAAGAAAGAAGGGAAAATGAGGATCATGGATGCAAGCTTGGCCACAGAAGCTCAGCCCTCTTACCTTTTCATGCTTGGTGCCAATGAGGAGGTAGGTGGGGCTGTGCTCTGGGGGATGGATCACCAGGGTGCAGTGGGAGGAAAGCAACCGCCCAGTTCCTCCAGCCTCATAGTCCTCGTCTGAGTCACAGGATCGGTCGACTTCACCTATGTGTGCATCCCGCACGGGCAGATGGCCCAGGGGTCGCTGTGGACATGAGCCTTCCATGAATGGGAGAGCTGGGGGGAACAGGGGAGTCTCCTCTCTCTGCACCTTTGGGCCGTGTTGGGTTGGGAATCAAAGATGTGGACAGATGACAGGATAAGGAGAGGAGACTGTGCTCCCTGGCTGAGGCCTCCTTGGAGAAGCCCAGATAGACCACACAAGTAGAATGTGGGGGCCCAGCACACTGGTCATACTCTAGAAAGAGCCAAACGCCTGGCTTTGTACCTGTTGTGGGGTTAGGTGGGGTAGAGGGTAAAGCTGGGGACTTCCATCAGGACACAGGGTCACAGGGATGTGACCTGGAGGAATCAGAGAGTGGGTGCTGCCAGGAAGTACCTTGTCCTCATGGCTTCGATAATAGTAGAAGGTTCTCGCAACAAGAGCACACCAGACCAGCTTGGAGTGGCCATGCTTTACCTGTTAGGACAGAAATGAACCAGCATTATTAGAACCAGGTGACCCCAGAAATAAATCCAGGGCTGAAAAAGAGAAGCCACAGGAAGGCAGATCTAGAAGCCCCTGGTCAAACTCAGGTCCTTAGTGGAGATGCCACCCAGACTCCCTACTAACAGAACCAGCCCTTTCACAGCAAGGGTCCACGGTGTGCACCATGTGACCCCTCCATCTATCCTCATACAACCTGCCATTTTAAGATTAATCAGGCCAATCGGATGTCCTGCCCTGGGAATATAAACACAGAAGAACTTGCTAGTCAGCAGAGGCTAGAGTAAGGATGCGGAGGGAGGAAGGGCCAGGGTAGGCTGAAGCCCTTGGGCATGTGTGAATCATGGGGGGACAACAATTGCTCCCAGATGTGAACACACATGGAACATGGAAGCACAGGCAGAGAGCGAGCCCACAGCACCAGGCTTGCTCATACATGTGGCTTTGCTTCCTGATGACACTCTGGCCTAGTTAATGTGCTTCCTGGCTAGCTTCCCTTAACAAGTGCATCTCTGCTCTTGCAACCAGAAGAGCCCTCACTTAAACGCCTTTAGGAGAGGCTGGGGTAGTATACACATCTTTGAATGGCTGCACCTACCTCGCCTAGGTCTCAGCTTCACACCATTCGTACTGAAGTGTGGTGGGTGTGGGTAGGGGAGGTGAGCGACTGCTAATGACTTCAGAAAGAGTGCAAGACATTCCTTTTTGTTTTGAGAACAGCTGTTGTTCTAAGAACACTGATCCCTATTTCCAGAGGATCATTCGCCACCACCTTGCATGGTCAGACCATACTTGAGGCCAACCACCTAATGGCTGTGTGGGAATTCCTAAAGAAAGGAGCCATGTAAGGGGAGGACAGCATTCCCACTTCTGACTCCCCGACATCCTCCCCGCTGGGCCCTCCGGTACCTTGGTGAGCCAGCCCTTCACGGTGGGCTTGGTGCCGCCCTGGGGCAGGGCTGGAGGCCCAGTGGCCTGGACCTTCAGCAGGCTCTGCAGCACTCGGATCCACTCCTCCAGCAGGCTGGGGGAGTCCGCCGTCAGGTAATAGGTTTTCTTCTCAGAGATGAGCTGCGGAGGAATCAGGGATTGGGGGCAGGGGACAGGGAGACACGGGGATAGAATAGCAGGGACCTGGCTCCAAGGTGGCTCAGGTCCCTAAACCCCCTGGGCCTGCCTTCCCCCCACGCTGGCTCCCTCCACCTCCTTTTCCTGCTCTTCTGTGCTTCCTGACTCTCCCACCTTCACCCCATCCTACAAGCTGTTTCCTCTTTCCTTGTGCTCACAGATTAGGATTGTATCCAAATGCTGACGTCCCATCTTTCACACATGCTCATTCTGCCCCATCTTTGCTTCCGTCACAGTCATATCCAAACCCAGCACCTCTTCTGCCCAAAACACCAGTGCAGGAGCATGCTCACCTGGAATGTCTGTGCCCCCTCCCCTCGAACAATTTGGCAGTGGGAGTTCAGTTCCACTTGACCTTGAGGTTTCCGGATGACATCGCTCTGTAAGAGAGGAATCAGGAGGAAGGAGGTTGGTGCCTTCCAGAAAACATCATTTCCCCTCAGATCTTACTTCAGGTCACAGGCAAAGGGGAAGGTGATCCCCAGCTTCCCTGGGTTCTGGTATGATGGGTAACGTGTTCTGGATCCTGCTTCTAGCTAAATGGAGCAATGATTAGAGTTATGGGTCCTTCTGACCCAACCTCAAAAAGGATAGATTGAGCCTTTAAAATGAGTGAGAAGCGACCAGGCCATTACTGAGCTATAAAGCCTTTAAACTCTTTTTACTACATCCATTATAGCAAGGATGAAAATCTGGTAAGTGGCACATACATCACATTACCCTTTCCAGTGCCACTGCAGACATTGCTAATCAGTCAGAGCAGGCCTGCCCATGGAGTGGTCCAGGACCAGAATCCTTAACACGGTACTGGAGACAGCCATTACCAATCGGCAGAGCTGTGCAAGAGAAAAGGTCTTCTGCCTTCTTTAGAACACTAGCTGTAGTTCCCCAGGGGAACTAAGTCCCACCATCCAAGACTCCCTAATTCCCAACAGTATAGGAAGGAGGTGGAGGAGGTAAAATAGGCTTGCCTATTAGAACAGTCCAGGTGATGTGAGGCAGCCTTGCAACAGTTCTTTTGCAGGACCAGGTGTAAGAAGAGATCAGCTTCTGAAGGAAGACAGACTCACAGAGCTACCTTTGACTGTTCTGCCTCATTTTACTCTGAGAACCAGTGACCAGCCTCATGGTCCCACGGGTGGATCAGAGTCTGAGGTGTCCATCCAGGCTGCCTCTCCCCTCCTGCCGCACCTTTGCCTCTGGCCGTGGGCCCCTCTGCCCCTCTTCTAGCCCCCCTCACACAGTTCTGGGTCTGGGGTGGGGTCCTTTTAACTACTGTCCTGGGGGAGGAGGGTCTCACCGGGGATTTGTAGTACATAATCTGTCCCTGTCTCAGGACAAACCAGCGCCTCTTCCACGTCTTTACCCGGCTTCCCATTTTCAGCAGGTAGCCCGACTTCTCCAGTGACTCCTGAGGGGTGGGAGGGTGTAGGGGGGAGAGGGGAGGGCAGAAAGGGGGAATCACTTGGGGCTTCTGGACAATACACCAGCCAAAGTGGCTTAGTTGAGACACTGTTTTGCCATCAATTAAAAACAAAATTATTGGGTACCTACTATGTGTATTTTCAAGGCACTGTGCTCTGCTAAGGGCTCAGAGAGGACAAGCATAGAGCATGGGTGGTCCTTCAGGGGAAGGTCCTGCTGGCTGGGGAAGACTTTGCCCAGCCATGAAAAGACAGCAGGCCAGGGGCTATATGAGGGAGAGGCTGACCAGGAGGGCTTCAGGGAAGAGCCAGATCTGAACCAGCCTTGGAAGGAAATGTCAGCTTCCCTTTAAAGCTGAGCTGAGAGGAAAAAGAAGGCCATTCCAGGCAGCAGGGAAGGGAGAGAGAGGTTTGGGGATGAGTGAGCACATGAGCCAGGCTGGGGCAGAGGGGCCGTGAAGCAGGGGATGAAGGCGGGGCAGCACAGTGGTGTAGAGGGAGGGCTGGGGAGTGAGAGGTCTGGCT
The DNA here is from genome assembly GCF_030020395.1 of Manis pentadactyla. Classification (NCBI taxonomy): domain Eukaryota; kingdom Metazoa; phylum Chordata; class Mammalia; order Pholidota; family Manidae; genus Manis; species Manis pentadactyla. The sequence continues at coordinate 33,721,364 of NC_080029.1, forward strand.
TTACTGCCGGCTCTGTGTGTGACAGCATGCCTCTGATCCTCAGGCTTCTCATCCATAAAATGGGGAAGTAATCCTAGGAGGATTGTGGGGACAACTGAGACAGGGCACGAAAAGCACCGAGCATGGTGCCTGGCACATTCCAAGAACTCAATAAATTCCAGAGTCAGCAGGGAGCTAAAATGGGGTGACACACGTGAACTGTAGTCCAGGAGGCTCAGTGGGCTCTCTGACTGGCCAGTACTGGTTTGATGAGGAGCTTGCTAGGCTGCCTGTCTTCCTCATAGGGTCTGTGAGTAACTCACATTCCCCAGCCCACGCCCCATAGCCTCATGTCCATGGCAGCCCCCAGCCCCTGTCCTTCCCTTCACCAATCCCAGGGACCTCTCATCTCACATGGAAGCGGCCTATGTCTTGTGCTGGGGGTCCCACGCAGGCAGCTTCTGCTGCAGGTCTGCCCCCACCCTGCCTCGCCTCAGCCCCAGGGGTGTGGGCCTGCTCCCAGCTCACCCCGCCCGGGCCCGGGCCCAGGCCATCGGTAGAGTAGGACGAGGTGCGCTGTAGTTTGTGCTCAGGCTCTGAGTAGTCGCTGTCCAGCGAGCAGGCATCTGGGGGGATGGCGTAGTCACCCTCGGAGCTCAGCGAGGACACGGAGACACCTGGCCAAGGGAGGAGGAGTCAGGGCCCAGGTCCCACACCTCCCTCACCTCAGACATCCTGGGAGCAGCAGCCTTCCACCTGGAACCCCCAAGCATGGGCACAGGTCAAGCAGGGACCCTCACGTCTGACTGCTATGGGAAGGGACAAGGGGCCTCCTGCCTTGCACCTCTTCTGCTTCCCAACTCCCTACCTCTCTTGATGGCCCGGGGGCTGCCCACTCCGCTGGTCTTCCTGGACTCAGCGCAGGGGACTGAAGTTCGGAAACTCGCCTGAGAGCTGCAGTCGTCATCGGACCCAGAGGACTCGTCCACAAAGGGCACCGTGCTGATCTGCGTGGCCCTCTGCAAGACAGACCCCCGCCCCTGCTGCAGCTCAGGTTGCAAAACAAGCCCCATCCCACGTACACTTGCATTCAGGCTCCAGGGCCCCAGCGTATGGCCAATACCGCCTGTCTGGGGCACATGGGTGCCATCACCCAACTGGAGCACCCAACAGCCTGCAGGCCCTTCCCGTCCTCACCTCCACACTTCTCCCTGGGCCTCCCTCCCTGCCACATCATCTTCTGTGGTCCCCAAAGGAGCTGCCCGCCCCCTCCAGGCTGAACACCTGGCCCCTGTGACCCTTGCTCCCTGCCACTAGAGGGCCAGAAAGCCATACAAAGGGCCAAGCATGAAACAGGAGCTTTAAAAATGTGTGGGGACAATGAAACGAGATCGTGTCGACTGGTAAACATTTAAAAAGACTGGTTATCTCAGTGTTGGTGAAATTTGGGGAAAAGGATACTCTGTAGTATAATAAAGCCTTTTTAGAAGGAATTTGGCACAAGCTGTCAAAATTTAAAACACGCATACCATTTGCCCATAAATTCCATCTTCAGAACTCTCCCCTACGGAAATACATATACATAAGTGCACAGAGGTATCTGCACAATGATGTTCATCACAACATTGATTTTAGAGAAAAACAGCGACATGACCTAGAGTCATTCAGTGGAGACATGACCTACACTGTCAATCAGTAGTTATGGGGCATCTATACCAAGGGGTACATGACAACCCTAAAAAAAAAGGGAAGCAGAGCTGTGTGTGGATGAATGACAGGAAGACCTGACATGTGGTTGGGTGAACACAGTGTAGAATGACATGGTAATGTGATCCCATGTGTGTGCATGTGCACATGCATGCACATGACCGCGACAGAGGCAGAGTATCTGTAAGTGCGTTTGTAAATGCATCAGAAGGTCTTACAGAATAAGCACCACACCATTCATGACAGTTGCCTCTGGGGTCAGGAATTAGGAAACAGCAATGTGAGAGCAAATTTCACTTTTGGCTTTTTATTCTTCTATAAAAAGTTTTACACAAAGTATTACTGTTTGTAATGATCTCAAAGGCCAATAACAAAAAGGGACAAAAATGTGTATGAGAACATCATGTTGCAGTTATATCTGAATTTTGTTAAACAATATGTAGAGATGTTATGGGAGTATATGTTGGAACATGTGTAAAGAATTCTGGAAGGCATCCTGCTGCCCTCTGGACAGATGTGGAGGAGAGGTGGGACAGGCAGAGATTTAACCTCTTTTTACTGTGCCACAAATGTAGTCTAATAAAAATCTAATAAGTACAAAGCAATAAAACTAAAATGATATATGGTCATGTGTATGCAGAAGCCTGACCCTAGAGCCCCACTCCAGCCATTGCATGGACGAGGGGCCTCTCCGGAAAGGGACACCCTCTCTTTGGACAGCAACTTCTTACCCCCTTCAGAGCTGTGTAGACAGGCACGGTGACATTCTTGTAGACAAGGCCAGAGAAAGGCCCAGGGGACGCAAGGGCAGGAGGGCTCGAAGCTGGAGGGTGCAGGGAAGAGGGGTGAGATTAACTCGGGTGACATAAAGCAGTAAGGGTCGGGGGGGCGGTGGAGACCTGGGCAGAGCGAGGACACCTGTGCAGCCAGCGTTCCCAGAATGAGCACTCAGGGAGACAGACCTCAGGATGCGGCCAAGGCTGTCCAAAGTTCCACCCTTGCCAAGGTGAGTTACAAATCGTGTGGCTATGGGGCTCTCACATCACTGAGGGGGCTCTGTGGCTGGCTGGTGACTCAGGAGACAGTGGGTGGGGATGCAGCTCCTTCAGGGGCACCTTCAGGGGCTCCTCCCACCACAGCCCTTGCAGAGAAGAAGGGAACCTAGTGTGGGAGGAAGGCGGGGCTGGAGGACCCTGCCTCTAAAGTAGCTTCTAGCTCAGTAACTGGCCACACTCTATTTGTACCCACCCCGACCTGCCAGGTGAGGAGCTGAACCCGCACAGCTCCTTTTCTCTGCAAGGTAGCCCTGGCTGGGTGAGTTCACCTGAACCTCACCTGGTAGGGGAATGAATTGGGTGCCAAGTGACCCTGGCCCTGGGTGCTGCTCAGTCTTTTCCCCCCTGCACCCCCACCCTGCCCACTGTGGGCTGCTCACTTGGGACTCACCGCAGCACAGGGCATTACTTCTGGGAGACACGTCCGAGAGCCGCATGCCTGCCGTGGCCACAGCATAGATCCGGCTCTCCTGGAAAGGGAGGTGCCAGGAGGGTCAGGGTGCAGCCCTGCACCCATGCCAGTCCCTCTTGGGGGTGGAGGAAAAGCATGGCTTTGGAAGCAGGCAGGCCTGGTCCACATGCAGGCTTAGCCAGTTACTTGCAGGGGAACCGTGGGCAACTCACACCATCTCTGTGCCTCATTTTTCTCAGCTCTAAAATGGGGGTAATAATGCTCACCTTTAAGGCTGTTGTGAAAATCAAATGCAATTATTGATATAAACTTTAACACCTGGACTATAATCACTGCCCAACAGATGTTCAATCTCCCACTTGCCTCCACGCTACCCTTAGGGCAAAGTTCTGGAGGAGAGGGGTCAGCGACCTGTTTCTCTGAATTGTACCCATTTCAGAGGCTTGGGTCTCAGGCTCCCACATGTAGAAGTTGGGGTGTTGACAATGAGGAATTCAGAGCCCCGTGGTGATGGCATGCCCTTGGTCAGCCAGTTGTGTGGAAGCTGGGACACATTTTTTTTCTACAGTAATTAACAGTACATCACAGGCTCAGCCCAGCCTATAAAGCCTGTCCAGCTCAGTCAGGCCCCAGAACCCTGCTGCAGAAGACATACTAATGGGGAGTCCCCACCCTCAATTCTTGCTCACTCCTCAGGGGTCCCTGGGTCTGCAGCAGACCCACAGGCCCAGGGATCTTTTCTGATGGTTTTGATTTTCCAAACAGCCCATGAAGCTTTTCCGCATCTTTTTTCCATTCAAGGTACAGGGAAAACAAAGGCCCCCTCAAGTGACATGTGAGTCACAAGGACTAGGGAAGGTCGTCTGGGCTGGGGCTGGAAGGTGGGATGCTAGTGGGGAGCCCCCCAGAGGGGCAGCAACCCTGGGGCACCCGTGGGAAGGCGTGGGGGTGGCGAGTCCCAGGATGAGGTTCTGAGGTAAGTGGAGTGAGACAAGAGATGGGGCAGTGGGGAGGACGGGGCCCTCCTGAGTTCATGTCAGGCAGATAAATTGGATCCAAGTAGTAAAATTAGGCATAAAAAATATTATTCCTGCCAGTGGTCATAGTGGAATTCAACCACCTTCACAGAGGAAATGAAAGTGAACCTTGAGAGCTTTAGGCTAAACAGAGGTAGGAGTGTTTTATGAAAGGCAGTATATCTAATGCCCAACTCACAAGGTTATTTTGAGGATCAACAGAAAAAGGGCTCTGCAAACTCTCAACTGGCTAATAAGCCAGCCTGCCTCCCTCCAACTGAGAAACACCTTTCTCTCGGCTGTCCCCGTGACTTTCCCCAAAGGTGGCTGCCCAGTGGGTCCCACCAGCGAAGAAGTGTGGGCTCCCCAGCCACTGCTCCTTCCTGAGCTGGCAGGGACCCGGAGGGGCTGGCACAGCCTCTGGTTCTCCTTAGGAGCAAGTTACAAAGAGGACTGCGAACAGGAGACACGTGTCTAGTCTGGCTGATTCTGGGTCCCGGGGCCCAGCTGAGGGCAGGGTGGGCCTGTGGGAAGACCTGCATCTCCCTCATACCTTCATCTCCGGAGCTGGGCTGATGTTCACATGAGGAACATGTCCTCTGGAGTATTTTATGTATTTATTATCTCCCTGTTTCTCTCGTGTGTGTCCCCTGCCCCACGCTCAGCATGTACAGGCAGAACACAAGGTTCTCAGCCCTCACAGCAGATGGCCGGATTTTGGCAAAATAGCAGAAGCGAGCAACCCTTTTCTCTGGCAACAACTGCTGTGCCCTCCTGCCACGTCCCTTGCCTGAATGCTCCTGCACTGCCCACTTGTGCTTTAGGATCCAGAGCATCTGGATTTACAAGACAATAATGAATAAGAGAAGGGATGGATCTGAGGGCTCCAACCTGGCCTGGCCCTTCTCCCGTTTTCAAATTCCTTCCCACCTTTGCCCCACCTGCACCCTCGCCCCTTCTCTGCCCACTGCTCCTCTACCCTACCCTTCTCCGCTGGGAGACAGAGCCTTAGATGGCACTCTCATGCTTCAGGGGCTTCAGGGACAGGTCAGCAGTCCATGGCCTGAAGACTGACTGGCCAGGGGGACCTCCTAGCCTTCCCCAGCCCTCCTCCCAGTCTTGGCTGTGTCTCTGGTCACCCAGGTCGCAGGGCAGCAATCCACACTGGTCGGCAATCACTGCTAAGGATGTGGCCCTAAGCTGGGGGCAGCGAGGCTCCCACAACTAAGAGCACTTCAAAATGAAACCCTGGAAGGTTCTGCAGAAAGGCGGGCCTCCTGGGCAGTGGCATGGGATGGCTCAGCCCTCAGGACCCGATTCCCTGGGCTGCCAAGAGCCTGACATCAGATGTCCCCCACAGCAGCCCCCAGGGGTCCAGCGACGAGTAAGAAGCTGCCATCTGCTCTCCGATGTCCCCTGAGAGGCAGTACAGCTAGAGGGGTCAGAGCGAGGCTCTGCAGGCAGCCAGGCCTCCCTTGAAAGCCTCCTCCCTCACTAACTAGTATGTGGCTTTGAGCAAGTAACTACATCTTGGGGAGATGTTTCTTAATATATAATGAGGAAACCACACCTAACTCCTGTCACAGGTAAGGAGTCCTGCCCACGTGCCAGGCTCTGTGCTAAGCGCTCGGTACCCAGTGTCTTACCTGGCCCTCACTGATGACCTGTGTAATCTTAGTAACGCCCGCCCACCCTACCCCGTTTTTATTTTAACACTTTATCATGGAAAATGTCAAACAGACACAAAAGTGGAAAAGCACAATGGCCTCCTATACCCATCACCCAGCTCTACAAGGATTAAAGCTCGGTCAGGCTTGTTTCATGGGTATCCCCAACCCAGACCATTGATTCTGAGGCAACTGTATCCATTATAACAAGTAAGGAAGCTGAGGCTCCGAAATAATCACAATAGCCAGCATTGCTGTGCCACTCACGACGAGTACCTACTCTACTACACACCAACACGTTTAATCTCCTCAGAACACGTGCCGTCCCCAACCCAGTGCTGACCCTCCCAGGAAGCCTTGCCTACCTCCTTCCCTCAGTGCCGACTGCTTTTGGTCGGGGTAGAATTCCATTTGGCAGATACTAAAGGAGGTACTGATACCCCATTTTACAGACAGGGAAACCAAGGCAGAGAGGTTTAGTAACTTGCCCCGTCACACAGCAATTCAACCCTAGAAGTTTGATTCTGGGACCTGTGCTCTCAGCCACCACATAGCACCACCTCAGGGTCATCAAGATTAAAGGAGAAAATGGGTACAAAGCTCCCGGTTTGGTGTGTGGCACGCAGGAAGTGCTTGCTCGGGAAATGACAGCCAGCCACGGTTCAATCATTCCAGACCCTGGCTCTGCCCCTTGCTCACTGAGTGAGCTGAGCAGGCTGGGTGGCGTGTGCCTCCCAGAGTCGCAGTGACAAAGCCAGCCTCGTCTCATGAACAGCGTGTGGCTGTGTTCAGCAAATGCCAGCTCTGCCCCCTTGCCCCCTGCTAGCCCCTCAGGCTTCTTCTTACCCAGGATGGAAACCGGTGCAGAGGGGGTGTGGGCGGTTTGTTACCCAAACCCACTTCCTCCAGCTCAGCTCTGGGGGCCTCTGGGTTCTCTCTCTCCTTTCCCGCTGGGGGTTGTTCCTCCATATCCATCTTCTCCAGTTCCTCCCGGAGTTCAGCTCGGGCTTCCACCTCAGGAAGGCCAGAGGGGTGGAGGGCAGCGAGGGTTCCAATCTCAATGCTCACCACGTGGCTGAAGTGCCCAGGGCCCACCTGGGGCTGGCTGTGGTGGCGCTTGGCCAGCTGGAGGCTGTCCCGGGGGGTGCTGGAAGCCCGCACCTTCGGTAGGGTCAGGCTGTAGCCAGGGCCACCTTCCCTGGCAGAGGTCTTTGTCCCAGGGAGAGTCCCTCCCTGAGTAGTGACCAGGCCCTCACCCCAGGAAGCTGAACCACGTCTCGGGGTGCGAGCCTTCATGCACAGCTGGCCAGGAGGGCCCTCTCTTCCCAGACAAAGTGGACGGGGCTTCGCCTCTGGTATTTGCCCAGGATGGACCACACTGGAACCAGAATCCTCTGACAGGCTTCCTGTTTGAGGAACAGAGTCCTCGCTCTGCAGAGCACCCAGAGAAGGTGCAGTCATAGCTGCCTTCAGGGTACCCTGGGCCTGAGGACCGCTGTCCTGCCCCATCAGCTGGGCTTCTGGCCCTGATGGGACAGAATTCTGCTCTGGGGTTTCCTGGGTGGCCACCAGCAGCTTCGCTGACGGTACCATCTGAAGAGCTGTGGTTGAGGCAAAAAACAGGTATATTGAGAGCTCCCTCAGCAGCGGCACCCGCCTCCCCCTGGCCTGCTTACCTCCTAGTGCATCTTGGAGGGCTCCCACCTGCCCTGCCAGGTGCTGATTATAGCTTTTCAAGTGCTGATTCTCCATCTCAAGCTAGGCAAAAAGAGATATGAAGATTTAGAATACTCAGCCTACAGGTCGACATATAATTCAAAATAAGATAAAAATCCTTTGCAAAGATCAAATTTGAAAAAGAACACTTGGTGCCCCAGCAATCCAGTGCTGACCCTCCCAGGCAGCCTTGCCCACCTCCCTCCCTCTCTGCTGACCAGCCTTGGTCGGGATAGAATTCCATTTGGCAGCCCCTGCACTTTCTTTTCTAGATATTATTAACCTTTGAAAATGTGAAATATAACACATACACAGAAAACTGCATAAGCCATCAATGAACAGTTTAACAAATGATTCTGAAATGAATACTCATATGACCACCACCCAGGTGAAGAAAGAGAAATTTGCCAGCTCTCCCGACCACCCCAGACTTGCTCCTTCCAATCACATATCCCTCCCTCCCAACAGAGGCAACTGCTCCTCTAAGTTTATGAGACTCACTTCCTTGCTTTCTGGGTGTTACCACCTAAGTATACATCCCTACTCATACTGGTTCAGTTGTACCTATTTTTGAACTTTATGTAAATGGAATTGTACAGTATGTACTTCTGTGTCTGGCTTCTTTTCTTCAACATACTGTCCATGAGATCCATCCTCAAGGTGGCTGCATTTTCTTTTAAATGAAATCTGACACACTTCTACTAAGCACTGGTTAGTAAAGAGCAGGGCTGTGGAATATGGAGGTGAACCATCCATCGGCTCTGTCCCTGAACACTTGTGGTCTAGCAGGTGACCTGAGACGTGCATCCACAGAAGGGGACGGGAGGCAAAATGAGTAGATACCACCTGCAGGTGCAAATCATCTGTGTCAGGACAGAAAAAAAATGAGTGTTCGCTCTTTTCCAAACTTCAATTCCCTTTCCTTTTGTTTAGAAAGTGGTTGTCCTTGGTTTAGGGTTTTTCTTTTGCCAGCAGCACTGCAGCTTCTAGTCCTGAGTTTCTTAAAGCTGTAGTGAACAATGAACTACGAAAATGAATGGATGGAGGTGGAAAGCAGAGTACAGAGTACCAGGGGCACAGGGAAGGGGATGGGGACATAGGGCTTAATGGGTACACAGCTCTTCGCTGGGTTGATGAGAAGACCTGGAAATAGTGTGGTGATGGCTGCACAACACTGTGAATGTACTTAATGCCACCGACTTGTATACTTGAACAGCTAAAATGGTACATTTTATGTATCCTTTACTACCAAAATTTTTTTAAAAGAATGGAGACAACAGAGGAAAAAGTGGAGAGAGCGGAAGGGAAGACTGTGTGCTCCTCATTCCTTCTCCCCAAACACAGAACCCATCAGGAGCTCCAGGGAAACCCAGCCACGACCACGGAAGGGAAAAGTGAAGCCAAGTGTCTCAGCGTTTAGGCTAAATGCAGGGCAGGCAGTGAACTAAATGAGGGTCACTCACGGCCCCACAATAGAAGGAGGCAGAAAAATGCTGGGCGTGGACAGCACACGTCAGGCCCCGGCTTCCCGTGAAGTGGTTGCAACGTACCTCTGCCAGTTTCAGTGTCACCCATTCCTTGATCTTTGCAGCTTTTTCTTGAACAATTTTTGCTTCCTCAGCTCTCATCTGCTTCTGCAAGAAAGACAGGGCCTTTGGTTCATCACTGCAGCCACTGGTTTAGTGAATAATTGGAGGTGGGAAGCCCTGAGAAGGAATATCAAGTGACTGGATGGGGGTGACCTGAAAGAAAGAAAAAAATTCATTTATGATTTTTAAAAAATATTCGTAAAGTGGGATAGGCATTCCGAAGCCCAACACAAATCCCAAAAAGCCACAAAAGAAAAGACAAATCAATATATATCATCACAATAAATTACTATAGGACAAAGAAAAAGATTCCCTTAAACAAAATCAAAGACTAACTGGGGGATGATTTGCAACTCAAATGACTTACATACAAAGGGCTAATTTGAAAGGAACAAACCAATGAAGAGATGCCAAGGCGATGAACAGAAAATCCACAGAAAAAGGGAAAGAAACCCCTGAAAATCTGTTCAACCTCAATCATAATTTTAAGAATGCAGATGAAAATGAGACATCGGTTTTCTCTATCAGACTTAACACGATTTAAGTTTGATGTTATCCCAAAGCAACAGGAATGTTAGAAAACAACCTCTTTTACAAAAATTGTCAAAGCTTTTCTGGGGAGCAATTTGATAATATCTGTCAACATTTTAAACATATATCCTGTTGACCTAACAATCCCACTGCTTAGGAATTGTTTGTTGCAGTATTATTTGATAAAGCAATGGACAAAAACAACTCAAAACTGGAAATAACCTAGGAGTCCGCAAATAAGGGCTTGGCTAAGGAAACAGAATAACAATGGAATGCTGGGCTTCGATATCCAAGAAGTGTTCAGGATCAACAGGGGGTAACAGTGAGAAGTGGGAAGAAAGATTGGGGATAGAGGAAAAATGTCATGTTATACCTTTCTGGTCTTTTTGTATTTTTTTTTACTAGAAGGATACATTAACTTCACAGTTAAAAAACAGAAAATAAAGCTAAATTAGCATCCATGTACAGCAATGCCCTCAAAATAATCAAGTATTAGACGATTCAAAAACGAGGTTGTAGTTAAGATTAGGAGCCCAGCAGAGAATGAAATACGGGCTTCAGGGCTTTGATTCTGCCTTTGAAGCTTATTTGCAGTGGGACGGACACTGGGCAGGAAACTCTGGGCCTGCAGGGTCATCTCCAAAGTGGGGAACGGTTCATCTCCTTCCTGGGCCATTTTGCAGTTAAGTGACAGAAAGTGTAAAAAGCACAGTGCCTGAAGTGCAGAAAATCAACCAGCTGTACAGTGAGTACTTGTTCCCCGATCTAGAAAGCAGAGACCGTGTATGCTGAGAGGGCAGAGACCAGCAATAAGGCCTTCGGTTACACTTGTAGGGAGGAACGGCCTCATAATTGTAAGATAATGAACATAAGCTCTGAACAAGCAAGTCTGTGGAAATGAGATGGAACAGGACAGTGTCGGAAATCCCCGTATTTCAGAGTTGAAAGGACTTTAGGTCACCTAGTTCAGGAGTTTGCAAACTGGCCCACGGACCACATCCAGCCTTCCACCTGGTTCCCTCCTGCCACCCCTGCCCTTACCCAGTCTGTTTCTGTAAATAAAGTTGTACTGGACACAGCCATGCCCGTTCATTTATGCATTACCTAAGGCCGCTTCTGCCCGACAACAGAGTTGAGTAGTTGCACCAGAGAACATGTGGCTTGCAAAGCTAAAAATATTTACTATCTGGTCCTGTATAGAAAAAGTTTGCTGATCCTGACCTTTCTGATACCCTCTTTAGATGGCTGTGGAAGCTGAGGCCCAGCAGCGTGAAATGACCTTCCTCTGTCAGTTTGTGGCACAGCTGGAAGTAAAAGCAGGCCTATGGACTTTAACTACAGCATTCTTCCTGTTCTGACCTGGACCTTTCTATTATTACAGTGAAATGAATTTTTTCTGACTGGAATCACCTTGCTCACCAATCCCCAGATGCTGCCCTTCCTATCAACCATTCAAAAAAGAAGAGAAGGTATCTCTAAAATCGAATGGAAAATTGATTAGAGATTTCATGTGTCAACATTCTATTTTCCCATGTTTTTTCAGGGACACATGGTGTCCCACAGCATACAAAGGCACATACCACAAAGGAAATGCTGATGAAGGATTACACACGGTCCCACAATGGTGGGAAGGTACACCAGGACTAGCTGGGCCCTCTGGAAAACACAGATGTGGAAAATTAAAAGTGTGGTCAAGCTGTGAGGTTGTTTGTTGGAAATAATGGCACTGGCACCAGGGAAAAATGGGGCGGGTAAAGACAGAATTAGGCAGAAGGAAGGACAGAATTAGGATGAAGTTAATGAGCTCGGGAAGGGGAGGAGCGTGCGCATAGGGAACTGGCAGGGGCTGTTTCAGATGTCCCCTCCTGAGCAAAGGCGTGAAATGTAGCTCGAATGCTGGGCAGTGGCCTCTCCTGGGCTCCTGGGTGCTCAGGACTAGAGGCCCTGCCTTTCTGAGGAGGAAGTAACTTCGGTCTCTGCCTACGCAGGTTCACTGAGAAACTTTGGTCAACCTCTGACCAGGGCTCTGTGTTGCTGTGCTGCCACAGGCAAGTGTGCCCCCATGTTGGTAGGACATGAGGCCAGGGTGGAGAGGGAGAAGCTCTCCTTATCAAACACCAAACTCGTGTCTGACACTATATACAGATACCCGAGTTCATTCTCCCAACAGCCCTAAGACATATTATAACCCCTATTGCAGAAGTATGTAAAGTGAGAATCAGTGACATAAGTAATTTGCCCCTAGTCAGAGAGCAGCAGGCACAAGAGGTGGGCTATAAACCCAGATCAGTCCGCTCCCAAGGTCCTTTTCCCACTCTATCCCCTGCCTGGACTAACGGACCTTCCAGTAATTAAGTCTCCCCATGAAAGAGCTGTCTCAGGAGGGAATGAGCCCCACCCCTGGAGGGCCAGCCGGCGCAGATGCCGCAGAGGGCACTGGCGCCCCGTGCACGCTAGTCCTCACCTGCTTCTCCAGCTGTGCCTGCAGCTGGTCGATGAGCTCATCTTTGTCCTGCACGGCTTTCAGCAATTCTTGGTACTTCCGGTGCAGGCTGCCTGCTGAGTCCACAGTCTTCAGATTGGACAGTTTCACCTTCTCTTCCATCACACCCACCTGAAAAGAACCAATTGCTTCAAAGGGTTGGGATGTGGTGTGTGAAATGGCTGTTAACAGGGGGATGCTTCCTGCTGCCCTAGCGCAGGATTCCCAGGCAGGACTCTTACCCAGGGCACTTGGGGCCAATTCATTCAACAACCACTTATCATACCTCATCTGGGGGAAAAAAAAAGGATTCACAAGGAAGAAATGGCTGGATATTGGGCCACTAACTCCGCGGGCCAGAGCAGGGACAGGCTGGGCAGGACAAACAGCCCCAGAAAGGAACTGCTCCAACCTCACTGCAGCAGAGATGTTCACTGCTCAGTGAATGCCCAGGGGCTTCCTGGTATTTCTCAGCCATTTGTAGTTAGAGGCCCACCTCACTGTGTGAAGCAGAATCCCTGGCTACCCTCTCTCCGCTGGCTGGAGAGGTGCCATGCATAAAAACTAAAATGTGACAAATCACTGAGATGTTAGACTTAACCTGTTATCTCAGCATAACCTAGCCTATTTAGACTAACCCACTCACCTGCTCAGTGCACTGGCCCTTACCCAAAGACCCCTTCATGCCCATAGACAGCTCCACACACCTTAACTTGTTCAGGACTAAAAAGTGACTGCTGGTTTTCCTTGTCCCTGTAAGGAGCTTAACAGTGTGATGAATGTGTCCATGTGTGTCCATGGGAAGGGTCTGGAAAGGCTAACAGTCATTTCCCTCCACACTCCCACCAGTCCCCCCTCTGCCGGTTACCTGGGTCTCTGCATTCTCTGCTCTCTGCTCTGCTTCCAGCAGCCTCTGTTCCAACTCCTGCATCTGTTCAACCAGAGAGAAAGGAGAGATGCTGGTGGAGTGTCCCTACAATGAGCATGGCATCAAGGCACTGCAAGCCAACTGTGCACACAGGCCAGGCTTAACCTGCCTGCCCATCTCAGGTGGTTCAAGGGTGTCAGGTGGTTCAGGGTGGTTCAGGTGGTTCAAGGTGGTTCAGGTGGTTCAAGGGTGGTTCAGGGTCCAGATCTTCGTGGCAACCCTCAGCTCCCTTATTGTGAATGTATGGGGCAAGTGAAGAGCCTAGAGCTGCTGTCCTCTCCACCGAGACAGGAAAAGCCTAATTCTTTCTCCCTGTGTAGGTACCCAGAGAGGGGCAGCAGGCTTCCTGAGGTGCTCTCACCCTTAGTCCTACCATTTTTACTCACTCTTGAAGAAATAGACAGGATCAAGACATATTTTTAAAAATTCTATCTGGCTGCCAGTAGAGGTGTGTCATTTGGGTCTGAGGATCCTAGCCAGTCTGGACTCGTGTGCCAACTGGCTCAAGCAAAGGGACAACGTGCTCACACACAGGGGCTCACTGGGGCCCAGAGCTGAGCTAAAGCCTGAGGAGCTGCTCACAAGCCCACCACCAGCTGGCACCTCTGCAGCTTTGCGTGCTCATAGCTTGGCAAGCAAGCAGTGTGGCCTGGATTTCAGCTCCTGGCCTCCCCTGGTCAGGGCTTAGCTGTGCACTGCCCAAAACACACGTTACCACCCAGAGGCCCTCTGGAGGCAGTCATAATCCAACCCTCCTGTCAAAAGCCATGTGCAGGGCCTAGTCATGTCAACTGCTTCCTTCCCTGCCCTCCCTTGCCCCAGGGAGGCAGAGAAGCAGGATATCTCAGCCTGGCCCTCCAGGAGGCTGCACAGGTCTCACTTTCCAAGCTCCAGGCCAGCTGTGCCCACCTCACCTCCCCAGGTCTGGCCTTTTCTCCAGCTACTCAACTTCTCCCTCTGACCTGGACCTTGGTTTGATATTTGCCAGTGAACTGTTGCAATTAATTCCTTCTCTTTCCCAGTCTCTCCCCTTCTCAGCTGCAGTTCTGCTTTCCTTCTCTGACTAAAGGACGGAAGGGAAGGAGCACCCTCAGCCTGGTGCTGGGGAGTGACAGGAGCTGCCCCGAGGAGTCCATGCTGGAGAGCCTGGGCACCTTTCCTCCCAGGGCAGCCTTCCCTCATCTGTTTTTTTATCCTCCTTGGGGTTGAAGAGAAAAGATGCTCTCAGTGCAGATTCCCTTTGTAAGGATCCAAGGATCCCAAGTAAACTCAAGATTTACAACCCAAGGACAAAAATGCCCCCTGGGCTCCCCAGGGACAGGACCGCCTTGGATGGGCATTCATGTGCTCGGGCCAGGGATGCCTGCCTCTCTTCTCTCCTTCCTCTCTGGGGTTTACGATCATAATCAGACCTCTCAACGCCAGCCTGAGAGAGTGGGTTGGTTCTGGTCAGATTCAGGCATCAATTAAAGCCAGATGGCCTTTCCGAGATTAAACAGTCCTTGGGCCTATCTTACAGTTCCCTTGACCTTCAGACAGTTGCTCTGCAGCTATAGGGGAGATAAAAGCATAGCATAAGTCAGTATTATGGTCACAGGGGTGGCTGCCCAGTGCAAAAAGAATCCTACTTGCTGGAGGCTGGGGGCTGGTTGACTAAAGCAGTGGCCCCCAGTAGCCAGGTTAGTACTATACAGTACAATGACACTGTAAGTACTATAACCCTTCCCCCTCTGGCACCAGAGCTGACTGGACCAATCAGCTTCTCTGCCCTGGAATCTGACATCTGGGATTGAGAGACCCTGCAGATGAAAGCCCAGGGGCTAAACTGGAGAACGTGCACCACACCGTGGTGGTCAGGTAGTTCCTTCCATTCCATGAGCTGCTCCAGCATCCTAATAAATTCCATTGGCTTAAGCTAGCCAGAGGTGGAATTTCTGCCCACATCAGAAACAACTCTACAATAATTACCAGGAACATTTAAATTTTTAAAGAATACAATGAAATACTGAATGGGAAGGCTTTGGATTCTTAGCAAATTTCCAAGATTAACCTTCAGCTGACCACATAGATCTAACATCTGCTTTGCAGACCAGAAAACATAAAATTTCCATAGGAAACAATCATTCATATTCCTGACCTTCTACAATGACTATCTGATATTTTCTAACTTCATCTGATAGAAAGCCTTGTCTTCCAATTTTACAGATGGAAAAACCAAGGTAGAGTGAGGAATAATGTATTTGAGTCCTACTTCCCCACTGGGCATTTCCATTTGGGTCAAGAGTGGTTAGTGACACTGGTCGGAGCCAGAAACCACCCTGTGACTGACAACATGAGGAGCTTTCCCTCAAGATTTTAATACAGACAGCTCTTCACAGCATGCTGTCACCAAAGCAGTCGGGAAGGAAGGCCCCTTCAGAGCCGGGCTCTCGTCCCAGCCTTGGGCCACCCCTCCAGCCGACCTTATCTTCCCCACCAGGTCACTTGAGACTCCAAGCCTTTTGTATTCACCTTTATGCTGGAGTATTCTCTTTTTCTGTGAACTAATTTTCCTTGAACACCTCAACTTTTTAAAGAGAGGGGTACCAGGACCATCCACATATCCATCACGTGCTCCACCAAACACCAATATCCTGCCATCCTTGAGTGAAGAGAGTACTTTCAACATCACGTCGTTTTTATGAAAATACATTTTCCCCACTGCCACTGGAATCCTCCCAGGTGTGTCTATGCCGGAATGTCATTTTTAGAGTTCTCAAACTCCTCTTTTGATCCCAGCACCAACACCCCCCAGGACGGCTGGTAGGTCTTCACACTCATTGAAGGGCCGCATGTGGAGCTCCGCAGAGCTGCAGCTGGGGGTCCACCCCTTATTCTGAAGCTGGTTTCTCCTCTCAGTTCCCCAGGACCATGTCCTCAGCTGTCCTTTCAGTCTGCGGGCTGGGGTGACACACCAGCCAGTGTATCAGATTTAGTCGGCTGACTTTTAGGGGGGATCTGCTTTCACCAGCTGCAACTCGTACATGAGACTCATCAGCTGCCCCAGATGAAATGCACTGGGCACCAATGTGGCATTTAATCCCCATGTCCACAGCTCCTTGTTATACTTGGGGATGCAGTGAAATATCAGCCCCGGGGCTGCCGGCACAGTCCTCGTGCTGAGCACTGGCCTGAGCTGAGAGCCAGGCCATGTGGGCCTCGGCTATCCCTTTGGAAAGGGGGCTCAACATTCTTACCACTACTTTGCATCCACTGGGGAGAATGGTACAGGTAAGCACTAAGGTTCTGGAACCCAACTGGCTCTGCCATGGTGTGGCTTTAGCTAAGTTCCTTAACCTCTCTGTGCCTCATTTACCTCCCCAGTAAATAAAAGTAACGAGTCTCCACCTCCTAGGGTTGGTGTGAAGATTACACGAGATGCCTCGCATAAAGCTCAACTGGGCACTTACGAGCAGTTTACAGATTTCAGCTACTTGATGGTTTTTCCTAAACAAAGGTAGTACTTAGGACCAGAGAGACCTGTTTGCCTGGCACAACCTGGTGCTCAGCTGTCATCCCAGAATTCTTAGTAAGAGTGCCTTTTACTCTCCAAAGTGCCCCAGTTTAGATGATAAATTATATGGTCATCCTACTTATGATCCATCTACAAAAAGAATGGCTTTGAGCTAGTGGTTGCCAACTATTAGCCTACAGAGTGTCTTGCAAGACCTACAGTGTTGTGGGTGGTTAGCCGACCCAGAGGTAATGAACATGGCCACTTGTTATGTGTCTAGCACTGGTTTAAGCACTTCACATGTATGAACTCATTTCATCTTCATCCCAATCCTAGCAGGTGGGTACTATTATCATCCCTGTTGTATAGATAAGGAAATTTACACAGAAGGGTTAGGTAACTTATCCAAAGTCACAGAGCTAAGACGTAGAGCCAGGATTCTAACTCAGGAGAATTGCCTCTGCGTCTCTGTCACAGTGAGCCACTCTGCCTCTCATATCCAAATTCCACACGTCATGTAAAAACTCAGATTCCACATGCAATCCCCAACTTCCAGCTTCTCTTGAAAACTCACAAGATCTGGAGTTGTTCAGAGTTACATTTTCTCATGGCAGTAACTGGCTTCCTCCTCTAGCTGAAGCATTTTCCCTCAGCTTCTCCCCAGAACCCAATGGTCTCACTTACCTAAGTTACCTACAAGCATTTGAGCTTGCAATCCCCAGTTTTAGCTATGAAATGGTTCCAACTCTGTTGTAATCAAAGACAATAGTTTTAGACTTTTTTTTTTTTAGTAACAGATCTTTTGTTTAACTGAAATCATATGCTTATTTTCAAATATATAAAATACATGACTGTGGGGCTGCCCTGGTGTCCGACTGCAGAAGAAGTGGGAAAGAAAGGGCTCTAAGTCTTGCCTCTGGGTTCCACTGCAACCCCTCAGCCCAGCACCACCTCTGGGGCACATGGCGTGCAAGGTGTCCACTAGAAGGCGAGCTGCATGGGGCCATGGCCAGAGTTCATGACAGCAGATCTCGGATTGCCAGAGATGTAATGACCCATGTGGAGCTCGGTAAAGGCAGATGCCTGGGCCTTGCCCACAGAGGTTTTTATGTAGCAAGCCTGAGGCACAGACACAGAAATGTGCTTGAGAGCAAAATCCCAGGCGATCCTGATGCAGGTGGTCCACAGAGCACACTCTGAAAAACACTAGCCTGTCTGCACAGTGCAAAGCAAAGCTAACTGACTTCTGCAGGGACGAAGGCCAGGCCAAGCCTCCATCAGCACAGGACTTCTCAAGTGGCTTTATCAATGCCATGGTTCTGGAGAAATACCACAGTGGGCCTTCTAAAAATGGGGTTAGAACAATAAAAAAATATTTCTCTGTCTCTACACACACACACACACACACACGTGCATTCATACACACTGCACAGCAGATTTAAAAGGCATCTGCTCTGAAGCAAATCAAATCTATCAGCCTGGAGATCCTCTAAGACGAATTCTGTGATGACTTTATGTGGACTTCACCGTATTTCCAACTAGTCCAGATAGTCCTAGTATTCTCCTTTCACAGTACCTGGCCTTTTCTGAGGGACTTAAAGATGTATTTCTGTGACTCACATTCTTTCCACACATTTTGAAGCTGGTGCCGAAACTGAATTGCTGCCTCTGTATAATCCATTGTCTGAGGTGGGAGGAGCAACATGCATTGTTCTTTTGTTTAAAGGGACTGAACTGAACTATTTATACAATCAAAATAAGTCCTGAACTACAAGTTTTTGGTATACAAATATAAAACTGAGTTAATGTACTTCAAAACTTTGGCTGGCAAAACCAGTCAGGTATACTAGGAAGAGGAAGTGCACACAGTCCCATTGGAATGGGAATTGGGAAAAGCTGCCTTAGTTAAAAATATTTAAGCTAGAAAATGAGGGATGCTTTATTACATTGTTTCTTCTTTTTGGTAAATCCACTCATTCCTTTTGGAAGCAGATAGGGAATGAATGAATGAATGAATAAATTTATATTAGTTTTAATATTGATGCTAGGTATTCATTATAATTCCTACAGAGCTCTTTTGTGAATAGATATTATATGTCCACTTTTCTGATGGGATAATGGAGGTACCGGTTTGGCAAGAATGAAAAAAGTCCAAGGGACTTGAATTTCTATGGCCCTTTAGAACTGAACCAAGTCTTAAACCGATCTGACTGGCCTCTGTGACTTCTAGCTGAGAAAATGGCTCCCAAGGAGCAGAGCGAGATGTGAACTCCAGGACAGCCATTCCCTGGACTTCTGCACTGGGTGGGAGGGGAACCCACAGCTCCTCTGGCTCCAGAACGGGCTGGCCCTGGCAATCTGGGCGTCCATGACAATAGCACACCAGACCTTGAGAGGTGCAACAGCAGAAACAAGGTTCCCCCTCTCCCAGGCCCTCCATCACCTCTCTTAATCTCAAGTAAGAGATTATTTGCTAGCCTTGACATTTTTTCTTTTAAAGTTTTTTTTGCTTTTTTAAGCACAGATTATTCCATATGTAGAATGGCAATTTTATGAGAGAGAGTCAGGTATGAGTAGGCTGTGTGATGGGTAAGAAGGAAGGGCATGCTTCCAAGCCTTAGCAGCCAGTGGGTGGTATCTGATCCCAGGCAGGGCTGATCCCCAGGGAGGCACCCAGGCTTGGCCAGCCCTGCAGGACAGCCAGCAGTGACTGTGTGGCCGTCAGTCCTCCAGCAAGACAATCTCCACAGGCAGGTGGGTGGGTGGGCTAGTGAGCTGTGCAGGGCAGTGAGAGGTCGGAGGGGCCCAGCTGACCCAGCTCACCCAGGTACAGGTGGGTACTGGTAATGATTGACAAGTAAGTTCTGGGAGCAGCGACAGAGCCCTGACCAGGGCTTGGCCCCAGCAGGGGCTCTCCTGAGAAACCTGAGTTACCTTGTTCTGTGATCTGAAGCTTACCTCGATGTACTGGGAAAATCTCAAGTAAACTGTTGAACCTGTCCTGTTGGTCTAGGGATGACTGCAGGTGACAGGCACAGTCCTAACATTGAGCAACATGGTGCTTATGGCCTAAGGTTTCCTGCCAAGAGGTTCAGTGTCAGGCTAATGTCCCAGCCCTTTTCCTTCCTCAGGTCTCCCATTTCTTATTAGAAAATATTTCAGGCCAACAGGATCCCCACAGGGAAAAGAAGCTAAATGAAAATGAATATATGATCCAAAATGACTAAACATTTGAAGAATAATCTGCAGTGAGTCCACATATACCAAAAACAATTAGAGCAGACCCCCCAAGAACTGATACTAGGAAAGATACTATAAATGAACTGTGTTCACAATTATTAAAGATGTAATGAAGTAATTGAGAATATGAGACAAGAGCAAGACACTATCCCAAAAAATCAGTTGACTTGAAAAAAAACAACAGAACTGCTAGAAGTGAAAAATGTGTTCATTGAAATTAAATGTTCCATGGATAGGTTCAGCATCAGATTAGGTACCACTGAAGACAGAATTAATGAACAGAG
The DNA here is from genome assembly GCF_030020395.1 of Manis pentadactyla. Taxonomy (NCBI): domain Eukaryota; kingdom Metazoa; phylum Chordata; class Mammalia; order Pholidota; family Manidae; genus Manis; species Manis pentadactyla. The sequence goes on from NC_080029.1 coordinate 33,741,463, forward strand.
AGCTGGACCTGAGAAAATCCAGAATGCAGCACAGAGAGATAAAGAGGCTGAGACATGGATACTGGAATGACAAGATTCTGTGTAAGATTCCAGAAGTGGAGAAGAAAATCAAGGAGAGGCATTACTCAAAGAGACAACGGCATGAAAGTTTCCAAACTTGATGAAAGATGTGAATCCTCAGACTCAGGAAGCAGAATGAGTTTAAGCAGAATAAATTTTTTTTTTAAATCCATGCCTACTGTATTTGGCTAGATTGTAGTTTGGCTGATGTAAGAAAGAACCCAAAATAACAATGGCTTAAACCAACAGATGTTTATTTCCTTCTCATGTAACATTCCAGACATAAGCAGTCTAGCTCTAGGGTGTTGTCTGCTGCATGTTTCAAGACATTTTGCCCTGATGTCCACATTCCAACCCTTTCCTTTAAGTGTATGACCCACAGGTTGCATTCATTCCTTCCACTCCCATCCCATTATCCAAAACTTAATCATATGGTTATACCCAGCTGCAGGGAAGGTTGGAAAGTGCAGTCTTTATTCTGGATAACTATGTGCATTGTTACAAGTCAGAGGTTCTATTTATATGAGAGAGAAGGGGGGAACAGATACTGGGCAACAAGTAGTAGTCTTTAAGTCTAAAACAATAGTAATAGCAAGTAGAAATAAAGTATATAACCAAATCAGTAGATCAGGAAGTGGAATAAAGTCTATTAAATCTAGACAGGGAAGAAAAATAAAGAGTAAATAGAAAGCATAAAATACAGTGATAGAAATAAATCCAAATACATCAGTCACGAGGGAACATATACAAGAATGCTTACTGCAGCACTGATATCTGAAAAATTGGAATATTCTAAACGTCAGCAGGGGATGGGTAAATGCTGGCCCCCTGACACAGACACCTACAGTGAGGTCAGAGAGCTACTCACCTTGTCAGCCAGCAGCTCCCGTATCTTGCTGGCCTGTAGACGGAACCTGAAGAGCTGGGTTTCCAGTGCCAGGCAGCGCTTCTGCCAGTCTATACCGGTCCGGGTCTCCAACTTGAGTTCTGCCATGATGGGATCAACTTCTGGATATTCCAGAGCCCTGAGAACCAGCACACGCACAGGAAAACATAAATAAGTGTATGAGGAGTTATGTGGGGATAAGAGGAGAAGGAGACGAAAGGGAGACAGAGAAAACAGGGTCAGGGAAGGTAGGTTAGTCACTGCTCTCCCTCTGTCCCACTGTCCCCTTCCTTAGTTCACTGTGTCCTGATCCATCATATCTTTGCTGAACACACTCAGAAAATCACAAAATCTGAGAAACCATAAGGAGAACTGAGTCTCATTGTGAAGTGAAAAGTAGGCCTCATTGGTTTTTCATTCAATTGTCCATTTAACATATATTTACCCATTCAACAAACATTTATGTACCAGACTCTGTTCTAGGCACTGGAGATGCAAAGGTAAATAAGAGGGGTCCCCTTGTCTTTGAGTTTTTCAAGGACTCTTTGGAAAGTCTAACTGCAAAATTACAATGGAGTCACAATTACTAATCAATATGCAGATAAATGGGAACAGAGAAATGGGGCAACTATGTGGGGATGGTGTTCAGGGAAGGCTTAAAGGGGTAACAGACTTATCTGCAACCACGCAGCTAACTGGAGGCAGAACCTGCTTGCCAGTTTAGTTCTGTCGGCCTATATAGATTTTAGATGGGGAAGAATGGAAAGAAAATGGAATGCTTGGAATTTCCTTGACAATTTTCTGTTCAGTTGGGATTCTGTCAATTATTGTCATCAAATCATCCTGCTTTGGAACAGATTCTCATCCTTTAAAGTTATAAATACAGAGCAGAAAATTGGTAGATATTTTGCTGCAGCCTCTGGAGAAAGCCACAAGTCTTTGGAAAACACTTTATACAAATTCAGAACAAATCAAGTAGACACCTATAATATCCCCGGACAGGAGAATTTACCCCAGTGTCTCCTGGAGACATTCTGGAGAAGAAAAGCTGGGTCAGGGATGAGAAAATGAAGAAGAAGTAATGAGCGGGCATGAGAGAAGAGATACCGGCACAGCAAGCAGACAGAAGGGCTGGGAGACTCAGCCATCATCAGGAGCTTTAAAGTCCCTCTTCTAGAATACTATTAATAATTATGCTTAGCAACAAGCATAAATTTGGCCTGTCCCAAACCATGACATATGGTCACCCTGGTATTAGGTACTTTTAAGGAATGACCATTCATTTTATAAGTTGATAATATTTTTTAATGTCATCTGTTTGAGGTACATAGGACTTACAGGTAAAATGATATAATGTCTGTGATTTGCTTTAAAACACTTCATGGCAGGGAGTGAGGAATAGGGGGACAGGGAGATATACGAAGTAAGATTTATCAAAATGTTGATAATTTTTGAAAGTGGGTGATGGGTATATGGGGGCTCTTTATATTGATCTCTCTACTTAGATATATGCCTAGAATTTTCCATAATACAAATCAATTTTTTAAAATCCCCTTTCCCTTTTGCAGGAGCCACAAGGCCTCAGAAAACCCAGCCCTAATACCCTGGGGAGCCTGTCCTTGATGGGTTAACCAGCAATACTCTTCCCATCTCACATCTGATATTTATAAGTATCTGTCTCCCCTTATATACCACAAATAGCCGTCATTTATTGAGTTTTATTGTATGCCAGGCATGTGTGGCCTCTTTAATCTGCACGACAACCTATACGCAAGGGGTGGGCCTGTTGTCCAGACTCTTAGATGAGGGCACTGAAGAACTGAGAGGCTACCTTAGACAGTTGTACTGCTAGTAAGTAGTGGGGCTGGGATTCTCATTCCAAAGTCCTTGTTCTCAGCCACTGTGCTCTTTACCCATTCAAAAACTGGTAAGAATTCTGATTTCACAAGGAGTGAGGTGGACTGTTAAGAATGAGAGAAATATTTTATCTTGGGAACAAAGGTGAACCTATATCCCAGATTATCCAGGACATCCTGGTCTCAAATATTCTGAACCCATAACCTCCGGAAGCACAGACATTTACCATGTTCCTGATTTTTCACTTAAAAAACAGGGTCAGTAGATCTGTAGAGAAAGGCTTAACAATTAAACCACTGATGGGGCTGGTGGTGTTTGTCTTTCCATCCTGGGGTGCTCAGGACACTGGACACATGACCTCAGCACTGCTCTCCCTCAACTGCCATCCCAAACAATCTGGACATTGTGGCCTCCCAGCATCCCTACTTCAAAAGACTGGGACCAACTGGAACGGGCAGGAAGACAAAAGACAAAAACAAAACATGACCTTCTCTGAGCTAAGATCACAGCTGAGAAGACAAAACAGAACCTTGTGGGGCCTCCAGAGAGGGCTGGGGGGCTTTGTGTTGGATTTTCTTTGTCCTTTAAGGGGATTTTGCTTTTCCTCATATAAATTTAAGAAGCGGCAGATCTGAAACTAGCACCTGGGAATCTTGCAACGAGGGCTGAGTATTAGCAGCAAAAGCATCTGAGTAAAACCAAAGGGCAGGGGAAACATAATCCTTTTGTGGTATTGAAAGAGTTTGGTGAATTTTAATTCCTTCTTATTGATTGCCAAAGCTGCAGCTCAGATTCCATGGGGCCAGAGGAGGGCCAAATTCTTAAAATCTCCAGGGACTTTGGAAATCAAATGTTATGAGCCCCTGCCAGCCTTGGTATCTGAGATTATACAGACTGCATGGCATGCTTTCCCCATTTGAGCATCTCCAAGACATCACAGTTTTGAACTGACCCAGTGCTTTGCTTAATCCTTTCCCTGCCTTGGGGATGCTGGTGACAGGGCTGGCACTCGTGTAAGGTTTGTCCAGGCATGGAAGGAGAGCTAAGAAGTTTCTAAATGCATCTGGAGCAAGGTGTCTGCTGGCGAGTATGAGGCCTAGATGCTTTGGAAAGAAGCAGGTGGTCAGAGCAGCAGCTATAAAACACGGGCTGTTAAGGGAAGATACCATGTGAGGTTGAACCTCACCTGCTAGGTAGGTCACCTTGCACTTGTACCTCCCACAGATGCCCAAGGATGAGCAGATATGGATTTACAAAATGGCTCTTAACTTTTCAAAGCACTGAGATAGGTGTTATTTCTCTCCTTACCCGCTCAATATTCCTGAGATGCAGAGCAAGTGATAATATTCACAACGTACAGATGAGAAAACTCAACATCTGTGACTTGAGATAGAACTAGGTAGTATCAAAGATGGGCCAAGAACCCTGATTTCTCCACATATACAGAAATCCTCTTTCCATGGATCTGCCTCAGTGGGCGGGGTTTGGGGTGGGGGTGTCATGCCACCAGGCTAGCCTAACACAGATACAACATTAATAGCAAAAATAGATGGAGAAATGAGGGACAAAACAAAGCCTAACTCAACTGTTTTTCATTTTCTATTCTTGAAAGCTTTAAACACACATAAGTAGGAAGAATAGTACAATAAATCCCTACATGGCCTCTACTCAGCTACAATTATCATTAACTCATGGCCACTCTTGTGAAACCCAGTTCTCTTAATTCCCACTAGTAGCCCAGCACGCTGAACTGCTTGGCAGGAGTGAGTCAAATGATTGCACGGGCTTGACACCTGCTTTGGCATTCCCTAAGGCCTCTGGCACCCTGGATGGACATGGCCAGAGAGGTCAGTAGGGATATGCCTCAGAGGCAGGGGCTGCGGGTAGGATGTGTGGTGAAAAAAGAGAGCATAGGGGGTCGTCAGGTGACTTCAGACTCTGGGCCTGTATCAGGGAAAACACATACTTGACCTTGATGGCTCTGGCAAGTTTAGAGGTTTCACCAGAAATTGACAAAATGCTGAGATTAAATTTAATTCAACTGACTTTTGTTAACTAATTCCTATGTGCAAGGTTGGGGGCATAAAGATGAATAAAGATTCTGTGGCTTATGAGGCTCATGTCTATAGTCTGAATACATGGGGACTTCCCTGCAAAGGGAGGCAATCAATACAAGAGCCTAAAAGAAAGAGGCCAGAGGTCACTGTGGGAGCATCAGAAGTCAATGGGGACTGCTCTGTTCTGAGTAAAAATTCCCCTGGGCTCTCCTGTGTCACCTCACTGTGGTTCACTCCCTGAGCATGAGCACCTTTTATGATTTCCACTTGCTGGTGACGCACAACCACCACCTCCTAAAAGGTGACTAGGCTGACCACCTGCCCAACAGTGGGAAAGAAGAGCTTGGTGCCCCCTTTCTGGGGATGGAGCTGGAGGGGAGGATGAGTGGACTCCCTCTGATCTCCACCTGTCATCTGATCAAGCCAACGACATACACTTTATCTCCTGGGTGTTGAGTGGCCCATTTCACAATACTGGGAGAGACTGGAAAAGGTGAGCATGTTCCAGGCTTCAGGGATCTAAATACCAGGAGGGGCTATGATGACCAGGAATAGCATCCCTGACAACAAAACTAATGAAGAGAAACAGCAGAGCATAGTACTTAAGATCCCACATTCTGGTGCCAAACAGGCCTGGGTTTGAATACTCGCTCAGGCTCTAAATAATCCTGTGAACTTAAACCATGTATTTAACTTCTGTGAGCCTCAGTTCCATTTAGAAACTGAGGGCAATAATATTTGAAAAGGAGAGAAATAATATTAAGTTGGACCATATGAATTTGTGAACATTTAACCATTTTTGACCTCCAAAAAATGGCAGTTTCATAGACCACACTATGTTAAGATATTTTGAGAATTGAAGGAAATATTACAAAAGCCTGGTCCACAGTAAGCACTGAATAAATGACAGCTACTATCCACGAGCAAATGTAAACCAACAGTGCCCTGGGCATATGAGCAGAGGTGGCCCATACACAGGCTCACCACCACCTCTACCTTGGAGAGGAGGTCAGGGAAGTTTTAAAATTATCTGTGTATTTTTGAATAGTGAACAAAAGAGTATATGGTGCAGAGTTAGACCCATGTATTTATTTCAGCTATAGTTCTCCCTAGAGGCAATCACTGTTTCAGGGTTTTGTGTTTTTCAGAAATATTCAGTATGTATACATTAATATATATGTTGCACACACATAAATACATACAAAAATGATGACCACTATACACACTGTACTTAACAATATAACTGAGACATCCTCCTATATCATTATACATATCTGCCCCCATTTTCCCTCCATGCTCTTTAACAGCTTCATTGTTTTCTACTGTGTAGCTATTACATGATTTTATTTGACTACCTTACTGACAGACATTTGGATTGCTTGAAACCTTTTGCTAAAATAAACTGCTGCAATGAATATACATCATTTCATACACATCAGAGTGTATCTAGAGAATAAGTTCCCAGAAATGGAATTGTAGGCTTAAGTGATGCACATTTTTAAATGGCCAGGTAATCCAAATCGCCCTCCCCTGAGCCTATTCTAATTCACACTCCAACCAACGAGTGCCTGTTTGCCCAGGAGGAGGGCAATTTTGGATTCATTTTTGAAAGAAGGGAAGGACTGCTCCCCTGTGCTGTCTGCAGGATGGTGGCTCAGCAGCCAGCCAGTTGTGAAGTCATCAGGAGTGAGGGATCCTGGCACTTTAAATCACCCTGTATAAAGCACTCTTCAACTCCTAAGGAACACAGAGCTCTGCACAGAGAGACACAGCCTCCCACAGTGAGGAAGGGAATAGTGAAGAGAAGGGCATCAAGGGGAAGGTACATACTTCTTCCCCCTTCACAGGGGATTTGTGAAGAGGGCAGAAAGGGGCACCACATTTTCTCAGCTCAGCTTAGTTGTTAGTTTCAATTGAATTTATGACACCGGGTGTACTCCACCACAGTTTAGCTCTGTGCAGGCCCCCTCAGCAGCCTACAGGAGAGAGGGTGCAAGTAGTGGACCAAACCCCACATCTGAATTAGGAGGCTTGGGTTTGAGTCTTGCTTCTTCCACTTTTCAGCTATATGACCTTGGGCAAAAATCACAATTTTTCTGAGTCCATTTCCTCCTTTGTAAAATTGGGATAATAATATACAGAAACACTGGAATCGATGTTGTATAAAGTGTTACGTGATATTCCCATATACAATGTCTAAGACATAGAAGACAGTCCAGAAAGTTTGATGAAGGAACCGATGATTTTTCCACGGAAACTGTTATTAAAATGATCATTAAAGCAGAAGTTTTAGCTGCAACTAAGGCTCTGTTCAGAAAAGCTTTTGGAGATAGCTGACAGGAACAAGTCCAACAGGGAGCAGATTCGACTCCCAGAGGGTTTTCGCTGGTGACCCCATTAAGGCTCCCTAGTCCCTGGTGACCGATTCCTCTCTAGGGCGCTCAGGACACAAAGCTCCTGGTGTCATTTGGCGCCCAACTTGTTTTCTTTTCTGCTTGGCTGACCTGCCTCTAGAAGTCAAGCCTGACCCATCTGGACTCCTAAGAGAACTACCGGGGAAATCTAAGACGAGATAACCTGAGATGAGGTGGGGAGGGCGCGGGAGTGGAAAACGCCAGCGACAGCACAGGCGGTGCATAAAGCCTCCTAGTACGCTCCGAGGGCCCTTCCGGGGAGCAACTTAATCGAGCGGGTCCCAAACTTTCTGTCCTCCCCAGGAAGGTTCCTCCCCGCCTCGCGGCGGGGGGTCCCAGGGCCGAACCGGCGGCTCCCGGCGCTCCCAGCTGCTGGGAGCTCGGTTCCAGGTTGGCGAGGCACCTGCTCTGGGAGCGCCCTGGGGCCGGAGGAAGCCGGTCCTCTCCGCCCAGCCCAGCACCCAGCCCGCCAACGCGCAGCCCCCAGCCCATCCCGGCCCGCGGGCACGGGGCGGCTCACCTCCAGCGAGGTCGCGGGCGTCCCCGCCGCGCACCCGGCACACGGGCGCCCTCCGCGCGCCGCCGCCGCTGACCTTGCGTCGCTCCCGTCCGAGCCCGCAGCGGCCGCCGGGTCTCCGCTCCCCGGCAGCAGGGCTCGGAGTGGGCGGGGCGGGGCGGGGAGAGGTTGGGGCCCGGAGGGGTGCCCGCAGGCTGGCCGCACAAAGCCCGGCGGAGTCTGGCTGCACCCCATTCACCGCTCCGCCGCGCTCCCTCCGGCCCTCCCGCCCCCGCCCGCTCCTTAAAGGCAGAGCGCGGGGCTCGGCTCTGCGGGCGGCTCGCGGAGAGGCACAGGAAATGACCTCAGCAGGCTCCGGCCTCCCACCTCTCCTCACCGCTGGGCTCGTCCCTGGGGCCGCGGGAGGGCGGCGGGGCCCCCCGGGCTCCGGCTGTGCGCTCTCTGCGGAGGCCGCATGGGCGGCCCCAAGGGGCGGCCAGGGCTCCCCGGGATCGACTTAGTTCCCAACAGTATGGGACCCTCGCGGGGTGGGGCGCAAGACAAGACCCTTCTCCTCAGAAGAGGTTCCAGCATTTGTCTGGCGAACTGTAACGCCCGGATATTTGGAACAGAAGTCCTTATTTCAGTCTGTCTGTCTCGCTGGCAGACCAGTGTTCCGATTTGTTATCTGGGGGGAGGGGAGGTGGAGTCACCACAGCCCAGTGGGTAACTTGCTTGCTTATGTATGTAAGTATGTGTACATTATTTATTACAAAGGAACCAGCCAAGGAGCTAGAAAAGCAAACAGGACACTGCCAGCCGGGCAGCTTGCCGGGCAGTCTACGTGCCCTCGTTCTTCCAGGGCGTGCACTCCCTCAGCTCACCGGCATAATCCTACACCCAGACGGAATTTAACACAACATTTCTGGTTAGGTGGGTAAGGGGTAAAGAAGATGAATATGAAGAATATTGCAGGAAAGGAACCGTTTCTTGTTAGTCCTGCAGGCTCTCGGTCTAGGTCTGAATAGAAGCAAAAGGGCACCAGGGTGTCCTTCTCCAAAGGGGATTTAGAAGGTGCACTCCAGGCAGTGGCGAAGGATCCCCTGGCTCCATTCCAGGTTTGAATCTGAATCTCTGAAGATGAGGCTGAGAAATTGCCCAGCTACACAAGCTCCCTAGGCGATTCTCTTGCACAATTTTGAGACCTCAACACTATGAAAAGCTGGTGGCAGTACTTCAGGAGGCCAAGAGTGAAAGTTCAACTGGGCCAATGGGACTCCAGGGGCTGAACTTGCAAATGAATTCATGGCTCCTGGGGATTGAGATACATCAACCCCAGAAAGAGACAATGACCTCTTCTATCCCTTCAACACTCTGTAAGTTGCCTACGGAAGCCGAAACACAAATCCTTTGGAGTTTGTAAGGGTGATTTGTTCATTCATTCTTGCATGCATTTATTCACTTTGAACAGGTAATAATGCACATAGCAAAAATTTCAAATAATACAGAAGAGCTAACAATGAGAAGACAAATCTTCCTTCCCTGTCACTTGTCCCCCAGATCACTCCTCCCCAACTACAACTACTGTTGTAAGTTTTTGCGTGTATCCTCTCAAGATATCTTATGAATACATAAGTACTCATAAATACATATGTATATACACACATATACATTCATATATACGTATTCATATCCTCCTATAAACACAAAGGAAGCATCCCTTGCTTTTTTGCTCTTGACATTACCATTTGTTGACTCTAAGTGTGAAGCATCAACACACCAAGAGTTGCTTTTTTTTAATGGTTCCCCAGTATTCCTAATCGTGGATATTTAGGATGTTCCCAGTCTTTGGCTATTTATATACTTTGCTACAATGAATATCTTTATAATACTTCATCATCCGCATATATGACTGACTTTATGGTTTAATACTTAGAAGTGAAATTGCTGCTTATAAACACAGTGTGAATTTTGAATTTCAATAGGTGCCGCCAAATTGCTCTCAAAGGAGACTGCCTCAACCATCACGTCTATCTTCCATATCAGCGTGTTTGAGTGCCCTTTCATCCCCTCCCCCTGAGCCAATGAAGTGATTTATCAGAGTACAAAGCTTTTAGAAAAGGAGGATTAAGTGAGTTAATATGCATGGACAGTTTTTAAACACTATAAGCACAGAGGAAGGCTCAAGAAAGTATTAGCTGTTGCCTCCTAACTGCACTCCTGCATGTGACCTCCACCTTATGCTGGGCTCTGTTTCAGTCCCAGCTCTAAACTTGAGCAAGTTTCTTAGCGTCTCTGGGACTCCATTTCCTTAACTTCAATATTAAAGAATCACGTCTCCCTCTGAGTTGGCTTGAGGAGTAAATCCAATAATAGTTACATACATTTTGGAATCTAATCATTGTTCAACAAGTGATAGCTATTCTTCTTCTCTCAAATTTTACCCCAAACATTTTATTTTGAAATTTCAAACCTATAGAAGTTGCCAAAAATAGTACATTAAACACCATATACTCTTTGCCTAGCTTTACCAATTGTTAACATATTGCTTCATTTGCATTCTCTTTCTATATACATATTTATAATATATATATATAACATATAAATGATATATATATATATATAGTTTTTTTCCCCCGAACTTTGAAACTTAGTTGTACACATCGTGACCTTTTACCCCTGAATACTTCAGCACATACCTTCCTAAGAATAAGGGTGTTCTAATCTTATCACACTTAGGAAATTTAGTGATGATTCAATATCATCTACCGTATAGGCCATAGTCAACTATCCCCAGTTGTCCTAATAATGTCCTTTATGGCTGAGTTTTATAGCTCTTCTACTAGTCCCTACCTAGTGCTCACTAGAGGGAAGGGTTGCTAGGGAGCATGGGCCCCCTCTTCCACTGCAGGGAGAGAGTAACTCCCACAGCCCTAGGCCCTGGCATGCTTTGGAGGCTGCAAGTAATCAATAACCAGGCCAATCAGGATGCCCACAGGCAGAGCAGTTTCCCTGTCTAATGCTAAGGATTGTCCCATCAGCCTTCTTTGCTGATGTTGCCTCCTCTGCCTGACCCATATTGGAGTGGGCAGCTGGGGAAGGTGCTGCCTATCTTCGCCACAACTCTGGTTGGGTTTCTGGTGTCTCCTCCACCTCCCCCATTGGTCCCCAGTCAGCAAAGGCAGCTCCTCTGGCTCCAGTGAGGCCAGGCTGCTATGTCACTCTCAACCACAGACCCCCACATCACTCCAGGAATGAATCCCTATGGACATCCAGGCTGGTCTACCCTTAATTTAAATCTGGAATTAAGGGTTGGGATGTCTGAGACACTGTCTTTTTCCCACAATCTTTCTGTCTTAAGGCACTTTCCATGTAGCCTTCCATGGAACTGAAAGTCAAACTGTGGCCACTGGCCAAACCTAGACAATAACATCAGCTCAAAGCGCCCTCCTTCTCTTTTTCCCTCCATCCCTCCCTTGTATTCATTCATTCATTTGTTCATTCATTCATCTACAGTAGTTGACTTTTTAGTCATTCCGGGTACTCTATTAGGTGTCCAAATATGAGCTTGGATAAACCATCTCCTTCTTGCCTCAGTTTGTCCTGTTGTAAATTGGGGAAATTATTTCCTTGGTACAGCCACCCTGAGGTCACACATCCTGAGTGTTAGAGGAAAAGGCAGGAGGATGAGGGACTCACCACAACAGAGGAGAACTTTGCAAAACTGAAGTAAAGAAAAATCATCTTAGGCACCATTTTTGGCTGGGGTTATAGTGGGAGAGGCAGGAGAGCAGGAAGGGCCTGGTGGGAACCTGGCAAAAAGGCTCTGAGCCCCCAGGCTCCCTAAGGATCCACGGACAAATGGTACACTCTGCACCTAAAGCTCGTTCTCATTTGGTGTTTGTTTATTGTTACAAGTGGCTGGGCAACAGAGAGAGGGGAAGAAAGCCACCCTGTGCTGAGTTGAAGGGTCCATTGAGCCATTGAAGCTGAGGGCTTCCTTTTGCTCTTCCAAGAGGAGGATGAGGCTGGAGGGGCAGCCACTGTGGACGGTGTAAATCAGTTTGGCCCTTGGGTGGTTGTCAGGGCCTTACACTCGCAGATGTACAGATCAGAGGTGAGTGGAGGCCATCTGTCCCCTCTCCCATGGCTTCCTACAGGTGGGATATTAGAAGTGGCCAAAGCCAACATCTGCCAAATATACAAACACTTATTAGCAAGCAGGCACAGAAAAGTCTTTTCACGGAGTCGGGGAGTTGGCCTGCTTCAGCCTGCTTCCAGGGAATCGGGGAGTTGGCCTGGTCTGCTTTTTTCAGTCACTCATACGAGGGCCCGGGATCATCTTTCTGGCTAACCCTGTATTTTGAAAACCACTGATTTTGCCAATAAAGATTATTTCTAACATCGGTCAAGCCCATTCACCCTGCTGGTGGAGATTTTGATGGCATTTGAAGCACTGCTGTAAGCACCCTGTGGAGTGCGGATCCCTGATTAGAGTACTTCAGATGCTAACTAACCACTCTAGGGGTGAGAGAAAAGGTTGACAGACACACAACACATGGTTTAGACTGAAATCGTTAAAACATAAATTCCTACAGAGTCAATATAACATCATCCTAGTCTGTGTCTGGTTCCCTGGGCACCCTGGGAATGAATGGGGACCTCAGAACCAGTCAGACCTCAGGTCCAGTCCCAGCTATACCATTTCTGTGCTAATGTAAGCTTGGGGCAGTTGCTTAAGCTGTCCAAGTTAATTCCTCATTTGCAAACTGGTGATAATAATAGTTCTTGCCTGTTGAAAGGATTAAATGAGAGAGCATTGTGTCTAGAGCAAGCATGATATAAATGGTAGCTTTTGTTATACAGTCTTTGAACAAATATTTGCTAGGTGTAAAGCTTCCCAGATACTCTCCTAGGTCCCTAGGCATCTTTACCACTAGATCAAGAGGTGGCAGCTCAAGGAGCTCTCCTTGTTGCAAGACTGCAGTAGATAAGCAAGATAGCTTGAGAGACGGGAATTCACCTAGGAGAGTTGGTGAGGCTTTGGACAGTTCATCTCCCCTTGTCCGGGGCTGACGAGAAACTCCGCTTCCCAGCCCCACTTGTTTTCTCTGAGCAAGGGCTCTGGAGAATGCACATGAGGCATCCCTTCTTCTGCCTTCAGGGCCTGCTTCTCAGTTGGGTGGAAGGAGAGTAAAGGGGAAGAGGGAGAGGAGAGAGAAGGGGGAGGAGGCCTGGGGCCAGTCTTCCTCAAGTCTTTTGCCTCAGGAGCCAGGGGCAGAGCTTGGTAGCTCTTCGGTTACACAGAAGTCATGAGGCTATTTCTACTGCTGTGTGTGTTTGTGTGTGTGTGTGGTGGAGTTGTGTCCTAACTTTGAGCATGGATTCTTCTTTCATTTGTGCATTCAGTTGCTTATGAACAAATATTTATGGAGTACTTACTATTTTCCAGGCACTGGAGGAAACAAAGCATGGCAAGTGTGTCCAATGAACTCAGGGCACAGTCTTCAGAACCAGACACACCTGCTATTAAGTCCCAGCCCTTCCCAGCAGAGCCTATGGAGAACAGCTGTCACTGTCCCATGTACAACTGCAAATGCTCTTCCCAGTGCTCTGTGGGCTCTGCGGCATTGCTGGGAAGGGTTTGTGAAACAGGGATCCAAATTATTTCCTTAGAGGGGGATTGCAGAGGTGGAGATAAAGGGTCTGCCCCAGCGCCTGGCATATTATAGGCAACTAGTAAGTGTTATAAAAAGAAGGTATAAAGGGGTGGAGGACTAGCAAGATGCCTAAAAACTAGAGACTTGGAAGCTGATTAAGAATGGGTGGAAAGAGGGCCTGTTGGGAGGGACTCCAATGAAAAGATAGGCAGTGATTCCCCATCTAACCTGACATCATAAAATTCTGGGGGCACTGATTAAAAATATGGATTTAGCTCCGGGCATTGGGATCAGCATGCCTGGGGGTCTGTATTTGCATGCTCCTTAGAAGTGGACAGATGCCTGGTACTGACTGGTCTGTTTACATCATATTCCAACATTCCAGGGATCTTCTCAGAGAGCACCAAGAGCCCTGGAGGGGAGCACAGGGTAGAGCTGATGTAATCACATGTTCCAATGTGAAATGATCTGTCCAGAGCCGCTGTGGGCTCCTCAAGCAAGAGAGAGCCAGGTGGGTGGTAGGGGGAGAGGAGATGGCAGGGAAGGAGAAAGAGAGCTTAGCTGGGAGCTGATGGAGCTCCAGGAATGAGAACTCAGTAAATCCAGCCATCTAACTGGGATTCTAGATCATTTTAGAATTTGTATCATCATGCTTTGAGACTAGCTACTGTCTTATTTCTCCATTGGCTTTCAGCACAGATGAAAACAATGGCTGCTTGCATCTGGGGTGAGAGAGACTGGGCAGTGTCCAGCGCCAAGTAGGTGGCAGGTTTTAAAGCAGGAGGGGAGCCCGTGGGGGAAGAGTGTCTGGGATTCTAGAAGTCAAGGAAACTCAGGCCAGCCAGGGAGCCAGTCATGGCTCCATTTTTACAGCCCATGTGTGGCAGCTCCAGACACTTGAGTTCTCAAGGTGACAGTTTGTGGCCTCTGGGGTCCTGCTTTCAGAATTCAAATTCCAGCTCTGACAATTAGCTCAGTAGTGGTATTGGTTAAGTACTCACTAGATGCTGCCCATTATAATTATCCCTTTGGATGGTGGCAGATCCAAGCTGAGAGAAAGAAAGAAAGCTTCCTCTATCACTACCTCATCCCCAAGCTTGATCTGCCGGAGCCCCCCTTTCCTAGCTCATCTCCGAGTGGAACCAACTGTATGAGAGGTCTGGTGAGCTAGGGTTCTGCCTTCATACGCTTGCTGCATGTTTGGTGAGTGTCCACTGTGGGCCAGGATGTGGAGACGGAGAGCACTGAGGAGTAGGTGGCTCGGTCCAGGACAAACTGGACCTTGGGGGGCCTCTTCATGCCCCTTGGCCTCCCCTCCTCTGAGCTGTGGCTCCACTTCCCTGGAAGAGGACAAAGCCGGGAGTGGGGACCTCCACCCAGGCTGTGACTGTGACTATCCTCCGCTGCCAGGAACATGCATTCCCCTGCAGGGTGCCTTCCAGGCTGAGTGGTTGCTACAAGGCGGCACCAGCTAGTGCCCCAGAATTCACAGAGAGGGAAAGACGGGAAATAACCTTAGCAGAGTGAGAAGACACAGGCATTGTAGTTCTTCCTCCCTCCTTCCGCTGGTTAGTTTAGAGTGAAACCAACAGATCTGTTAACTCTGTTGACCAGTCAGGACTCCACTTTGTTGTGTTCAGGCTCAGGGTTTTTCAAGAAGTGTCAAGGCTTCTGTCCTGTTGGAAGCTCCCTTTGCCAGCAACTTTTTTTGAACTGGGGTTAGTCCCAATGACAAAACCCCGTCTTCCCTAAATCCTGGTCTTGACCAGTGACCCGCCAGGACACTGGAGGCTATCTCTCAGCGCCATCTAGTGGTCAGGATGCCAGTTTTCTTAGAGGACCCTGAGCCCAAGCGTTCCCACTCTCAGCCACACCTGGGACCAGATCTGTTCCCATCTGCTCTGCCAACAGCATGCTTTGGTCACCTCAAAAGGTGGTGGTTAATGGGGCTTTAAGTCCTTTCCAAAGTGGAGACTTTAAACTGCATACTTCGTTCTTTTTCAATTTTGCATAGTTTCAGGGAAGGGGATTGGGAAATCTAGTTGTATTAAAAGACTAGGGTAAAGTAGGGAAAGAGGGAAAGAACATTCTCCCCTTTCCCATCTCTGGATGTCTTGCTCCAGCAGTGCACAGACCATCAGCATGGCACTTCTTCCAAGCAACTTTCACCCAGCCAGAGCAGGCGCAGGAAGAGTCTCTTAGCCACAAAGTCCAAGATGCGGGTTAAGGATCACCTTTGCTCTGCCACGGATAAAGCGCTGGACCCAGACTGCCTGACTCAGAGACTGAAGAATCCACATACTGGGGACTTTATTCATGTGAAAGTGGGCTTTGGAGTTGTCAGAGAGGTGGTATGGACAGCGGCCCTTTCCAAAAAGGAATCTCCCCATTTCCGGGTCTGAATCTCCCAAAGAGGGAATACTAATACTTGTGGCCTTTACAAAGCAGGGTCCACCCAAAGAAATCAGGTAGAACTGACAGATAGGTCTACATAAGAGGGAAGTTGGTGATGGAGCAGGACACACAGATTCCTGGGATAGGAAACCAACAGGCATTGCTCTGGGGGTGACATGACTGCTACTCCTTCCCATCAGCCACTGGGACATGCTCAGACAAAGCAGGAGTTTCCCTACAGGGCACAGGAAGCTGATTCTTCTGTGGGCCCAGTACCTCTGGATCAAAAGATACTCTTGGGAAGAGCATGGTTCTCTGAGAAGAAAAAAATTTCAGCGTTGGAATAAATCCACTGGAATATTCAGAATAAGAAATTTCCCTAAATATACTTACTAATGTACATGTGTAGTAATATAAGTAAGATTGGAAGACATTTATAGAGGTGAGGACTGCTAAAATGTTTCTAGAACCTTTTCCTCCACTGTAAATCCCTGCTTTCACTGACATGGTTTTATGATTTTTGTGTCCTTTCCTCTATCTCATGCAATACTTCTCGCAAACTGTGTTAGGAGAAGGATGCTTGAAAGGTCTGCATTCTCCAATATTTATAGTGGCAATAAATAACAAAATAAAGAGAAATAGATATAACCTAAATATCCATTAATTGGGACCTACTAAGTAAATTTTTATTGATTCATTTAGAAAATAAAATACTATGCAACAATACTATGAAATCTGTTGAAGGATTATATTTATTGATATGGAAAGATATTTGTTACTTAACATTAAGGGAAACAGTTTCTAGAAAGGTATGTATGAGTTAGTTTATGTAAAACTGTACACATATGACTATATGTAGATCTATGTATACAAATAAGGGTAGATTATCTTTGGGTGTAGAAATGGGGTACAATGTTTTCAGTTTCTGCTTTGTCTTTTTCTGTATTATGTGAATGTTTTACAAGGGGTATGGATCGTTTTTCTAACAAAGCTATTAAAATGTTTCTAAAGTATTAATGTCATCAGTAAAATAAAAAGCTGAGATTCAGGGAAGTTGACAATTAACTCAATAAAGCTACAATATGTGAAAGAGCCAGAATTTGCCCTCATAACTTCTCATTCCTCAAATTTAATCCAACCCTTTGAGTCACTGCCTCAAACTGGTGAAGATCCTGGGAGGCATATGGCAAGTGGAGACCTGGGGGTGTTGGGGATCAATGCTCAGATCAGAGGGGGCTCACATGCTTTTGATATTGCCTGGATCTCTGTTACCTCCTCAGAGCAATTAAGCTATTACCACAACAGTGTTACTGGATTCCTACTATACACTATGTTCTTGTGGTCTGGCAGTTGTCCAGGTCTTGAAGGAGCAGACACAAGCCTGGAGACAGAGTCAAGTCGAGCCTAGTTCTAATCCAAGCTCATTTTTCATCCTGCAAGGGAAATGATGTATTCAGCTATGTTCTCCACTTGAGGGAAGAAGGAACATGAAGCTAGCTGGGTGTTGTCCAGAGGCCTGACTTCATGAGGTTCTGGGAAGGAGCAGCAGGGTGAAGGATTTCAAGGAGGAAGTCGGGACCTGCTACCCCTCTCAGTTCCCCACACCCACCCACATTCATCCACACTGCAGCACCACTGACCCTCATGACCCTTCCCATGAGATTCTTGGAGTTCTGGGACATCACCCCGCTCCATTCAGCCTGGCAGACAAGTAGCAGTTAGGATAGGGGATGGGGCCGCTAGGCCCAGTGTTTTCCTAGAACATGAATTGGAGTGAACACTCATGGATATGCTATAGAATCAATTTCCTGTGATAAAATGCCATAAAGTCACTCATCCAGTCAAGATGAGGTTCCTGAGCAACCCTTTCCCTTCTTGGCCTATGTACCCTGAACACAGACACGCAGTTCAAGAACAAGGCACTCAGCACTTCCGTGTTCTTCCTGCATGTCATCGGAAGCCTCACTATCCTTCCCTCCCCATTCCTAGATTCTTCTACCATATTCCCTGAAAAGTCGCAGCCCTATATACTGACATTACTGCCCACACATGTGGAAAAATCCACCAAAGATGGCATCGCCTCTTCCCTGATCTGTACCTTGCTGAAGGATATAGAGAAAGCAAACCTTGTCCTAAACTGTGAGCAAGAAAGAGGGGCAAAAAGTCTTCTCATGGATAGAAAAACTGGTCAGTTTTGAACCAAAGCCTGAGAGTTTAGTGTGGCAGAGAAAACCTGGGTCATGGAACAGCCCCAGCACAGAACACAAATAACCAGAAACCTTCCTAGACATGGGAGGTGAGAATTTCCAGCAGTCATTAGGGGCACAGGGAAATGCTTTGCTGGAGAACACTGTGGAGTGATTGTTCTTATACCCATATGCATAGTTCTCAATCTGTTTACCTATAAGGCCCTAACCCTTAGCACAGTGCTTGGAAACTGTGGAACACGAATGGTTGTTGACTTGAATAACAAGTTCCTTGAAGTCAGGAATCCAGTCCTCATAATAGCAGAATGCTAGGGAAGAGAAGACACTGAAGACATACTTATTAATTAATTAGCACCTTAGATGGATAGGACACTTCAATTAGATTAATTCCTCAGACAAAATAGTGTCCCTGAGACCATCAACCCCTCAGGCTTACGCAGCCTTCCCTGAAGGTGGTAGAATTCTCCTAGAAGGGCCAAGACAAGGAGCGTAGAAAGAATCAAAACAGGTTTTATCCTACCCCGAGTGATGGCAACCCTCACTCCCAAACCCACCCTTAGCCCTGTGCTGCGCTCAGCCAGCTCCTATGGGAGAAACCTTTTGACTCATATCTACAAAAAGAAAGATTTTCTCCACTCTAACCCATCCCAGGACCTTGTGGGGCCAGGCATTAGGACTTGGATGAGAGGTTGTGATAGAAATTCTTAGCCTATTATAGTATTGCCAAGCCTAAGATATCCTTCTGCAATCACCGCATCTGGCTGAAATTTCTCTTTGAACTGATATAGTGAAGTTGGGACAGGCACGCAGTGTCCCCCCAGGCAGAATGGCTTAGATAGCAACATAAAAGCTTTTAGTTGCAAAGCATTCTCATAACCAGGCTTGCTTTAACAATACCCCTTTGTCCCTCCTCAGACGACTGAGCTCCTTGTATCCTGGTAAAGGGAGGCACGGAGGGGAGGTGACCAGCTTGGCATTTGGTTTCTAATCTCTGGGGCAGAAATTCTTTCGAATTTGTCTGGCACCTGGGATGACTGCTGAGTCGGAAATTAGGGCAGCTGGGGATTGAGGGTGGCTCTCCCCATGATTCCCAAGTTCATAATCAACTCTATGCCCCCCACAAATTTACAATCTTCTCAATTAAACCCATACTTAGATGTGTGAAGTAGTGTAGTTTCAGTGTATGTTCAGGTTTTTGTTTTGATTTCTTTTAGCATTGCCCCCTTTCCCCCTCAATTTACTGCTAGTCTCATGAAAGAGTGCTAATTTTCAGGGCTGTCTTCAGGCACACACATTAATGTCTGAGTACTTTACGGATGAATTCCCATTATCACAGAATGGTGAGTTCTTCATTATCAGGCGCAAGGTGTTCATAAATACTGCATAGTCCTTATTCTCTGCATTTTCTCTTTGATGACTGAAAAAAGACAGAGGACATGACTTTTAAATATCCCGCAAATAGGAATACACACATTAGTTTGAGAGCTCAGTCAAAGTACATACCCCTTTCTCACATGGACATATGGCTAAAAAAGCTTCTGAGAAAACCACAGTCAACTTGATCATTTCCCTGGCACCTAATGTCTCTTCCTCCTCCACTGGCACCCACTTCCGTCCCTCAGAGACATTTTATAAATATTTAGGGACATCCTTAACAACCGCTTGCACTAGCTTCCCTTACCATAGTTCCTAACACAACTCATAGCTGCACGAGGTCCATAACATGTCCGCTGGGCTCCAGCACTATACCAACCCCAGCATGAGCAATGATTTTATTCAGCAGTCTATGCCTTCCCGTCCCAGTACTCTTCAGAGCTTCCTGCTATTTCTTGACGTTTATGTTTCTCCCTTCACTTTCTCTCAAAGCCAAGAATCTTACAGAGGCACTGGGTCAGGTGTAAATTCCCTGGGCTGCTTGCTTCCCTCATATCATGGACATTTGATGTTTGGGGTCTTCACAGCGGCCTATCTCTTCTTTTGTTACCCAAAGCACTCTGATGTCTCTTTTACTACTTAACCTCTCAGTCATGATGTGGGGCGCTGGGAGAGCTTACATCAGGTTATCCTGCTGGCCCTTCCCTGGCCAAGAAGTGGATGCATTACTCAATTTCGGCAACTTTGGCTGTTTTACCCTTAAGCAGAAGTGATAAAAAGATTGAAGTCCAGTGGTTCTGGCAGCAGAGCCCTGCGGAGACTCTCAATTACTTCCCATTACCTGTGCTCCCAACCCTGTCCTGGTCCTAACCTTTTTGAGTCTGTTTTCCCAGCATTCCCTTCAAATCTGTAAACCACCTGATCATATTCTTCTAATAAACTCCTCCTAGACTTAAGATAACTGAAGCAGGTTTCTGTTGCTTGCAGCTAAAGAATCCTGAATGGTGTAGGTTCAAACTCCTTAGTCTTTTTCCTTTCTATTTCAACAAGGGGCTGTTACAAACAGACTTCCTTATTTTCCAATTCCAGCAGATTACTTTGGCCTCCTCTCTTACTGCCAAGACCTTGCCCACATTCTCTGAAAGACAAGAATTTTCTCCCCTTCTACTAAGCAAACCATCCATAAAGAGGTTGCTCTTGTCCACCCTAAGTAATTGTCTTGATCACTTTCAAAGGAAACAGAAAGATTTCTGTTTGTTTGTTAGAGAGAATTGGTTCCCCAGAGTTCTCCCAGTTCTCTCTCACCCAGCTTGTTTTCCAGGAAAGCTGGTCCAAGTAATTCCAAACTCAGGATTGCCTTTGATTTCAGTGCTTCCTCTGCTCCTACCTCACTTCTCTCTTTCTTATCACAGCATCAGGGACAGACTGTACACTGTTCTCTCTTGGCCTCCAATTTCCATGCTCTGGCTCCCTCCCAGGTCCTTCCTGATCTGGCTGTGGGCTCAGTCCCTTCACAGAAAGCACCCTCTTGTACCACATCTCTCCTAACTTGGGGTCTAAGGGTAACCCCCAGAGACCAAGCCTCTTTAACAAGTATATAGAAGTCTTTCTGGTTCCGTTTGAAAGTCATAAAAAAAATTACTTATGGTGGATAAGAGCAACCCGTTTATGGATGGTTTGCTTTGTAGAAGGGCAAAAAAGTTCCTGTCTTTCAGCAAATATGGCCAAGAACCTAAGGTATTCAAGACACTTCAGAGATTACAAAGACCTTTGAAAAACTTTATTTTTCCCTATCTGGTGGTAGACAAGAGATATGAAGAGAACAACGATTAACTGCCTACTGTGGCAGGGACTTTTAACTATGTATGTGTACCTGCACTATGCTGAGTACCTAACATACACCATCTTATTTAAGCTTACAACAGCCGTGGGGGTGGGTATTACTGCCATTTTCATTTTGAGATGGGGAAATAGGCTCAGGAATGTAGAATAAGCTGCCTTAAGACAACTGGCTAGGATGTGGAGTCAGATCTCAAATGCAGGTTGCTTTGATAAGAGAAGGCAAAGTTGCACTAACACATATAAGTTACCCGAATTCAGGTCTTCTGCCTTAACAGCCATTATGCTTTCCTCTGTGCAATGCTGCCTCCCAGAGCCAGGGAGGAAGCTGAGTTGGTTGCCAGCTACAGACTGAGAACCAGAGTGGAAGAACGGGACCACCACCGCAGGAGGCATCACAGAGGTCCCTCTTTAGTGGGCTTTGCTACCAGACTAACTGGGGCCACTTCTTGCCAAGGTGCTCCTGAAAGAGGCTGTCTTCTGCCTCTCTGACAGTGTTCTGGGGTAATGCACGTGCCCCACTGTAGCACTGAATTCCCCCCACCCAACCCCCTCGCCAGCTCCCTGTCTTAAACCCAGCAAAAAATATTTTCCTGTTAGCAAAGGCCCACTGTGTACTCAGGACTTTACACGCATTATGTCTTTGCATCATCACAATATCCTTATGAAGTAGGTGATATTCTCTTATAGGGGAGGAAACTAACTCAAGGAAGGCAGGAGCTCTTGCCACTGGCCCCATATGGCTGTGTACTTTGTATACTGGTCTGAGAAACACAACATAACTCCTTCTGCCCCCTCAAACCCCAGAGCTTTCCTTCTGTAAAGAATGATTCAGCCTGCCCAAAGACAGGGTATGTATGGGATGAGCTTAGAACTCCCTGTCCACATTGCCCGTCCCTAGTTTGGGATATCCATTTGTCAGTCTTTGAATATCCTGGGCAGGGACAGGAGGTTGATGGAAGACCCATGGCCCCATCAGGCAATTAGGGGAATACAGGATGGGATTAGGTTCCCACAGTAGGAAAACAGATCAGCTTTTCACCCAGAGAGGGGCAAGACTGGATATATGAACCTCAGGTTCCTTTTCTCAGAAGACTCTATGCTGCGTTGGACCTCTGAGAGCTCTTTGTCACTGTGGCAGGTGATGAAAACAGGAAGAGGGCTAGGACAGAAGCAGCCATCAGGCCTCTCAGATCAGCCCTAGGCAGCTTAGGGTCTGTGTGAGAACTGGAAAGAGGCGCCCCCTCTGGATGAATCATTCATAAAGGGACACCCCCAGGGGGACATTTACATTTAAAAAAAAAGTTCTTTCCTCTTGGCAGCTGCACCCAGTGCCAGGACCCAAGGTTGGCGCAGTGGGTGGGGGTTGGGTTACACTCCCACTGCCTGCTCAGCCTTGCTGTGGGACTTAGGACCCATCTGAGGGGTCTGTCTCAAGCCAGGGCCCTCAGTCACCGATTTCCCACATTCTGCATTTCAGAATCTCCAGGCTTTCTGGATGATGTCCATTATTTTCCACCTTTCAATAGAAGAGTGTAGATTGACCTCGGAAAGAACATCTATTAAATCTTTGCATGGCCTTAGAGGTTCAGGCCCTGTCTTAGGCAAATTTCTTAACTTCCATAGGCCTCAGTTTCTCCATCTTGAAAATGGGGATAATAAAAATGAACTTGCAGTATTATTTCAATGAATGGACTGCAAGGAACACAATGCTGGCACATAGTGGGCCTACCATACCACAACCCAAGTCCTCAGAGAGCCTTCAGGGTCACGTGGGATACCTACAGTGTATGCCGAACACGCAGTCTTCACAACTCCTGCAAGCTCGTTAGTCTTCCCCGGGTTCCTGCAGACACCTCAAATGCAGGCAGGGTGTCAGGAGCCAGGAGGGCCGAGGAGCTCTGCCCTGCAGCCACCTTCGCCACGGCCTGGGCCCAGGACGCGCTTCCAGGCGCCTGGGGCGTGGCCGACCCCGGACTGCGGGCAGCGGTGGAGTCGGCGGGGCAGCGGACCTGGCAGGCCGGCGGGCGAGCGGGCAAGCAAGGAGTTAAGTGCGGCCGGAGGCAGAGCTCCTGTCAGACGCGAGCATGTGCAGTTTGCACAGCATCCGTGCTATGGGTGAGTGCCGCCGCCGCCGCCGCCGCCGCCGCAGCCGCCGGGGACTCCGTTTGGCCCGGGCAGCGGCGGCTGCAGCCCGCCGACCCCCGCGCCGCCTCGGCGGGCGCCGACACACACTGCGGGCCTAGGCGCGCCGCGGGAGGGCAGGCGGCGCGGGGGAGGCACGGCCGGCAACTCGGCGCGGGGGGAGCCGGAGCGCCGGGCGTGGGGGCGGGGAGCAGGCGGCGCAGGAGGGCGCCCCGAGTCCCGGCGCCGGAGGAGCGGGACCCAGTCTGGGAGACGGCGCTCCTGGCCGCACCTGCACCCGGCAGGCTACCGGCCCTGCCCTGCCCCTGCCCGCGGCCTCGGTCCCGGCCCCGCACCGGTAGGTGCCCCCTGGTGCCCGCACAGAGGCCTTTCCGCCGCCCGGAGAGGTGGCCGCGCCAAGGTGGCAGCGCCGAGTGCCGGGGGCGCGGGCGATGGTGCGGTGATGGGGAAGACCCCGCGACCGGGCTGGGAGCGCTGCCCGATCCCGCTTCCTCTTTGCTTTCGGTTTCGAAGCGGCTGCCCCGGCTCGAGAGCTAGCGGCGGATTAGACGGTGCTCCGGGCTTGGATTCCGTGCGGGGGGTGGGCGCGCAGGGGGTGTGTTGGGGAAGGGGTGCATGTTGGCAACTTTCCCCGCCTGAAACAAAGGGCTATCCGAGAGATGCGCGGGGAAAGGGATCTCTGCAGCGGAAGGCTGACAACCCCCTTGCTCCTGGCCGGTGCGGAGCACCCCTGAGGCCACCCTGGGAAAGTGGAGTGGGGAGCCAGTCAGGGTGGAAGCTAGGGAGCCAACGCTTGGGAGTGGGAGCCACGGACCCTCTTGAGTTTGAGGCTGGGGACTTACCCTGAAGGGGAGAGAACTGCCACGATGACCCTGCAGCCTTCTCCCAACTTGCATAGAAAAATTGGGAGATAGGGGACCCGCACGTCTAGGCGCCCGCCCCTCCCTGGTCCGTGCCTAGGGGCGCAGCCCAGCTGCCTGGCTGCCAGCTCTCCATCTGCCCTCCCTGATCTCTCATCCTCTGTGGGAGGTGCAGGGCTGGGATGGGGACCAGTACAGCCCCGTTCACGGCAAGGGCAGGCAGACGTTGGCTGCTTTCCCCGGTGTCTTCCTTTCTATGCCCAGTCGGAACTGACCTGTTCCCTTCCTTCCCAGGACTGTCTCCCCCCACAGTTTGCTTGGGGGTGTGTTTCACTGCCTCAGGTACAGAGCTCAGGGCGGCAGGCTGTTCTGATGCTGCTGCAAGCTGTCCCAGGAGGAAAAAAGCAGGATCCCCCCAGGAGCTGTACTAGGGTAACCTTGGGGGCTCTGCTCCCCAGTCTGTGTGTGTTCTCAGAGCCTAGTAACAAATGAGCTGTTGCTCTGGCCTTCAGACTTGGGTCATCAGTGGGCCTCTTTGCCTTAACCAGGAAGAGGGGTCAAGGAGAGGGCTGAATGGCCTGCCCTGGGGGTGGTACAATGTCTTTCTCTCTATAAAGTAAATAGGCCAGGTTCCAGGACCCGGGTCCCAGACCTTGTATCTCCAAGAGGTGCCTCCAGCTCCAAGCCAGCTTGCATGTGACCACCAGCTTCCATCCTGTGGCAGGACTGCCCATTGCCTTTCTTCCTTTTTGAGAGCTAGGTTCCCCTCTGTGGAGACAGAAGTGGGGTGGGGGCGGGGCAGGACTACTGGGTGACTTTCTTGCTGCTCTGGTGAATGAGCTAATAAGCTAGTGGTTGGTTCAGGGGTGGACCTGCCACGACACCTTGCCCTAGAGACATGGAGGCTGAGGTGGGCTAAGAGGAGGCTTGGCCTTCCTCCCCAAGGCTTTGTATTTGGGGACAGAGATGGATAACTGGGAAGACAATGGGGGCTGGCTGGTCCTTGGAGGAAAAGACAAGCTGACTTAGTGTTGACTTTGGCCACTAAAGACACTGGACTGAGAGAGTTCCAGGACTAGTAAGGGATGGCAGTAGAAAAAGAGGTCCCCCAAGCTGTAGATTTGTGGCCCTGGAACTTGTGGCTGAAGTCAGATGTGGGTGGTGGACCAGAGATCACCACCAACCCACTTCTAGGGACCTTTCCCAGTTATCACTCAGCACCACCTTAGGTTCATCCCAGCTATGGGCTCAGAGCAGGAGAGTGATAAGGAGGCCTAACAGCTGCACGCCCCACAGTGAGAGAAGGGGCTGTTGCTCAGATATACTGACTACAGGATGGGAAAACAACAGGCCCCTGACTCCCTCTTTTAAAGTGATGAGGTATGAATTTTTACCTTTATAAAGTGGTTTAAGAGCTTTAGAAAGATGTTAAATGAGTTGGGGAGCCTTATACTGTGTTTATTTCCCTTGTTTCAGATTTACATATTGTTTCTAAGGGAAAGGTGTCATTTTGCAGGATAGGGCTCAATTTGTGATAGGGAAAACTCAGTGTTGATTTAAAAAGTGTAGTTTTTAATCAGAAAGACACTTGCTAGAGCACACGGGCAGCCAGTGGTTTTTGGTCAGCCCCTGTGGGTGTCTTAGAGCTCCTTGTAGTAGGGTTTTTCCTGGAAGACGGTGTCCATCCTGGACTACAGTGAGAAGCATCCTCCAAGCTCTGAGGAGGGTCTCTGGTGATGTTGAGGGTTCTGATGTTATAAATTGAGACCTGGGTAAGGACAGTAAAGTGAAGCCACTTGGTCTTAGCAGCAGCCATATCAGATCTGGCTGTCCTTGAGGGAAGGGAAATCTAACCCTGGTTCAGCCTGTTTTCAAATTTCTATCCTTTTACTTTCCTGCTCCCTCCTCCTCCAACCCCTAATTTACAGACAAAGTGGTTTGGGTTTTTTTTTTTTTTTCAGGAACATTCCTTTTAAGGGGTGTATACTCTGACTTGGCAACAAACCCTTAGCTCCCTTTGTGGCAACACCTGGCTAAGGAGGGAGCATCCGAGGTGTTTCTGATGTCCTGAGCAGAAAGAAATTCAGCCTCTCTAGCCAGGTCTTTGGCTTTTCTCCACCACCACCTCTCAGAAAGCAGAGGTTTTGTATTTAAAAAGTGAAGTGCAAGCTGATTCCTGGGAAAGGGCTAGGAGGCAGCACTTTTGGTCACAGTTTCCCTTGAGGGGAACTCAGTCACATTGTATATTTGCACACTAGCTGCAGTGTGTGGGAATGTCTGTGTTGGGGAAGTTTTCCTTTCTGGGACTGTAAGAGTGTTTAGATTCAAGTACTGGAGGAGACCCACGGGTTATACTTCTTTATTACGCAATAAAGGAAACTGTAGGATGTAGGTCTCTGTGTGTTCGCTGTCCAGTGCACATCTGCCTCAGACTATGTGCTGTGGGATTCCCCGTGCTGCTGTGATTCAGGGAAAGGAGGTGGTTTTCCCCTTTGCGATTCATATCCATAGGTAGAACTGAGGCTTAATACATTATCTGTCACGTTCCCAGATGAAAAGGAGGGCCTGCTCCCCTCCCTGTGCTCACATCCAACCTGCTGGTGTGGACACCTAAGGCTGTCTTCAGTGTTCCTTTTAACACCAGTTCCCCTGTGTATAAATTGAGTGGGGTTGAGGTCACACAGTGCGATCCCTGCTTCTTCAAGGAATGGTTCTGAAAGGTAACTTCCACTCCTCACGGATGTTGGTGCCTCTGCCTTTGGGGTTGGTAACAGTCCAGTCTGGCAATTTGAGGAGGAACCAAAGTTATTGCCAATTCCTGTTTCCAACCATCCAGCTCCCTGTTATCCTTTATTCTGCCTGGTCCCCAATAGGGAGTGTGATATCCTTTGAGGGCTCTTGGCTCCCAGTGTGGATGGTATTGTAGAAAGACAGCACCTTGAAATTAGGGCAAACAGTCTGGTTGGGCAGAACTTGGATCCTTGGCTTGCTCCTTCCTGCTGCCCCATCCTCTAGAAGAATGATGGCAAAAAAAAAAAAAAAAAAAGGAAGACTTGCTTTGTCAACACCTAACTTAATGTAGGGAGACCTAATAGATCAGGGGGCTCATCAGAGACAGCACTTTCTGCCATTCACTTCAGAATGCCCAGGTTCAGAGCACACTGGATTAGCCATTTCTGACTGCTTCTGCAATTAGACTTGAATGATGAATGCCCTCTGGCTGATTCATTCATTCATTGTTTCTTTTCAGTTTTTGAGAGACACCCTATCACATGAGTTTGTGGAATGGTCTGTTTCCATCAAAAAGGCCACTCACCCTGAGTTTTCATAAGGCCATGATACCAGCCCTGAGGAGCTAGGGATGCCAGCCAAGAAGTAGATTGAAGGGCCACAAAGAGAGGATTCTTCTCTGGACTTCTAAGGGGTGATTCATGCTTCAAGATAAAGTGTGCTTCCTGGGGCTCCATGGTTTCTTTGCTTGCACAGTCAGTGGAGGGACAGGCCCTGGTGCAGCAAGAAGCCCACCTTGTAGACAATAACTGTCCTTCTTTGGAGTAATGACGGGGGCTTATTTTTAGCCCACTGTCAATCCCTATCTTCTTTCCACAGCTGTCCTTGGCCAGACCCCGTTTTAGTCCGTAGGACCCTTTCCATCTCATTCCCAGCCAAAGAGGCCTTTCTAAAGCCAGGAATAAGGCTGCCTGAACATCGGTATTACTTTCATCTACATTCTTAAAACAAATGTGGACAAGAAATATTGTCACCATTGGGCAGCACAAGCTGCGGCTCCAGACTTTTTTTGGTAATTGTGTTTTTGTCTGCCTTAAAACAAGGAGATGACATTTGTATACTGACCTACAGATGCCTTAAAGCTTTCATATAGCCTGCACAGTTTCTAGCACATGGTGAGTGCTTATTAAATCATCAGCTATGGTACTTGAATGTGATTAGATACCTAGATTTCTAGATCACTGGGCAATGATGTAGTTTGTATAGAAGTTGGCTGGCAAAGGCTTCTGGAATCAGGAAATCTAGGATCCCTTCTTGACTCAATTGTGTGACCTTGGTCAGCCCATTTCAGCCCTCTGGACTTAATTCCACAAATGGAGCTTCAGCTGGCTTCACTGGTTATATAGTAATAACAGGGACAGACACCATTATTGAGTACTTACTAATGCCAGGCAAAGGGCTAAGCATTTGACTATGTGCTCCTCTCACAGCAATGAGAAGCTACTACTAATTATTCCCATTTTATAACTGGAAAAACAGGCTGTGAAAGATAAAGTGATTGCACACATCACACAGCTAGCAAGTATACAAACTTGCTTGGGATTTGAACAGAGATCTATTTGACTCTCCTGTGTTCTATAGCCTTGGATCAGGTGATGAAACAAATGTTGGGAAGAAAGTAAAAGTGGAGGTAGTGTTTGTTAAAATAAAAGAAGGAGAGCATATGTGGATTAAACACAACTAGTTAAAAGGAGATGGAAGTCCAGATTCTTATTTGAAACAGCATCCTGACGAAGGTTCAGGAAGGAGAGAGAGGTTGGTACCCTGTACTGGGGAAGTAGACCAGATGGCCTGGGAGTTACTCTAAGGGGAACAGATTTTCTGCTCGGCATTGGAATATATCTCATAAACCCCATTTTGTTTTGATGCTGAAATTTTTCTCTTGTGGAACAGGCTTTCTGGGCCGTGTTTTTCCACAGTAGCTCATCTCTGCAGATTCTTGACTCCAGTTCTCATCCTCCAAACCAGTTTTTGGGCCTTCCTGTGCCCATCATTGTAGTCCAGCTATGGAGGCCTGATTATGACCCTGGGGGTCCAGGTACACTCTGCAAAGTACAGCAAGCATTGGACCATCCTATTCTTCTGAGGAAGTATTTGTGGCCACTGATCACTCCATTCAAAGGGGACCAGCTAGTTCATCGAGGTGATTCTCATCTCTTTCCTCCTTGTTGTTCTGCAGGTGAAATCTGGGGCTCTAATATTCCCAGGTGCTCATGAAGAGCAATGAAGGCCGAGGGTTGCGGGGCCGGTGAGCCGACCCCACTTTGAGAGCCGGCATGGTGGTATGTCCGGGGGCACTGAGATGGGGGTTGGGGGCCTGGGCTCTGCTCAGTGGCTCTGGGCACATGACAGGAGTCCTTTGGCCTTCAGTTTGGTTATCTGTACAATTGGAATGTTGAAGAGAGATTCTCCAACCTCTTCCAGCAATGCTGCTGGTTGATCCAGTACAATCTGGATAATTCAGTCCTTTCTCAGGTAATAACTCAGCTAGTCTGGAATCGTAAGAAGTCAGAGCTGGGAAAGCAGAGGTGGGGTTGAAGAAGAAAGCAGCCAATTGGAAGTTACAGCACAAAGTCAGAGCTAGAGAAAGTCCCTCCTTGTGAAGGGGACTGGGTTAGGGCATTCCTCCTTTGGTTGTTTAAATGGGACAGCTGAGAGCTGGCCTCTGTTCACCCTTGTACTCACTGCCCCCTGAATCACAGGGAGCACCTCTTATATCTTAAAACTTAAACTTCACACCCTCCTGTCCTCGAGTGAAGGCAGAAGGGAAGTTGTGTATCGCTGTATGTTTCACCTTCTGCACTTGGATTGGGCAGCCTCATGGGCCTGGTTCAGCCCAGGATGCCCCCCAGGGCTCCAGGACTGGGGGATGTGGGTCCAGGTGACTCGGTGAGAACCTGTCCTCTCTGCTGCCCTTGCTCCCCTTCAGAGAGCAAGACCGTATCACAGGCTCAGCCGGGGAACACAGGGAGCCGCAGCTTTTCTGTTCATGGAATCGGGCCATGTAATTTTCCTTTGAACAAAGCCACTTGTCCGAGGTCCCTTGGCTTCTGCTCTCCATCGATACATCTTCATTTCCATTTCTTCATATTCAAGGTTGGGGAGCAAATGAGTTCCCACCAAACCTACCAACTGATCTGTTCTGCCCCTGCCTGCTTTACTCTTCTCCTTAGTTCCTTGTTGCTCTATACCAGTTATTTCTAATGTGGTTACCATGCCTCTGGGAATATGAGAGATGATTTTTAGTTGGTTTAGGGACTAACATTTCATTTTAATAGCTCTGTTTCTAATGAGTGTAAACAAACATGACTCATTGGGATGTTGTCATAAAGCAACTTAATTCTGTCTCCCACTGTCCCTTTATGTTTATTCAGTGAGATTGATTCTTTTCCTGCCCTGGGATGAAAACTCAGTCAGACCCCATAACTTTTTGGGTTATTCTTAGGCCTGTGGCCTCTTTAAGTTACAAACATAGTCTCAGTTTAGTATATAGTAATCCAGTCTTCTGTCACTGGGCTGGGAGGGGCAGAGAGGGCTCACTTGACCCACACTGTTGTCTGCTCCTTTCCAGCTTCCGGGCCTGGCAGGTATTTAATGCTATTCTCTCTCCTGTGGCCATGTTCTGGGGTTTCTCAGAGACTCCTCCCCCTCCAGTTGCTGGGATCATTCACTTCCCTTGTCTTGGAAAGAGAAAATTTTTCTCTCTTCCAGGTTATTGTTCTTTCCTCAGCCCCTAAAATCCAATGATTCACCTCCAGCCTCTTTTGGCTAAGGACCTTCAATCTGTCCTAGTGGCCCTCTTGCACAAAATCTCATGGTGGCCCGCCCATGCACGTGGCCCACATTAGCCCAAGGAAGCAACACCCATCCTCTGGTGCAGTGAACCTGGGAATACAGGCCAGCCCCCCAGCTCAGCTGTCTCCCTTAGCTCCTCCAATAGCAGATGGCCAGCCTGTCATCTGCTGGTCATCAGAGGGTCAGGTCATCACCACCTGAGATATGTCAGTCCATCCTGTCCTCCCAGATGCAGGGTTGGCCATCAAATTTCCTGAGTGGTATTGATGAAGGCCCTCTCACCAGCTGGGGAGTATCAGATCTGTTACACTCCGTGCCTCAATTAAGACTTTTGATTTAACCTCTCGTTATAGGTTTATCCTCAAAACTATAGTTTCATGAATACTATTGCTTAGAATAAGACTACAGTACATGCTTAACTAAAAATTTAACCTAAGTAGAAAAGGTTAAAAACAAGTAGCATTTACTGAGCACTTAAAATGCCTGATACTATTTTAGTACAGTAAAAATGCTCTTTCATTTAATTCTCACAAGGGAGATACTTGTATTATCTCTATTTTACAAATGAGTAAACTGAGGCAAAGAAAGGTTGAGCAGCTTGTCCAAGGTCACACAGTTGGCATCAGAGCGCAGATTCAGAGGGAAAGAATCTGACCCCAGGGTGTGCTCTTTTAAACCACTACACTGTCCCTTCCCACAAGAGCTGTGGGCAGCCTTGACAAGTCTTCAACGTGGAATGCAAATAATTGGGAAATGCTGCTTTAGGGCGTAAGTGAGGTTCTTCACTCTGCCTTCAGCTCTGCATGCTTTGACTTTACCTGCTTTCCCAACAACTTCTGTGACCTAATCCACATGCATGGCTAAGCTGCCACGCACACACCTGCCCCATACTTAGATCATTTTCCTTTCCAGAGGGCCCCCTCTGCTTTGCTGCCTTCCGAGATTGAAGTCCTTTTCAAAGTCAGAGCCCATCTTTGCTGCAAAAATGTATTTGACCAAATATGTTTTAGTCAGGATCTTTTACTCTTCTTGTAACTTCACAGTGAAATTGGCAATTATTATGTGCTTTTATGCAAAAAGCAGTGAAGGGCAACTAGCAAATCCAGATTCTGATCCCTCAGTGCCACTAACTGCCTGTTGCAAACTTATGTAAGACCTTCGACCACTCTTAACCTTGGTTTCATAATCTTTAACATATGGGTGTGGGTTAGTTCCCTTCATTTTGCAATATTCTATGATTAATGTTTTCCTCCTTGTCCCCACTAACTTTTAAGTTCTTGAGGGCTGGATCTGTGTCTTTTATCTCTTCGTACATCTAGGACTCTGCACAGGGTTTCACATGTAGAAGGTGTTTAATACTATTACTTGTTTGGCTGGTGGGAAATGCTGCTGTAAGTCTGCTCTGGGCTTAACTGAATTTTAGAAATCACCTTTTTTCTGGAGGATCAGCAATGAGGACCTTGTAGTTCTCTTTCCTGCCTAAGTTTATAACAAAAGTTTTGGGTCCAGTCTGCCACCTTTTCTCTATTAGAAACCTACTGTAATGCTAATAAGACCCACACTCCTTTATTGATAGTTTCAAAATTCAAAACATTCTAAAACCAGAAGTTTTTCTTTAACTTGTGTGATGGCAAACCGTGACCTGGGCTACCATGAGACCATTGGCCATGGACCTACCCCACTGAATGTGAATATTCATAGATCTGGCTCAGAAATGTTAGGTATTTGAATGGGGGTGCTGAGCCAGACCCTGCTCTGGGAATTATGTCATCTGTGGGATGTGCTGTACATGACCTTCTTAAAGATCTAAAAAATTCTGAGCGCCAAGGGTTTTGAATGGGGGACCATGGGGATGCATGGTGCTTTTCCACAGAGGTGCTGCTGGCACCAGGGGTGGGACAGGTCTTAAGCAGGACTCCTCCAACATCACTGAACCCATGTGACCCTGCCTCACAGTGCCATAGTTTACCAATTTGATTTTTTAAAATATAGCACTGCAGTATCATTTATCTTGATTCTTAAGTTTTTTTTTTTTGGTATCTCCTTAAACTTAAAAAAAAAGGCCCAAGAAGAATGCCTCTCCCACCTCATCCTAATCCTGGCTCTGTATGATTACTAAGCCTGGAAGGCTTTTCCTCTTTCCACTGCTGAGTCTCTAGAATGAACTGGTGTGTCCTTGGGGTGATGTGTCCCTCTGGATGTATGCATTTCAGTTGAACACGGGGGAGGCCCTGTTGGGTCCTTTGCCAACTCAGCTCCCCAGAGAGACTTGTAAGCCAGTTCCTGGACACGCTTCCTACATCTGCATGTTTCTTTGAGGCACAAGTGAGCCTGGTTCCCCTTCTCCCATCGGGGAAGTGATGTGGTGATGCATCAGAGAGCCAATCGGCTTGTCAGTCCCTACAGCTGATTTGCCTTGAGGTTAAAACATTTTTTAAAAATATACAAATGCTCCTGCAAAAACATGGAAACAATAGAAAAATGTACAATGATGGAATCTAAAGTGTTCTATTGTGTTTTATTCATTTTTTTAGAAGGATACAGAGTCGATAAGTTTGCAAATGTCAGTGGAAGAGCCAGGCTTAGAAAGCCGTGTTTCTGGATGTTAGCATTCCAAGCAGGCAGCCTGCTCCCTTCTTTCCTCTGCAGTCCCCAAAGGTTGGAGAGGACACATGAATCAGTTACCCTTTGAACTGAAGGACACTTTTTTACCCTTTGTCCCTATTTGGCAATAATGGGCATGCCTAAGGGAATTTAGGCCATCTTTTCCCCCACCACTAAATAACCAGCCTCTCTCAGAATCTGAGCTCTAAGTATTTCCGACCTGCCTTTTTAAACCTAATCAAGGCCCTTTGAGATCATTTTTCTACCCCTATTCCTGTCCATGATTCTTTTGATATAGAATTTTCCATAAATATCCTTAAGCATCCTCTTACATACTATTTATTCATCTTCTCATCCATTAAGAAGATATTACCCCAGACCAATCCCAGCACCTATTTTTTTGACTTCTTCTAGACCCCTTTTCCTCTAGACATTGAACTATTTATCATTTCCCTGGCCCCTACGGATGACTCGTCATCTTCCATGTGTTGTCATTATGCTGGAAAATGCTGAGATATAGTATAATTTAAATTAATCATGGAAATGAAATTTCCCAAAGGTGCCCCACTGAAGTTTTTTTAAGCTCCATAGGTTGACCACATTGTCTGTGTTCCCATCATTCAGGAGCTTCATGTTGATAGCTGGAAAAGTCCATTGAATTTATTCTGTGGGATTGATCATTTGAAGCCATGCTAGTTTTTGTTCACCCCTTCCTTCCCCTCGGCACTGCAGTTTCCCTTTTGTCTAGAGGCACACAGTCTGGCATGGTGCTCCTTTTCTATTTAGCAAATATTGGTAAAATTCATAGATAATACGACCTACCTGTATACATAAGTTTTTAAAAGTCAATATAATGCCTAAATTGTTATTTAAAGAGAAATGAAGGAAAAGTTAGTTATAATACACAATCATATATTCTAATATGCCATTGCTTGGGCACGACTACATGGAAAACAGAAGGAAGGAGTCAGATGCTTGAGCCTGTACCTAGAATCACTGAGAGAGTAACAGCCACAAATACCCACAGATACAGGTGTGTTGTGTGGGTGACTTGAACACCAGGAGAGGTGCTGCTGAGGTTGACGTGATTTTCCCAAACGGTGAACCACTCTTAGTACTAAGTTTCAAAGAACATAAAGTACAGCATCCCCTCAATTTGTACTCTAATGGCATTCCTGGGCAATTATGTTAAAACCAGGCAAACATCCTCTGTATTTATTTCAGAAAGGGAGTTTGGTTCTAGAAGCAGATAATTCTAAGTGGGCTTTTAACTTCTGTGAATGTCCAGTGGAACATTCTAAAGCCACATGGGAGAGTCCTTTTGGGGGCTGTTGTGGGATTGCAGGGTGTCCGGCATTCTAGGGCCATGCTGCTAAATGTCTATAACACGTCCCACCTGCTGTGATGCTGAGAGAGGGTCTCCCTATTCCAGGGGTGGCCTCACTGAGCACGACTGGTCTGGAACAAGGAGCAGGACCAGGAACTGGGAGACTTGGATTTTAGGTCTGGACTGTAGGACCTCAGTGCTTGGCTGACCTTGACTCCAGATGCCTGGGTCTCCTCTCTGTAAAGGGGCTTATGGTGACACATGTGTCCTGCTGGCCTTTGGGATTGTGGCTCCTTGTGCTTTCCTCCACAAGCTCTGGATAGCCCAGAGTAGCCATGTGTGCCCCATGACACATGTCCCATTCCCGAGCTCTCTCTTGCTATGGCTTTCTCTCAGCATTTCCACATCCTTGGGTCTCTCACATCTAGGAAAGAATGAAGGAGGGAGAGAGGACTCCCCCTTATCTCTGCTTCTCCAGCAGCTTTCCCCTCTTCTTTCCTTCACAAGCAAACTTCTCAGAAGAGTCACCCACACACACTCTCTCAGTCACCTCCCTCTGCAGCCCCTCCATCTTAGATGGTCCCCAGTGACTCTGCTGCTAAATCTCTGCAGCCCCTGTCTGACTTGCCTCTGTAGTTGACCGTGGTCCCTGACACTCTCCGGCCCCCACTTCCTGACAGGGTCCTTTCCTGGGTGTCCTC
Organism: Manis pentadactyla; assembly: GCF_030020395.1. NCBI lineage: Eukaryota > Metazoa > Chordata > Mammalia > Pholidota > Manidae > Manis > Manis pentadactyla. The sequence continues at coordinate 33,776,929 of NC_080029.1, forward strand.
CCTGGCCCTTCCTCAGACCCCTTCACAGCACCTGGTCCTCTGCCAGCCTCAGAAGGCTCCCATCACACCTCCCCAGCATGCTCCTCCTCTGCACTGCTCCATCCAGCTGGGGCCCCAGACCTGCCTCCAGACTGATTCCTGTGGGCCGCTCACACTTGGAGCATCTGACGCACAGTTCATCGTGGGTCACCTGGACACACACCTCTTCCTGTATCCGCTTTCTCAGGGAATGACATCACCACTGCTCAAGTCAGAGAAGTCCGTGCATCATACCCAGCTCCTCCCTCCCTCTCTCACCCTCTCCCAGTAACTCTCTCACAAAGTCCTGGTGGTCCTGCTTTCATAACAACTTTGGAGTCCTCTCTGATTGGAGTTAGCAGCTTGACCCTGGTCAGCATTCAGGACTGCAACCTCTACCTACTGTTCCAGCTGGATTAAGATCTTCAGAGGCCCTCAGCACTGACGGGCTCAGGATCCCATGGGTAGAGAAAAAATTAATTAATATAATTCTAAGTTATAATATAGAGTTGCATTTTTAGAAGTGACATATTTTTGTGCACTGAAGCCACAACAGTTTCTTTTTCATTCTCTCTCACTTTCTTTTCTTTTCTTTAACTTTCTTTGGTGCCCCATCATGGCTGATACTCTAAGCATGTACCCTAAGCATGTGTCTAACAGGCCAGCCAGGCAATCCAGGACCTTGTAGAAAGTCAGCCTCCTGTGGCCCAGGCTTGGATCTTTGCCCCTGTGGTCTTTGCGTGTACCTCGTGGCGTGACATAGATTCTAAGCGTTTAACGAACAAGTGAATGAATGCATGAGTAATGAAATGAATTTGAAAGGGCTCATTGAAGCAAAAAGCACTCTAAGGATATAAGTAGTTATTATTAGTTTTCTAGTGTTTGATGTTACAGTAGAATTTCCAAGATTTTATATTTCCAATGTGTTAAAAACAACCAGCCCCTCTGTAGTACTGTAGCTTTAATTCTCCAACCTACTTAGTATTGAGTAGTCTGCGTATGAAAGATGCATATAAGGATTTCTGAAATAAATAAAATGAATTTGTACAATATGATGGTTTGCTCAATTCCCTTTAGCCTGCGGTGAGGCTGCTGAAGGAGACTGTCAGCTGTCTGGCTGTGCCTTATTGCAAGCTACCACACCCAGCTATGGTATGGTAGGCAGCTGGGAGGGAGACGGTGCCTGGGTGTGTGTGCTGGGGAGTGGTTTACCTTGGAGTCAGGTGGCAGTGGTGGCGGTGGGTGTAAGAAATGGGTCATCCACCCAAGGAAGCCTGCATGAGCTCTCAGAAGGTAGGAAGGTGGCTTAAAAGGCGACAGTCAGGCGGTATGAATAAGACTAGGCACAAAATGTTTTTGGTGGAAGTGAAATACCATATAACACCCAGAAGGCTGTGGTTTAACGAATATAACGTGACTCATTATTATGGACTTATGAACAAAACAGGTGGCAAAGCCACTCCACAAAATATGAACTACGTGTAGGAATAGACCCAAAAGGTTTATCCATCCTGTCATCTGGCATTAATACGGAGGCCTCTGAGAAGATTTCTGACCTGGGGAGGAGGAAGGAGTAAATCAATGGGGAAGTAAGGAAAGGGGAGAGCCAAACCGGGAGAGGAAATGTGTCCATGAGGGGCATTTTGGTGAGCCAGAATTTTTGTGCCCAGTGTAGACATATGCTGACCAGTGTCCTTCCGGACTCACCCGCCGTGTCTGCTCCACCTCTGACCCACCCTGTCTGATGGAAGGGGCCCTTTGTTGTTTTTCTCCACATTTACAATTTGGAAGGAATTTCAAACTTACAGAAAATTTTACCAGAATACTACAAAATACCCACATACTCTTTATCCAGATTCATTCTTTTTAACATTTTGCTTCATTTGCGTTATTATGTTCTCTCTCTCAATCTTTTTCTGAACCATTTAAGAGTAAGTTGCCTACATCATCGCCCTTTATCTCTAAATATATCTGTGTGGATTTCCTAAGAATGAGGGCACCGTTTGTATAAGCTTCCATACACTGAGCATCGATCCGGAACTTTATCTCATCTGTGGCTGTATCTCGGTTTCGTCAATGGGCCCAGTACTGTCCTCCACAGCATCCTCCCTGTCCGGGACAGGGCCCAGCGTGGGCACCCAGGTTGTGCTTCACTGTCACGCGCCTTCTCCTTGCGTCTCGAACAGCTCCTCAGCCTTTCATTGTCTTCTGTGACATTGACATTTTTGGAAAATAGAGCCTCCTCCTCCCCTTTTTAAAAAAAGAGAATGTTTTTCTCTTTGTGTTTGTCAGGTGTTGCCTCATGTCTGGACTCCAGGTTGTACATTTCCAGCTGGGATATACATGAGTAATGCTGTGCCCTGCTCAATGTATGACATCCAGAGACACTGGGTGTCCATTTGCCCCTGGTGTGTGATGTGAAGGTTGACCCCTTGGTTGAGGTGTTGTCCAGTTTCCTCCCTGTGCATTCACTCATTTTCCCTTGCTCCTAATAAGCAGCCTGTGGGGAGACACCTTAAGCCTGTATAAATATTCTGCTCCTCATCAACATTTTGCCCTTTGGTTTGCCAGCCTTTCTTAGTAGGCTTACAGGTATTTCTGGATCCCAAGCAAGGAGTGGGAGGTCAAAGCTGTTTGGGGCTAGGTGACCCTTTCCCTGGGGCCTCACCCATGTGCTGTGCTGGGTCCAGCCCTGTTGAGTGACTACATTTCCACAAGAGCTTTTCTCTTCCTCCTCCTACCAGGAACAGAAGCCCATTTGTCATCCACTCAATGACATATAAGAATGTTCTTGCGAAAGCTTCTCAGTTTTACTTAGGCATATGAATGGGGTATAAAAAGAAGGCTAGTGTCATCTCAGTGTCTTTAAGGAGACTACACAGAGTTGGGGAGACAAGACTTGGACTCACTGAAAGGTAAAGGGCATGTAACTTGTTAGTACTGTGACCCCACAGGACATCTCAACCAGAGCTGCCCCATGACACTGGGGAATTAGGTGCCTTGGCAGTTTGGGGGAGGAGGAATGGGGTGGGTCACATAGGATGCAGGGGCATTTCTTTAATGGCAATAACCTTTGAGTGGGCATTGGAGGAAGAACAGGCAAATACAGATAAACAGAGAGGAGAGAATGGCATTCTAGGAAGGGAACTGTGCTGGCGCAGACCCAGAGATAGGAGCGTGGATGGTGTGGTCAGGGGACCGCAGGTCATACAACAGCCTGGACAGGGCCCACAGTGATTGCAGAGGGCAGTATCTACCTGCTTATGCTTTTCAAAGTAACTACTTTATAACCAAATATTATTGAGCACCTATCTCAACCAGGCATTAAAAAAAAATAACTTCTCTGATTCTATAAACAAAAATGTTCACTGTAGGAAGTTTAGAAAAATAGAAATAAATAAAGAAAAATTTTAACAAAGTCACTTTAATCTTTCATCCAGAGATAACCGGTTAATTCTGGTGTATTTCCTTCATTTCTAAAATCTTTAACTTCTGGTTAGTCTTGTTTTGCTTCATGGATTCAGTAGCCCCTCTTACCCCTCAGAGGATATTAATTGTCCTTTTTAAAACATTTCAGTCTGTCGACATTTTCATTTTGCTTTTTAGCTAGAATTTTTATTCCAAATTTGGTGCTTCTGTGATGGTTTTCGTTTTTGTCAAATGTTTGTTGAGTCTTGGTGTTGTGTTTCACTCTTTGCATCTTGAGGTTTTTCCCATCACCTCTCTGTGAACCCCGATTCTCTGCTCCAGAGTCAGCCACTGCTGGTTGTGGCTGGGGACTGGCAGGAGCTGTCTAGGTGTCCCCTGTGCCTCCCTCCCACAGTGTCCAGGGCACAAGCATGGGGGGAGAGCCGGGGCAGGGGCCCTCTTGCCCAGTTGCTCCAAATCTAATCATCAACCAACCAGGGCCTCTCCTGGGCCCTCGATCTGTTGGCTCCTCTTGGAGCCCCGGAGCCACTGCTCTGACTGAACATAGGAACCTCAACCACACTGCTTGGGTTCAAAACCCAGCCCTGGCACTTAGGGCCTTGGGAAAGCTATGTAACTCTGGGTCTTATTTCTGAATTTGGGAATAATAACAGTCTTTATCTTAAAAGATTTTTCTGAAGGTTAAATGAGATGATATATGCTAATGTTCTTAGAGCAGTGTGCTGGCATAAATATGTGCTCTATGAGTATCAGTTATTATTATTTTTATTATTATTAATGGCTTTATTTTGGGGGATTGTGATTTCCCCATTAGTTCATTCCCCTTTGCCTCCTATCTTCAGGGAGTTCATATAATTCCTTCTTGTTTTCTGGTGGTGTAATATATTCTTCTTCCCAGAAAATGTCCTTTCCATCATTTTCTAGAGTCTTGGGGGAGGCAGGCACATGCCCTTCACCTGCCATCTTTATACAATCATGCAATTCTTTCAAGTTCTTTTTCTTTGAGTATGTGCGAGTTTGTCATTGTATCTGTAATACATACATCAGGACATCCATTGTCACGAGCACTGGCTCATCCAAGAGCATGGCCCAGGGCAGGACTCACCTCCTGGCCTGGGTTACGGGATGCTGACTCTGTCCCATGGAGGGCTGGGAGGGGATGAGTCTTCTGAGCCTTCCTCAGGCAGGATTGAGGCTGTCCTAATGAATATAATGCGTCCTCTGTTTCCTCTGTCAAAAGGAATGTTAATTATTTTCAGCAGTCTAATTACGCGGCTAATGAGAGACTGACTGAGATAACATTCCCTTTAATTACTCTTGCCTAAGTGCTGTTTGGAGCCTTATTTTGAGGATGCTGCAAGTCTCAGTCCTTTCACAGTAGACGGAGCTGTCCAGCAGAGGCTGAGTGAGGGGTCAGGGTTGCTGGCCTGGAAGGCACTTGGTCAAAGTGCCTGGCTGCAGTCAGTGCCCGGCCCAGTGTATGCTCACCTTTCCTCTGAGCCATTACTTTAAGGAAGCGGACAGTCGGATTGGGTCCCAGGTAGAGCAAACAGCAGCCATCACAGCTCCCCCAGAACAGCTCATTCTTCAGTACCTGCCCTGCAGGCTCCTCTTGGCCAGGGCCCCTCCCTCTCCGAAGACCTGTTACCCTGCCTTTCGCCCCATTCAACACTTGGATATCAAATCCCTACTGTATAACAAGTTTTATCCAGGACATGGAATGCAAAGATAAGGAATTCATAGTCCAGATAACTTTCTAAAACAGAACTTTGATCATGTCCCTCCCTCTTTGCCCAGGAGAAATGCCACGTCTGTGTCTGACCCCTGCCACTGTACCAGGTTTATCTTCTGTACTGTGGCCTTTCTGTGGGTCTGATGTGGTGTCTTTCAATAACTAGGCCTTTGTGGCTGCTCGGCAGACCCTTGGAGGTAGCTCTCCCACACCGCTGGGTGGACTCAAGTAGGCTGGAAGGGGCGGCTCCCATGAGTTTGTCTGTTTTGAGAACCTATTGTCAACTGTAGGTGGCCCATTGCTGTAGATAAATTTCTGTCCATACATCCCCATCTCTCATGAGTGGTGTATGAAGAAAAGGTGGTGGTAAAAACCTCAGCCCTCCCATTTTCTAGCTGTCATTTAACTTCTTTGAGCTTCTATGGCTTCCTAGGAAATCATAGTTAATGCCTGCCTCACAGGTTTGTGGAGGGGACTGATGAGATGGCCTGTGTGGAAGCATGTGGCACATGGGAGGTGCCCAATAAGTGGTGTGGGGTTTTTAACATGCCATTCAGCCCCCTAGACTGAGTTGTAGCCAGAGCCCCAGGGACTGGCCTCATTTGCCCATAACCAGGGCCCTCTCCTGGCCTCTTGGATATAAGTCACTCTCCAGACAGTGGACAGTGACTTGCATGGAACAAGTCTCACCCTCCCCCATCTCACAGTGGCAGCTTTGGTTAACCAGGCCTGAGCCTCAGGAAGAGAAGGAGGGCAGGGAGTCTGTTCCAAGAGCAAGGCAATGGAGCTCAGCGTTAGGTGTGTGCATTTGGCAACCTTCTGGTCACCCTTGATAAGTGCTGGAGCAGTGCTCTCCAATAGGATTTTCTGCAGTAATGGAAGTGTTCTTTATCTGCACTCTCCAATATGGCAGACACTGGCCACATGTAGCTATTACACACTTGAAATGTGGTTAGTGCAATGGGGGAACTGACTTTTTTATATGATTCATTTTTAATTGATTAAAATCTAAGTTTATATCCCATGGCTAGCAGACTGAATGGTGCAGTTCTAGAGTCTGTAGAAAAATAATTTGTGTACTACCTGCTCTTAACTTGTGCCTTGCCTCTAGGTTACTAGTTTTCACATGTTTGTTTGCAGAAGGCCGTCAAGGTGTGCTGGGTTGCTGGCAAGGGTCAAGTGAGTCAAGGGGAAGTGACAAGTCTGGGCAGTGACTGGTAGGGTGATTTGGAGCCCCCGAAACCATAGGTATCCTGCTGAGACTGACCCACCTTACTGGGCATCTGACCTGTCTTATTCTCAGTTCTGCCCCTCCTGTCTGCAGGGCGGTGTCACAGGTGTTCACAGCAGCAGAGGGAGGCAGGTGATGCTCAGATACGTGATTCTCATGTCAGTGAGGAATGTTCGAGATGGGGGAATATAACCTGTGTTAGTCAGGACTTTCTTGATTCCAAGGAACAGAAAACCCAACAAACTAGCTGGAATAAAAAGGAACAGTTTCTTCCGTGTTAAAGTGAAACACCCAGGCTAGAGAGGGCCTGGTAGAGTTAGTTACTAATTCTTCTAATCAGAAGTAGATGGGAATTCCAGGCTATCAGTCAAAAGATTTCACTTTCCCTTTGTTCATTAATAAATGTATTGCTAAACAATTGACTAGGATCCATAGTTTCCAATCTCTGCTTGCAGGGGCATCTTCTGTTGGCTGACAAGTTCATTTGAAAACTGGGGGCTTTGCCCTGGTGCAGCTGGCACTGTGGGGACCACCAGATGACTTCTGCAATAAGGGGCAAGGAGTGTTTGACCCCTTACTTACAGTGACTTTAGCCGCTCTGGACTTGCTGTTTCTCAGACTTGTGCAGCTTGCTCAGGGTCTTTTCGCTTACTCTCTCTCGGCCTGGAATGCTTATTCCAAAACTCTTTGCAAGGCTTCTTCGCATCCTTCTGATCTATGCCCAAACGCTACCTCCTTAGAGAAATTTAAGACTTAGCCCTCCAGCATCCAGCTTCTTTCTGTCCCCCAGCAGGCCTCTCCCCTTCTTCATGGCCCAATACAGAGGGAACAGTATGCGTTGGCTGACTTACTTATTGTCTGTCTCCCCACAGAGCTGTGAGCTCCAAGGGGGCAGGGACATTGTCTTGTTCACGCCTATTACAGTGCCTGGCCTTCAGCAGGTACTCAGTATAATATTTGTTCACTGCTGGAATATAACATCTCAAATAAACAAACCAGCCTCCACAGGACTTCTTGGACGAGGTCCTCTGGCTGTTTAGAAGTCTCTGAGCTGGCGTGGCTGTAGAAAACTGTGAAAAGTAGGGCACTGGGTGTCAAGCTGTTAAGGCTGTCCAGGCTTGTCCTCTGAAAGACCTACTGGGCTACTTCCTGCTTCCACTGGTGAGGCAGGAAGTAAAAAGGGCAGGGTCCCCACTGCTCAAGAGGCGTGGCGTGATGGAGTAACCTGTGGAGCACCTAGGACGTGGGCAGTAATAGAACTGGGAGAAATAAATTCCTGGTCACTTTGTCAGTGAGTCTGTGAGGTCACTGTCCGTCTCTTTCCAGTTGACAGGAGGAGCCTTTCTGATCTCCTGTGAGGGGGATTCTAGGGCCCCTCAGCTGCTGCCTGATGGGATCTGCACAGGGGATTATTGATGAAGGGGAGGTGAGGCAGCTCTCCACAGCAACACATGCCTTGCTCCGGGACAGCGGCCAAGCAGCTAATTAGGGAGCCCAGCAGCTGTCCAGCCTTTCAGGCAGCGAGCAGCAGCTACCCAATGCCAGGGGGTGCGATGGGGGGAAAGGAAAGGGGCATGGTGTCAGAGACCACCCTGTACAGTGTAGGGGGTGGGCGATCAGGGTTTGTTCAGAGGGGGACATTGGGAGGCGCATCTAAGGCAGAGTGGCCTGGATGGGGAAGAGGAAGGGGAGAGAGAGGTTATGGAACAGGGTAGCCTGCAGGTGAGACAGAAGACAGAGTGGTGAGATGTCTGGCAGGCAGAAAAGCCAGATTCCAAGCCCAGAGGGAGTGGAAGGAGAGTGCCAGGCAGAGTGCAGGGTCCATTCCCCACCCCTACCCACTTTCCCGATGCCAGTCAGACCCAAGAGCCTGGGAGCCCTTGTTCTCTAGGGAGAGCTGACCAGACCCAGCCCGTGGGGAGGTTTGGAATTCCAATCACATTTATACTGGAGCTGGTCACTCCTTGGTTTGGTTGTTGTGAAATCCACTCGTGTTCAGGGCAGGTTTTACTACAGGACAAGTGAAAGCTATTGTTCTGGGTCACTTGGGAAGAACCGGGGACTTTGAGTAACCAGAGGGCTCCCCAGTGGGTCTTTGGGACATCTCTTTACTTTGTGGGCACCTGGGGCCGGGGAGATTTTAAGATATTTGGAGAAAAGGAGAGTGGGAGAGAGAAAAGGATAGTGTTTGCTGTCTAGGCTTAGGTTCCGGGCCATGGAGATGGAGGCAGGGAAGGGGGTAGATTTGGCTTTTAGGTTCCGGTCAGAGAAGCAGATATTCAGTCTTGCAAGCCCTGCTTACCCTAAATAGTTATGGGGAGGAGAGAGAATGGTGCAGAGGGAATTTCCTGCCAGCAGCTGCTGGTTAAACCTCTTTGGAAATGAATCCTACGTGCAGGAAAACTGGATGCGCCTTTTGAGAGTGCCAGCACATTGTAGAAATAACAGAATTGGCACTGTTATTCTCTGACCTGAACCCAAGGTTGCCCCTTGCCCACCTAGGAGGCTGCAATTTCTCCCAGGATGCCTGGGATGCTCTTTTCCAGCTTCAGTCCTCCTCATGTGACATGTCTTCTGGGTTGTCCAGACCCAAGGCTCCCCCATGTCTATCTTCAACCCTCAATCCAGATGATGGCTCTTGGAGGTGGAAGAAAAGAGAGGGAGCACCCTCCTTTCTTTCCTTGTCTGCAGAGATAGCCATGACCATTGTAAGCCAGTGCATATGGAGCTTTGTGGGAGAGAGCCCTTCCTTGATGGTGGCCTAAAAATCAGACAACAACGCTGGACATCACTGTTTGCTTAGTAACACTGGATGATGTAATCACCCAAGACTAGCTGGACCCTTTCTCTACCTTGCTTGTCCATCCATCCAACAGAAATTCCATGGTCTCAAGGAATTCATCATGTGGATGGGGAAACAGATGCTTGATTTTCAGATGGGACATTATGTTTTAATAGGAGGATATTCCAAGTCCTGTGGAAACATGAGTGATGGAATAACTAGCTGGTAGCACACAGGAATGTGGAGGGAGCAGAGTCTCAAAGGCAGAGTGGTTGTGGTGGACTGCAGAGGAGGGCTGGAAACTGCATGGTGGTCTCTGTTCCTTCAAGTTCCCGGGAACACTGCGCCATGTTGATGGAGAAGCTGGATGGACCGACTTGGCTGTATGTTTACAAATAAGTGGCTTACAGAGTGGACGAAATAGATTACTCTGAATGAAGGATGCATGCATGTGGTGTATGCTAAGAATGAGAGTTGGATGAAAAGCAGTTTGAGGTCATATTGTATGGGGAGAGAAGAGATTCTGGAGCCTGAAGACCAGGATTTGAATCAAATATGTAGATTTGGCCTAATCTCCTAATATCCTGAAACTCAGTGTCTTAATCTCTAAAAAGGGGGGCGGTGTGTGTGTGTGTGTGTGTGTGTGTGTGATAATTCCTTCTCTTTCTGCAAGAGTCTTGAGAAAATTATGAGAGATGATATACTTGAAAAAACCTAAGTTCTACGTACATGTTAGTAGCTATAAGGACTCCGTACACAATCACAGCCCCCGAGAACTTCTGGCTCAGGTCATGCCGTCCGCAAAGGAGCCTCATGCCCTCTACAAGCTGGGGACCTGCTCTGAGGGCCCAGGGAGTGTTGGAGGGCACTGGAGACAGCATGTACACTTGGAGGCAGAGCTATACCATTACCTCCTTGTCCAGCCCCCACACAGTCCAGGAAGCAGGAGGTGTCCAGCATGAGGCTGGCCCTGGAAGGCAGCTGTTCCAGTGACCATCGCTCCATCTGCCAGGGTAGCACCTCAGCCAGCAACAGGCTCCTGGGGCTTACTGCAGCCACCGGCAGGCAGTGCTGGCAGGATGTGGGCGTTGGTTCCTGTTTCTGTTTTGGTTTTGATTTCTGCTATTGATGTACCTCTTAGGACCCAGGGAAGCAGAAGTGCCGGTGGGTGGACTTGAACTTCCCAGGGTCATGGTGGTGCTGGGAGAGGAGGGGTATCAGACATGCCCCATTAAAGCCCTTTGTTCGTGGTGATAGGTAGGTTCCAGGGTGACCCCTGCCCATTGTCAGGCAGGCTGGGTGGAGGAGGAGGATGGACAGGTGGGGAGGGTTGGGGGCTCCTGTTTATGGAAGGGCTGGGGAGGGACAGGGCAAGGCAGAGCACAGCAGCCCTCTGCACTTCACACCCTCTGTCCTTCACCACTCAGCACTGAGGCCCAGGGAGAGACCCAGGGGTGCACAGCCTCCTTGGCCATAAGCACGTGTGCGTACCATGAATTTCAGGTCCCCAGCCTCTGCCCTTTCACTTCTTCTCAGCTCCTTTGCTGTCTTGCAAATTGTCAGGTTGCTCAGAGGGCCTGTGGGAAAGAGGAGAGGAAGGCGGCCGTGGGCACCAGCCCTGGGTGATGTCTCTGCGGTCCACCCTGCTTGGCTGTCAATGGGGTCTTGGTGCCAACTCCCACCCCTAGTCACATACTGTTCTTGGCTTCTGAGCGGCGCATCTGTCCTTCCACAGAGCCAAGCTAGACCTGAGCTCTGTCCTTGGCCTTATGCAGGTGGTGCTGTATCCCAGGGATTTTCAGGGAAGCTTTAGCACCTCCTTATTAAAACAAAAAATGTTGGAATCTCTATCCAATGGTCAAGGCTTAGGGGTATATTAAAAATATGCATGTGGCAAGGGGCAAATCAGATTAATATCAGCTTGTATTTAGTTACTGATGTTAATAGGAAAAGCCTCAACAATAATGATAAAACAATAGAATGAAATAAATGTTAGGATGGGGGATTTCAGGCAGAGGGTTTTAGCATACATTTGTTGGCTTGTTTTTCTGTGTGCAGTTGTGCTTAACTCCCCAAATGCTAACACCAGTGTCCTACACTGCCTGCTTTCCATGACATTCCTGACCACCCTTGAGAACAGATGTACCCACTACAGAGTGAAGGTGAGAAGTGTAATCTGAAGCTAAATGAGAATGGAGATGGAGTCTAAAATTATACCCTCTCAGATTTACAAGTGTGCGCACATTCACTTGTGGTACAAGAAGCCTTAAGTCCCAGGCTCATGGGTGAATTGCCTGGAAGCCACTCCAAGCTCTGGTCACTGGATTAACCAGACTTGAACAAACGGGATGGCAGAGAAGAGGTGGTTCCAGGAGAGGGGCCCAGTGACCTGGACAGAATGAGTGTCTGGAGCTGGCCTGGGGCCCCTCTGGTGTTGTCCTTAAGGCTGCCTCTCCCCCTGGCCTGGTGGCTCAGAGCTAGGGGCAGTTTAAGCTAATGCATTTCTCTTCCTTTATTTCCAGGGGCACATGGAAGCCATTCACCCACTAGCCGAGGATCGACTGAGGCCTGGGGCTGATGCTCACCCACACTGCTGAGAATGCCCCCAAGACCCAGCCAGGCACCAGCCCAAAGGTGATCCCGGGACACTCCTGGACAGTGATCCTGATGTCTGTTCTGAGCCACACACACAAGGGTGTGACAAGTGAGTATGTTACAGGCGCCCCAGGGATCACTGGCCCTTCCTGCCTCAGTGGCATGGGCTCAGGTCTGGAGGATCCAGTTCTGAGCCTGCCTCCCCTGCGAGGGCCTGTCCCTGGGCTGAAGTGGAATGCAAGGGGAGTGTCCAGTGGGTTCAAGCCGTGTCACAAGCTGGAACCATCTGACAGCCACACAGCCTCTAGAAGTGGGCTAGACCCAGGTTGGCTGACACAGTGATGTAAGGCCCCCAAATTCTTTCTTGGCTGTTGGCTCTTGGGTGCTTTGGGCCTTGGACTTAACATCTGTGCGGGAGGAACTGCACCTCACCTAGGACCCTGGACTCTGCCCAGATGCCACAAGCAGGTCACGTGGCTTTGGGTAGAGCCTCCAGGGTATGAGGAGGTGAGGGATTTGTGGTACAAAAGTGGCCACCGGGGGAAGAGAGGAACAAGTCTTTGGCTGCTTTTGTCATATTTCAGTGGGGTCTCCTCGGTGCAGACAAGGCTGCGTGCAGGACAAGAGGCCCTGGCCGCGGAGTCTTGCCTGTTCTAACATGGCCTTTCTTTCCAGCCTTGGCCTCTGGTTTTTCCCTGATGATGCTTTAAAAATGCTTTCCTACACCCCAGAGGCCTGTGTGGCCTAAAGGCTGTTCTGTCTGTCCAGGCAGGCAGACCCACTGTGGGACCCAGGATGGTAGGCAGGAAGCTCCCCTGTAAGCAGGGTAGAAAGTGTTGGTACTTGTGCACTCTTGACTGGACAAGCTTTTAGGAGCTGCTGGGCTGGTGCACGGGAGCTGGGAGCCTTCAAGTCCACACCAGAGTTTGCAGGGTAGGAAGGAGATAACCTGGTATTTCTCAGCTTTAAGTAGATCTTGACTCTACTGCCACTTGAGAGTCTAATGCTCAGGGCTAGAATCTATTTTTCGCTCAGCTTGGGCTTCCAAAATCAGTTTGTGATTGGAGCGTTGTTCAGGAAGTGTATCGTTGAGTTGATGTGTAGCCAGAGTGATGTGTGAGCAAGCCTGGACTGCGTGAGTAGCGTGGGGGTGGAGAGATGGTCGCAGAGGCCACTGTGGGAACATGATGATGGCCTAGATGACTCAGACAGGAGACCTATTCCCCATATAACACCGAGGTTCCCAGAGCAGTTTACAGTATCAGCTTTAAAACAGTTGGACCCTTTTGTCCAGTGATCCCACTTCTGGAATTATTCACTAGGAATTCTTTCACTAAGAAATAGTCCCAGAGAAAAAAAAGGCTGGGTTCTTTTGTTACTGGCATTAAAAAAATATTTCTTGTGGTGTCATTATAATAGTGGGAATGGGAAACAGTTGTTCTCCCTTTGTTGAACATCTAGGTTAAGTAAATTATAGTTTTCTACCCAGTAGAATATTATACAGCCATTATAATTTCAAGAACAGAAGCAACATAACAACTTGGAAAAATTATTATGATGTAAGTGAAAGTGTCAGATTTCAAAGTAAGTACATTATGGTAGCTTGTAAAATAAACACATGAGAAAAGATTGCAAGGGGAAATGATAATGGCTGCTAGCTGGATGGAACCATGAATACCTTTTCTTTCTGTGATGCATGGATTTGCTCCTTTTAAAACTAAGTTTAATCTGGATGAATACACAACACACCATTAATAGTCACTTTCTCTAAGATGTGGGATGATGGAGGACTTTTGCTTTCTAAGTCATTCCTTTCTGCAACGTTTAAATTTCAGCTGTGAGCATGTGTTACTTTTGTAATCAGGAAAAATAATAAAGGTATTTCAAAATGCTAGAATTAAACTTTTTAAAAGGTTGTATGTCCCAAGAGAAAGGAGAAGAGAAAGGCTGAGCCAATTAGCTGTTTATACTTGCCCTCCTCAGTGTTTAAGGGCCTGTTTGGGCTCATTTATTCATTCGTTCATTCATCCCACAGGTACTAGTGAATTTTATTGCCAGGCGCTTTTCTAGGCACTGGTTACCCAGCAGTGAACAAGATAGAGCCCCTACCCTCAGGGAGGTATCATTCTAATTGGGGGAGTCAGACAATAAAAAATGAGCAAAATATCAGAAAGTGAAAATGCTCTGAAGAAAATAAAATGGGATGGTGTGAATGACAGGGAGGCTATTTTGGATTGGGGATCAGAAAAGATCTTGGAGGGGTGAAGGTTGAGCTGAGATCTGAATGACAACAGGGAGGCAGCCATATGAGGCTTGGCAACAGACTTACAAGCAACACATAGGATGCCCGACCTCTGAGCCCCTCCCACAGGATGCCCTTTGTGGCCTGAGCCTCGGTGAACCTCTGTGCCAGGCTGACTCTGTCCCCCAGGTCCACTTGCACCTCTGTACCTGCCAGCTGGGATTTGCTTAGCATCTGAGGCTCTCCAGAATCCTCCTCTGCTGGCCACCCTACGTGGAATGGTTGCTTCTGACGCTCTGGCCGCTGCTGCTCCAAGCAACACTTCTCTGGGCAGCCTGCACACTGGTCGCTGCCCCTGGCTGGCATTTCCACAGCAGGGCTGGGCCATCTGAGATTCCCAGCAGTACTGGGAGGCTGGCAGTCAGGAAGGCTCTGGATAATGTGTGTCCTGGTGAGAGGTCTGTGAATGGCACATGCCTTGAGGCCCTGAGGGGTGGCCGCCACCACGGTCCTGTGAGGGTCAGCTGTGACCCTGGAAGACCTTCATGTGGATCCTGCCAGCACTTGGCCTCAGAACAGAGCTTGGCCTCTCAGAATAGGCTGAGAGCCTTTAGAAGCTCTGGCACCCAGTTCCAAGCTTCTTCACTGATGATGACCTAAAAGTTCACATCCTTCTTGCTTCCTGTTGTCTCTCTATACCATCAGAACCTTCCAGAAGCAGAAACTCACAAAACAGTAGTGCCCTCAGAGAAGCCTGTAGTCAGCCTCAAGGGCAGCACAGTGTGCTGACTGGGAGTGAAGCCTCTGGACTCAGACTTGGATCCTAGCTCTGCCTTGTAGAGCTGTTAAGAACTTAGGCCAAGTAGTCTTTTTCTGCCTTAATTTCCCATCTGTAAAATTAGCTTGAGGATTATCTGAGTTAATACATGGTAAGTGCTGAGAAGATGCCTGAGTATTATTATTATTGTGACTTGGGAGGTGGAGGGAGGACCACAGCAAGAGAGGGTGGAGCTCTGCAGCGTCCAGGCCAGCCTGTGACCACATTTATTTCCCCCGACCTGCTTCGCTTCTGGCCCTGAAGCAAGCCCATGTTTTCCCCCACGCCTGTGGCTTGATAACCTCAGGGGCAGCGGCTGCGTTGTGCATCCAGATGTATGAGCAACTGTCCACCCCTCAGTGATTCCACTCCCTGCCAGCACGGAGCCTACCAGGGCACTGGACTCAGGGTCACTCAAGATGTCCCCCCATCGCCTTGCCTTCAGGGGCTCCCTAGAAGAGCTGTGCCTCTCCCCAGAGCATGGAACTTGTGGTGCCTGTGCATATGGGGAGTGAAATTTGGGAAGTTAATGGGGTGAGAGAGGAAGGCCTGCTTAGCCTGGAAGCATAGAGGAGGAATTCTGATTTTTTAGCAAGATGCTCCTCCGTACAGAAATTCCCAGAGTCATGGTGGTGTGGCACCATATCTTCCTGGAACAAGATAAGAGGTTTTTGGCAAAACCAGGGGCAATCATGCCAGCTGGTTCTGCCTCCATTCTGTCTTGGACTACGCCCCTCTCAACCGCTTACTCTGCTTTCCGACACCCTAAGGAATAGCTCAGCAGGTTCGGAGAGCAGCAGGTGAGACTCTTAAGAGAACAGGGCTCTTAAGCCAGCGCCCTCCTCCAGCACCTTTCCCCTCGGAGGCTCAGTGCCCTGCTCTGCCGCGTTGCCCTGAGCTCTGGCCCTCCGCTGCAGCGCTGTGTTCCCAGGCCCTTTTATCAACGATTATGAGGGCTCTTGGACTTGAGTGCTGTTCCCCAAAGTCTGCTTGTGAAACCATCCACAGCTCTCCAAACTGTTTTTTCCTGCTTTCTCCATGCCCTCCTCTTTACTCCACTCTGGATTTTCTTCCTGGGGCTGCCCTGTCTCAGTGTCACGGTACTCGGGGTGGTGGTGTTTGTCACCAGGAGGAAGAAGCCAATGTGCAAGCTGCAGTTCCCCCTGATGCAGGCTCTCCAGGGCTCCGACCCCAGGGGCTGGGCACGGAGGTACTGGAAGGGTCCTGGGTGAGGGGCTCAGGTGGAGGGAGGAGGCCAGGGCAGGGATGGGGGTCTGTTGGGCCCAGCAGTGCTTGGGTGAGTCTGTCCTAGCTCACAGTTTAAACGTGGCTTCTGTGGTTATTAGAAATGGTTTTGGGGCATGGAGCTCTGAAAATCTGCCCAAGCCAATGCCCACCTCTAATCTTAGCATCTGTCCCACCAGAGTGTGAGCTGCCATCAAGCTGGTGACACTGTCTCATATCCCTGTTCCCTGTCTTCACCCCCCTTCTCCTGGCCCCAGCCAGGACTTCCAGTTCTCCCGTTTGTCTCCGTGGACCAGGTGTGTTCCTCCGGCACAACCCCTCGAAAGTGACCTGATTTTGCCTAGGTACGCAGCCCTTCCACCTACCCATATTCTTCTGGGTCCTGAAGATTCCAGAAATGGAACCCAGGCCTTGGTCTCCCCCTGTTCTCTCTCCCCCATGCTCTCTTCTGTTCAACAGTTGGCCCTCTTTCATCCTTTGACAGCTACTCTTTTAATCTTGCTTCTGTCCATAGGGCTTGGGGGCCCTGCTCTTCCAAGTCACCTGCTGTAGGGGGGCAACTGGAGCCTCTGATTTGTTACCAATTGGGAAACCATGGCCACCCCCAAAGATGAGGCTCCTCCGCATTCCTCAGTGAACTTCCCTGGGGCCTGGGGCTGTTCTCTTCCCTCCCAGGGGGGCTAACCACCTGTCTGGGGTTCAGGATAAAATTAGGGTGTGAGAAGCTGTGCCAGGAAAGCTGGCCCTTTTACTCCACCCCCCTTTACAAGCCTGGAATTCAGAGGGCTGGTTCCGAGACCCTCTCCTCATCCGGAAGCTAGAAGCTCACTGTGACTGTTCTCAGCTGTCTTTTCTCTCCTGTGGGCTATTGTACATGCGGCTGCTTTCACAGGGTTGCTTGGCTGCCGGGTTGGTGCTGTGGGTGGAGGGGAAGACCTAATCTGCGTGGCAAGGAAGGCTGCCCAGCCAGTAGCCTCAGGTAGGAGGTGGCACTCAAAGCAGAGGGAGCTGACAAGGACGCCTAGCTCTGTGCTAGAAATGACAATGAGAGCCACCCTTTCTTGAGCATGTGCTGTATTCCTAGGAGCATATATCAGGTCATTCATCCTCACGATAATGCTCAGAAGTAGTTACTCTTACTGTTCTCATGTTACCTATAAGGAACCTGAGGCACAGAGAGGTCAGGGGATCTGCCCTAGGTAAAAGTTATCAGCCAGGATGAAAACCCAGGCAGCTAGGATCTAGAGCCCCTGCGTTTGACCACTACACCTTATTCAGACCCATGAGTCATGCTTCCTTGTTGGGGATGGCTCAGGAGGGAAGAACCGAAGCTAATTGTATATGACTTCAGGTTTCCTTAGTTCATTTTTCTGGCAAATTTATTGAATATCTTCTATGTACAAGGCACAAAGGTGACTAATATATATTCATTCAACAAACACTATTTTTAAAAAATTTTTATTAAGGTATTATTGATATACGCTCTTCTGAAGGTTTCACATGAAAAAACAATGTGGTTACTACATTTACCCATATTATCAAGTCCCCACCCATACCCCAATGCAGTCACTGTCCATCACTATAGTAAGATGCCACAGATTCACTGTTTGCCTTCTCTGTGCTACACTGTTTTCCCCGTGACCCCCCACACCATGTGTACTAAACATAATACCCCTCAGTCCCCTTCTCCCTCCCTCCCCACCCGCCCTCCCACACCCCTCCCCTTTGATAACCAGTAGTTCCTTCTTGGAATCTCTGAGGCTTCTGCTATTTTCAACAAAAACTTTTGAGATTAAATTTTATCTTTGTAAAAGTTATACACACTTGTTGGGAAAAAAGTACGTTATACACTAAAATATAAAGAAAGAAAAACGTCACCATTTGGAGATGATTGTGGCTAATCTTTTTGTATATTTACATGTATGTATGCTTTTGCAAAATCATAATCATATTAATTATTGAGGTTTGAATTATTATTAATTATTCTTTTTTTTCTCTTAACATTGTATTAAATATTCATCAAGTGGCTACTAGTGCTGGCCTTTAGATGAATCGTGGTAAAGCACAGGGCTGCTGTCACAGACATGAACTGGGTGCAGAGGTGGACAGATAGGCAGTGGACAGCTCTGCGGTTGGGGTGTTCAGGGAGGTCTTCGCAGAGAAGGTTGGATCTTGAAGGAGGATCATGGGTTCATGAGCCAAGGGCTGGAAGCGGGAGTGGAGGTGGCGGTAGGTGCAAAGGGCATCCCAGGTAGCAAAAACAGCAATGAAAAAAATTGGAAGACAGAATCTGAAGCAGAGGTGGGTGAAGAGCTTCACCAGCCTGCCCAGGGGTTTGAACTTTACTCTGTAGATGGTAAAGATCTGCTAATGGGGCATTAAGTGGGGGAACCACTGGATTTGCATTTTAGAAAGGTTGTTTTTCCCTCACACTCTTCAGAGTTTGCTGAGTTGACTGGAAAGGAAAGGCAAGGAGGCCTCTGGGAGACAGTCGGCCGAGTGAGAGATGATGGGGGCTTCAGTCAGAGCGGCGGCAGTAAGGAAGAGGGTAGGGAGAAGATGGGTGTTGAAGATAGGTAAAGAGGTTGAAAGGACAGGAGTTAATGGTTAACTAGGTGCCTCTGATATTGGCTTGCTTTGGCCAATGAGATGCTAGTGGGTATAACTTAATCAGAAGCACCGGTGCAGTGCAGTTAAGCTTGCTTGTTCTTGTGCCTGTGCCCTTGCCATGAGAAGCAAATGCCAGGGCTAGTTCCCTGGGCCCAGGAGGATGAGAGATAAGTGGAGCAGAACCACCCCAGCCGAGCAGAGGACAGAGCCCCCAGATGATTCACAGTCTCATGATCAAGGCCAGCCAAGATCTGCCAACCCACAGACACATGAGCTGTAATAAGAAATGAGAGTTGACCTAAGTTGCTGAGTTTGGGGATGATTTGTTATGTAGCAACTGAGAACTGATTAAGAAATGTCTTTGTTCTTGAATTGAATGATTACTGTGGGCCAGGCACTATTCTAGTCACTGGGGATGCAGTGCTGAACCAGACAGACAAGGTCCTTACTCTCAGCGAGCTCATGTTAGAGGGGGGATATGGCAGTGGAAGCTAGAATGACACTAAGGCCTCTGGGTGCTAACTGGGTGTGTGTTGGTGCTGTTAATCAGGCTAGGGTCATAGGAGGAACACAAGTTTTCAGGAAAATATAATCAATTTTATTTAGGAGAGCCATTTAGGGTGCCTATGGGACATTTAGATGGAGGGGTTAAGGAAGGAGTTGGATACATAGGTGTAGAACACAGAAAAGATGTCCTGATGGGGACTGAAAGTTACCAACATAATAGAACAGAACATCATCCACATTGAAGAGGAATAGAGTAAGTGCTGTGGATATTCAGAGGAGGAAGAGAGGGCTGTGAGAGTCACACAAAAGGCAAAGGAGACACAGTGGATAGGATCTTCAAAGGCATGGAGGTAAGATGAGAGCTAGACTGGGAGAATGAGGTGGAAAACATAGACTGGAGTGAGATCATAGAGACTCTTGAATGCCAGGCCAAGGATGCTATAGGGTTTCTTTAGCAGATAGGGAGCCATTGAATGCTTTTGAGCAGGGGAGTGACATTAGGCGTGCATGTCTAGGAGATGGGCAGTAGTATGCAGTGGAATTTGTTTTGAAGTAGAAGTCAAAGATGGATGGCTTTTAGCTCAGCTCTTCCAATAACTGGTCCTGAGATATAGGGCAAATGACTTCTCCCTAAGTCCCAACTGTGTCTTTTAAAAAATGAGAGTTAAACTACCTACCCTTTACATGATCTTAAATTTGTAAGAACCATGACAATATGTGAATGAAAATTCTTGGAAGACCACAAAGCAATGAACATGGCTGTGTGAATAGGCCCACTATTGCTGCAAGGTGAGGCTGGAATTCCCAGACAGGCGGGCAGAATGCAGATATTATTTTGTTAACCTCTGTCCCCTCTCCCACCTTGGAGAGGGGATTGACAGAATGTCAAGCCTGGTATCCCCTGGCAGCTGGCAGAGCTGGGATTCATGTTCTCATGCTCTGCTTTCCTGTTCTCAATGCAGCCCTGTACTCTCCCCCTCTCCCTTTGGCATAAACAACACATGTCATTTAGAGAGTGACTGCTTGGGAGAGGCCTCTGGCAGCGCTGCGGAACAAAGGGCTGGAAAACAGTTGCTGCCCTCAAGGAGTCCAGGCTAGTTGGATCAAGAGGGCATGTGCCTCAAAATAGCAAACAGGGTGGCATTGGGTAAAGGGCCAAATAGGTGATCAAGACAGTAGCTGGTGGAGGGCAGGGAGAAAGCTGGGCCAGTCTTCAGGGAAGCAGGGGGACCCTGAAGGCTGGTGGAGTGTACAAAAAAGGAGGGAAAGGAAATAAGAAGTAGAGGGAGGACCCTCCTTTGTCAGCTCACTGGTTTCCTCTCAACTTTGAAACGAAACACCAAGACCTCACTTAACGGAGCAGTTAAAGACAAATGTGACCACAGCAAGTGATGTTGCTTCCACACATTAGGATGGCCAAATTTAAAAGCCAGAAAATAGCAAGTGCTGACAAGGGTGTAGAGAAGTTGGAACATTGTGTATTGCTGGTGGGAATGAAAAGGGTATAGCTGTTGTGGAAAACAGCAAGGCTGTTCCTCAGGAAATAAACATAACAGTTACCATAGGATCCAGCAATTCTACATCTGGGCATGTACCCCAAAGAACTAAAAACAGGGGCTTGCAGAGATATTTGTACCCCCATGTTCATAGCAGCATTTTTTACAATAACCAAAAGGTGGAAGCAAACCATTAGTGGATGAATAGATAAATAAGATATGATGTATCTAGATAGATAGATCACAATGGCATGTTATTCGGCCTCAAAAAGGGAGGGAAATTCTGACACCCATTTGCCACATGCATGAACCTTGAATACATTATGCTCAATGAAATAAGCCAGACACAAAAGGGCAAATACTGCATGAATCCACTTAAAAAAGAAACCTAGAGTAGTCAGATTCATAGATAGAAAAACTGGTGGTTGCTACAGGCTGGGAGGAGTTGGAGATTAGTGTTTAATAGGTATGGACTTTCAGTTTGGGATGATGGATGAGTTTCAGAGATGCATGGTGGTAATGGGCTGCACAGCACTGTGAATGTACTTAATGCCGTTTAACTGTACACTTAAAATGGTTAGAATGGGACATTTTATGTATATGTTAACACACACACACATACAAAAGACAAATGTGATAGGTGGCTTAGATCCTAGAAATAGGAGTGATGTGGGACTGTTTGAGAAGAAGTTGGGGAAGAATTGGGTCCCCAGTAGATGGGCTTGGTGAGAAATGAGCTAGAAACCTAGATACGGGGTGACAGGTGGGCCCTGACAGCCGACTCTTGCATTGCCCACAGATAATCCAAAAAAATTATTATAGTGGGTGTAGTAGACACGGTCTTCCAAGTAGCATTTGAGTAGAGTTGAGTGGAGGAAGCCAGGGCGGGCTACTTGTTTTCTTCGTTTCATTTCTCATGCCCACCTGGCTAAGATAAGGCATATATATGGAATAAAGTGAGGAACATGGGAAGGTGGTGGAGTCAGGTTGGAAGCCGCACCAGAGACTTGGGCTGGGCAGTGGGAAGGCGGGGGCTCCCTCCCAGCCTCTCACCTGTCTCCTTTGTCCCAGCAGCCAACTCTCAGCGCCATGGCCTCCGCAGAGCCCCTGACGGCACTGTCTCGCTGGTACCTGTATGCCATCCACGGCTACTTCTGCGAGGTGATGTTCACGGCGGCCTGGGAGTTTGTGGTGAACTTCAACTGGAAGTTCCCGGGGGTCACGAGTGTGTGGGCGCTGTTCATCTACGGCACCTCCATCCTCATCGTGGAGCGCATGTACCTGCGCCTGCGCGGCCGCTGCCCGCTGCTGCTGCGCTGCCTCATCTACACGCTCTGGACCTACCTGTGGGAGTTCACCACCGGCTTCATCCTGCGCCAGTTCAACGCCTGCCCCTGGGACTACTCGCAGTTCGACTTTGATTTCATGGGCCTCATCACCCTGGAGTACGCGGTGCCCTGGTTCTGCGGGGCCCTCATTGTGGAGCAGTTCGTCATCCGCAACACCCTCCGCCTCCGCTTTGACAAGGACGCCGAGCCCGGGGAGCCCGGTGGCCCCCTGGCCCTGGCCAATGGCCACGTCAAGACTGACTGAGCTGGGGGCTGGGGGCTGGGGGGTGGGCCCGGGGGTCTCTCATGGACCCTGTGGACAAAGGTACTGAGCCGGTGGGGTTGCCCCTCTGTACAGCACAAGCCCTGACCCCGGCCGGCTCAGCCTTGCAGGGCACACGCGGCCCCCAGACCCTCCACTGCGGGGCGGGTGTTGGGGGCGGGGCCAGTTGTTGGGGGTGGGGTGGGGCGTCGAGGCAGCCGCGGGACTTTGGGAAGCGTCCCTGGATCTCGGCCCAGCTCTGAGGCTGGAGGTGGGAGGCCTGTAGCTAAGTAGCAACCGGACTACGTGGGTGACTGGAAGCAGCAGGCCCTGCCCTGACTGAGGGACTCTGAAAATGGGGCAGAAGGTGGGAGGCAAGGCCTGAGGCTTGGGGCTGTGGCAGCCTTCTCCCTCCCTCTCCCCTAGTTTAGTTGGGCTTTGGCTGGTTCCATTAGGCAATATTCAGGTGCTTGCTTGCAACCAATACCTCCCCTGGGGGGCTGCTGAGCTGCAGCCTAAGAAGAGACTGGGCGGCCAGGATGCTGGTCTGCAAGGGCTGGGAGGCCTTCCCTTGGCTCCTCTCCCCTCCCCCAGGGCCCCTGCTGCTCCCTCGGCCTTCTGGGGGCCCCCCTGGTGCTGGATTCCCACCAACCTTGGGCTTTTGGAGGTTTTCAATACCTGTGTGTTCGGTGGCGTTTCCCCCTTTTCTTTCTTATTTTCAAGGCCTTTACCACTAGCAACCCCTTTATCCATGTCAATCACCCCATGCACCCCCATCCCCAACTCCCTGGCCAACATAGTAGCTGCAGAGAGAGAACCCTGAGACAGACCCTGCCCCTGCTCGCAGCCTTCCCTGCACTGCTTCTGCTGGCCCGACACCTGGGAAGTTCCCCCATGGTGACTCCCCACCTGATCTGGTGGACTGTGGCAGTGCCCTGGTGCTCTTCTTGGTGCCCCCTCCCCACAGTGGCCCAGCTAAAATCAAAATTGAATGATACCCCCAACGCACGGTCAGGCCAGGGTGGACCCCACAGATCTACAATGGGGACCTACTGATGAATCAGTTTCGTGGGGTGGGGGTGGGATAAAGGCACCTGACTGGTTTATTTTCAAGTTGGTCAGGGGCAATCTAGCTTTCTAGGGGATGGAAGAACAGGTATCCAGTGTGGGAGACCCACGGAGAATGAGTGAGGGAGGAAAGGAGGTTGGCCTTCCTGCTTTAGGAGGGTCCATGGAGCTTCCTTGGTAGGAAGGGGTGAGCTGGTTCTGCCATAGGCCCAGCCACATGGCAAAACCTCTTCAGGTGCCATAGGCCCAGCCATGTGGCAAAAACCCCTCCCCATCCTTCTCTACAAGCCTGAAGCTTTGAGCTTGCTCCTGGAACAGTACGACCCCTACCATGCTCTAGGGCATTGTCATCATGTTGCCCCCCTCCCCGGTGACAGGTCCATTGCTGGCAGTGGACAGGTGAAATCCTCATTCCAGCCCACTTCTGACTCTGTGCCCAGTCCCTGAGGGGAGGAGTCCATTAGAGCGCAGCCTATGCCATGGTCCATTCCCATGAGACCGCACTAGGACTCTTAGGTAGAAATCAGCCTGTCCTTTTTTATAGATCATTAAAAAGTGATAATACCACTTGTGGAGAGCATCTCCCCTTCCTTGCTTGTGCTGTTCCCCCAAGACCCTGCAGACAGCACCAGCCAGGGCACGGGGCAGAGTGAGTGGGCAGGGGTGGGCAGGCCTGGTGGCCCAGATGAGGAGAAAAGCTGAGAGACTCTGCATTTATTTGGTGGGGCTGTTTTCTGCCGTTGACCCAGCCCAGGACAGGATGAAGGGTGTTTCCCTGCCCCCGTGTCCTAGCCAGGCTCCTCAGCTTCTGCACAAACTACATTCTGAAGGGGCCAGCCCTACCTTTGATTTTGTTGCCCCAATTCCAGTGTTTTGGGGCTACTAGGGCTCAGGCTTCCAGTGGGGGTACGCTGCTCTCCATCTACAGGCAGAGGGGATACCAGAGGGAAAAATACTGCCTGGCTTCCTTGCTCCCTCTTGATCATTGTTTCCTTGGTCTTCTTCCCCCAAGTCCCTGTTAACTCAATCTCCTGAGCCCTGACACCCCTCCGAGCTGCCCCTGTGGCCCCTAGATCACACCATCTGCCTTTGTTCTTCCCTTCCACAACAGAATTTGGTAGTCAGCTTGTTGATGTCTCCCAACATAAGACCCCCATAATTCTCAGCCAGACCAAGCCCTTGGATGGCCCACCAGGTCTGGTCACTCCAGGTGTTGCCTCACAGGGATTCCCCAGCACCATCTTCTCTCTAGGCCCTTTTAAACTCCCAAGTGCAGGAGGTCTGCTTCCCTGGCAATGTGCAGAGCACTGTGTTTCTGCTTCCTCCAGGCGCCCCTTGGCTCATACTGTTCCTCATAGGGCACACAGCCCCCGACAAAGGTCAGTGGTGACCTGGAGCTTGGCCCCAGGATCTTAGAGCTCACTAGGGATAACCCAGACTTCAACTCTTGCTTTTTTGGGTATCTTCAGAACCCCAACCCATTAGTGCCCAGGGACTCAGAGTTTGGAGTGACCCAGCTCTATCAAGCAGTGGGGGTGCTGGTGGGGAGAGTCTGCTTGCTGTTTATGAACCTCTGGTGTCCTGGGCCTCTCTCCACTAGACATGGCAGCATCTCTGAGTTACAGATCGCCATGTGTTGTCCCGCATGGTTGAACTGCTTCTGATGTCTACTAGGCATCCTGTCCCTTGTGTCCTGTCCCCTCTGATGCCAGTGAGTCACAATGGCCTATGCTTATTCACAGCAATAATACCTAGGGAGTGCCCGTGCAGTCCTTCCGTTCCAATTCCTCGATCTCTGCGTGGGTCTCCTGGGAAGGCAGTGTTAGGTGGGTCAGTTCCCAGGAACCTTCATTTGTGACGCTCTGGGCTGTGCAGACATCATCGCGGGGATGTAGAAAGGAGAAAGGCCCAGCCCTCAGGAGCTATGGCTAAGGCAAGGAGAGAACTTTCCACCCTGAGGCCACCCCAGACCTGGAGGGGCTACAGGTCCTGGCTTCACCAAAGGGCCTTTGAAGTGGGTGGGATGGTCACTTAACTGCAGCAGCTCTTCAGAAGGACTGGTTTGTGCACCCCCATTGCCTGCTCTGTCTCTGTTCGTCTCTGTCTTTTCCTTTTTAAATTTGTGCACATAAAATATACTGGTGTTTGTGTTCCAGGACTGGCTCTGACCCATCTCTGTTTATGTTATTTTGGAGCCCCTCTCTAGGGGCTGCTGGAGGCCAGACTCTTCAGACTCTATCAGCCTGTGTCATGAACCAAGAGGGCTGCTTGGTGGAGCCACCCTGTGGGGAGGACAGGTGGCACTCCCTGCCTGTCACTTTTACTGTCTCTGCTCTGACCCTCTCTGGTAACCTGAATTCTCCACCCAATCCCCAACTTCCCACCAGTATCATAAGCTGGTCCAGGCCTTACTTTGGTCCCAGGCTGCAAGGCAGATGGGGAGGCCTAGGGAGTATCCATGTTGGCGTAGGTTAGCTGCGTTTGATTACTCATGAGATGAGCTCCTATTGAACATGCCAGACGTAACTTGGGATGTCTCATGGGGCATCAGGGGCCAAGAGAGGAGGCTGAGGATATCCCAAAGAGTTGGATGGCCAGAGTCCCTTACTTTCTGACATCAGAAGTCCACGCTTTGAAGAAACAGAGAGCTCTGCACTCTTCACATGTAGCTCTGCTTTCCCTGCAAAGTGCATTTCGAGGGAGTAATCCTCCAATACTTCGTGTACCTCTGCTATCCAGTATGTCTGGTCCTCCTCTCTCCCCACTACACTCTTGCCCATTTTCCTACTTCCAGGAAGGGGATAGAGAGTTCAGAAGTTGCTCAGTCTGTTCAAGTAAACCCAAATGGGCTGGCCTGCCTACCACAGCCACTGGTTTTCTGGATGGAGTGGGCAGTATGTTTTCTGATCACTGAGAAGGCCCTCTGCTTCCCCTACTCACTTGAAGGTATTCATTTCTTAGAATGAAAGCTTTCCTCTTATAAAAATAAGCAAGCATAAAGCCCCAACAGTCATTTACATGTTAGTATAAACAATATATCAAGAAAGGCAAGTATAATGAAACAGAGTCTACCATATGGAGCTTCAGAGAAAAGGCAATAGGTAGGGCTCAGAATAAACAGGCTGAGGGGGTCCAGGACCCTTCTTAACTGGCTGGCTCCTTCTATACTCTACTCAACAGGTGCTTTCCCATCTTGATACTTTCCTTCTTTACCTCCTCTGCCCACTCTCACCCAATCCAGAGCAACTTCTGATGACACTGCATTTAGAGAAGGACCCCTGGAGAGCAAATGCCAAGGACCTTGGCTGAATCTTCTGAAATCTGCTCATCTTTGCAAAAGCCTAATCCTTAATTAATAACTGACTGAATGACCATAACATTGTCTTGCCTTCTGGGCAGCCTATCTCAGAAGGGTACATTGTCCACATTGCCTCCGGGGGAACCAAGGGATGGCTGGACTGCCTGTGTTTGGTGGGCAGGGAAACAGGTACAGGCAAAGGGAGCAACTGAGCCATTGTACCATGGGCTGGAGGCACCGGTCTTAATAGTTTCAACAACAGCTGCCGTTCCTACCTCTGCTAGTACTATGGCTGCAGCCAGATGTGGCATTAAGTGCTCACGTGGTACCTTGTTATTTTCTCCCATTCAAGGTGGGCACCCTTATTTCCCACTTTTACAGATGAGCTCTGGTGGTATCCAATGCGCAACCCTGCTTTCCCACATTCCTCTGCAAATTACTCTTTTGTTTCGGTGTAAGCAGAAGAACTTTGGGGGAGGATTTGTAATGAGTCAGGAGCCGTTCTGTATTTTTATGAGATTCTGGATGCCATTAGAGTCCAGCCCATCCAAATGCTAGTCACAAAGAGAAATTAATGTTTAGGAGGGGGAGAGTCGGAGGTGAGATGGGCTTTATAAGGAAGGAGGTATGGGATGCCATCTCAGCCAGGACTTAAAATAATTGGCGCTAGGATCCTTCATGGAGGAGGGTTGTGAAATTTTGGTCTTTGGCAACATGCACTTTACTTTTGCTGAGCCTTTTCCCTTTGATCTTATTTCCTTCTTTGAGACTGAGCCTGAGCCCCTCCCTAGCTGAGGGTGCTCTCAGAGGGTTTGAAACTGCCAGATGAAAACTTTCTCCTTCTGAAAATGCAGATGGGCCTGAGAATTGATCTGTTTAGTTCTTCAGCTTCTTGTTGGATACCTACAGAAAGCCAGAGACTAGCTAGTTCCTGGGGTGCATATAGCTAGTCAGGGAGAAAGGAAAGGCATTGAATGACCTCTCATGCAGATGATCCTGCCACCACTGTCTTTATCGGATCCCCCCAAAAATGCTTCTAACAGGGAAGACTGACTCATCTACAGTGTAGGTAAGGATTCCCCAGGAATGAGACATTTAGTGCAGACCTGAAGGTCTGATGCTCTTGGAGGTGGGCTGGTTTCTCATTATCTGGAAACACAGATGTTGACTGTGCCTTGGAGGTGCCCAGACAGGTACAGTGCTGAACAAAGCCAGCACACAGTGGGTGCTTTAAGGAGCTCTTGAATGAAATCTTATAGTCTGTCAGCCCCAGTGAGCTCACCTCAAAGGCCAGGCTGAATGTCCCAGAGCACTACAGACCCCTTTGGCCTGCCGCCTGTGTGCCTTACCACCAGAGAGCAACCCCCTGCCCTACCCGCTCTTTCCAAACTGTTAGTCCCTGCATAGCCTTGCCAGCATCTGAGCTTCACTCTGAGTCTTCGGACCTGGGGCAAAGATGCAATGCCATTGGTCTGCCCATTGCTTCATTCCAGTGATATGCTTTCTTGGTGTGGACAAAGGTGTTCTCTCAGTGCTAAGTAGTGCAGAGAGGAAAGAGCCACTGATAGTCTAGTTTGGCCATTGCCTCAGTTACAGTCATACCTCCCAACAGAAAGGAAATTTTCTAGCTCATAAGGGTCCACTGATGGCCCAAGGTCCTGAGGCTGAATCTTCTTAGTGTGAGTGTGGGGTTATATTCACTTCCTAAGGCTGCTGTAACAAATTATCACAACTGGGTGGCTTAAAACAACAGAAATTCTTTCTCTCACAGTTCTGGAAGTCAGAAAACTAAAATCAAGGTGCCGGCAAGGCTTTCCCTCTGAGGCTCTAGGGGAGAGTTGTTCTCCACTCATGTAGCTTCTAGCAGCTGCTGCCTGTCTCAGCTTCATAGGCCTGAGGCAGCACCGTTCTGATTTGTGCCTCGGTGGTCAAAACTTTGGGTGATTTCATCTCAAGATCCTTAATTATACCTGCAAAGACCCTTCCTCCCAGAATAGTCCCATTCCTGTGCCCCAAGGGTTCAGATGTGGCTATAGCTGTTGGGGGAGGTGGGGGGCATCATTCAGCCCACTACTGGGCTTAAGGAGAGAGATTTCTGCGGAAGCTCTTGCATCCATCCTGCAACCATTTAAGAATATCACTAACAGAAGAGCTAGAAGGACACTGTGGGGTAACCTGGCAGAGACATCAAGGATCTAGGTTGAGGCTGGAGCTATCCATCCCAAAATACATCCTGCAGCTGCTGTGATTTTTCTGTTCAGATGCACATCTGACCATTTCACTCCCTACTCCGGAATCATTAATGATTTCCCACTGCCTTTAAGGTCAGGCTCACCACCTCCGCATAGCTTATACAGCCCCTTGTGGTTTGGCCTCATTTCTCACCACCCCCTCAGTCCCGCACAATCGAGGAAGAATGACTTGTAGCTCCCCGCAGCTCCCTGCTTGCTGCCTCTGGGCCCTCGGCCCCCTGCTTCCTCTCCCTGGAACACCCTTACTCCTTTTGGCCCAACAGGAGACTGACATACTCACTTACAGCCAGCATCGTGGGTCTCTTTGAGCTCTGCCTGGCCCCAGCCCTCAGTTTAGTTCAGGCAAACTCAGGATGGGTGCTGTCTCCCTGGAAACTCTGTGTGACAGCCTGCCAGCAGCAGTAGTTAGTTCTTTGAGTGCTGTGCCTGCAGCAGACTTCCATTTGCCCATGCACCCTATTACGCACCAGGTCCTGAGCTAGGCCTGCCGCACAGCAGTGAGCAAGGCGGCCCCATCTCTGCCCTCCCTGCCTGCTGCCGTCACCTGGACTCCAGGGTGCCAGGAACTCTGATGGGCTGACTCAGGAAAAAATGCATGAACTAGACTTAGGGAGTCAGGAAATATTTCTGTGTTGGAGAAGAGGCAAAGTGGGAAGTGAGGTGAAGAGCAGGCCTCCAGGTAGAAAAGAAAATGCATGCAGAGTCTGGAACTTGAGAGAGCGGGGGCACCTATCAGTCTGTGGATGGATTCCACAGGAAGCCACGCTTAGATAATAAAACGTCTTGTAAGAAGGCAGGGAGAGACAGATGACAAACAGAAAATAACAGGTTGTGTTATATTAAAACAGAGAGGTGCAAATGAATAGAGAACTTCTTTATTAAGTTGGGAGGCCCTGAAAGATCTTTGGTAAGAGATGATATTTAGGCCAGAAACCTGGATAATGAGGAGGGACAGCAATGTGAGGATGGGAAGAGTATGTCGTGCAGAGGAAAAAGCTCGTACAAAGGCCCAGAGGTGGGGATGCATTTGGATAGTTTGAGGAACAGTAAAAGGCTGGTGCGGCTGGAGCCTGGTGAATGGGAGTGCGGGGGAGTACAGAATGGGGAGGAGAGGGGGCAGGGGCAGAGTGTAGGGGGCCCTGGGGCAGGGGAGCAGATGGTGAGGAGGGATGCACGTGAGAGCTCTTAAGGAGGGAGAATAATGCGGCCAGGCAGAGCCCCTCCCAAGACCCCCACCTGAGGGATGGGACCAGGCAGGGGGAGACTGCAAGCGGAGCTGGGGGCACTCGTACCCTTAGCATGTGTCTTGTCCTCCTAGAGGCTGGGTCATGGGAGGGGTCAGCATAACCAAAAGGTGGGTCTGTTGGGTTTCTGGAAACCCTTCTACCTGTTGGGTAAGCACTCCTGCCCTGAGGTAGACTGCACCAGGCTGGGTCCCGCAGGCCTTTGCAAAGGAAACTCTCTCATGCATGCACATGCATTCACATATGTGCAAACACACACATACATACCCCAACTCACCTCATTCCAGCTCAGCTCAACCCTCCTCACCTCACCCCACCTCACCTCATCTCACCTCACCTCACCCCACCTCACCCCACCTCACCTCACCCCACCTCACCCCATCTCACCCCATCTCACCCCATCTCACCCCACCTCACCTCACCTCACCTTACCTCACCTTGTACACTCTACCCTTTGTAAGATGAGCCTTCAGAGGCCCTCCTGAAGCCACCTGGAGCAGAAGCCCCCACCCACCCACAGATACTTGGGGTCTCCAGGGTCTGGCAGGCAGGACCAGGTTAGAGGAATAGTCCAGGTACTGAATCAGGCAGACTGTAAGTCTAACCCTGGCTCTGCCCCTTCTATCCATATAATTTCTGACAAGACACTGAGTCTCTCTGAGATTAAGGTCAGTGGATGTAGTTCAAATTTTGTCAGCTGAGTTTAATTTGCTGGGAGCCCATTCCAGCCTCCTCCAAGGCTGAGTGTAAAAATAACAATGTTGAAGGCTTAGAGCGACCAGAGGGGGCATTTGTGTCCAGTTCAGTGCAGCAAATATATTAAATTGGAACTGTGGGCTTCCCTGTTATCAGAAGTTCTGTGGGCATTGTGCTCAGGGGATTTTCACTAGCTAACTCCAGCCCGACACCCTGGCAGTGATAGGTGACCAGCCATCCTGCTTTGCCCAGGACTAAGGGGTTTCTGTGCCAAAACAGGAAAAGTCTTCAGCAGATCAGGGCAACTTGGTGACCCTAGTGGGTGAGAATTTAAAACTTCCTTTCCAAGTCTGATACAATTTAGCTCCTGTGGTGCCCTCACAGTTTTCCAATGGATTCCTTTTAGGTTTCTGCTGGTCAGTTGATTCTAATGCTTGTAACCAACCCCTCCCTCGCCCTCCGCACAGCAGTGAGAACCTTCTGTATGTTGACAGTCCAGATTCCTGCCATATACCTGACTTCTTTTAAACATCTGTCTGTCACCTGTGACCCGATCTTTAGCCCCCACACTCTGTGTCCTGACCTTCATGACATGCTGCTCATGCCTTCGATCTAATCCCCATCACACCTCCAGGAGACCTCACCTGTTACAGTCTATTCTTGGCACCCCTGCACCTCTTCCTGAGGCTTAGGTTGACTGTCAAAAACTGGAGGAAGAAGCTCCAACACGGGGGTGCCCCAAACTAAGCCCTCCTTTTATAAAATGTAAAGCACCTAGAAGCACAAATCATGACCTTATAAATTTTGCATATATTCCTGGATGCGTATCTGATCCAATTGTGACTAATCTGATTTGGGAGCTGTCTTTTTCTGCAGTAGAGTTCCTAGGCGTCCTTTCGAGGCTGGCAGTCTATCAGCCACCTCTGAGGGGACAGTCACGGACAACCAGTGCCCATGCCACCCTGGCTTGCCCATGGGCAGCTCCCTGGGGCAGTTGCTCCTGCTGAATCAAAATCAAGGGTCAAGGTGGGAGACAGAACCTTGGCTGGACCTCTTCAACACCGAAGAGCAAGCCTCTCCCTTGGATCACGTTAGAAATGAAAACAAAATGACATCGGTGTTATTGTGCTGACTGTCACTCAATCTGGTCCCCCAGGGTCTCAGGCCTGCTGACTAGCAGGACCAGATGGCACCTCTTGCAGGAATAGATCATCATTTCTGCATTTGTGGAGGCCCTGAACATCCTAAAAAAACAACTTCTCCTTCTGATTGACATTTCTGTGTATCCCTTCTGGTTATTCATATATTTTTCTTTCCTATGTCTCTGCTGAAGGCATTTGGCACCCAATCCTAGCTTACACTTCATGTCCTTGAGATGACAGCTGACCTTGTTATCCAGAAGGAAGGAGGGTGAGGGGAAGGCAGGGGGAAGGGAAAAGGAAGGGCCGGGAAAAGGAAGAGCTAGGATGCTCCACATTCATAACTCTATATGTAACCAGCCCCTTTCTTGGTCTTTCTGGTATGTGACCATCTATACTCCATGTTCCCCTGAGATCATACTCCCCTGATTGCTCAACAAAAGATGCAGTATCCCAGGCTTTGTAGTCATTAGGCATGAGTTTGAATCCCAGGTTGCTGATTCACTTGGGCATGTTATGTAACCTGTTTAAGCCTCAGTTTCCTCATCTGAAAATGGGGCCTATAACAATGCACAC
Source organism: Manis pentadactyla (assembly GCF_030020395.1). Lineage (NCBI taxonomy): Eukaryota > Metazoa > Chordata > Mammalia > Pholidota > Manidae > Manis > Manis pentadactyla. The sequence continues at coordinate 33,809,496 of NC_080029.1, forward strand.
CTCCCAGGGTTGTGGAGATCAGATGAGGCAGTGCTTGTCAAGTGCATGGTATGCAATCAATGCCAGACATTAGGAGAAATATTCTCCTTCATTTGTCTCATAAGTCATATGCAAGGATATGTCATTCCAGCAAGCATTTCCAGATTCCTGCTGATACAGTCATGGTGGTCAGAATCATGGGCTTTGAATGCTCCTGATCTGAACTGAGCCATTTATTATTAATGGGAAGGCAACTTACTTAACGTCTATACACACAAGTTTTATCATTTGTAAAATGGGAATGATTACTGTGAAGGTTAAGTTAAATAAAATAATATGCCAAAAATCTTAGTACAGGTCCATGATTCCCTACCCCAAACCCATAGGTTTTACAAGGCTTTTTACATTTCAGAAAAATAGTAACGTTTATATGCTGTATATTTTGTTACCCTTAAGCCAGGTGTGAGTCAGCTGCTCATAGTCAAACACATTGGAAATCTAGGCATATCATATTAAGTGGAGTAAATAATGACTCTGAATGGCCTTACACCCTTATCTTGTGAGACAGGCAGGGCAAGTATTAAACTTTCCACTTGACATATAACAGACTAAGAATTAGGGTAGTGGACTGTTCAAGATTACATGGCCCATAATTGGCAGGATCCCTGGGTCATCTGGTCATCTGGCCTAGGGACTCCTCCTATCACACCACAGTGTGACAGATGTGACCCTGTTACAACAGTTCCCTTTGCTTAATGAACTTTGCCAGAAAAAAAAAGGAGGGGAGTACTAAATATCAACTTTTCTTCTCATTTTTCTAAGTGTATGCATGTTTATTTCTACATTCTCCTTGTAATGTTGCCTTTTCCACTTTGGAAGTTATTACACACTTCTCTATTTTGTGTTGTATTCTCCCAGAATCTTACTATAACCAGGTTAGCTTAGCTGTTCCTCTACTGCTAGGGATTTGCATGTTTCCAATTTTGCACTGTTCTAAAATAGTGCTCAGTCACTCACTTTAAACTTTGCCTTAGGGATGAGCAAGCACATTGATCTGAAAACACCTGTCCTTTGAGCCCCCGGCTGGCTGGCAGCCTTTGGGAGATTGTATTTCCTGGCATTTTTGACTATATTTGTTGTTCCCAATCAACTAATCAATTAGGGCTTATTGAGTGCCTACGTGGTGCACAAAGTGCTCTTTAGCGCTTTGGAAGCACAGAAGCATAGGCAGTGTCTCTGATCCCTTAAGTATAACTTGGCAGGCCTTTCAACTTCAAGCCAACCTGGGTTTGTGTCCAGCCAGTGAGGCTTTCTAAGCAGGGCTGGTCAAGGTGGGCACCAGGGTGTGACACGGGTGTGAAAGTAAGAACTTTAAGTAGGTCTGATCTATCCCCTTGTCTGTCAAGGGCTTTTGTTCTGCTCAGGAAGGAGGTGCTAAAAATGAAATAGTGGGTCAAGGGTTCTATGAAGCCTTCCCTAATTTATCAGGTTTTACTCTCAGACTCTAATGGTCAGGGTGAGCCACCAAAATTCAATATAAAGCACCAGCTCCCTGACTCCCGTTGGTGGGAGGTTGTCAAAAGGACTAAGTAAGACCTGGGTGCTGGTTCTGTTTAGCTTCCCCTTAAGCAAATTACTTACCAAATTACCTTGCCTCTGTTTGCTTGTCCATCAAATAGGAACTACAGTAATGTTCGCATGGGACTCGGGATTGTAATGAGATCACCTCAGATCCTGAGAAGTGCTTTAGCAAGAAATAGAGGTTGCCCAAATAATCTGAGGGTAGCTGGGGGCCACATTTCATTCACTCCTGCACCTGGGCACCCAGCACAGTGAAGTGTAGGTCTGGCACATAGTAGGAGCTCAATAAACCTTTGTTGAATGAATGAGGGAACTGGCAGATGTTATCATAAGTCCATTAATGACAGAGAAGAGCACATAACTCCACCAACTCTGAGCCCAAGGAGGAGGCTCAGTCTCCATTGTGGCTCTGTCACTTTTTTGTCTACTATAAGGTGTCCCTCATTCAGGGCAAGAAAGATTCGAAGTCTAAATTTCACCCGCAGTGGAGGAGCAGAGGCACACGCTGACCTCAGCCCTTCTCCTCAGGTTTCAAGGGCCACAGGACTCATTGTCACAATAACTGACCAGCCCTACCCTCATTTTCTGGTCCTAGCTGCTGAGGCAGGGGAACGTCAGGCCAGTAGGAGTCAGAAGGCAGCCTTGCCCTTACCCGCCACCAGCCAGGGCCTCTGGTGCTCCTTCACCCTCTAGCCCAGCCAGCCTGCTGCTCCTGGGGCGTTTGGTTCCAGCAACAAAGACTCCCTGGCTAGCCTGTGCTAGGGAGCCTGTTTGAAGTGGCCCAAGCCTGGCCCACTGGCTGGACCTTCCCAAGGAGGTTTCCTATACCTCTGAGTCAGTGTCATCCTTCTCACTGTGATATCCTGCAGGATAGGATGACCTGTCAAGAGTTGCAGCTGTGGGGTTGTGACAAAGTCACTTTCCAAAATCAGATTTCTTTCCTTCTGCATTTGTTTTTCTTTTTGTTGTCTGTCTCCTCCACCCAAATGTAAAGTTCAGAGGGTAGGGTGCATGTCTCACTCTTTCACTGCCTTCTTGTCCCAGTGCTGAGAACTGTGCTTAATTAATTGTGAGTGAATGAATGAATGAAGAAACTAATGAACTATTTTTTGCAATGTTTATTATATATGACAAATGATAGTTATTATAAATGACTTTAAAATCATTACTTTTAAGCAGCAATTTCCATAGTCTCTCAGGATTAACCTACACATTATTCTGCCTTATTCATTGATCATTCATTCTTTTTTTCACTCAGTTATTTAACCTTGTGTTTAATCTTTGGAGAGATGAGAATTAAATAGACACATAATGTGTAAGTCAGAGGTACAGACTTGTAGTACAAAATTCTATGAGCATCTCTGATGGGGAGATTTGGCCTGGTCTGGGAGGTCAGGGGAAGCTACTTGGAGAAAGAGATTTGAGCTGAGATCTAAAAGAAGAAACTTGTTAACAAGGAGCCAAAATGGGACAGAAGAATACTGCATGATGGATGACCTGTGAAAGGCCGGTGATGGGAGGGAGTCTGCAAGGAGAAGAAACCGAGGGACAGCCAGGGAGAGAGGAGGAGAGGATGAGACCAGGTCAGCACCCTTGGCAAGGCCAGAGCAGCAGCAGTTGGCCAGTGGCGTCCAGATCTACTCAATGGGTGCCCTGGGCCAGGGCACGTGCCCTTTAGGAGATTGCTCAGCCTAGGTCAGGACCTCTCCTTTGTGTTCCCATGGGATCCAGGGTTTCCCTTTGTCATTTAACTTGTAAACGTATACTTTAAAAATCTGTTCTACTTTTTTGTCTCCCTGTCTCTCAAGCTGTGGGCTCCTTGAAGGCAGAGAACCTTGGCTCTGCATCCTATGCCATCAATGCCTAATGCACTGCCCACTAGTGTTTGGTGAATAAATGAATGGGACATTTGGTGAATGAATAAATGAATGAATGAACAGAGTGCCCTCAGATCATGGAGTGCATCAGACAGGTGTTTGGATTTCTACATACTCAGGAAACCCCACTGTGCCCTCTGCTGCAAACAGGAGGGTGTGAGTGTGGACAGGGATCTCTGCTGACTTTTTCAGGAAAAAGAAGCCAGAAGGCTGGGAAAAAGAGAAGGTCAGGGATGCTGTGTAGTTAGTGCCATATGAAGGAAAAAAGAATTTACAGTGCCATCGTTAAAAGGAAGGAGAAATGGCAGTTCCAAGGAGGATTTTTTTCCCAGATGCTAAGAAGGAATTTCTACAGGTGAAGTTGCATGGGTTTATAAAGATACAAGGTACAAGAACATTAACTGGGTATTGTTAATGTATTGTCATGTATTATGTGCCAAGTGCTGTTCTAAGTGCTTTGTGAGTATTAAACCATTTAAATCCTCATAACAATTGGGTGAAGCATTCAACTATGACTATGTCTATTTTACAGGTCAGGAGGCTGAGGAATAGAGAGGTTGAACACCCCCTGCCCCGGAGTCCAGCAGCCGGGAAGTGAGAGTCAGGCTCTGAACCCACGCACTCTGGCCTGGAAGCCAGGCTCTTCCCCCACCGTGTGCTGCCCTCAAAGCAGCCCTTGCTTTCCTGCTGGTACAATGGAGAAATTGGTGTCTTTTAAAAGATCCTCCTGAGAGGGAGGTATGATTCTTCCCTATTTTGCAGATGAGAAAGCTGAGTCTCAAGGAGGTTAACTTGCCAAAGAGCAACTAGCTGGTAAGTGGCGGAGGCAAGGTCTGTGATCACAGCCGCCCCACTGCCTCTCTGTGCCCCTGATGCTTTGGCTCAGCTCTAAACCTGGGTCACCTTCTACACCACTCCCTCCGCAGCTGGGAACCTTGGCCAAGGCCTGAAGGTGGCCGTGGCCTCTGCACACTTCTGACTCAGCAGCACCTCCTGTACTCACCAGCCTCCCATCCCAGCTCTGAGCCTCTGGCCCACCATGACTGGGACAGGGACACCATCCTGACCTGGCATGGGATTAGGAACAACTAAGTCCATCAGCAACTTCTGTGGAAAATGTAGATCCAGCTAAAATCTATTTATACAACCCTGACAGGCAGGAAGGTGACAGTCCAATCCAGGGGCAGGTAGTTAAGGATTCAGTGAGTCAGCATCCAGGGGATCTGCGTGGCTGACGTGAGGCATCCCAGTGGGGCTTGGAGCCTCAGGCAGACCCTCTGTCCCACCACTTGGAGGCCAAGATGCCTTTCCTCATGTTGCCTATCTCTGCTCCATCCTTCAGGGCCTCCTCTTGCACAATGGCTGACAGGCTCGTGAGGCACCTGAAATCAGGGAAAGGGACAACTGGACCCAACCCAGCCTCTCTTCACAGTCTTAGGGCCAAGTTGGAAGCTCGGCCTTTCTAGGGTCATCTGAGCAGCTGGTGGGCACACTGATTAACTTTCACCTCAAGAACCGCCTCAAATGACATCTGATGCAGGCTTCGCTGCTCAGCTCCCCTCCCTGAAAGTGACATGGCACTGTGATGGTCTGCGCCTCAGTTTCCTCGAGTGTGAGAAAAGAATTTTTCAAGCTTCTAGCACACACAAGCTTGACTAAGGAACCCTTCCTGAGATGATAACAGAAAAGATTTCCATCTGTGGGCTGAGGAAGGCAGCATGGTGAGGGCAAAGGGGCAGGGGAAGCTGCTTTCAGGATTAGGCAGATCTGGGTCCAAATCTTGAATCTGCCTCTTCCTGTCTATGTGGTTTCTGAGCCATGAAAATAATGACCAATCCAATCCTCCAAAATAGCCGTCTGAGGTAGGTGCTCGCCCTAGTCACGTCTTATAATCAAGCAACTAGGGTGCAAGAAGTAAGTTAACTTGCTCAAGGTCACAGAGCTGGTAAATAGCACAGTCAGGTGGCCTAGCTGGGGCCGGCTCCTAACCACCACCTTACACTGCCCTGCTTCCTATAACACCTTGAAGAGCAGGGTTCTGATCCTGGGCCTGCTAGGAACTTATGTCACTCGGTCACTTGGGCCTCATCTGTACCATGAGGAAGGAAGATCCCTGATCCGATGCCATACAGCACTATCTTAGCCTCTGAGTTGTCTGTGAGTGAGTTGTCTCTGACCAGCAGCCCACAAGGTGCTGGGACAGTTATCTGGAGATCTCTCCTTCCTGTGCCCCACATCATTGCGCCCTGCCTCCTAGCCTGGGCTTCAAGGGTCAGCAATAGGCGGGCAGTGAAAGAGTATCTCCTCCAGGGTCTCCTGAGCGCCCTCAGCAGCCCTCTTCCAAAGCTCCAGAGTGCCATGAGGGCAGAGGCTGACTTCCAGACAATGTGGGCCATGCCAGTAGGTTGCACTCTACCCCACATCAGAGTTTACTTGGCCTCTTGGTCACACTGGGTTTAGGAACAGCTCCATCATCAATTTGAGGTAATTCTGAGAATCTTGATGTTGCAGGGGAATGCAGATAAAACATCCAGTGCAGGAATGCAGGAATCTTTTTTTCAGCAGTTCTAACCAAGCCGGCTGGTGGGCCCTCATGACTACCAGCTCAACTCCTCCTGAGAGAGTCTGAGTCCTTCCAGGTTGGCCAAAACATTCCCTGAAGTTGGGCCACAATCTGATTTTTCTGTCATGTTCACTTACTGGGGCTACTGGGGCCCTCTGGAGAATTGCAGAGCCCTTTTTAAGGGATAGTTCCTTACCAGCTGGAAGAGAATCCCTGTGCCCCTGCCAAGTCTTCTATTTTCTAGACTAAATACCCCCACTTCCCTCAATTCTACCTCTTAGGTTAGGGCTTCTTCCTCACTGTTCCACCCCCTCTCTTCCCTGTATATTCGAATGGATTTGTCAGGAATCCCTACTCAGGATGCCTTTCTAAATATTATGCTCAAAGCACAACACTCCAACACTCAGTAGTCCAGCAGTGTTGTCTCCCTTTGCTATCCCTCCCCTTCACCCTCATCCAACTCTCCAGGTTTTCTTCTAGATGCTGCACTCCCCCAAATTCCATTCATATGGTCCTTGTAGGGGCTGCCTTGTTCACCTTTGATTCTGCTCCCAAGGACAGTTGATTGGCCAAGAGGTTGGCACTACATTTAAGCTGCCTTAATCAATTCATTTCCTAGGTCTTTTGGACTTCAATGCCTCTCTGGTTGTTGAAACTGTGAGATAAAAAACTCAGCAGTGAGAGGGGCGGAAGATGGCAGCCTGAGTAGAGCAGCGGAAATCTCCTCCCAAAACCACATATATCTATGAAAATATAACAAAGACAATCCTTCCTGGAATAAAGACCAGAGGACACAGGACAATATCCAGACCACATCCACACCTGAGAGAACCCAGCGCCTCGCGAAGGGGGTAAGATACAAGCCCCGGCCCCGCGGGAGCCGAGCGCCCCTCCCCCCAGCTCCCGGCGGGAGAAGAGCAGGCAGAGCGGGAGGGAGACGGAGCCCAGGACTGCCGAACACCCAGCCCCAGCCATCCGGGCCAGAGCGCAGGGCCCTGGATACTAGGAAAACAGGGCAGCAAGAACAGTGAGCAGGCACTGGAGGCTGGGCGACAGAGGACATAAGAAAAGCGAGCGACCAATTTTTTTTTTCTTTAATTAAAAAAAAATTTTTTTTCTTTAATTTAAATTTTTTTTGTGTGTGTGGTCGTTGTTTTGTTTTTGGCGGGTGCTTTTTGGAAGTCTTAAAGGGGCAGGGTGGGTCACTTAATCCAGAGGTAGGGAATCCGGGGATCTCTGGGCACCCTAACCCCTGGGCTGCAGGGAGCAGGGAGGCCCCTTACGCAGATAAATAGCCTGCCGGCCGCTCCTGCTCCAACGCGACTCCACCATTTTGGAGTAGCTGCCCGAGCCAGGCCACGCCCACAGCAACAGCGGAGATTAACTCCATAGCAGCCGGGCAGGAAGCAGAAACCCTGTCTGCGCGCAGCTTCACAGCACAAGCCACTAGAGGCCGCTGTTCTCCCAGGAGAGGAGGGCCACAAACCAACAAGAAAGGAAGTCCTTCCAGCCGTCACTCGCCCCAGTTCTGCAGACTATTCCTATCACCATGAAAAGGCAAAGCTACAGGCAGACAAAGATCACAGAGACAACACCAGAGAAGGAGACAGACCTAACCAGTCTTCCTGAAAAAGAATTCAAAATAAGAATCATAAACATGCTGACAGAGATGCAGAGAAATACGCAAGAGAAATGGGATGAAGTCCGGAGAGAGATCACAGATGCCAGAAAGGAGATTGCAGAAATGAAACAAACTCTGGAAGGGTTTATAAGCAAAATGGATAGGATGCAAGAGGCCATTGATGGAATTGAAACCAGAGAACAGGAACGCATAGAAGCTGACATAGAGAGAGATAAAAGGATCTCCAGGAATGAAACAATGTTAAGAGAACTGTGTGACCAATCCAAAAGGAACAATATCTGTATTATAGGGGTTCGAGAAGAAGAAGAGAGAGGAAAAGAGATGGAAAGTATCTTAGAAGAAATAATTGCTGAAAACTTCCCCAAACTGGGGGAGGAAATAATCGAACAGACCACGGAAATACACAGAACCCCCAACAGAAAGGATCCAAGGAGCACAACTCCAAGACACACAATAATTAAAATGGCAAAGATCAAGGACAAAGAAAGAGTTTTAAAGGCAGCTAGAGAGAAAAAGGTCACCTATAAAGGAAAGCCCATCAGGCTAACATCAGACTTCTCGACAGAAACCTTACAAGCCAGAAGAGAATGGCATGATATATTTAATACAATGAAACAGAAGGGCCTTGAACCAAGGATACTGTATCCAGCACGACTATCATACAAATATGACGGTGGGATTAAACAATTCCCAGACAAACAAAAGCTGAGGGAATTTGCTTCCCACAAACCACCTCTACAGAACATCTTACAGGGACTGCTCTAGATGGGAGCACTCCTAGAAAGAGCACAGCACAAAACACCCAATATATGAAAAATTGAGGAGGAGGAACAAGAAGGGAGAGAAGAAAAGAATCTCCAGACAGTGTATATAACAGCTCAATAAGCGAGCTAAGTTAGGCAGTAAGATACTAAAGAGGCTAACCTTGAACCTTTGGTAACCACAAATTTAAAGCCTGCAATGGCAATAAGTACATATCTTTCAATAGTCACCCTAAATGTAAATGAACTGAATGCACCAATCAAAAGACACAGACAAATAGAATGGATAAAAAAGGAAGACCCATCTATACGCTGCTTACAAGAAACTCACCTCAAACCCAAAGACATGTACAGACTAAAAGTCAAGGGATGGAAAAACAAATTTCAAGCAAACAACAGCGAGAAGAAAGCAGGGGTTGCAGTACTAATATCACACAAAATAGACTTCAAAACAAAGAAAGTAACAAAAGATAAGGACACTACATAATGATAAAGGGTTCAGTCCAACAAGAGGATATAACCATTCTAAATATCTATGCACCCAACACAGGAGCACCAGCATATGTGAAACAAATACTAAGAGAACTAAAGGGGGAAATAGACTGCAATGCATTCATTCTAGGAGACTTCAACACACCACTCACCGCAAAGCATAGATCCACTGGGCAGAAAATAAGTAAGGACACGGAAGCACTGAACAACACAGTAGAGCAGATGGACCTAATAGACATCTATAGAACTCTACATCCAGAAGCAACAGGATATACATTCTTCTCAAGTGCACATGGAACATTCTCCAGAATAGACCACATACTAGGCCACAAAAAGAGCCTCAGAAAATTCCAAAAGATTGAAATACTACCAACCAACTTTTCAGACCACAAAGGCATAAAACTAGAAATAAACTGTACAAAGAAAGCAAAGAGGCTCAAAAACACATGGAGGCTTAATAACACGCTCCTAAATAATCAACGGATCAAAGACCAAATCAAAATGGAGATCCAGCAATATATGGAAACAAATGACAACAACAACACTAAGCCCCAACTTCTGTGGGATGCAGCAAAAGCAGTCATAAGAGGAAAGTATATAGCAATCCAAGCATATTTAAAAAAGGAAGAACAATCCCAAATGAATGGTCTAATGTCACAATTATCGAAATTGGAAAAAGAGGAACAAATGAGGCCTAAGGTCAGCAGAAGGAGGGACATAATAAAGATCAGAGAAGAAATAAATAAAATTGAGAAGAATAAAACAATAGCAAAAATCAATGAAACCAAGAGCTGGATCTTCGAGAAAATAAACAAAATAGATAAGCCTCTAGCCAGACTTATTAAGAAGAAAAGAGAGTCAACACAAATCAACAGTATCAGAAACGAGAAAGGAAAAATCACGACGGACCCCACAGAAATACAAAGAATTATTAGAGAATACTATGAAAACCTATATGCTAACAAGCTGGGAAACCTAGGAGAAATGGACAACTTCCTAGAAAAATACAACCTTCCACGATTGACCCAGAAAGAAACAGAAAATCTAAATAGACCAATTACTAGCAACGAAATTGAAGCGGTAATCAAAAAACTACCAAAGAACAAAACCCCCGGGACAGATGGATTTACCTCGGAATTTTATCAGACATACAGGGAAGACAAAATAGAGGAGGAGGGGATACTCCCAAACTCATTCTATGAAGCTAACATCACCCTAATACCAAAACCAGGCAAAGACCCCACCAAAAAAGAAAACTACAGACCAATATCCCTGATGAACGTAGATGCAAAAATACTCAACAAAATATTAGCAAACCGAATTCAAAAATACATCAAAAGGATCATACACCATGACCAAGTGGGATTCATCCCAGGGATGCAAGGATGTTACAACGTTCGAAAGTCCATCAACATTATCCACCACATCAACAAAAAGAAAGACAAAAACCACATGATCATCTCCATAGATGCTGAAAAAACATTTGACAAAGTTCAACATCCATTCATGATAAAAACTCTCAGCAAAATGGGAATGAGGGCAAGTACCTCAACATAATAAAGGCCATCTATGATAAACCCACAGCCAACATTATATTGAACAGCGAGAAGCTGAAAGCATTTCCTCTGAGATTGGGAACTAGACAGGGATGCCCACTCTCTCCACTGTTATTTAACATAGTACTGGAGGTCCTAGCCACGGCAATCAGACAAAACAAAGAAATACAAGGAATCCAGATTGGTAAAGAAGAAGTTAAACTGTCACTATTTGCAGATGACATGATACTGTACATAAAAAACCCTAAAGACTCCACCCCAAAAGTACTAGAACTGATATCGGAATAAGGCAAAGTTGCAGGATACAAAATCAACACACAGAAATCTGTGGCTTTCCTATACACTAACAATGAACCAACAGAAAGAGAAATCAGGAAAACAACTCCATTCACAATTGCATCAAAAAAAAAATACTTAGGAATAAACCTAACCAAGGAAGTGAAAGACTTATACTCTGAAAACTGCAAGTCACTCTTAAGAGAAATTAAAGGGGACACTAAGAGATGGAAACTCATCCCATGCTCATGGCTAGGAAGAATTAATATCGTCAAAATGACCATCCTGCCCAAAGCAATATACAGATTTGATGCAATCCCTATGAAACTACCAGCAACATTCTTCAATGAACTGGAACAAATAATTCAAAAATTCCTATGGAAACACCAAAGACCCGGAATAGCCAAAGCAATCCTGAGAAAGAAGAAAAAAGTAGGGGGGATCTCACTCCCCAACTTCAAGCTTTACTATAAAGCCATAGTAATCAAGACAATTTGGTACTGGCACAAGAGCAGAGCCACAGACCAATGGAACAGACTAGAGAATCCAGACATTAACCCAGACATATATGGTCAATTAATATTTGATAAAGGAGCCATGGACATACAATGGCGAAATGACAGTCTCTTCAACAGATGGTGCTGGCAAAACTGGACAGCTACATGTAGGATAATGAAACCGGACCATTGTCTAACCCCATATACAAAAGTAAACTCAAAATGGATCAAAGACCTGAATGTAAGTCATGAAACCATTAAACTCTTGGAAGAAAACATAGGCAAAAACCTCTTAGACATAAACATGAGTGACCTCTTCTTGAACATATCTCCCCGGGCAAGGAAAACAACAGCAAAAATGAATAAGTGGGACTATAGTAAGCTGAAAAGCTTCTGTATAGCAAAAGACACCATCAATAGAACAAAAAGGAACCCTACAGTAATGGAGAATATATTTGAAAATGACACATCCGATAAAGGCTTGACATCCAGAATATATAAAGAGCTCACACGCCTCAACAAACAAAAAACAAATAACCCAATTAAAAAATGGGCAGAGGAACTGAACAGACAGTTCTCCAAAAAAGAAATACAGATGGCCAACAGACACATGAAAAGATGTTCCACATCGCTAATTATCAGAGAAATGCAAATTAAAACTACAATGAGGTATCACCTCACACCAGTAAGGATGGCTGCCATCCAAAAGACAGACAACAACAAATGTTGGCGAGGCTGTGGAGAAAGGGGAACCCTCCTACACTGCTGGTGGGAATGTAAGTTAGTTCAACCATTGTGGAAAGCAGTATGGAGGTACATCAAAATGCTCAAAACAGACCTACCATTTGACCCAGGAATTGCACTCCTAGGAATTTACCCTAAGAATGCAGCAATCAAGTATGAGAAAGATCAGTGCACCCCTATGTTTATCGCAGCACTATTTATACTAGCCAAGAATTGGAAGCAACCTAAATGTCCATCGATAGATGAATGGATAAAGAAGATGTGGTACATATACACAATGGAATACTACTCAGCCACAAGAAAAGGGCAAATCCAACCATTTGCAGCAACATGGATGGAGCTGGAGGGTATTATGCTCAGTGAAACAAGCCAAGCGGAGAAAGAGAAATACCAAATGATTTCACTTATCTGTGGAATATAAGAACAAAGGAAAAACTGAAGGAACAAAACAGCAGCAGAATCACAGAACTCAAGAATGGACTAACAGGTACCAAAGGGAAAGGGACTGGGGAGGAAGGGTGGGTAGGGAGGGATAAGGGGGGGGAGAAGTAGGGGGGTATTAAGATTAGCATGCATGGGGGGGTAGGAGAAAAGGGAGGGCTGTACAACACAGAGAAGGCAAGTAGTGATTGTACAACATTTTGCTATGCTGATGGACAGTGACTGTAAAGGGGTTTATAGGGGGGACCTGGTATAGGGGAGAGCCTAGTAAACATAATATTTGTCATGTAAGTGTAGATTAGTGATACCAAAAAAAAAAAAAGGGCAGTTCCTGTGTGGTAACCTCCAATGAGTTCTACACAAGAGTATAAAGGGCATATAAAAGTGTAGGCAAAGGGTCTGTTTGTGTTTATACAGAGGATCAAAGCCTAATTGGGCTACCCCGAAAATGAACTAAGATACGATATGAAAAAGAACTTCCAACATCAGCACTCTCTGGAAGACTCATGCCAGAAGATGACCATCAAAAAACCCCAACAAAGATCCATGCACTGCTGCAGCTGTAGATGCACTCATCCCACCAGTTCCTGGACTTGCCATGGGAATGAGGAAGGAGATATCTAAGCTGGCCTGTGCATACAGTAAAACAACAAATTTGACTGGATCTATACCATTGGAACTCAATCAAGAATTAGGAGAAGTGCAAATTGTAGCGCTCCAAAATCTTACAACTACAGACTATTTACTGTTAAAAGAACATAAGGAATGTGAACATTCCCCAGGAATGGGTTGTTTTAATTTGTCTGATTTCTCTCAGACTGTTCAAGTTCAGTTGGACAATATCCACCATATCATAGATAAGTTTTCACAAATGCCTAAGGTGCCTAACTGGTTTTCTTGGTTTCACTGGAGATGGCTGGTAATTACAGGTATGCTTTGGTTATGTAACTATACTCCTATTATGTTAATGTGTGTGCGCAATTTAAGTAGTAGCTTAAAACCTATACATGCTGAAGTTACTCTACAAGAAGATATGTCAAAGAAATAATCAATCTTCCCTTGTTTTCTGCCGCCTGCTACTTCTATAGCTTTTCTTCTTCCTTCCTAATTACAACCCTTAAATAGAATTCGTGCCTCATATCAAATTTACTGAGTATCGTAATTCTTCCAAGTGGTAAAGATACCTCAAGACAAATGCTGGGCATAGAAGCTACAGGGCATAAATATGCAAAGAAATAAAAAGCTAACCATTTGAAACAATAAGGCTTCTCTCTCACTTACCAACTTTACATTTCCCTGTATGGCCCCGGAAGATGACTGGTTAGCCAGAGACGGGTAAGATTCCTCAAGGGAGGAACAACCTAAGACAGGCACAGTCGCAGGGGGGTCATCAGGTGAGAAATTGGGGATCAACAGAGGGGAGGCTTCGAACCTCACCCCCCCTGTTCTGAGAGAAATATTCTGCATACGTGGATGTTTTATTGCCCTGGTCTAGCTTGGATTAACACACAGTCTACAGGCACACACCTGATCATCTACATTTGCTCTCTTACAACACTAAACTATGTTTTCTACCTTTATCTTGTATCTACCTACCACTCCAGCATTTTATTAAAAATAATAATAATAAAGAGAGAAATGTGGTATCCACATATAAATCAAGTATAAAATCCAAATGAGTATTCATATTTGAACTGACTGTTTATAGTTCATAATGCATGAGCAAAACCGAAAGTTTCTGTGATGACTGCCCTTGTCCTGTTCCCTATGTAACTTATTCATTATGTAAGAATTTGTTCTCCATGTAAGAACTTGTTTGTTATGCCTCAGAAGATTGGAGACTGACGAAAATTAGGCTTGGGGTGGATTAATGATTGTGCATTGAGCATTGACTCCCCTATATAGAATTTTATTGTCGTTAACAACCATTTGATCAATAAATATGAGAGATGCCCTCACAAAAAAAAAAAAAAAAAAGGACAGACTTCCAATGGTAAAATAAATAAGTAACCGGGATGTAATGTATAGCATAAGGAATATAGTCAAGATATTGTAACAGCTTGGTAGGGTGATAGCTGGAACCTAGAATTATGTATATAAATGTTTTATCACTGTGTTGTACACTTGAAACTAATGTAATGTAATACTGTGCGTCAACTACCCTTCAATAAAAAAGAATTATCTAAAAAAAATAAAACAAAAAATAAAAAATAAAAAATAAAAATAATTATCTACAAAAAAAACAAAACAAAACAAAAACAAAACTCAGCAGCTATACTGATCAGAATGGAGTAGGCTATGCTGCAGAAATGAATCTATCCTGATAAGTTATTGGCTTAATTCACTAACAATTTAGTTCCTTCTTATGTAAAGTTTGATGGGGTTGGGTACTTCCCTTGGGAAAAGCTGTCCTCCAAGTGGTGACTCAGGGATCAAAGTGCTCTTCTTCTATCCTGCAGCTCCATCCTCTTAAGAGCCTTTCACTTCCAGCTGAGAAAATGGGGGTGAGGGAAATGGAAGTCGGGGAGAACAAGGATGAGGCCTACCTGCTCAGCATGACTTCTGCCTGAAAGCAATGCATATCACTTCCACCCATATTCCCTAGTCAGATTTCTTTTTTTAAATTGGAATACAGTTGATATATAATATCATATTGGTTTCAGATGTACAACACAGTGACTCCATAATTATATACATCACTAGATACTCATCACAGTAAGTGTAGTTACCCCCTGCTACCATACCAAGATATTACAATATTACTGGTTATACTATCTATGCTGTACTTCCATTCCTATGACTGTTTTATAATTTGAAGTTTGTACCTCTTTATCCCTTTCACCTATTTCATCCATCACACCCTCTCCACTTCCATATGGTAACCAAAGTCTGTTGTAAATATTTATGTGTCTATTTCTTTTTTGTTTGTTTGTTTTGTTTTTTAGATTCCATATATAAGTGAAATCATATGGTATTTGTCTTTCTATAACTTATTTCACTTAGCATGATACCTTCTAGGTCCATCTACACTGTCATATATGGCAAGATTTCCTTCTTTTTACGGCTGAAGAATATTCCATGGTATATATACATCTTCTTTATCCATTCAACTTCGGGTTGCTTCCATATCTTGGCTATTGTAAATAATGCTGCAATAGACATAGGGGTACATATATCTTTTCAAATCAGTGATTTTATTTTCTTTGGGTCAATTCCCAGAAGTGGAATTGCTGGGACACATGGTTTTTCTATTTTTAGGTTTTTGAGGAACCTCCATATTGCTTTCCACAGTTGCTGCACCAATTTACATTCCAACCAACAGTACAGGTGGGTTCCCTTTTCTCCACATTCTCGCCAACACTTGTTTTTTCTTGTCTTTTATATGGTGGCCCTTCTAACTAGTGTAAGGTGATACCTCATTGTGGTTTTGATTTGCATTTCCTTGATCATTAGTGACGTTAAGCATCTTTTATTTACCTTTTGGCCATCTGTGTAACTTCTTTGGAAGAATGTCTTCTATTCAGGTCCTCCATCCATTTTTCAATTGGGCTGTTTTTTTGGTGTTGTGTTGTATGAGTTATTTATATATGTTGGATATTAGCCCCTTCTCAGATATATCATTTGCAGATATATTTTCCCATACAGTAGATTGCCTTTTTGTTTTGTTGATGGCTTCCTTTGTTGTTAGGTTTTAATCTATAGACTCACTTAACTAATTGCAGAGAAGGCTGGGGGAGGTCATTTTTCTGTGCTTGAGAAAGAAGAGAGAAAACAAAGATTGGTGAAAACTATCAAAATAGTGATGGGAAAGTGGCTGTAACCATGCTTTTTGTCATATCCTGAAAACTGGTCTGTTCTGAGGGAAGCAGTCAGAAGCAGAAGAGGTGAGAGATGGGAAGAAAGTTCCTAATGAGGCTGTTCCTGAGGCTCACCTGTCTTCTCTGGGGCTTGGTTAACTGTGAGATACCCAGCATCCCTCCAATATAGTCCTCCTGTGCTGAACTAATTTTGTATTACTTTTGATTACTTACATCTAAAGGACAACTATCCACCTAGTACATTTCCTGTCTAAGCATTATGATTATTAATACTGACTAAATAATTGCACACACACACACACACACACTCTTCCTCTTTTTCTTCATCTTTTCACTTGAGCTGCTGTAAATCCAGTTCTCGTCATCTGGACTTCCTTGTCTGACTCAGGGGTCAGCCCAATAGCAAATATTTTAGGCTTTGTGGATCATACAATCCCAGGGCAACTACTCAACTCTGGCATTGTAGCATGAAAGCAGCCAGAGATATTATATAAACAAATCAACATGGCTGTGTTCCAACAAAACCTAATTTTATAAAAACTGCAGCAGGTTGGATTGGGCACACAGGCCGTAGTTTGCCAACCCCTGATCTGGTTGATCTTTTTGAATCTGAGTTTGGGATTCTCATTTCTCCCTATTACACAAAATCTTATTGTCTCTGATCCATTGTTCACATCAGTGGGAATATTTTTTATTTCTGATTCTACCATCCAATGTAGCAGCACTGCCTCCCTGCTCTGTGTCATGTCCGTATTAAATGAACTTTCAGTGTCTTAATGGTTCATCAGACTAGCGGGCCCTTGAAAATGCGGTAGGTGGTGACCTTGCTGCCCCTCCTGGGACACACTAGGAAGCCAGGACTGCAAAGGGCTGGATACTTGATGGGACACCTTTCTAATCATTCTGAGCATGGCCTCTGCTGACCTGGGCCAGCACTCTGTCCCTCTCTGTTTCTCTGGTTTCATGGAGAGCAGTGGCTTAGGCAGGGCAGGAGTAATTTGATGGCTGTGTATCTCTGAAGAATTATTTTACTCAATGCTCACATTATTATTCAGTGTGATAACCACCTCAACCATGTCCACTCTTTGACTGTGTTGTCCAGCAATCTCGGAGGCACTCTCCCTGAATTAGAGCTATGGAATCCCACTTATAGGGCTGGGTGGACCTTAACAATCAGCAAGTCCAGTGCCCCTCATTTCAAAAGAGCTTGTTTCAAATAGCAAAAGACATTCCCATCAGGAAATCCCAAAGGTTTTAGGAGCTCTGTGCCAGGAACCCAGAATGAAGAAAGACCAAAAAAAATTTTTTTTAATATCACACTAAACTATATAGCTTCTGAGTCAGCTAGGATATTTACAGCTAGAGCCCTAAAATCACACTCTGGATGCATATTTCATCATGTTCATCATTCAGAGGCTACCCTCCTCCCAAGAAAGGCAAGGATACTCCTTCGCTTAGTATCTTGTTCCTCATTTGGAGTAACGGGCTTGATCAGGGGCATGCCATGTCCATTTCTGATTAGACAGGACTACCTCCCACTCAAGAACATCCCTTTTCTTGCACCATGCCATCTGATTGAAGTCTTTCCTTTCTTTTCTTGATGAATTGCAGGTGATTAAAAAGGTCACAGGCTCAGAATACTTTGTGGTGGTGGTAGGTCTCCTGTGACAGAGTATTCTTAATCTAGGTTTGTTTCCACTTTTTTGGCTGGAAGAAATTGTTTTACACTCTCACTGAACAGAGTCGTAATTTTGGGCTCACACTTCCAGGACTCATTT